>NC_134584.1:124809689-125425731 GCF_037038515.1 Microtus pennsylvanicus
CGGGCGACCATCCCCAGCACTGTGGAGAGGCAGGACGGGCGACCGTCCCCAGCACTGTGGAGAGGCAGGACGGGCGACCGTCCCCAGCACTGTGGAGAGGCAGGACGGGCGACCATCCCCAGCACTGTGGAGAGGCAAGACGGGCGACCATCCCCAGCACTGTGGAGAGGCAGGACGGGCGACCGTCCCCAGCACTGTGGAGAGGCATGCCTCCTCCACAGTCATCACTGACGGCTGCCAGGTGCTGCTTCCTCCACACAGATGCTGACCTTCTCTGACTGAAAGAGACTCCTGAGGTTACCCAGTGAGCCACTCTGACCTGTCACAGTAATCCTAGCCATTAGTGGAGTGGCAAAGGTCACTTTGTCATCAAACTGTCTCTAGTGTCTAAGGAGAAACTTAGTGACAGGGAACACGTGACGATTGCTGGGCTGGGAAGGTCACTGGTCCTACAAACCCAGTTACTCCCTCCACCAAGATGCCAGTTCACCTTTTCTTTCCCATAAATCCCTGGCCCTTGAATGAGACCCAAGCCACACAACGCCATGGCAGGAATGGACACCAGGGTGTCCCATCTCTTAGGCACAGGGTGCCACAGGATACATTTTCTAATGGACAGTCACCAGCCTTCACTCATCTTCATTATACATGCCAGGTGACATTTAGCAGTGGGGACACAGGAACATCCAAGGAAGCAATCCTCACTCATGAGGTGAACCTCCTGGCAGGAATCCTTCCAGTGCTGGGACACTCTTCGCTCTGTGAACAACTCTTGCTGGACCACAGACCCTTCATTGAGGGTCACCATGTCCCACTGCAGTTTCTACACTGATGTCTTCAGAAACAGCCCAACTTTCGGCAGCACGACAGAGGCGGCTGGGCTGTGCAGAGCAGTTGCCCACGTGCTCGTTAATGCAGGCTAAGAGTGTGCCTGTCATTAACAGCCATATCACACAGAACCACGTGCAGAACAGGTACAGATGTGAGTTCTTTACGAACCACAGCATGGTTGGCTCTCCAAGGGTTGTTTCCTTAAACACAGAGTTTTTCTTCACCCTTACGAAACATTCCCTCTGGATGTCACCTTCTAGGCTTCTGCCAATCTTTCCCAACTCTTGGTTTTTGAGTTCGGGAAGCCTGCAAACTTTGCAAGGCTCTGCAAGCTGCGGTTCGGTGCTCTGAGAACTGCTGGAGAGCTCTGAAGTCAAAGCACCTGATCCACTCCATTCAACATTGCCCCGATTGGCTTTGATATAAAAGCCACTCTTTTTATACTGACTGGGGAAGCAGACTAGTGTAGCACAGGTATTCTGTCCTTCTGACTGGGGAAGCAGACTAGTGTAGCACAGGTATTCTGTCCTTCTGACTGGGGAAGCAGACTAGTGTAGCACAGGTATTCTGTCCTTCTGACGGGGGAAGCAGACTAGTATAGCACAGGTATTCTGTCCTTCTGACGGGGGAAGCAGACTAGTATAGCACAGGTATTCTGTCCTTCTGACGGGGGAAGCAGACTAGTATAGCACAGGTATTCTGTCCTTCTGACTGGGGAAGCAGACTAGTGTAGCACAGGTATTCTGTCCTTCTGACTGGGGAAGCAGACTAGTGTAGCACAGGTATTCTGTCCTTCTGACTGGGGAAGCAGACTAGTATAGCACAGGTATTCTGTCCTTCTGACTGGGGAAGCAGACTAGTGTAGCACAGGTATTCTGTCCTTCTGACTGGGGAAGCAGACTAGTATAGCACAGGTATTCTGTCCTTCTGACTGGGGAAGCAGACTAGTATAGCACAGGTATTCTGTCCTTCTGACTGGGGAAGCAGACTAATGTAGCACAGGTATTCTGTCCTCCTGACTGGGGAAGCAGACTAGTGTAGCACAGGTATTCTGTCCTTCTGACTGGGGAAGCAGACTAGTGTAGCACAGGTATTCTGTCCTTCTGACTAGGGAAGCAGACTAGTATAGCACAGGTATTCTGTCCTTCTGACTGGGGAAGCAGACTAGTGTAGCACAGGTATTCTGTCCTCCTGACTGGGGAAGCAGACTAGTGTAGCACAGGTATTCTGTCCTTCTGACTGGGGAAGCAGACTAGTGTAGCACAGGTATTCTGTCCTTCTGACTGGGGAAGCAGACTAGTGTAGCACAGGTATTCTGTCCTTCTGACGGGGGAAGCAGACTAGTATAGCACAGGTATTCTGTCCTTCTGACGGGGGAAGCAGACTAGTATAGCACAGGTATTCTGTCCTTCTGACGGGGGAAGCAGACTAGTATAGCACAGGTATTCTGTCCTTCTGACTGGGGAAGCAGACTAGTGTAGCACAGGTATTCTGTCCTTCTGACTGGGGAAGCAGACTAGTGTAGCACAGGTATTCTGTCCTTCTGACTGGGGAAGCAGACTAGTATAGCACAGGTATTCTGTCCTTCTGACTGGGGAAGCAGACTAGTGTAGCACAGGTATTCTGTCCTTCTGACTGGGGAAGCAGACTAGTGTAGCACAGGTATTCTGTCCTTCTGACTGGGGAAGCAGACTAGTATAGCACAGGTATTCTGTCCTTCTGACTGGGGAAGCAGACTAGTGTAGCACAGGTATTCTGTCCTCCTGACTGGGGAAGCAGACTAGTGTAGCACAGGTATTCTGTCCTTCTGACTGGGGAAGCAGACTAGTGTAGCACAGGTATTCTGTCCTTCTGACTAGGGAAGCAGACTAGTATAGCACAGGTATTCTGTCCTTCTGACTGGGGAAGCAGACTAGTGTAGCACAGGTATTCTGTCCTCCTGACTGGGGAAGCAGACTAGTGTAGCACAGGTATTCTGTCCTTCTGACTGGGGAAGCAGACTAGTGTAGCACAGGTATTCTGTCCTTCTGGGACCAGGCAGAGCCAGAAGCAGCAAGAAGGCTACGTTTGGTGAGAAGATGAGTCAGTTTCAGAATGGAAAAAGCCTGTATATGGGATATAGTATGTGCTGACACCAAGCAAGATAATGGTCATAGCCTTAACTCCAGTGTCACCAAACACACGTCAGGGTTGAAGAAGCTGAGCAGGTCTGTGACTTGAAGCAGGAGATTAAGATTAGTAACAGGAAGTGAACTGTTTGCTCAGTGGTTCTTGTTACTCCCGAGGACGCATTGGTGAAAAGGGGTCCAGGGCGCTGCACTAACCCTCGGTATAGCACACATGCATCAGCACAGAACTGTCCAAGCTGCAGCTCACTGCCCTACGGATTTGGGCTCTACTGTTCTTGGCAATACTCTGTAGCTCTCTGTGGCGGTCACTTCCCTTTCTTCAGATTTGATCCCAGGTTTGTGGTGTTTTAGAATCCATCACACACACACACACACACACACACACACACACACACACACACACACCATGTGTGTATAGGTATATATACACAAATACATACATATATGTATGCATATATACATATATCTGCCATAAACATATATATATTTCAAATTCTCAAACTTCTGTTTCCGAACAGGCTACCACAGACTTTAGATCTGAGTTTCCACTGGTATGCTCTCAGGTGACCCCCTGGGAAGAGTCGGTTGTGCTCAGTCTTTTTAGGGGCACAGTGGCATATTATCCCCCACTGAATCAGAAGTTATACTTTGAAAAACTGAAGAAACTATTAGCTCTTTCCCTAAAGATGACAAGGACACAAACTAGGGAACAAGAGAATAAAGAGAAGGAGTCCGTCCCTCCTGACAGCTCTTTCTGACCTGTGCCGCAGCCACATCTTGCTTCCATTTCTGGCTCTGGCTCCCTCGCACGTGGGTGTTTCTGAACTGACCTGCAGAAGTGAGGTTCCCATGGCCCACAGGCAGCATGACTGGCCTGCAGACCGCACAGCGGTTATGTCCCACCAGTCTGCTAGGAACCTCACAGTGCCTTTGGTTTCAGCAGAGAGCTGCAGGATGCCTGCATATGTTTCTAAAGAAATTAACATGTTTCCCCGGATTTGAGAACATGCTGCCTAGCTCTTATATAGAGCATGCCCACAGACCATGAAGATGTGAACACAGCCTATGCTCCCTCCCCCACTTCCCCAGAGGAAACAAAGGCAAGGCTTTCAAAGGACATCCTGATTCCCTTTCAGGAAAGACCCGAGAATTTCATCCTGAGAAGCCCTGCCACTCTGGAGCGGCTTTGAGCAAGTTCCTCTCAGCTGTGTGCATTCAGCCCCCACCCCCCTCGGCCTTATTTCCGAACCAATGAGCTGATGATTTCCATAAAATTGTTTCGAGAGCGAATCAAATGAAATCCTTCCCTGGCAGGATGGACCTTTAAGAAGGCTGTTGATAAGTTCAATGAAAATCCACACATCGCTCAAATATATCAGAACATGATAAAAAAAAAAGTGGTTAACAAGATTGCAGAGTGGGAAACAAGAATCGCAGCACCTTGGGGGAGTGCCCTGGATATTCCATTGAGGAAAGGGGAAAATTCTTAACTCCAACAAAGAAAAAGGACTGGGGTGCCCCGGGACCCCAGCTCAAGGCTGTGTGTAGACTCTGCAGTGGAGATTAATTAGCAAGTCACCAAGGAGCTGAGCAGGGAAGGATAGGCACTCTGAAAAGACAGATGAGAGCGGCTTTGCTAGGTTGTGGTACTCAGTGGTAAGGGACACTGCAAGGCCATAGATTCCACAGGCTCAGCCCATGCAGAGAGGACTGTCTCCTGTAATGCAGCAGGCTCAGCCCATGCAGAGGACTGTCTCCTGTAATGCAGCAGGCTCAGACATGCAGAGGACTATCTCCTGTAATGCAGCAGGCTCAGCCCATGCAGAGAGGACTGTCTCCTGTAATGCAGCAGGCTCAGCCCATGCAGAGAGGACTGTCTCCTGTAATGCAGCAGGCTCAGCCCATGCAGAGAGGACTGTCTCCTGTAATGCAGCTCACCAGGTCTCTGCCTTTCAACAACTAGCTGGTCACTTTGTTTCTGCATGCTGTTGACTGAGGTGACATGCCATAGCTGGTGACTCTCCAAAACTCCTAAGACAGATTGTATAGCACCCTACCCTCTATGCAGCTGCACGCCTGCATTTCCAGTCACTGTCCACCGCTGTGCTCTAGGAGCAGGGGACACAGTACGACAGCAGTGGGACAGATGGGTGGGTGAAGACCCCACCTCAGCAGACCACGGGAAGTCTCCGCCAGCCCTGAGGAACCTATGCTTTGTCAACGTGTCTCCATACAGGAAAACTGAAGTGCTGGTGCTGCCACACATCTCCTACCCAAATTAACTAAACTATTGTTAGTGAGCTTGGAAAACCCACAGCACTGGAGGGAAATAATCATACAAAACAAATGAGGAGCCATGTTTCAGATGGGGCTGAAAGGGCAGGGCTAAGTGATGCTGTAGAAAATGGTCTGCTGCGAACGTTAGAATGGAAACCGCCTGGCAACAGCACTTCCATAAACAGCTTCGGAGGATAACTTCACATAAGAGGCAAAACGAAGCCACGGGCTGCGGAGATGGCTCAGTCCATAAAATGCACTACCATAAACAAAATGCATGAAGACTAGATTACTGAGTTCCACTGAAATGCAATTCCTGATTCAGTCGGAAGAGGCAGAGATGGGGCGGAGCCTCTATACAGCAAGCTGGCTAGTCAGATGAATGACATCAGTAAGCCTGGACCTAAGCACACCCAAGAGACCTTGCTAGTGCCCAAGCTCTCCACTTGGGCTGCCAAGCAAGGCTCACAGAGACAGCAGCATCTCCTTCCTGTTTCCCCAAGGCTGACCTGAGACCTGCTGAGGTCCAGTGGGAAGAGGCCTTTTGCAAGTTCTTAAACCGACTCCCTGCACCCTCACGGCCCTCACTGCCGCAGCAGAGAGAAAGTGCATGGAAATGTCCCCTGGTGCCAGAGTCCCAAGTACAACTGGGTAGTTCCTCCTGCTAGGAGCTCCTGGACTCGATGGGGCCAGGGAGAGAGGCTATGCAGAGCCTGCCCATGGTGTCCTCTCAGGGAGGAATATGGGTCTTAGAAACACACATATTGTTAGGTGTCATGTGTCTCTGCCCATGTGAATCTAAGTGTCCAACTCCCTGTTGCTTCAGTCACTGACTATAAAACTGGAAGAAGAGGCAGGGGGCATGGAATTCAAAGGAGACACAGTCATGAATCATTCAGCACCGAGTTCAGAGGATTCATAAGAACCCCTCCACCCCAGCCCTGCACCTAGTGACACTGGAGTAGCGTGTCTGGAACCAGGTGGCAGGTGTCACCAGACACACTCCTAGCCCCATTCCTGCCCCCTCCGGCTTCTCTCCTCATCTCTTCACCATCAGAACAAAGTAGTACCCTTTAAGGCTGTGCCTGCCTGTGGCTGGGACAATGGCCTCTTTCAAGAGAGGGAATTCTCACACACTTACGTAAGAAATGCATGAGGGACCAGGCTGGGTGACAGGCACTGCTCTAAGCCCTTTACAGGACATCCCTGAATCACTAGCTCACTTAAAGATAGAGCTAGGTGGGGTAAGAACCCATGAGTGTCCCCACCTGTCCCAGCCGCAGTCCTTGGTTATCAAGTGTGGACTTCCAAGCCGTAGACAATGGACGGCACTTGAGCCTTAGGTCAAAGGGGCAGTTCCTGAGGCCCATCATCTCCACGTAGTCAGATGGTGCAGTGACAGAAGAGAGGGCTAGTGTAGGTTTCCTGTGTTTGTTTTTGCTTTGGTCAGTATGGGCTAGTGAACTTAGGGTCTTGTATACAGTAGGCAGGTGTTGGACAAATGGCCCCAGCTCCGGCCCAGACTAAACTCTTCATGCTGCAGAGGAAGCTAGCTGGCGCTGGAGAAGGGGAGCAATCACAAAGAGCCAGGTGGAGCAGCAGTGAGGGGTGACAAATCAGAAGGATGCGGAAGGATGCGAGGGTGCCCTGGGGCAGCTTCACTTGGGTAGTGCCCCTGCCATCACAACAGGAGCCTCATGGCACTCCGAAACCCTTCCAAGTGGCCTCCACCCCTACAGGAAGCTGATAAGACAGGAAGAAATCAAACATGTCCTGTCAGGTGCCATTTCATAAAGGAGGGAGGGAGGAAATAAGGAAGAGATAGTGAGGCGGGAGAGGAGAGCATGAGGGAAGGAGAGTATCAAGGCTGGTGTTGTCAACTTCACAAAAATGTAGAATCACTTGGAAGATGGGACTTTGGGCATGCCTGTCGGGGACCACCTTCATTACGTTAATCGATATAGGAAGGCCCATCTTAATTGAGAGTGGGGCCATTCCCCAGACAGGATCCTTGTCTGGATAGAATGGAGAACAAGCTGGCTATTGGCTTGAATTCCTCCCTCTGTTCCCTGACTGTGGGTATGATGTGGCAGCTGCTTCAAGCTCCTGCTGCCCTGACTTCCCATCCATAATGGACTCAGGAGGTTCAGCATGGCAACTGGAAAGACGCTAAGGGAGAGAGAGGGAGAGCATGGCCTCATGGCTGTCAGCTCCATCCACCGGAAACACACCCTGAAGACACTGCTGCACAGGAGTCCACGAGTGTCAAGAGCTAAATCTGGGATGTTTGCAGGACTTTTCCAAGTGGCCTGGGCTACCAAGGAAAAGCCCCAGCGGGAGGACAGTGACAGCGTGCAGCAAGACCCCAACTTTTCCTCCTGGTCCTCACCAGAGAGAGGGGTGCTATTGCCGCTACAGCAGAGAGAGGGGTGCTATTGTCTCTACAGCAGAGAGAGGGGTGCTATTCCCGCTACAGCAGAGAGAGGGGTGCTATTGCCGCTACAGCAGAGAGAGGGGTGCTATTGCCGCTACAGCAGAGAGAGGGGTGCTATTGTCTCTACAGCAGAGAGAGGGGTGCTATTGCCGCTACAGCAGAGAGAGGGGTGCTATTGCCTCTACAGCAGAGAGAGGGGTGCTATTGCTGCTACAGCAGAGAGAGGGGTGCTATTGCCGCTACAGCAGAGAGAGGGGTGCTATTGCTCTACAGCAGAGAGAGGGGTGCTATTCCCGCTACAGCAGAGAGAGGGGTGCTATTGCCGCTACAGCAGAGAGAGGGGTGCTATTCCGCTACAGCAGAGAGAGGGGTGCTATTGTCTCTACAGCAGAGAGAGGGGTGCTATTGCCTCTACAGCATAGAGAGGGGTGCTATTCCCGCTACAGCAGAAAAAGGGGTGCTATTGCGGCTACAGCAGAGAGAGGGGTGCTATTGCTCTACAGCAGAGAGAGGGGTGCTATTGCTCTACAGCAGAGAGAGGGGTGCTATTGCCGCTACAGCAGAGAGAGGGGTGCTATTGCTCTACAGCAGAGAGAGGGGTGCTATTGCCACTACAGCAGAGAGAGGGGTGCTATTGCTCTACAGCAGAGAGAGGGGTGCTATTCCCGCTACAGCAGAGAGAGGGGTGCTATTGCTCTACAGCAGAGAGAGGGGTGCTATTCCCGCTACAGCAGAGAGAGGGGTGCTATTGCTCTACAGCAGAGAGAGGGGTGCTATTGTCTCTACAGCAGAGAGAGGGGTGCTATTGTCTCTACAGCAGAGAGAGGGGTGCTATTGTCTCTACAGCAGAGAGAGGGGTGCTATTGCCTCTACAGCAGAGAGAGGGGTGCTATTGCCTCTACAGCAGAGAGAGGGGTGCTATTCCCGCTACAGCAGAGAGAGGGGTGCTATTGCCTCTACAGCAGAGAGAGGGGTGCTATTGCCGCTACAGCAGAGAGAGGGGTGCTATTGCCGCTACAGCAGAGAGAGGGGTGCTATTGCCGCTACAGCAGAGAGAGGGGTGCTATTGCCGCTACAGCAGAGAGAGGGGTGCTATTGCCGCTACAGCAGAGAGAGGGGTGCTATTGCTCTACAGCAGAGAGAGGGGTGCTATTGCTCTAGCCATGCTTACAGCCATTTCCCGTATCCCTTCAAACTCTTAGGAGGATGTCTTGTTTGGACAGGTCATGCTGTTGGCTTTGCTTATCAAAGTCACCGAAACATCCTTTAGTGACTGTTCTGAGACACATCCTGGCATCAGGAGCCACCTCTGCACATCACGGCCCAGCACTTACAAAGTCCACACATCAGACAACCCACAGTACTGAGAGTTTCACAAGGAACAAAGAAGAAAACAGGAGGTGCTTTAGAGGTTGTCAATAGGTGCCCTGCGAGCCACAGAGGAGAGCCTTGAAGGGAGGGAGGCAAGCAGATGTTTGTGGAGCCCAGCCTCAGCCTGTCCTGGTGGGGCTGCTTCCAAGCCCAGTGCCATCCAATTGCTGGCGAGCTTGTAGGAGCACCCTGCTCTGCCTTGTCCAGTGGCTATGGTTTTGGGGTTAGGCTAGTCTGTACAACTGAGCCCTCAGAACTCTGGTCACCAATGTCTGGTCCCTAATAACTCCATGCAGACACTCTTGCTGACAATTTTATCTCACACTGGGTCACAGGCAAGGAGCTAAGTCCTGAGGAAGAAGGAGTCCCCTCTGCACTGAAGCCTTGCATCTTTCTCTTGAGGTCACATCGTCCTCAGCCTGGGGTTCACCAGGCTTTTTCTCAGGAGACAGTCATGGGAGCAGGGGACCGCAGGGCTTGCGCACATTCCCTCATTCTGCTGGCTTTACTGAACAGTCTAGAACTTGGCTTTCCAGCTACTTCCTATGTCCTCAGCTAAGCCCCTAATCAGAGATGAAGCCAAGATCCTGGCACTGCCAGCTAGCACAGCTGGATCCCCTCACCATTCACTCTAGGGTGTGTACATGCAAATTATTTCCGGGAGCTTATTAATTTATTTCGTGTACTGACCTAAATACTCTGAGAGTGTCGTGCCCAATGCTCTCCAGAAAGGGCAGAGGAAGTAAGCCACTGCAGAGGTCTTCCAAACAAGTGACAGATGAGCACGGACCAGACCAGATCACCTCCTGGGACAGACCCTGAGGCCTCTGCTAAGTCCAGTGGTGGCAACGGCTCTCCTCGCACATACTTTGGATGTGAGACACAGTTTGAGTGGGAAGCTGTAAGCGTTTGCACAACAGGACCATAGAATCCTGATGTCCTAAATTCTCCAGCACTCAGCTGCCCAGATGCTGAGCGACTTATGGACTATAGAGTGTAACAAATCTAGATTAATTCAAATGCCTGCTTTCAGCTATAACTACAGCCTTGTTGAGGAAGGCTGCTCCTCCGTGGTCTCATTTTGAAAGCCAAAAGCAATTGACTTCTTCCTGGAGACCAGTTATCTACATGTCTAATAACTGGGTCCCCAGGGTTGGGCAGGGCAGTGAGAGTGACAGTTAGCTAACAGACCGAAACATAGTCCAGAGGTTCCGGGCCTTTCCTGTGACAAGCACTGCACTCACAGAAGAGAGAGCAGAGAATGGGGTCAGGGGTGTACATGTAACTAAGACCCACGGAGAAGACACCAGACAAACCAAAGGGAAAATAATTTCATTTATACTATATTAAAGACTTTTGCAATACCACCAGAAGGAACTTTTTATCTCTGCCCAGGTAATCCCATTTTCAGAACCAGGCACATCTGATTAAACCATAAATTCTTTCAGTAGGGCTTTGACACATCCAATCTATGAATCAACAAGACAAGAACAAAGAACGGCAGGAAAACCCCACACAATTATCCAGTCTCCACAGCGCTAGGAGCTATGTAGAAGAAAACACGGGCAGATATAACCACAGGACGTTTAGCAAGATGGGCAAAATCTACATGAAGCCTGACATCAGAGGAGGAAGAAGCATGCCCCTGGTGGGATTACGAATCAGCACACCCAGATGTTGGGGCTTCTAACAGGCTGCAGTGGACAGTTCCTGACCAAGGACAACCCGAGCCCAGTGGGCCATGGCCCTGGAACCCTGAGAAAGATGCTCTAATGCAGGAAGCTCATGGCAGGCCCTGAAGACACAGTCCTGATACGATCCCAATATGTCTTCCACAGATGATGTGTTAAGCAAAGCAACCGCAGCTGGTTTGGCGGTCCCCAGAAACTTCAGGAGGTCAGCTGGTGGTGCTGCTTTGGCGGTCCCCAGAAACTTCAGAGGGGCCAATTGACCTGGAAGCATAGGTTGTGATTTGCAGTGATAGGGCTGCATCACTGCAAATGATACCTGGCCCCCAGTCCCTCCCTCCCTCCTTTTTGTCCACTGTGCAATGAAGAAATTCTCTGTACAGCATGCCCCCACGTCCACCCTGAGAACAAGAGGACTCTTGACTGTGGGCTGGACTCTGAAACTACGCCCAAAGAAATCCTTTCTCCTCTTAAGCTGTTCCCTCAAGTGTTGGGTAGTTTCTCCGTAGTGTGTTTTACAGGGCTGTCCTCTGAGCCTAGCTGTTGCGGTCTTCATCAGATCAGTGATGCCGGCCTGCAAAAGATCATCACAGCTGGGCCTCTTGACTGCTGATGTCTTTGTAAAAGGGCTGGCAGGAAGGGTGATGGGACCCTTATCTGACTGCCCAGCCACTGCTCCCCATCGGCTGTGTGTTAACTCTGCCCTAACTGCGCCTGGTCTCAGAGAGGGGCTAGAGCACGCAGACAGGGCAAGAGCTAGGGAAGAGGGTTCCATCCCTGCAGTCATCGGGAATCATCCACACTGGGCACAGATCTTTCCACATGGCTGCTGGAAGGCCCCCCATACACCTGCTCACAACCCCTCACCTACACTCTGTAAGCCTAAGAGAGCCAATGGTTCCCCAGGGTGAATGCGGGAAGAACTGCACCTTGGTTTGTCCTTGGGACATGGGGTGGGGGTAGTGAGCAAATGCTGTTTATGTGTACCCCTGGAAAGGAATTTAAGTAACAGCAATGTGAGGTAAGAGTCCCGGAGCCCTCGAAGGCAGCCAGGTGCCTACCTTTGCCGTAGAAGAACTTGCGGTAGTAGTAGGCCCCAAGGTCCACATGCTCTATGATGTAGCGCTTGACCTTCTCCCTGTGGATGGGCTGGTTCTCCCGAGGCACCTCCAAGACAGAGACGCCTGCGTTGGTACAGTGTGAGCTGAGGGATGATTCAAAGGAGCAGCTCTCCCCAGAGCTGTAGGAGGCCGAGTTGGCCCGGGAGAGCGCAATGCGCCTGTCGCCCTCCCCGCCAGTCTCATTCCGGAAGTAAGGGCAGCTGAGGACCAGGTCATTGCTCTTCCCGTCACCCTCGTCAGCATCCGGGTTCTCTTTGGAGTTGAGGTCCTCCTTGCTGCCCAGTGGGGACTCACAGCCTCCAGCTGGGCCTGCGGTAACTGGGGTCTGAGATGCAGCCGAGGCCCCTGTGGTGATGTTCTTTCTCTTCCCCACGCTGGCTCTTGTGGCCATGGCTTCGTTGATGTTGAAGAGAATACTCTGCACATCGTAGTGGGCAAAGCACCTCTGGCAGCTCCAAGGGCGGACGCCCCGGTCAAGGCGGCCCTCTTCTAGGTCAGAGGTGAACTTGAAGGTCTCGTGTTCACTCTTTACTGTCCGAAGTTTTCGGAAGAGTGATGTTTCCACTGACTCTGATTTTAACCTGCGCTTGAAGGGCTTGTCTCTGTCCCTTCCCATCAAGAGCCCACCATCCACGTAGTCCAACCCCGAGATGCGCACAAACTCTCCTCTAGAGATCTGGGCTGCAGCGTGGAGGCTGGGAGAGATGGCGGTGTTACAGGGAAAGAAATCCGGAAACCCAAAGGAGCTGGTAACCTTATGGTCATAATTCTCCACGCGGTACCCCCGGAGCATGGCGAAAACATTCTCCCCAGACAGACCCTGCCTGTCAATGGACGAAGTGCTCCCATATTCCCTGTGCAGGGCTGCACCGGTGTTGGGGTTGACTGCATGTTGGTCCAGGACATCCTCAGTGTCGATGTCGCTAATGGTAACGTCGCTGTTGCTCCTTTGTCGTATGGGGTGGAGTCCTCTCTGGGGAGAATGGACAAAGATGTCTCCAATGGTGTACTTTGCCTCCACGAAGTCCAGGTCCAGCTGCTCCTCTTGGTGCCTGTCACCCTGGTCATTCTGGCCATTCTGGATGATGGAGGCAACACTCTCATAGCTGGACTGAGAGCGGCTCTCCCACAGGGGCTTGCAAGCAAGGTCCTTGGAGCAGTCCTTTTTTGGAGGCCACTCAGACACTCTGGCCCTCACTCCCATCTTGGGCACTGCTGGGGTACCGTTGGCTGGCCCACCGCCACCTCCACTGCCCTCACTTGGACTGGAGGTGTTTAAAGTGGCGGGCCCCATGCTGCCATTGATGGCTTTAAATTTCCGAGCAAAATAATCATCAGACTGCATGGTTCTGGATGAGTCCTTGAATTTGGAAGCAGCTCTGCCAAGCTTGTGCTTCTCTACCTGTGCTGGCCTTGGGTCACTCATGTCCACAGAGGCAAGAAGCAGTCATCAGCAAGGATAGTGTGAGCCCGCCTCCGAGGTCATCATACGGCGCTATCACAGACAGACAGAAGAGCCGATTGCCTGAAGTTTCTTTCTTACCAAAGGCAAACAACATCCTCAAAACATAGTTTCTCCAAAGCCATGGCAGAGGTGATTCCAGTGCTTGCAAGGACACTGCCCGCACTTCTGTCCTTTTCAGTAGCGCTCGTTAAGACTCCTGTCCATGAGCATTTCCTTCACCTGAATTTAGAGACAGAAAACAGTCAATTGTGACCGAAACAGTGCAGGACAACACAGGCCTACCGGCTGCTCTCCGTCGTCTCTCACCCTTGCCTCTGCCCATCTCAATGTTCTCACACTCCTGTGTGCATGTTGCGTTGTTCGCATGCTTAGGTGTGCCTGTCTATCCTGTTGTGCAAGGCTGACTGGAACTCACAGAACACCAAGACCATCGCTCGTAGAGAAACTCTCCCAGGAGGCAGGATTTACTCCAGGCACCAAACACCGTAACAGATGGAAACAAACGGGCAGAAATGGGACCAGATCTACTCTGCCCTGTCTTTGCCTCTAACCACACAAAAAGTATTGCTAGCACCACATACTTTCCTGGTTCAGGACAGGTTGGGTGACTTATTCATGGACCCAAGAAAGAAACAGCTCTTGTCCTTCCCATAAGCATAATATCAAACTACAGTTTGGCTGGACAAGATTAAACTTCCAATTAGCTAAACAGTGTGAGAACTTTCTGGAAAGCTCCTGGCAGTCAAGATGAATAGACGGGTATCCTTGAGAAGTGCAGATATTTTCCTGGGGTAGCAGCTGCTTTGCTTTGTCCTCAGTACTAAAAAAAGCTTTCAGTCTGGGTATGGCCTCATGTTAGTTACCCCAGAATCATTATGTAACCGAGGAAATAAGGGATGCTAGGATATGACAGACGAGGGGAGAAAACACAAGCAGATGTCTGGACATCCTGACCTGTGTTCTCAGAAAGACAGAGGAATGGCTGCCTCTTCTCAATCCACCCAGAATTACCACTGTTAAAAGGATTGTAGGCTGCTGTAGATTGCTGTTATTTCCTACACAATTTAGACTTTTATGAAGCCAGTCCCTGGAAACCAAGAGCTTGACAACAGAGGCAAAAAAGCAAACAAGCTCTCCCCTCTTCTAGTGAGATGCATGGGATCGGCGAGCTGGGCTTCTGCAGAGCCCACCAGTTCTTTAGATGACTGCTTTTTACAGTCAATGAAATTTGAACTTAAGAAGTGTAATGATTGGGGCCAGGAAGGTGCCTCACTGGTAAGTGTCTGCTGTGAAAGCAGGAGGACCCGAGCTGACGCTCTGAGAACCCATGCAAAAGCAGGCACGGCTTTCAGAGTCTGTAGGCCCAGCACTGGCAAATGGAAACAGGTGGATCCCAGGAACTCACTGGCCAGCCAGTGCAGCCAGAATGGCAAGCTCCAGATTCAGTGATCTCAAACAAACGAGGAGGAGGGCATTAAAGGAAAGAAGCAGCTGTATTCCTCTGGCCTCTGCAAGAGCACTCATGGGGGCACACACTCATGTGTACACGCATGTGTATGCCTCCACCCCATTTAATGTTTGGTACAGAGCTGCATGAATCCACAACAGGTAATACAGGAAACTAATTTTTAGCTTCTTAGTATCAATTTATAGACCTTCTGTGAAGAGACCCCCACCCTACTACCTAGTTCCAAACCACTGACCTAACTTCTAGAGTCATAGACAGGAGCTGAGTGCTCATTACTCTGGCCATTTTAGATGACAGTAACATGTACTAGGAGAGGCCCAGAATTGATGCAACAGAAGTGGACAAGATAAGCAAGTCAGAGCTACTTAAAAACAAAACCTGCTTCTTCTCAAGCCCACAGAAGAACAAGAGAGACGGAAGACCACACAGGTTTTCAAAATAGAAGGAAAACACAAAGGAACATATTCAAAACATTATTATGTTAATATAAGCATAAAAGAATACCTGAAGCAACCACATAACAAAAATTTTGAAAACCCATAGGAATCTAACAATGTCCTAGTAAAATAAAACACAAATTCTCCAAACTGACCCAGCAATGGAAAATCTAAATAGCTTCACTGCCATTGGAAAAAACGGAAATACGTATTCCTAACAAAAATGCTATAAAAATATGTATGAAATGCCAACTTCTCTGAACTTTCATCTTCCTATTTATATGACTAATGCTATCCAAAGCTGTGGCATAACTGCCCTATCTTCCTTCCCTTTTCATATCCTGGCACACACTGAAGGACCAGTATGTACCTAACACATAGGACACTAAGTGGGAAAACTGCCGAGACCCCAGGCACAGCCACAAGGGGTCCCACCTACCACCCCACCCACCACGGCAGAGCTAAGCCAATCAGCATCTCACCGAGATGCATGGGCAGTGCTGAGGCTCAGCTACATATCAGCAGTACCTCCTGGACAGTCAGGACAAGACATGGGCTACAAAGACAAATCATGAAGCTGCAGAAATCAGGGGCTCTGAGTCTATTTAAAGATCTTCTCGGCTAGACAAATAGCCGAGCGGCAGAACACTGGTGAGTAGTGAGACTCCATGCATTGTTTGAGCTCTCTCTCTTCCCCTCCCATCTGTCTGCTGTCCAGTCCCATGTTCTATGCTGCGTCTCAATCACATCATACCAAGTACCTAGCACCCTTCACTGTAGGCTGCTGTCCGTGCTGCGCCCCCTAACTGGAGCACTAGCTGCTGAGCAGGGCTGACCACCCCATCAGGCCACTCTCCTCTCCGGCTATGCATCCCTGTGCCGGGTTCCCATGGTGTCCTCTACCTTCTCCCTTTTTTGGACTTTACAGCAGCTTCTTGATTCGGTGTGACTCTTCCCTCAAAGCAGCCCGTGGGTCCAGGGCCACATAACACTACTTGGCATTTCTTTTGTAGTGATCAGTATGTTTACTATTCAGTAAAGGTAAAATAAAACAAAATGAACAAAAACTCAGAAAAAACAAAAAACCACCCACCACTAAATAAATCAATGACTAACTGAAGGAATGCACTGGACAGTAACACTTCAATATAAAAGATTAAAGTGGAATGTCCATGGACCTACTAAATAGGCCTGGGGATGGAGCTCAGTTGGCCAAGTGCTTGCACGGCATGCATGAAGGAAGCACTGAGTTTGATCCCCACCACTGTATAAAACTTGGCATGGTGGTGTACTCGCTTGGGAGTTCTGGAAGTTTGCCAGATCAGGTCAAAGCCACCTTCAGCTACACATTAGTTTGAGATCAGGCTGGACTATATGAGACTGTGTTTTTAAAAAAGAAAAAGATGAGCTCACTGTAACTTTACAAATACATGTTCACATGCTAAGCGCTCACTGTAACTACAGATGCATGTTCACATGCTAAGCGCTCACTGTAACTACAGACGCATGTTCACATGCTAAGCGCTCACTGTAACTACAGATGCATGTTCACATGCTAAGAGCTCATTGTAACTTTATAGATGCATGTTCACATGCTAAGAGCTCACTGTAACTTTACAGATACATGTTCACATGCTAAGAGCTCACTGTAACTACAGACACATGTTCATATGCTAAGCGCTCACTGTAACTACAGATGCATGTTCACATGCTAAGAGCTCACTGTAACTTTACAGATACATGTTCACATGCTAAGAGCTCACTGTAACTTTACAGATACATGTTCACATGCTAAGAGCTCACTGTAACTTTACAGATACATGTTCACATGCTAAGAGCTCACTGTAACTTTACAGATACATGTTCACATGCTAAGAGCTCATTGTAACTTTATAGATGCATGTTCACATGCTAAGCGCTCACTGTAACTACAGATGCATGTTCACATGCTAAGGTGTTGTGTCAACAGCTGGGAACCCAGGGCGGACAGGATATTATACCAAAAGGCCTACACGGCTGTAAACAGAAGTACCAGCAGCTACTCCATTCTGTAAAGAGGGCATCCAATCCCACTGAAGTACCAGGGAAATGAGCTGCAGACGCCCCAACTGGATAGATGGCAAAAAGCTGCCACCCCCCATCCTCTCCACATATCCAAAACTCCCCCTGGCAAGGCAGAGTCCCGCAGAAGCAAGCAATCAACAGTCCCCACAGCCCATCTGCCATGGGTCTCGGGGTGCTCTGGGCTGTGCAGAGCCCTCTTCTGCTAGGTGGCTTCCTGGGAGAAACTCCTGATGCACGCTGTGAGCAGAGCCACTGCAAATGAAGATGTCATGGCAAATGGAGTACTCGGGGCACTCAGGCTGCATGCCGGGGCACCAGAAGCCCTGTGGCACAACAAGCTTCTGCATTCTTCTCTGGACCATCTGCCATGTGCTAGCCCTTCCTGCACTGTCACACACACACACTGGTTTTGATAGCATATGTTGGCCAATGCCAGGGTCCCCAGCGATAAGCGCACAGCACATTCTTCAAGAAACGTAGTGGCATATCAAGGGTGTGTGTGAGGTATAGCCAGCACTGAATGTGCAGCTGCCCTGACCTTCTAACCTGCTCCATCCTGATAAGGGTCACATACGGACCACTGTTGTTTCCCTATGTGAATGGCCAAATAAACATAGGCTTGCAAGTTCCCAAGTCCAGACACCGACCAGATGAAGGAAGAAGGCACAGAAATCCCCAGATTAGTTTTCCTTTTCAAGTTCTTCTTCAATTCTAAGAAGGCACCACCTCCAATCTTTCGCAAATACCCAACCCCCTTCCCGTGTTTGTTTGTTCGGTTTTTTTTGTTTTGTTTTGTTTTATGTAGTCCTAGCTAGCCTTAAACTCACTAACGTAGCCAACGGAGACTTTGAACTCCTGATCCTCCTGCCTCTACCTCTCCAGAGCTGGAAGTACAGGCTTGTTCCACACACCCAGTTCATGCTGGAGACTGAGCCCAGGGCTTTGTGCATGCTAGGTGAGCTCTTACCTACCAGTTCAGCTACATTTCCAGCTACATTTACTCTTTCCTTGTGCCAAGGTCTATGGCTTTTGCTGCCTATCAAAAATATACAATTTTCTACCAGTCATCATTAGCACTAGAAGAAAGGAAACAAGGAAGCTGTGTTGCCTCATATGAACAGAAGAAGACCTGCACTGCGAGAAGCTAGGGGAGGAAGGCAATGGGAGCCGGCTAAAGGGCACACTCAAGGGCGGGGAATCCGAGAGAAGGGTCGGCACTCATGCTAATGCCCAGGGCATTCGACAGAAAAGGACAAGACAGAAGCACAGCACCACACTGTGTTAAGCACAATTGTCTGTAGGTGAGATGCATTCCCAAGTCTCCCACGAGACATCAGTGAGTCTTAAAGACTGATATTGTGCTCATAATTGAGCCTCTTATCAGGACTGCAGCTGCAGCAAATGGTTGAAACCCACAAAAATTCACAAATTATGAGCCCCATTCCTAGAAAAAAATGGTTAAAATTATACAGTGTGTCGATAATATAAGCATAACTGAGGGAAATGCTTATTCTCCACAGCAGAATCCAATCAGAATATATCTGGGAAGGCACAGAGGAACAAAGGTAAAGACTTTTACTTTCCCTGTGGCCAAGAGGACAAGAGCTAGGCTGTTGCCTTCTCTGAAGGTCCATCACCTGAGCCATGCGCACAGACCAAGTGTGTTCAGCCTGGTGTCAGCCATGGCCAGATGGCCACCAAACAACCCTTTATGCACATGCAGATGTTCACTGACCTGCGCAATGAGCTGTTAGACTGGTTCACCTTCTCTGCCAACCTGACTGGATTTGGAATCACCTGGGAGATGCTCCTCCGAGCCTGTCTGTGAGGGAATTTCTGGAGAGGTTCAGCTGAGGAGGAAAGATCCACCCTGAATGTGGGCAGCAGCATCCCATGAGCTGGGTACCAGATTGAAACAGGAGAAAGAGCTAAGTCCTAGCATTTCTCTCTCTCTATTTCCAGCCACCTCACACTCCACTGCTTTGCCTGCCTTCCCCTCTATGATGGACTGTACCTTCAAACTGAGTTAAAACAATTCCTTAAATTGATTTTGTCAGGTATTTTGTCTAAGAAATGAGAAATGTAGCCAACATAGCTATTATTAAGTAGCAACCACTATCTATTGATAGGCAAATTCATTAAATCTGGGCAGGAAAATTGGTGTTTCACTCAGACATTCTTTTTGACAAACCAACAAACCAACCAACCACTGAGCTGTACCAAAGTTAAGTGGGCATAGTCATGAGAATTCAGAAAGCAGGATTCTCCACTCTGGAGTTCGTAGAAAGCTCGCACTGGCTTCAGCTCCACGGTCTCCTAGGCAATTCAAGTATTACTGGGGGAATTTCCCTAGTGTGGTCTTCAGGTAAGCGGATCTTCAAGGTCCAGTTAAGGTGTTTTCCATCAGACTACAGCAGGACGCTCATGACAAGGCCTTGAAGATTTAGTTCCCAGATAGCCCCTGATGATTAGCCCATGATGGACAGACTTGGAGGACCAAAGGAAACAAGGGAACGTGAACCACAGGTGGGACCTCAGCTAGTTCCAAGTGGGCAGGGCCCCAGCCTAGAACACAAACTGCTCTCCCCATCCTTACAAGTGAGCAAGGCCCTGGGCTAGCACTCATGACCAGCTTACATCTGTTATTAAATCCACGTGACCGCAGATCCAGGAGCCAGGATGGAGCAGGGATCACCTTCATAGCACACAGGTCAGACAGAGACTCTCTGTTTGCATCTTTAGATCTCCTGCTGGCTCCTCCTCCTGGGCCTTCCCGCGGATGCTGGTGTTTGGACTATCCCAGGCTGCCTTCTCTAAATTCTGAAGGCATTCTGGGGGTTCCATATACCTTCAGTCTTTATCCACAGCTCAAAGCTGCTTCATTCAAGGCTTCCGATCTGCACTGTGATAGCTCATGCTTACGCCCCGCCTCTCCAGTACCACCCAGCACGGCCACATCAAGTTCTCAGCCAGCTCTTCTCGAAGTCCACATCCAACCTACAGCCTGCCAAGTTCACCACCCAATGTTTCTCTAAGGCATCTTCCCTCTCTGCTTCAGCTGCCACCGACCTAGTTGGACCTCTGTCATATTCCCTGAGAACAAAGCCTGCTTGACTAAGTCAGATGGGGCACTCCTATCCAGGTCCTCGCTAGACTAAGTCAGATGGGGCACTCCTATCCAGGTCCTTGCTGGAATCTGGGCCTCCTGACTCTATGTTTACACATGCTAACTTCATGCTATTATCCAGGGTATTTTGAATGCTACCTGACCAAAGACTCAGCAAGGCCTTCTTCCCCATTCTGCCTAATGTATCTGACTTTATTTAAATCCTACAGCAAATCTTTCAGAAGTTGCCTTAAATCTTAAGATTGGTTCCACATGAGCTTAACCTGGGCCCGTGGAAAAGAAGGGAACATAAACATCTTCCATGAAACTCGGTGCACTGAGCCTTAAGAGCTGCAGGAAGACTCACACCCTTCCCTCCACAGAACCACAATCACACCAAGATTCATACTGAACCTAGGGTGCCAAGTAGCTGGCCCAGTGACCTTGGTGAGGCAGGAAACTGTCCAATCCAAAGCAACTTTCTTCCACTCTGCACAGAGGCTGAGAGAAGGCTAGCCCTGTCCACTGCTGCATGCAACTCAAATACCTTTAAAAAAAAAAACCATTTGAGTAGCAAATATAGAACAAATCCATTCACTCCTGGCTCAAGGTAAGAAATCCCTTCACTGCAGAGTGTTCTCAGGTGCACTGTCAAGTCTTTTTCAACATGGACACTAAGAACTCAGTGGGAGTAATGTTTCCAACAAAGGGAATGAGGTGTGCATATGCCCTACCTGACTCCATATATAAAAATCACCCAAAACAGATTAAACATAAAAGCACAAAACCCATAAAACTTGGAAGAAAACCAAGAGCATCTGGGGAGATGGTTGGTCAAGTGCTGGTATGCAAGCCGGGGGCTCTGAGTCTGGATCTCCAGCACTCAAGCAGAAGCCAGGCTTGGTGGCACATGTCTGTGAGCCCGCTGTGACAGGGTGTGTGGAGGTGTGTGGGGGTGGAGACAGGAGGATCCCTGGGGCCCAGTGGCCAGTCAGTCAATTTGAATGGGAGAAATGCAGGTTAGTAAGAAACCCTGTCTTAATATTACGGTGAAGAGTGATTGAGAAAGATGTGTGATGTTGACCTCTGGCCTCTATACACACATGTATCTGCACACACACACACACACACACACACACACACACACACACACACATATAAACACTAACCCTAACCTTCATACCCCAACACACACAAGAAATACAGCAAAGATTTGGCAGTGACTTCCTGAATAAGACATGGATGGGACACCAATAGCATTGTCAACCAAGAAAAATGATTGATAATCAAATCAAGCAGCCCTGGAACAGGAGGGCACATCTGGGAACAGCCTTGACCTCACTTGGGTCAGGGCAGGGCCCAGTGGGTCTAGGTCCCAGCACAGCAGGAAGCCCCTCCCCCTGGCCAGCGTTCCTTGCTGATAGGTCCCAGTGACTCCCCTCTCAAAGCTCCCTAACTTCACAAAGACAGCGCACGACAGGACTGAATTACTTCTACCCACAACATTGGATTTTGATCCTGTGGTAATGTGCAAGACTCGCCAGACTCCAAACCATACGTTCTGGGGCCCAGTGATCCAAAGACAGATAAAAGGGCATTTAATAAAGGCCTCAAACATCAAGGAGCCGCCTCCCGCTCGCCTCAGAAAGCACCCGGATGCCTGGGAAGCGTGTATAGCATATGTTTTCTTAGGCTGTCACAATCTTAAGTCTCTCTAAGTATCTACTGTTTAATCTAATTTTCCCTCATGAAATGTCTGGCGTTGGCTCAAATTGAATCAGCATTTCCATTATAAATCTCTGTTTCCATGTTTCCCGAGTTTGACTGTAAAATGTCTTTTGTATGAAATCTGACACGGGCAGAAGCCTGAATTTTAATGCTCTCCATTGGCAAAATGTAGGGTTCTCCCCACCCCTACAAAACCAGAATCACAGTTTTCTACAAGTCAAATGTAGACCTGGAAACATGTCTAAAAGATAAAAAGAAACTCCCTAGGAAATCCTTTAGTGCTCATGTCTCAGGTCCTGAAGCATTTCTACTGGCTTTTATTACACGGAACATCCGCAGCCATGTGGCATAAGAGAATCCTGACCTTCCATCAGCGGCTCCTGACCTTCCATCAGCGGCTCCTGACCTTCCATCAGCGGCGTGAATGCTGGGGCCGCCTGGCTCTCTCCTGAGGAGGAAACTCTGCAGCTGGAGCAGGGACCTCAGCTCTGGGCAGGTGGGTGGGTGTGGCCGGGGCAGGGGTATGGGGAAGGTTCTGGCTTCTAGGTCAGAGTCAGTGTGGTCAAACAACCAGATGAACCTCAGTGCCCTGAGGGAGGGGGACAGAGGCCACTCATCACTGCCCAAACAAGTCTCTCAGTATGGCCAGTGAAATTTCCCACCTCTGCCCCAAACGAGTGTCTGATGGCCACACAGCTCTGAACTGGTAGCTAAGATACAAACATTGCCCTTATGTGTTAGGAGTAGAAGGCTGCACACATATGAAACACCTGTACAAAGAACCAGAGGAAACTAAACTGGACCCCACATGCCTGCAGCCACGTAATCCTCAGTGTGGCTCTGAGGATGGAGGCTCAGCTCTACTGACCTCTTCTGTCACTGTCCTGATGGACAGCGTCCCTCGCCAGTTTCACATGGCACCTGTCAGTAATCAAAGCTCCCAGGACAAGAGAGAATAAGCTATAAATCTAAAACCTGCGGGCAAGGGGAGCTGAGTGGTTAAGAGCAGACTGCTCCTACAGAGGACTGCGCATGAGTCCGAGCTCCCACTGCGTGGCTGATTTCTGTAACCCCAGTTCCAGGAGATCCAGCACCCTCTTCCGGCCTCAGCAGACAATGCTCACATGTGGTACACATAAGCACATGCTAGTAAACACTTGTGCATGAAAACAAACAATAGGCTTTGAGCAGAACTAAGAAATAGCACACACCACCAGCACAATAAAGCTGTTATGTAGTTTCAAGAATCAAGGCCACGCCATCTCCTGTTAGGCATTCGCTTTTGTGTGAACTATAATCATGTTACTGTAAAAGTAACGAGTAACCAACCTCTCCAGCAAAGATTCACAAGTGACAGGAGAGAGAGAGTCGACAGAGAGTAAATGTCAAAACCCATCTCTTCTTGTGGCCAAGCAGCTGCAAGGTTTAATGTTTCAAAATACTTCCACTCAACGGATGCTTTTGATCTGAGACTATTACACTGTAATATGGATGGGGTTTGTCTGTGCACACAAGACAGACACAAGTTGTGTCACTTGTAACCCCTCAGACTCAGAAAACATGGCTAGGACCCTCCAAAATAAACATCTTTATACGATAATTGTCTGAGATCCGTGCTATAGTAACCGAAAGCTGGCCGGCACACGGAAGTTCACACAGGGCGGAAAGTATCTAAGCGGTGCTTACGGACCTGTGCCTTCACCTACAAAGGCTTTGAATGTCTGGTCTTCCGTGAATACAAAGTGGGTTCAAGGCAGGTCAGCCTAAGACACACGAGACCCCGCCCATCCCCACCACCATGCACACACCAAAAAAAAAAAGGAAGAAAAAATGCAAGAAAACTGCAGATGCCCTCCTCTTGTGTGGTTGTATGCGGTGAGCGAACACCTTGTTTGTACACACTGGAAGCCGCACATGACAAGAACCAGGCTTCTCCACGCACTGTTTTCCCCAGACGCAGAGAAACAGCCAAGCTGTCCAAGAATCAGCAAGAAGTTATTTTAGGGAAGGTTTCCTTGTGTTCTCAGGCTGTGCTGGATGAGGCGACACTGCACAGTGCCTGGGTCTAGCTCCAAGTGTCCACACAGTACCATGTGCTCCTTGCTAAACAACGGAAACATGTGGCTTTTTATTCTGATAAAACACAACTGTCTACAGAAAAAAAATCCAAACAGAAACAAGGTGTGCTGGTTCACAGCTGCAGGTCCAGCACGCGAGGGGCTCAGGCGTCACTCGACAATCGGAGATTCCTTTTTTAGTTTTATAATTTGTGTGTGTGAGAGCAGGCAAGTGTACAGAGGCCAGATATCCATGTTAGGTATTTTGCTCAGCCACTCTCCATTTAAAATTTTTATTCCATTTATTTGTTTATTTACTTCATATGTATACAGGAGAATCACAGCACACACATGAAGCCATGCAGAAGGTGCACAGAGTATCACAGCACACATAGGAAGCTATGCAGAAGGTGCACAGAGTATCACAGCACACATAGGAAGCCATGCAGAAGGTGTACAGGAGAATCACAGCACATACATGAAGCTATGCAGAAGGCAGCTCATAGGAGTTGCTTCTCACATTCCACCACAGGGCCTCTTGTGGAACCTGGAACTTGCTCTTAGGTTAGACTGGCTGACCAGCCCCCCAGCAACTCTGTCTCTGTCTTACTCTTTTAAATAAGTCATAAATTATAGCCTCATTCAAAAACCAGGAGCATTCCAGAGTTGACATTCTAGAAGGCAAATTATGCAGCAATGGGAGTCACTGTTTTCTGGACTCCTCCCCGTCTCAGACATGTGCTGGAACTCAGGAGTCCCTGTGAGGATCTGCATTCAGATCCCTAGGCCCCGAGAAGGCTGGACATGTTTGGATGCCCTTGTAACACAGCAGCAGGGAGGTTGATCCCAGGGGCTTGCTAGGCAGTGCCCCTCAACCTCATCTGTGAGCTTCAGGTCGAGTGACAGATCCTGTCCCCAACACCTGGTGGACAGTGCCTGAGGAACAACACCAAAGGAGGTTGACATGTGCCCTACACATGATCACATGGGATGCCCACCACAACACAGGAACACACACACACGAAAAGCCAAGACTTCGGACGTAGAACACACAGATGGGGAAAACAGGTGGAGGCCGGCACCCACAAGAAGCCCCCGGATCCTGTCTTGGGGAGACCATGGGCTAATCTGCTGTTACGAAAACGAGGTCCCTGCAGCTGGCCAGGTTCTTAATAGGGGAAAGTTTAGTTCCAGTTCTGGAAATTTCTGAGCATGGCTCAGTGTGAACAGGGAACCAGGAATTTAGGGATGGGTTCCCTCTTTTAAACAGTTTGCTCTTACAAGAACTAGTTCACAGCTCTGGGGGATAAACCTTAATTCCCTCTGAAGGAAGCATCCAGTGGCCTCTGCTGGACCCATCTAACTGTGAGGACGAGGACTCAGCCTTCACTCTTGGGCTATCTTCTATTAACCTGTCTGAGGAACCCCGCTTTTCAAGGTATGTCCATGTGAGGACGCTCTCATTTTAGGAATCCCTTTGCCATCTCTGTCCCTCTTCCCGATGTGGCCACAGAAATTCAGTCTCAATTTTCTGTTTTTCACCTTTAATTTGACTCTTCTAATTGGCTGGACCTGACTTGGGGCGCGTGTGGTAACCCCCAAGTTCACTGAACACCTGCGCTGTGCAGAGGTGCTCTCCCAACACACACCAGGCCAGGAGAGACCCACGTGTCCCACAGCGGAATCTTCCTCTGTTCAGACACTAATCCCAAGTGCAAGTCGAAAGCCAATTTTCTAGAGAGGTAATTACATAATCCACTTTTTACAGTCAAGCTTTGCTACAGCGTAATTACTGGAGCAACAGGAAAATAAATACTCAAATGAATATTAGTGCAGTAATCATGGAGACGCTGACGGCGGAGCCTCCCCAGCTCTAATGACTTCTGTGAGGCACAGACAGGACTGTCCTGGAGCTCTGCTGGGCTTGAAGGATGAGCAAACACAGCAGAGGAGACCCCGCCCCTACCCTGGGGACCAGCACAGACCACAAACAACAGGCTCCCCACCATTCTTCCTGTCTCCTGGCAGCCTTTGCTCAAGTCACAATGAACTTGGAACCCAAATGGCTCCATTGTGTGGCAGGTACTTCCCACAGTGTGAGGACTCACAGAAGACCCAAACAAGAATGAGCTCAACAGTGACACTCCGTTCACTGACGCTGGCGACAAACAGGAGCTGAGCCCTGGCCAGCACAGCCGTAGTGTCCAGGAGAGAGACAGCTGGTCACCTTGTGAGGACCAAATTCCAAGGGAACACAGTGTCCGTGCACAGATGGGGTCCAGGTAAACTGTAAGAAGGGGGCACATCATACAGGGATGACATCACCCGGGAGGAGGTGCAAGGGGGTTAGTATGGGACTTGGAGAAGCTGGGGACAGGTAAAGGGTAGCAGAGGCAGGCGCCTCCACAGAGAGCAAGGGGCCTTGGAGAGCCAGAGGTGTGGAAAAACCTCCAAAGAACGGAGATGCATGTAGTAACTACAGAGGGCACAGGACCCGGCCCTGTATGCTGGGTGTGCACTGCACCAGCTGAGGTGAAGGAGCAGCCTCAAAGGCCCTGGCCCCTGCCAGCACTTGGCTTCTGGCCCACCTACAGCTTCACATACCCGGCGACTCCAGCACGTTTTTGCTGAGGTCTACCTCCTAATCCTCCTCATCCAGGTCTACCCGCTTGCTCTCCTGGGGGAATTCTCTACTATTCCCAGGAAGTCACCTCCTTTGGGCTTCCATTTATTTCTTGAAGGAAAGCTGCCCACTCCAGGCAACTGTGGTGCTAGGGGATTACTGTCTACTACAGAACGGAGCAGGCTGCTGAGGCCTCACAAACTGCTTAGAAGCGGCCAGAGCCAGGTGCAGTGTTCTGTCTGTGGAAGGCTCATGGAGATGGGATGATGCTTTCTGGGGGAGGTGAGGTCACTGTTGGCCTGATTAGGGACAGAGGAGTGAACTTAAGGAGGAAAAACTTAAGTCTTTTATGAACCAACACCCTGCTGATCTAACTTTGAACTCCAAGTTTGAACATGCAAAAACATGATCAGCTTTACTCTGCTTCTTCACTGTGTTAACTTTGGCTGTGTGTGTGTGTGTGTGTGTTATGTGTGCTGTGTGCACATGCAGAAGGGTGCAGACCAAAGAATGATGTCAGGTGTCCCTGTCTGTCTGTCTGTCTGTTTGTCTATCTGTCATTCTCCCTTGAAACAAAGGTCTCTTACTAAACTTGGAACCAGTCTGGCAGTCAGCAAACCTCAGCGACCCTCCTGTCTCCACCCTCCACAGCTCTGGGTTCACTGGCAGGATCCATGGCCATGGCCAGCTTTTTACATAAACACTGGGGATTTGAACTCAGTTCCTCAGGCTTGGACAGCTTACCCACTGTCTCTACCTTGAATCTTTATGTCTCTAACTCCCCATATCTAACTCCTTGCTATCACAGATGGCAAGCAAGAAGGAAGGCATTCTGGATCATTCTAAAATCAGCTGCAGAGAGACAGAAACTCTGGATGGAACATTTTGATGGAGGAAACCCAGGCTGCAGACCAGCACCACTAGCGTCCATTTGTGCTGCTGCTGTACAAGTACTTACCACCAAGCCCAATCCATCAGCCGCAGAGGCACCTTGCTGCATTCAGAGTGCTCGCTACTCACAGGAACAGCTTTCTGGAAGCCTGGCGGAAGGCTAAATAACCAAGATACAGCGCAGGAGGAAGGCTCGCGACAGGGAGCCCAATGTTTACTGTTCTCAGGGTTTTAAATGAGAACATTCTTATTCAGTCACCCGTGAGCCAGACTTTATCACAGGGCTTTGGGTTTGGAGGGTGTTTCCCCCCTTTTCTGTATTTTCCAAACCAATCGAGAAATTTCAATGCCAGGGTAGCTTAGCTTGGGCAAACAGGACTGCCAGCCTCAGGAGCCTCACAGCCACCTTCATTTGCACAAGAAATAACCTTGACAACAGTGGTACCATCAGCCAGAACAACTCAGAGGCACATTGGAAAACAGCTGATTCTGCCTTTCTGGGCTGTTGTTCTCATCATCAGTGCCAACAGAAGCAGCCTGTGGATCTCAAAGGCAGCACCAATGCCTCCATCGACTCAACCAACATCTCAATGGCGCAGACAGCAGACCTGGGCCGGCCGGCCTCTAACAAGGAACGTGACAACAGTACAGGAATCGTGTGGCCTGAGACAGAGGCACTCACTCACACTCAAGAGACGGGCATCATCTCACGCACGTCTGTAACCCGACGCTGTTGTGGGGTCAGAGAGACAGGGAGACTGTTAGGGTTCACTGCTCACCGGCCTAGCTGCAAGTTCAGTGAGAGACGCTGTCTGAAGGGAACAAGGCAGACAGTGACAGAGGACACCTGACATCTTCTTTAGCCCAGGCGTACACACCCCCACACCTGTACAAATGCACGCATTCAGTCGCTCCCTCATAAACATGCATCTTCTCGCTCAAGTTTTGATAAGCAATCAGCCAACTGGCAGAGCCTTGAGACAGATGAAGGAAGCTGAGCAAAGCGTGAGCCCTGGCTTCAGCCAACTTATAACCCTCCACCCAGGGCAAGAGCAGTACCCAGATCCTTCCTCAATGCTGGCTGCCGGCTCACATCTAACATTCTCCCTCACAGAATTAAGAACTGAAACGAATACATTTCGTGTTCAATTTCTATCCTAACATCCGTCTATCCCTCTGATTAGTATCAGTGACCACTAAGCCCATCTGAGTGGGAGGGACACTCAGAGCAAGGCAAACGGATGGAAATCTGAGAGTTAGTCACGGCTCGCCAGCGACCAGACCCCTGGAAACACAAACTCACAGAGACACCACCACGTACGGGAGCAAGCTCACCCCGGATGATTCCGCGCTGTGGCTGTGCTAGAAGAAGGGACCAAGAAACAAAGTGTTTACACTTAAGGTCCTATTTTTAACAAACTTGTTTTCTAACCTCCCCAACACCAAAGCCTTTCTACCACGCACCCCTAAAAATAGTGATGTTTTTATTCTTGCTCAAGGAGGCACTCAGGTTTCCCTCTAGTCTCTTTCTGCAATGGGCTGTACCCCAGAAAAATGAAACACTTACTATTTCTGTGAGAATATGCTATTTCTGTAACACACATAGCTGGTACTATCACACACTCGAGGACACATTCCTTCCAGAACCGTGGGTCTGCTTCAGCCCTGCTTGTTTTACATCCTGGCCTGGCCTCTAAGCTGCAGGATCTGGTGACTTAGGCATCCCACAGAGTTTGATTAGTTTAATTTTAACAAACAGGTTCAAAAAGGGTTAATTCATTTCTATTAGAATAACACTGAGGAGTTGTTCCCAGTGACAAACATTTAAGGGGTAGACAGAGTCAGCACACTGTCCTGTCTACTCTACCAGACAGCTTGACAGTTTAGCCTAGTCTGAGAGGAGCTGCCTAGATTACCTTAGACTATGGGCATGTCTGTGGGGTGCTGTCTTGATTTTAATCGCTGTAGGAGGGCCTAGCCCACTCACTGGGTGCAGCAACATTCCTCGGTAAGCGGTCCTGTGCTGTATCAGAAAGCTAGCTAAGCGTTAGCCTGAGGGTAAGCCAGCAAGCAGCTTCCTCCCAGGTTTCTGCTGTAATTCTTGGCTATAAGGTGAGTTCCTTGTTAGAGGTAATACTGCAGTGTAGCAGGCAGGCCTGCCCCTGCCTCCAAGTTCCTGCCTCAAGATTCTGCCCTGATTCCTTTCAAAGATGGATGTGAGCCACACTGACATAAACCCTTTCCTCCTGTAAGTTGTGTCTGGTCAGAGTGTTCTAGAATACACACTACCTTGTGTCTATAAAACAAAGTCTGGTGCTCTCGATTATTCTACCTTTAGAACTACACATGAAATAAAAGCTATGCCCAACCAGAAGTTGCTTACTTCTATCAGTACATAATTCAGTTGTTGAAGTCTTTACTTTGAAATCAGTTACAGCCCCAACATCCAAAGAACAAGTGGGCTCCACAGCCTGCAGCCACTCTTCCCTGTGCAGGCGCAGGTAGGAGGCAGCAGGGAGATCCCTTTGCTTATCCGCACTGCTCCCGTGCAAAGCTATCCCAGGTTCCTCCAACACGGCACTGTGCTGGAGCAGGTGAGCCTAACTCTGACCGCTCACACCTGCTGCCTGAGTTGCCCCAGAAGTGTCAGCTACAGACGACAGACTTTGACCGATGACCAGAATACAGAGCCCCAAACTGTCCTGCTGTGTGAGGATCTGACAGGTATTATCCAATCCTACACAAAGGAGACAGCTGAAATATGGTCCCTTCCAGGTCAAGCATGATGGTGCACATCTGTAACCCCAGCATTTAGGAGGCTAAAGCAGGACAGTCACAAGTTCAAGGCCAACCTGATTACATAGTGAGTTCCATACTAATCTGAATTACACACACACTCACACGTACACACGAGAGAGGTCGGGGTGCTGAACTCTGCCTTCAGGAATCTCATGGAAAGGACCCTTAGACATAGAAAACACCCTCATATCAAGAGTTCTAGAAAGCACAATGTCTCTTCCTAACTAACCCCCCTCCATCACAGGAGGAGAGGAGGAAAGATCTGCCCATCATAAGGCATGAGCCACCAAGCTGACACCCAGCTGCCTGGAGGTAGTGTTGCCACGAGGTCCTCAAAGAGCACCCTGAAGTCATAACTGGCCCAGCTCAAGAAGGCTGTGGGTGGTTCCGGCAGCAGCACACAGCTTAGCTGAAGGATGAACACTGTCTGAGAATGGTCAAGGCAGCGTCAATGCTGTGCTTGCTAGCTTTACAGCAACTTGGCCCACACTAGAGTCATCTCAGGGGGAGGAGCTTCCAAGAGAAACTGCCTCCACAGAATCAGGCCATAGTCAAGCCTTTGGGGGTATATTCTTAATGTAGGAGGGCTTACTTAGCTCCCTGTGGGTGGGGCCATCCCTGGGCTGGAGGTCCTGGGCTTTATAAGAAAGCAGGCTGAGCAAGCCATGAGGGCAAGTCAGTAAGCAGCACCCCTCCATGGCCTCTGCATCAGCTCCTGCCTTCAGGTTCCCATGCTGTTTGATTTCCTATCTTGGCTTCCAACGATGAACCATGATTCAGGATATGAAAGCCAAATAAAAATAAACCCTTTCCTCCCCAGCGTGCTTTGGTCAGTGTTTGTCACAGGAGTAAAAACCCTGGCAAAGACAAAGGTGAGGCCGAGAGAGCTACATACAGCGATGCCATCAGGAGGCGTGCGGACAGCAGCTAACAGAGCTCACTATGACCTGTCCTAAAACCCGTGTAGGGACGCACTGGGGACAGAGCCTGGGCCGCCTGAGATCCCCAGGGGCAGCAGGGGCCTCCACAGTCTATGACTGACGTGCACATTTTTCCTCAGCAGGCAAACTTCAAATTCGTGCTGAAGTCAGGGGTTTGCTACGGGTTAAAATGCCCTCAGAGTATTAAACACCTGGTCCCTAGCTCCTGGCGCTAACTAGGAGGTGAAGCCTCATTGGAGGACACAGGTCACTGGGGGAGGGGGGGTGACTCTGAAGGTCAGACCGGGTTCCTTGTAATTTCCTTTCTCTGTTTCCTGTCCACCACCAGGTGAGAATCTTCCCCCGCCCCCCACATTCTAGCCACCATGATGTTTACCCAGGTACATGAGCAATGTGGGAAATCCTTCTGTATATGTGTTGCTTTTATTGGTTAGTGAATAAAGAAACTGCTTGGGCCCATGGCAGTGCAGAACAGAGCAAGGCGGGAAATCAAAGCAGAGACAGAGGAGAAGAGAAAGTGAAGTCAGGAGACAGACACCCTGGAACCTTAAAGGTAAACCATGAGCCTCATGGAAAAATATAAAATAATAGGAATGGGCTAATTTAAGATGTAAGAGTTACTTAATAAGAAGCCTAAGCTATTGGCCAAGCAGTGTTGTAATTAATATAGTTTCTATGTTATTATTTGGGTCTGGGTGGCCGGGAAATAGACAAGCAGTTTCGAGGCCAAGGAACCACAGGCTGAAATGCTCTATATCCATAAGCCAGGAAAAAAAATCCTTTCTCTGTAAGTGGCTTGTGTCACAGTTTCACAAAAGTGACCTTCAGCCCCCTAAGGCCACTACTGTCAGGCCCTACATGGGCCTTGCTCCCTCTTCCACCCACATTAGCCAAGTCCAGTCTTCACTAACTTTCCTGTTCTCCATGAATGTGTCCTCTCAGCTGCTGTCTTTGTCACAGGGCCTCAGAGAGCACCAGCTCTCTTCTCTTCAGTGCTCAAGGGACCAACCCAATGGTACCACTACCAACTGACACACCTGTCTGCCTCGCTGAAGCGAGGACTAGGAAATCTGAGAACTCTATTCCTAGCTGTATTTTCTTACCCGCCTAACACAAAAAAGGCCAGCTAGATAAATTATTGCCAAGAACTGCTCAAGAGGGCAAGAGTCACCTGGTACCTGCCTGACCACAGCCACATCTCCAATCCACAGACAAAATAACAAATTCAAGTATCTGATGCAGGCTTTTTATGTGAATCACAGTTCCACACCAGCAGGGCAGTGCTGGCATGGGGAGCAGGCCCTGGAAACGGACATGCCACGGCCACACTGAGCAAACAGAACCCTCCCTGGAAAGTCACCTGCGCTCCTCCCAACCACAGGACCTGGAAGGAGGGATGAGCCACTGGGATTCAAACTGAAAACAACAAAAGCCTCCACCCTGGAAGTTAAGCATATATCCTAATTAACAATAACAGTAATTCCAGAAAAGGGTCAGAGAAGCGGGGTGACGGCTCAGTTGGTAAAGGACTTACCACTGAAGCATGAAGACCAGAGTTCAGATTCTCAGCACCCAATAAAAACCCAGGTGCTACCACACCTGTCGTGTCCTGAGGAGGCTCTCCCAGAGGACCCGGGTTCAATTTCCACACCTATAACATGCAGCTCACAACTGTAATTCCAGTTTCAGGGAATCCAACACCCTCCTCTGGTCCCTGCAGGCACCTGGTACATTTGCATAAGCAAGCATACACACAAACATACACAATTTTTAAAATGTTAAACAGTGAGAAAACCCACAGTTGATCTCTGGCCTCCACACATGACAAGCCAAGAAAAGGACCTGGAGCACACGCATGGGACATGGCCAAAGAGCAAGTTTTGGCATCCAGACAGAAAGAGACTCTGAACTACTGGATAGGCAACCCAGCACTAAGGCCACGGCACAGCTGACTCCTGCTTTGGGCTCCAGGTGCCTGAGCAACCCTCTCTATACTTTGAATTTCTATGCAGGCATTGGCATTCTGCCGGGATGGTGAGTTTGGCTATCATGAGATGCAGATCCACCTCAGAAAGAAAAATCAACTCTTTTTTCTGAAGTTCAGTTAATGAAAGTCTCTGGAAAATTCATTTCTCCTGGCTGCTGCACCTCCTCAGCCTTTACATTCACGTTATCTTTAAATGTGTGCCGAATGGGGTGGAGTTTGACTTGGGCAATCCTTTTCAGCCCATGGCATTTTTCACCAAACAGAAAATTTACACAGCCAGGGTCCTTCATTATCCTAGCGTGAAACCATCCTCTCCATCTCGAGGTAGAAGCGCAGGAAGTAGCTCAATGTTGATGGCATTAAATTAATGCGCCTTTGCAAGGCTCACGCTAATTTCTGCAAAATTTAATTTGCAAAAACCAGCCCACGGCTACTGCAATATCAAATTCACTTGATGTGTTAATTTCACACTCCAGGGTCTTCATCCCATGGTGGGTGGGGGACCGACTGCAATTATATAAAGTAGCAGAGTGTCTGAACTTACCCAGGGGACCCCAGAAAGTATTCTCCCAGCCCAGCAGGGAGCCAAAGCCAACTTGCCTGCTGCTGGCCCCTGGGAGTATGAAGATGCCACCAGGAATCCGCCAGGCCGAATCAACATTTTCCCCTCTGCAGAGCTCAACCACCAGGTACCAGCATCCCCTTTAATAAACTTTGTCTTCCAGGAAAGAAATTCAGTTTACATTTAAAAAACTAAACCAAAGGCTTGTGACAGCTCAGTGGGTAAAGTGCCTGCCGTGGAAAACGCAGATCTGAGTTGTGTCCCCAGCACCCACGTCTATAATCCCAGCAATGACAGATCCTGGAGCTTAGGGCCAGCGACCCTAGCCTAACCAACAGGCTCCAGACTCAGTGAGAGACTGTCTCTCAAAATAGAAGCTGGAGAGTTATCAAGGAAGACACATGGCATAAACCCTTAACTCCAAATGTGCATGCATGCACACATGTGCACATAGTCACATGAATATATACATACACCACACACACGCACACACACACAGGTCTCTGTTCTTTTATGGGTAACAGTATGATGGTTGCAATGCCATTTTCCAACTTGTACCACAGACCCTTCACCTGAACGTACTAGCTACAAGCATGACACCAGGAAGACAGCCAGAAACTGGTAACTTGGCTATTAGAGTGACTTATTTGGCCAAATAAGACCCTTCAAAAGTTTCTCAACCATTGGACTATATAGACCCCCTCGGTCATTAGTGAATCTTCTAGGATAGTGGTTCTCAACCTTCCTCACGCTGTGACCCTTTAATACAGTTCCGCATGTTGTGGTGATCCCCAACCATAAAATTATCTTCATTGCTACTTCATAACTGTAATTTTGCTACTGTTATGAATCATATTGTAAATATTTTTGGAGACAGAGGTTTGCTAAAGGGATCAAGACCCACAGGTGTTGTAGGGGAAACATCCCTGCTCACTTGTATGAAGAGTCCTTTCATTTAGGCATTCCCAGCTCCCATTCCCCAGGAGGAAGACCAGCTCCATGGAAAGAGAGTAGTCTGGGGCTGGTGGGACAAGCAATCTACACAATGACCCTGTGTCACCTGACTCCTCCAGCAACAGAAAATATCGACAAGCAAAGCCATCTCCTCCATCTGGGTGGGCAACCTAAGAAGCCTGTGGGGCAGGCACTCTGCACTGCAAACAGGTATGAACAAAGAGGAATGAATGGGGTTGACCTTTCTTACCCTGGGTAAGTTATTTGTTATCTAGGTTTTTATGGTTCAACCACTGATGGTCCACATGGACAACTCCCTCAGGAGGGCCTGGTGGAAATTTCATCTTCCGGGTCCCACCCTATGACTACTGAATCAACATCAGAGGTAACAGGGAAGGGGATACAGGATGCTGTGTGCAGTGACCTTGACAATGGATCTATGAGCAGAGATGCTGTTTAAAATCACTAGACAGCTTCCATAGAGCCAAACACCCGAGGAGCCCTGAGCAAAGCATCAGTGCCAACTGGCTGCCAGCCAGGCCACTGACAAGTGGACAATGAGAGACACCGGAGAAGGCAAGTGGAAGGGCGGCTCAGGGGCCAGGTGAACTTAAGTGGTGCCCTCAACCAAGTTGCACACCTGTCTTGACGGTGGCTGACATCCCAGGAGCATCTCCCAATGCCAGGAGAATTACACAAATGTAACGGCCAGCCAGAGGTGGTTCTAACTCCCCTCTACAAGCACTGCAAGGTCATCACACAACTGCAAACCTCCCAACCCCTACAAGGAATGCTAAGAAAATCCTCACTTGGCTAGCTGCCTAGAAGAAAACTAGTTTGAGAATGGTCTCCATGAAGTTGTGCATTTGAAAAAGTCAACTGCACAGCACAGTCCAGCAAATTGCTTGGAATAGCATCTTTATTGAGAGATACCTGTGGGCACACGAGAGCATCAGGTTTTATGAGGTGTGTGTGTGTGTGTGTGTTGTTTTGTTTTTCCATTTCAGGGATGGCAAGTCAGTTCTTCCATCCTGATGAACAAACTAATTCAGAGCCTAAAATAAGAAACTAACAAGATCCAATTGCTTTTTCTCTTCTTCCTATTGATTCTGTTCCGGCAGGGTCTCATAAAAACCAGGCTGACTTTGAGCACACTGCTGCTAAGGATGAACTTGTCATCTTCCTGCCTCTGCTTCCCAAGTGCTGGGATTACACCTAGGTCACCACCCTGGCTTGTGCGGCGTGAGGGATAGAATCCAAGACCTCGTTCATGCTCAGACAAGCATGCTGCAAACCGAGCTAGTTGTAGACCTCACCCAAGTGGGCTTTTAAAAACAACATAAAGTCATAAACAGTGCTTGCATTCCTGATTGGTCATTCAGGCCCAGACAAGGGGATCCCTTCCTTGGAGAAAACAATTCAAGAAACAAAAGACTCAGAGAGAAAACACCTCCCTGTTCACTTTTCCCAGCAGCACTAACTGTGCATATTTTAGCACGTTTTAAAAGGAAAAGGAGGAAAAATAAAAAAAAAAATTGCAACTTCAACCAACACCTATGAAGCGGAGCTGGAGAGGGCACAGGAGGGCCCTGCAGACACTGGCCCCACCTGTCAAGACCGCCAAACCCCAATCTCCAAGTCACTCTAGTGACTTCCAAGGAAGAAAAAGAAGAAAGAAGATGAAGAAGAGAAAATCCTACACTCCTGAAGAGTGAGGCGGGAAACCTGCTAGTAACTCAGCCTTGTCAGACAGAACACAGCAGCCTCAAAAGGTTCAATAGCCTTTTTATAAACCTATTGTGTGGAGTAGTGCCTAAAAATAGTGTGGCTCCCAGGCAGGCAGCTCAGGAGAGTAAAGCCTGCAAGCTAAGCTTCACACAATAGACAAAGGGTGGGGAGAGGAGGGCAGGATGGAGCTCCCTCTGCACCAGGCTCTAGGAGCTGGCTGCCTTCCTCCCTGGACACTCCCCCAGACTCTGTGTCCTTGGACCACAGGGTGAACCACCTCAGCCCTTATACCCTTCCCATGAAGATGAGAGGGCAGGCTGCTAATGGACCCATGACATCACTTATTCTTGGCCACTAAAGAGAACTTTCTTGTCCCTTGAAGTGGCCTTAAACGTGATGTCTATATTATGACAATTACTACTGTTCATGTTAATTTTCCCTTGCGCCAAAGCAGCTTCTCCACTTCCACTGCCTCCAGAAGTCACCCAGATGTTGGTAACTCACTGTTGAGCCCACTCCTAAATATCAAACACCAGGATTTTCAAGTTTCTTAGCAGCAAGATGGCTCCGCAGGTAAAGGTGCTTGCAAGGCCTAGTGACCAAAGCTGCATCCCCAGAACCCATGGAAAGGGAGAGGGAGAAAGTGACAGTACAAGGTGTCGTCTGACCGCCACGCGTGCACTGCAGCATGAGTTCCCTCCTCCAATGCATATATGACATAATTTACATCCAATTAACTCTGAAAAGTTTCTTGAGTGGGCAGCTAAGAGTTTAAGGCAACATAGAGATCCTGACACAGCTAGGCACATTACTCTAGCCACCAAAGCGGGCAATAAAATCACTTTTGAGTCTGGGGCTCAGTGGGTAAAGTGCTTACCATGCAAGCATGAGGACCTACCTGAGTTTGATCTCAAGAACACATGTAAAAAAAAAATCCGGGCGATGGTGGCGCACGCCTTTAATCCCAGCACTCGGGAGGCAGAGGCAGGCGGATCTCTGTGAGTTCGAGACCAGCCTGGTCTACAGAGCTAGTTCCAGGACAGGCTCCAAAGCCACAGAGAAACCCTGTCTCGAAAAACCAAAAAAAAAAAAAAAAAAAATCCAGCACAGATGTACACAGTCCTAAACTTAGTGCTCGGGGAGACAGTGATAGGTGGGTCTATGGGGATCAATGGCCAACAAGTTTGTTGCTAAAGTGAGTCTCTCTCCGAGCTAGTGAGAGACTCCATCTAAAAAAAAACAAACAAAACAAAAAAACAAGGTGGAAGGCACCTCAGGACTAACATTTGAGGGTGCTCTGTCCTCCACATGGATATATAAGCATGTGCACCTGCATATAGACGCGTGTGTGTGTGCCCACGCACACAGACACACACACACCAGTCTAGAGTGAACCATTGTGAAGGTTGAAGCCTCATGGTCTATACAACCAGGAAGCCAAGCGCCCTTGTGGAGTGCACAGCTGGACAGAACAGACAGCACCGTGAAACGGGGGACTCGTAGCAAACGGAAAACTTAAAAGCCACATTCAACCTCCTCCAAGTCACATTTTCTCTTTCAATACACTGTTCGAACCCTTGCCATGAAGTTTTACTGTGGACACACGGCCAGCCCAAGATGTGAAAGACTGTGTGCTGAAGCTCTCTGAAGAGGACACACCGCAGCAGAGAAGCTGCAGACGGCTAAACCCCCGCCCAGGAGAGATCCTGCTCCTGTGACTGCCCTGCTCTGCAGACATCTGTGTCTACCTCCCATGTCCCAGCTCATGAAGGCAAAGGCTGATGCCTGGTGCCAGTCCGAGGAGGAGCTCGACTCCCAGGAAGAGATGTCATCCAGTCTGACAACCCAGCAGACCACCAAGCAGGACAGACTGGAGCTGAGACAATGGTGACAGGCGGGACCACACCTGGACCAGCACTGCTTAGCTATGCACACCTCTTATCCCCTATTCAACCTAAGCCCCTGTCAGAGCTCTGAAGAATGGAAGTTCGGGGAGGGGTCACTGGGCATCTGGGCTCCTCTTCTCAGTGTGGCCACACTGAATAAATCTCCTTTCTTGGCTTTTCGCTGTCTCTTGTCCCTCTAAGTGGTCTATTGAGGAGAGCAGCTGAGCCGAGGCTGTTAGGGCTGCCAGGGCTCAGGCGCTGACCCTAACACCACCAATAACAGCCCCATCAATGGGGAATGCTTGCAGGTCCAGAGCCACGATTATCTTAGGTCACTTCTGAGCCAGACTCAGCTTCTGGTACTGTACCTTGAAGCTTAGCAGGCTCCCAGCTATTAAACCCTAAAGCGGAAAAGTGCAAAGATAACACAGGCAACCTAGAGACCAAGCGGCTATAACCGGCTGTAGCCACCCACCTGCCGCTCCCACCAGCAGAATGGAAAATGTACTGATTGGCAGGCATGGAACAGAAGGAGGCCATAAAATGCACACCATCTCTTCCGTGATGGAAGACATCATTCAGGATCCCTTGTGCTGCCTGCCCATGGCCAGTCCCATCTGGCTCAGATTCAATTCTTGCTGGAGGCCCTTCAAAACAGAGTGATTATGCTTCATGGACATAACAGGTCATAAGCATGTTACCAACAATCAATCTAGCTAAATTTTTCTTCAGAAAAAAAAATAGTTAAGTAGCTATATTGGTGCAGTAAGTGTCCCGTTAATAAAATCTGACAGAAAGCTTGAGACTGTTGTATGGTTGTTTCTCCAAGCTGGACGTGATGGCCCAGTCTTGAGGTCCAGCACCAGCAATCACCACAGGAGAAGCTCCCACAGCCCACCTATAAACACTGCTTCCTGGCGGGACAGGGAGACTCCCAGCTTCACCCAGACCTGCCCCTCCCAGAGGCTACTGACTAGGGTGGGGCTCTTCAGTGCAATTTGCTTATATGGAAAGTGAAGCACACAATGTCTATCAAGCATAAGGCAAGGCCCTGGGTGCACCAAACAAAAAATCAGTTCAGGCAAACTGCCCAAGGTTAAATAAATTAATGTTACGGAGGGTCTGGTGGCAAAGGCTGCTGCCGCTACGCTAACACTAACTTTTCTCTCACTAAATTAGGTTCCGTCAAGTTCACTTTTGAGGTGTAGGCTCGTGTACGTGGGTCTGTTTCTCTCTCTCTCTCTCTCTCTCTGTCTCTGTCTCTCTCTCTCTGTGTGTGTGTCTCTGTCTCTCTCTCTGTCTCTCTCTCTCTCTGTCTCTCTCTCTCTCTCTCTCTCTCTGTCTCTCTCTCTCTCTCTGACAATGTGTCCATATGTAGTCCAGCCTGTTCCTGAGTTCACAATCCTCTTGCCAAAGCCTCCTGAACGCTGAGAGTACAGGTATGTGCCGCCGCCACTCAGAGTCCGTGTACTAACATATTTGTTTACAGATATCCAGAGCCAAAACGGCTCAAAGTAGACAGCCCTAGCACCAGACCCGAGTTCCTCCAGCCAGAACAACCCTTCCCTCATTCTAGGGCTTTGGCATCTTCTCTAGCAGAAGGACACAATGGGGTACATAGAAATAGACTCCGGGCAAAGACGGCTGCTAACCCCACTGTGTTTAATATAAACAAAGACTTTCATCAGCAGATCCACTTCTGTGGTTCCCACGCCGTGGTGTATGCTCTGTTTCTCTCTTCACATCTCCCTAACAGCCCTTCACAGTGGCCAGGCAGGTGTGGAGAAAACCAAAAGCCCCAAGATCTCCAAGAACCTGGCCCAGAGAAAGCGGAGGCAGGAGAGCCTGGGCGGGGTGACTCAGGCTGTGGTGGATTCTCCCAACCGCTCTCAGACACACGGTTAATTAACAGAGACAAGCTCCACAGAACAAAAACAGTTATTTCACTAAGGAATCAAAGTCTGAGCGCTCCCCATTGTTCCTCAGTGAATGCCTCCTTCACGAAACCTTCCACTGCCATTGCCACCAAACAAACGCGCCACATAAACAAACAAGCCAGAGAAAGGAAACAGCTTATGAAATTACAATGTGTTCTGTGACAGAGCCCAGCCTTCGCATTCAGAAACTAAGAGCCAATTCAGCGGCTTTTCACTAAGGGGATACACAGAAGGACGTCTTTATAGCAGGACTGTAAACACTCCCAAAGTGAAGCACACTGCCCGTCTGGTACACAGCAGGACAGCACATTCCATGGGTTTGCAGGTGCACGTGTGTACATACGTGTGTACATACGTGTGTACTGGCCAGGCACAGACACACATGTACCACTGCGTGCATGTGGAGATCAGAGGAAAATCTGTGGGAGTCAGTTCTTTCCTTCCACCATGTGCTTTCTGGAAACTAAACTCAGGTTGCCAGGCTTGCAGGGCAAATGCCTTCGCCCACTGAGCTATTAATTCTTTTGGGGGTGGGATGGGTGGGTACCAACAGCTCTGGGTGGACTTGAACTCACAGATTTCCACCTGCCTCTGCTTCTGAGTTCTGAGATCAAAGGTCGCAGAACCACACCCAGGTAGTTCCACTTTCTAAATGGACCTGGGCTGTAAATGTGACTAGATTTCCAGGAAGTCTGTGGGCGCAGATCTCCTTTGGAGCGTGCTTCCACACAGGGACATTCTCTAGTTCGTGTTTCTGGGTTGCATGAAATATCTTTATATACTGACATAAACTATGGTTTCTGACACAATACAGATCCCTAAAACCATTAGCAGATTCAGAGCCGCTCACCTGAGCACACTGTAGAACCTGCCCAGGACACTACTCCCCATGCTTACCCGCCCACTAAGCCTCGGTCTGGAAAGACACCCTGGACACCCTGCAGGCTGGAGAAACCAGGGCACAGCTGCTTCCCACAGCTCTCCAAGGTGAGGAAACGCCAGAGGGTCCTCATCTGTGTCCACCTGGCGTTGACAGCTGACTTGTCACGCAGCAGGAGTCCACAACACTGGAAGGAAGGCAAGGGTCTTTCCTCCCGCTATTTCCTGTGCTGGGAAGCTCCGCACCTCCCTGCAGTCTTGTTTCCACAGCACAACTCACTCAGGCTCAAGTGCTTCCCTAAGCAGAGGAAATGGACAGAGTCTTCCGGCTCCCGTCAGGAGGGATCACAGCTGTGTCAGAGAAGCCACCGGGTCCCTCTGCCTCCAACCCTCGGCATTCACTTCTCTACGCACAGAGACTTCTATAGTCTCCCCACACATGAGCCTCATGCACTGGCCCTGTGCATGGAGAAAGCCCTGGACTGGACACTATATGGAGGTGGATTATGCCATGAAGGGCACTCTGGGACGAATGATGAAAAACCTGGGTTGCTGAAAACAGACGGGGGCATAAGTGAGTCGGTATTAAGTAATTCAAGGTTGATAACTGAATCACTGTGACCCAAATGCACACAGTTCTTTTATTCCTAGCAAACAGACACTGACATTCTCTGGGGCAAAAGCAGAAAGCACACACGTGTGAGGTGGAGGTGTGCACACACGTGTGAGGTGGAGGTGTGCACACACGTGTGAGGTGGAGGTGTACACACACGTGTGGGTGGAGGTGTGCACACACATGTGGGTGGAGGTGTGCACACACGTGTGAGGTGGAGGTGTGCACACACATGTGGGTGGAGGTGTGCACACACATGTGGGTGGAGGTGTGCACACACATGTGGGTGGAGGTGTGCACACACATGTGGGTGGAGGTGTGCACACACATGTGGGTGGAGGTGTGCACACACATGTGGGTGGAGGTGTGCACACATGTGGAGGTGTGCACACACGTGTGAGGTGGAGGTGTGCACACACGTGTGGGTGGAGGTGTGCACACACGTGAGGGTGGAAGTGTGCACACACGTGTGGGTGGAGATGTGCACACACGTGTGGGTGGAGGTGTGCACACACGTGTGGGTGGAGGTGTGCACACACGTGTGGGTGGAGGTGTGCACTCATGTGGAGGTGTGCACACATATGTGAGGTGGAGGTGTGCACACACGTGTGAGGTGGAGGTGTGCACACATGTGTGAGGTGGAGGTGTGCACACATGTGTGAGGTGGAGGTGTGCACACACGTGTGGGTGGAGGTGTGCACACACGTGTGAGGTGGAGGTGTGCACACACGTGTGAGGTGGAGGTGTGCACACACGTGTGGGTGGAGGTGTGCACACATGTGTGAGGTGGAGGTGTGCACACACGTGGGTGGAGGTGTGCACACACGTGTGAGGTGGAGGTGTGCACACATGTGTGAGGCAGGACACGGGAGAATGGGAACTGGTTTGACATTGGTTAGAGGCCTTGTGTGCTAGGTGGCCACCCCAGACAGGACCCTCACAGATCTATCTCATTTCCGGCTGGAAGGGGACAGCACAGCCTTGACTCCAGGCTGAAAGGGTTAGCTGACGATCTGTCCTGTCTGCCTCATCCAGGGTTAGCTGATGATCTGTCCTGTCTGCCTCATCCAGGGTTAGCTGACGATCTGTCCTCTTTGCCTCATCCAGCTGACTCTGAACAGCTCCTCCTAGCATGCCCCACCATGTCCTGTGTCCTCCAGGAAAGGTAAGCAGCCCTTTACCCACAATATGCTCACTTGAGTCTCTCTTACTTATGGAACACTCTTTGTGTAGACTTGTACAAGCTGATTATAAAAAGCAGACCCTCATACACACAACACAGACACCCACAGGAACTCATCAGAAACTTGGTTAGAAGCAGTTCTCCCCATCTCCCCATCTAGGCAACTCCAAAGTTCAAAGGAGCCTATGTGAACCCCACCAACCCTGCTCCCCACATCTGCTGCAAGTGAAAACACCCACAACATCCAATACACCGAGAAAGAACACAGCCTTTCCAAAAAACCATTACTGGGACCCAGCTGTGGAGGGTAACCGGATCTGCATGGCAGCCTGCAGCAGCTTACCTAGAAAGACCGCAGCCTCCGGTGCAGAGCCTGGAGCTCACACAGACTGCAGCAAGAACCTGCAGAAGAAGAAAGAGGCCTGGTCAGATTCATGAGGTAAATTTCATCAGTAGCGTTCCGTGCAAGCAGAATCCCTGGGACCCAAGCTCCTTCCGGGGACCCCAGGAGGTTAGATCAGGTTCGTCAACGGCACAAAAGCATTATCTTATCTTTTTCCTCCCCCTCCCTCCTCTCACAGCCTGTAACGGAGCTTCCTGAGGTTGACACGTGATAGTGTCAAAGGTTGACCAAAGGAGCAGGTAAAAGAACCCAGCTGTCTGCTCTGCATGCAGGCGTGGAGATCTGCAAACGCAGACAGCCGCACGCTGCTACTCTTGCCTTGGTGGAGTTATTTTTGAAAAACATTGTTTATAACAGAAGGCAAAAGGTTTATTGCCAGTTTTTACAACACCCCTTCTGTACTATCGTTTCAAGAAATACTTGTAAGGACTTACTACACGTGTCTGAGTGTGCTGCCTACCTGTATGCGCACCACAAGCATACAGTGACCCTGGAGGCCAGCCGAGGGTGCTGGGTTCTCTGGAACTGGAGCTACACAGTCAGAAGCCCAGTCAGTGGGTTCCTCAGCCTTGCCGTGGGATCCTGGATTTGCACCCCAAAGAACTGAAGCAGGCTCTAGAGCAGTGGTTCTCGGTCTTCCTAATGCTGAGACCCTTTAGTACCATTCCTCTTGTTGGTGACTCCCCCTCCACAACATAAAATTATTTCTGTTGCTACTGTATAACTTTAATCTTGCTACAGCTATAAATCATAAGGTAAATATTTGTGCTTTCTGATGGTCTTAGGTGAGCCAGTGAAAGGGCTGCTGATCCTTCCAAAAGGGCCGTGACCCACAGGTTGAGGACCAGGTTATGTGTCAGCCCAGGTTAACAGCAGCTCTCTTTCCCACAGGCAGACACTGGAGCCGGCCCAAGTGTCCATTGATGGCCTAATAAACAAATGAGGCCCATTCATACAATGGAATTCTATTCGGCCTCAGGGAGGAAGGAAATTCTGACATCTGCTCCATTATGGATGAATGTTGAGGGTTGCTAAGTAAGATACACGGGTCACAAAGGGACAAAGGCTGAGACAATTTCTCTTACATGGGGCTCCTGGAGGAGGGCAGACGCAAAGCAGAAGCAGGACGGGTGAGGGAAGGAGAGATGAGGAAGCTGCCTTACCAGGTTTGGAAAACCACAGACAGACAAACACCACAGCTACATAAATATCAATTTACTTGATAATGCCAAACTGCTTCTTTTACCACAATATAACCTCCCCCAAAGCCAAAGTATTTATCAAAGGTGTCCTAACATTAAATAACTAGGTAATGTCAAGTGTTCACCGACCCACCTCACAGCAGCCACTAGGCAAACGCCCACCTCCTAGGCACCGCAACAGGACAACAGAACTCTGTGAGTGTGAAGGTTTTGACACAGAGGATGAGCAAGAGGGAGGCTACGTGTGACACACTGAGCAGTCACCAGGGAGACCTATGTGGGAGTCATTACTGCACTGCAAACGACACGTGTCTCTTGCGAACACAGTATGATCATCCAGAATTTGGAAGAGAGGCATCTCTGAAGCATCAATATTTCTTAGCAATCAAGGTTCCATTTTCCTCTAAGGAGGGTTCTGTTCTCAAATGCATACACTATAAAAGTTACGTCTACAAAATTCTACTGCTTATAGTCAGCTTCACATCTGCCTTCCTGTGTTACTCTGTTTTCTGTAGTTTATAGTGAGATGCCCTACACAATGAACATTCTGGAAAAGTGCTTTTCCTTCCTCTGACGCAGCAAGCATCCCGCAATAAGCAATGCCCACTCTTTCAGCTGGCTGCTTTTGTTTACGGGCAGGAAAGGAAGCCACAGATTCTCCACGTAGCAATAGAGGCTCTGGAGCCTGTTGGTACTTCCTCCTTCACAGGTGGCTTAATGAGGCGAGGGCTGTCTGGGCTCTCCAGGAGGTGAGATGGGGGTGGAAAACTGGGTTTTCAGCAGAGCTGTCTTCTCCAGCTACTGCCACGAGCTGGGACACAATAGGGGGGGCAGGAAGGTCTGCATTCCTCTATCTGTGCTGAGACACACCACAAGATGCTCTGCACAGAAATCAACAATGCAGACACGCCCCTCCCCCACACCCTGTTCCTACCAGCAGGTTTCCTGAAGAAGGGGCTTCTGATAAAGTGCATCCAGCACTGACATACGTCATTCTATCTAGCTCTTCCTCCAACTGGTAGGAAGACAACCGCGTTGGCAATCGGCAAAAGCCAGAATCCAAGGAAGGTTATGTTATGTTATGCTTTGTTTTGTTTTGTTTTATTTATTTATTTATTTATTAAAGATTTCTGCCTCCTCCCCACCACCGCCTCCCATTTCCCTCCCCCTCCTCCAATTAAGTCCCCCTCCCTGGTCAGCCCAAGAGCAATCAGGGTTCCCTGACCTGTGGGAAGTCCAAGGACCACCCACCTCCATCCAGGTCTAGTAAGGTGAGCATCCAAACTGCCTAGGCTCCCCCAAAGCCAGTACGTGCAGTAGGATCAAAAACCCATTGCCCTTGTTTTTGACTTCTCAGTAGTCCTCATTGTCCGCTATGTTCAGTGAGTCCGGTTTTATCCCATGCTTTTTCAGTTTTGTTTTTTCTAGGCAGGATTTCACTACGTAGCCCTGGCTGTCTTGGAACTCACTCTGTAGACCAGGCTGGCCTCGAACTAACAGAGATCCACCTGCCTCTGCGTCTGCATCCTGGGTGCGGGGATTATAGGTGTGTAGCACCACCACCCAGCTTGTGTTCTGTTTTTGTTTTATTGTAACAGGAAAATCCCTGGGGCTAGGGCGATGGCTCCGCAGGTGAAGTGTGTGCTGTGCAAACAGGAGGACCTGAGCTCAGGACCCAAGGAAAAAGGCAGGCATGGCCGGGTGCTCCTGTCAGAACTGCTGGACCCCAAGCCATTCAACAGACCTTGCTTCATAAAAATAAAATTAAACAATAACAACAAAAAAAACCCATGAAATGATAATTCTTTGTTGATAAACCGAGATCTCTCTAAGGCAAAACCAGGCATGCCAAACCACGCCCTGTCCTTTTCTGCCCATGGCCCAAAAGCTTTGACAGTCAATAAAGGGGTCACCTTTTCCCCCTCAGCATCCTATGCAACTAGGCATGGCCACCTCATGCCCTTCACCAAGCTGAGAAATGACATGAACAGGCAGCAGTGGACACCAGCCCAGTCCTCATGAGCCTCCAAAGCCCTCACACCTCAGAAGACAAGTTGAGAATATGAACAGTTTAGTGCTAGGTGCAGATCATCCTCACCAGAACTACTGGTCCCAGGGGACTTTAGTACATGAACATTAGATGACATCACCCTTCCTGGAAATGTGCTTTGGACACTAAGGCTCCAGATGATGGTGTGTGCTTAACATGCTGACCACTCACCCAGGCTAGCACACACACGCGCACACACACACACACACACACACATACACACACACACACACACACATACACACACACACACACACATACACACACATACACACACGTTTGTTTGTGTACTGTGGCAGGTTAGAACCCTGTGGATTCCCAATGTGAACAATACTGCAACTTGGGTGGCTTAAGGACATATCCTTACTCTGGTTCTTTTCCAGTTACTCAGGAAAGGAAGAGACACTGGACACAGAGACCCTTTGAAGTAGTCAATATTCAACAAATATTTATGTAGCACATCTAGCACCCACATGCAGACCTATGTGCTCTCCACACCAAGAGTAATTCTTGGCACCAGAATTTCACTGCCTAGTGCAGGAAGCCAGGCTTCCCACGGAAAGAATCCAAGTGACCTCAGATGGCACCAAAATAAATTTCTCGTGGGATACTCCTCCCTGGAAAAGAGGAAGACATATTTGACTGGAAGACGCCACAGGGCAAAGGAAAGGCTGTGGAGCAGAAGCAGAGAGGCCTGCCCACCTTCATCCAGACAGTGTGGGGACGGTATTCACTGGGCAGACGCTCGGTCAGACCCGCCACTCCCGTCTCAACGCGGCTAGAACTAATAGGGAAACATCAGAGATTTGGATCGTCTCTCATACCTCATAAGGAGCGTCCTTTCAGCTCTGGAGCGAGCTCCTCGCCTCACATGACGCTCATCTCAGCCCTGTCTCTCACCTCACAGGGTACTCTTTCAGTCCAAGATGAGCTCACAGGCAGCCCACAGGCATTCTCTTAGCCCTACACCTCACAGGGCCCTCTCAGTTCTATGTAGCATCTTCCATGGCTTCAAAGGTCCCCACTATCTACTTCTCTGACATCTCCAGGAGAGAACACCGCTATAGAGCTTCCAGGTGCCCTTGTTCCCCACTGTACCCTAAGGACACTGTACTTTCTGCTTCAATTTTCAGTCTCTTACATGATTTATTTTATGTCTGTTGCATTCAACAGTGAGTTCTTGATAGGCAGGAGCCTAAGGTATAACAGGCAATCGACAAATAGTTGGTAAAAATGAATAAACATAACCGGGGAGTTTCTTACCCTCAAAAGTCATTGGCTAATGCCACTGCAGTGAGTTCAGTATCTTCATCCTCTCCCCCTAAATTTATTAAATTAATTCTTCTTTGTGAATTTTGGGAATTAATAATAAAAATAAATTACTATCATTACCGTATGTGATACAGGAAATTCTCTGCCTATAGCATTTACCACAGCAAAATGAATAAGGAAAACCTCAGAACCAATAGATTCCTGCTACAGTAATGCCACAAAGCTCTATCCCATAATGACCACAAAAGCCAAATGCGTAGGCAAGGCAGCCAGCTAAGGCCTGGCAGCCTTCCTACCCTCTGTTTGCCCAGCTCCCTATTCGGCCACTCTCATTCTCATACCCAGACAGTTGCTCTTCACACTTGCTTTGGCACAGGGTGGAGTAGGGAGAGGTCATTGCAGCACCTGCAGAAGCATCATCTCCTGCACCTGGCCTGTAAAACACTTCAGTAAAGGGACACAGGCTCATGCATAGGATGTTCCATGTCAGGAAGTACAGAGTGCAGGCATCCCCACCCAGACACAACAAAGACCCTTGACTGGGCCTGCACAGCTGTTGTATAATCATCTGCTAGCTTGCTTTAGCACTTGCTTATAGACAAGCAAAACATAAGAAACGAAAAGATACCATTCATACTCATTATCTTAAGAGCTGAGCTCTGCTCCAACCCTGGACCACCCATGATCAAGTGCAGCACAGGGCAGCGGCTGATCAGAGCTCTGACTCTACAATGCCCTGAACGTGTTCAGCCTGGGCGCCCTAGAGAGTAAACCTGAAGTGGTGCTCACCAAGTCAGCGGAGAATGAAGAGGATGAAGCATATTTGTGAAATCCAAGTGTATTCTCTATTTTAAGGATGCAGATTAAGAATAACCATAGTAAACTACGAAAAGACAGACTCAACCAAACACCTGTAGGTGTTCACAATAGGCGTTCACAACAGGCTCCAGCTGAAATTCTCCCAATTGTGCTATCTCTATTTCTACACACCCAAAGGGACAGAGCTCACTGCCATATGAATCTCTTGATACATGCTTGACTTACCATTCATCCAAAACACAAATGAGAATGTGCCATGAGCTCTGCCGGAGGAGGCCTGGTAAAGGGAGCACTTCTCCATTGCTGGTAGGAATGCAAGCTGGTACAACCACCTTGGATATCAGTATGTGATTTCTTAGAAAATTAGGAAACAACCTACCTCAAGACCCAGCAATATCACTTTTGGGTATATACCCAAAGGATGCTCAATCATACCACAAGACATGTGCTCAACTATGTTCATAGCAGCATAGTTTGCCATAGCCAGAACCTGGAAACAACCTAAATGTCTCTCAACCAAAGAATGGAGAAAGAAGATGTGGTACATTTATACAATGGAGTACTACACAGCAGGTAAAAAATAATGACATCTTGAAATTTGCAGGCAAATGGATGAATCTAGAAAACATCATATTGAGAGAGGTAATCCAGACCCAGAGAGACAAATATAATATGTACTCCCTTATAAGTGGTGTTTAGACATAAAGCAAAGAAAAACCAGCCTACAATTCACAATCCCAGAGAACCCAGACAGCAAAGAGGACCCTAAGAGAGACATACATGGATCTAATCTATATGGGAAGTAGAAAAAGACAAGATCTCCTGAGTAAATTGAGAGCATGGGGACCATGGGAGAGGGTAGAAGGGAAAAGGGGTGGAAGGGAGGGGAGCGGAGAAAAATATATAGCTCAATAAAAACAATTAAAAAAAGAAAGTTATGAAAGAGAAAATAAACTCATGCAGATGTATCTCCCACAAACTAAACCACTTCCGTAAGAGAATGAATGAACGTAACCATGGAAAATTATGGACCTGTTTTTTCATGGGGGAGGGGAGATTCTGGCTAACAGATACCGAATATTTTCGCAACAGAACAGGGCTCCTCCTAAGTTCCTTTTGCTCAGATCTGAACCTTTACGTGTACACCCGGGGCATAGGTCATCACTTGACATAAACACTGAAGTTCTGCAACCAAATATATGGTAAGAGAGGAAAATTCCAAGAAACCTTTGGAGATGTAATGCAAGAGAATTGTCTTTTACCGTCCATTCTGATTACTCACTGTAATCAGGAAGATGTGACTTTTATCCATATTTATCTACAATTCTGTAAACAGCCAGTTGAGTGTACTCTATTGCCTTGGTAGAAGCAATGGAAAGAGTCATTTTCTCCTCTAATATCCTCTCTCTTCCTCCACTTCCCTGACTTCCCACTCTAAAAAGGGAGCCAACAGATTGCCAGGCAAAGTCCTGTGTACACACCAGACAGCAATACACAGCGCTGCGACAAGGCAAGGAGAACAAAGAGGAAGAGTCAACCGAGGACCACTCCTCTCCGTGACAAGGCTCTCAGCCTCAACAACCCACGAAGGAGGGCTGAGCACTGGCATGGAGCATGCAAATCAAAGGCTTCAGGCAACGTGGAAAACAAGGAGGCAGGTTTGTAATAGTGCAGCTACCAACTTGCTAACACCCCATAAACGCCCACAGAACTGAATTAAATCTCTCACAGCTTGAAGTAGGAAACTGTGTGATGAGAAAGACTGGAAAAGGTGGTGCTCTAATCTGCAAAAATAATAACTATGCACAGCAAACCAGGTAGGGCAACACAGTCGGAATATTTCAGAACATGAGGCCAACACCAAAAGAAGCTTAGGGTGGCTCAGTGTGGCTTCACCAGCCAGCCCAGGAAGATCCACATGAAAGCAGAAAGGGAGGCTCCCTGCCTCCCAGAGCCCAGCTGCTGCTCAGAGCACAGTGTCCAGCTGGGAGACGTGGCTTCCAATCCATGTCCATACCCTCTCGCCGGGAATCAGGGTCCTTCTGTGTGTGCCCCAGGGAACACAATTAGACAGAGAGCATGACATCACTAGGTTCCGGTCCTCCACACCTGCAGACTGTCAACACCCGTCTACATGTACAATTTAGATTCGGGTGGGAGGCTGTGGGACTCAGGCCACATGGTCTCTCCAGCCTGCATGCCCCAGACCTGGAAGAGGCCCTTCTTGAAGTCACAAATTCAGAAACCTTTAGAAAAGAATGCAGTAGGGCAAAATGCTAACTCAGAGGGAACCTGCTACCCCAATGGCTTCAGGACAAGAGTAAATCAAACCAGGATAGACTTTGTCAAAGGCAGAAAAACCAGAGAAACACTCATAGGAATGAAGACGTCCTTCTAGGCATGGGGCCGCACAAAAAAGGTTTCCAGTTCTGCACACAGAAAGCTGCAGTTGTACTTCAGGTGATTGGAGGTTAAGGGAGCAAGACAAGTAGAACTGGGGACAGAGGAAAGAGGAAAGGGTCACAGGAAGGTAGGAGGGTCAGTCAGGAACAATCCAGAACACTATTATTTTTAATTACATCACATATTTATCCTTGATTCATCTTTATGTACTAACACAGAATTGATTGTTTCAAAGCCCTCCATCTATAGATCTAACTCCTTCAATTTATTTAAACTACCAAAGATTTTGCAGAGTCGGGTACCAGGCACTGAATTATTGGCCAGGGAACGGGGCCTGCTGATGCCCCTGGTTAGGGTGCCATGCTTAGTAGTGGGTGCCCACCTGTCTATCATAAGCTCCCAGCGCTATAACAAACACCACAGACCACATCATTTACACACAGAAGTTTATTTGGTTCATGGCTCTGTATCTGCAAAGCCCAGGATCATGTGACCACATACGGGAGGGCTTCCATGCTGGATTAACGCGGTAGAAAGTATCCCACAGTCAGTCCCCAAAAGATAGCACCTGTTCAGCAATCTTTGGGGTCTCCCCGTTCAGGCCTCACCTCTCAGCACTGCTGCAGGGGGATTAAATGCTTCATGTGGCCTCCAGCTACACATATACACCAGATTTCCAGTCTATTTCAGTGATACTGAATTAATATTTACCAAATCCTGTCCTTTTCACTTACCACATTTCGTGTGTGTGTGCGTGTGTGTGTGTGCGTGTGTGTGTGCGTGTGTGTGTGCGTGTGTGCGTGTGCGTGTGTGTGTGCGTGTGTGCGTGCGTGTGTGTGCGTGTGCACGTGTGCGTGCGTGTGTGTGTGTGCGTGTGTGTGTGCGTGTGTGTGTGTGTGTGTGCATGTGTGTGCACGTGTGTGCGTGTGTGTGTGTGTGCGCGTGTGTGTGTGTAGGTCAGAGGTCAATATCAGGTGTCTCTATAACTCTACACTCTATTTTTGAGATGAAGTCTCACTAAGTCAGCCCTCATCAAGCTGGCTACATGGCTAGCCATCAGCCACAGGGCCCTGCATCCTAGGCCTCCATGGTGCAGGACTGCAGACACCACTGTTTGAACAAGAGCTCAAACTCACATCCTCATGTTACCAAATGAGCCTTGTTCTCTAGCACTCGTTCTGTAAATTAAGATTGCAGATCTCAAACTAAGTGAACACGGACCACAGGAAGCCCTTGGGGCTCTTTAAATGGATATACAAAGTCCAACTATTTTCAATAATTTCAAGACCGACTTCCTCATTAGATCAATAGTATAAAAGCAACTGCATGTTAAAGGAAGGCCTAGGAACACAAGGCAAGGTAATAACACCAAACTACTTGGTCATCTACCTGCCAAAATGCAGTAAAAACAAAAATAAAACCTGGGCATGGTGAGACAGTATTCTGACTCTCAAAATTTTGAAAGGTTGAGACAAGAAGATCTTGAGTTCAAAGGCAAGTTGGGCCATAAAACATGACTCTGAGACAATGGGGATGTTCTATCGGGAACTCACCAAGGCCAGCTGGCCTAGGTCTGAAAAAGCATGGGATAAACCCGGACTAGCTGAACATAGCGGACAATGAGGAATACTGAGATCTCAAGAACAATCGCAGTGGGTTTTTTGATCCTACTGCACGTACTGGCTTTGTGGGAGCCTAGGCAGTTTGGATGCTCACCTTACGAGACCTGGATAGAGGTGGGCAGTCCTTGGGCTTCCCACAGGTCAGGGAACCCTGATTGCTCTTCGAGCAGATGAGGGAGGGGGACTTGATCAGGGGAGGGGGAGGGAAATGGGAAGCGGTGGCGGGAGGAGGCAGAAATCCTTAATAAATAAATAAATTTAAAAAAAAACATGACTCTGTCTCTAAATGCATGAGTGAGCTGGAAAGATGATTCAGCAGATAAGAAAGCTCTTAACTGCTCTTGCAGAGGACCAGGCTTGGTGCTAGCATCTACATGGCAGCTCACAACTTTGATAACTCCAGTTCCAGAGGATTTGATGCCCCTTTCTGGCTTCCATAGGTACTACACACATGTGGTATACAGATACACATATAGAAAAACACACATACAAATAAAATTTTAACATATACAACACAACTCCTAAACTTAAGACTCAGGGATCATCGCAGAGGGAACAGAAAGATTCTCCTAACACAGGAATGGGGAGCATTCACTGCGAGACTGTGCTTCCTAGGAAAGTCAGATGCTAGACTCATGACGTCCTACCAATATGGCTGCCTAAGCACGGTCTGAACAAGGAAGACACTAACAGACACACTAATTTGGACAAGAGAAAGCTCACAAGGCCCCAACCCTAGACAAGAATGGCGGGCAACGAGGAGAGAATGTAAGAAACAGTCTTCCTCAGGGAAGAGCAATCAGCACACGGACTGGGTATTCAATACCAAACGGTCAGTAACATTATAGAGACTGAGCAAGGTGCATTACGTATTTAGGAATACAGAGAGAGAGAGACAAAGAGAGAGAGAATATGAAGCTATGAAATTGAAAGACAGCAAGAGGGGGCAGAATGCAGGAGGATATGGAGAGAAGAAAGGAAGAAAAGAGTCATGATATAATTATATTATAATCTCAAATTCAAAAAAATATTTAAAAGAGTTAAATAGGCTATCTCCTTCAATATCCTTCAGGGACAAATAAAAATAATTGTGTAAAACCTTGACCCTAGGGTTCCAGAGCATGTACCTACTATCACTTTGCTGGCCGAAGGTGCCTTCCTTCAGCATCCTGATGTCACTCAAGGGACCACACCTTGGGACTGACCTAGGAGCCAGGGAGTTGCTTTCTCCCAGGATACATCAGCCACTTGAGAGCCAACTGAGTATTTACCCGATGAGGCCATGGCCGGGACAGTTTAAAGAAGAGGAATGAAGTGTCTGTCTTCAAGGGAAATGGAAATGGCACACTTTTTATGCAAAAAGTAATTCTTCTGAAAAGCACCCATCCCCCTGGGCCCTGGCTGATACCAGCCTCGCTGGGTTTGCAGCGCAGGGACTGGAACCGGGACTCTGTGCAAGGGTTCTACCTTTGAGCGAGTCTCAGCCTTCCCTTGTGCCTAAACAGTGATTTCTACAGTCATTTGCCTATTACTGCCAATATGGTGGCTACTGACAGAACTCACATAAACAAACGTCTTTGAGGGCCTTGATAATTTGTAAGGAAAAAAAAATCAAACTACAAATAAAAACCCTGGGATTGAGTTGGCTCAGAGTCAGTATCTACAAACAAACAACAGCAGCTCCCATGAGAAAGCACATAGGGGCAGATAAATGGGGAAGAGTTGGGTCTGTGAAGGAAGGAAGGAAGGGCGCTAACATTGTCTCATCATCAGACTGGCAAGGCAAAAGGTGGTCCTTTTTAACTCATGACGTCAGATATATTCACTAAGGCTCCTCCTGAGGGTCAGACAGTTAAGAGGTTTGCACATTTGGGTCTCTGTGAGTCTCCCGTGATTTCCTGACTGACTAGCAGGGCAGGACAATACAGAAGCACGCAGTATGTAAATTCATCCAATTAGCTCCCTCATTCTAGTGTCATCTCCCAAGTTCACGAGCATCTCACTGCGCTGTCTTCTGTCACCACTGACTGAGAGACTTCTCACTCAATTATTGATTTTCCTGCCAATTAATTACCATAGCAAGAGTCGCTCAGGCTTCTCCACACTGGAGTCTGGGGGAGGAGGAGGGATCACAATAATTGGAACCCTGAGGATAAGACGAGTTCTAGAAAACATCTGCATAGCTGGCAAAAGGCTCGGCTGTCACCAGACACTCGTGTGGGCACAGGCTTGTTTTCCACGTGGTCCCTAGCTTGGATGTTTTCCAGGGAAAACAACTTTACTATGTGAATTTCTCTCAGGAGAAATGAGGTCTCCTGAGTGCAAGGGACGGATGATGGATGAGTGCCTTCACCTGTTCATCAAAGTGAGCTGCATGAGGTACAAGCACGAGAAAAGAAATCATTTCTCGTTATCACCTCCAAAGAAAAGGCAGTTCTACTTTCTGAGGCAGTGCTTGCACCGCCCAGGGTGCTTCCTGTTGTGGGACAAATGGGGGCGACAGAGACACCACACACATTCAGTCTGCCGCCAGCAAAGGCTTTCTCCACAGACACCTACCACACCCCACTCTCCTGTCTTCTGCCTCACCAGGGAGCTGAGACCCCTGGACACCTTAGCTAGAGACCATGCAAGGGGACAGGTCACCTCACGTCCTGCTGTGGTGTTGTTGTGAAATATCTCCTACAGGTTCGGGTAGACGGCTTGCGGAGCCTTTAAGAGGTGGGGCCTAGTCGGAGGACGCCGATTCCTAGGATGTAGGCCTTGAGGTTTATAGCCCCAGCCCTCTTCCTATCACCAAAAGGTAAGCAAGCAGCTCTGCGCTCCTGTAGTCAGGCCTTCTCCCATGATGTACCACTCTCAAACTGTGATCAAAAGCAAATCCTTACTCCTTTAAGTTGCTTCAGTCCCTATCTGGTTACAGTAACAAGAACAGTCATAAATCGCTCTCTGCCAACCCTCACCTCCGCTCCCAGGGTCTCACCACTGCCTGCCTCTGCATCCTGTCTCAGGACCGCCACAAGCACTAGGCATCAACAACAGACACTAAGAAAAGACGAGGGGAAATTTATATTAGCACACAACCTTAGTGTGCAAAAAGTAAACAAATTACACCAAAGCTCAATACAGGCAAAAGAGAAAGAATTTAACTCAGTGAGAGCAACACAATAGCCGGCTGAGAGGAGGAAAGCAAGCCTGTGTCCATATTCTGTCTTCTGGAAGACAGGACTCGACATCATGTGAGTTCAACTCCTGCATCTCACCTCCTAAAGCAAAACTTGGCCTGGAGCTATGCACAGCCAGAGCAGGGTTCTGGACTACAAGCAACAGGGTGGATTGAGGACCCCCTCCACTCCCTCATGTGGTCCATAGACAATGGCCTGAAAGGAGACAGGACGGACAGCCAGGATCACCTGAATGGGAAGATTTGGTTGCGTGAAGTTAGCAACGGCCTGGAGCTCAAGGATTTCAGACTCTCCCACTTCCCAGACCAAGCTGGAGAATAATCCAGCTATTTGCACAGCAGAGCAGGGTTTTTAAAAGCTGCCCAATGGCGGTGATGAAGTCTTCCACTCTGGCAGGCAGGCGAGAGCCGGAGCCACTCAGCCCTGTGGGAGCTGCACTGACCAGCCACAGGCTGCTGTAACTGCACAGTGGACATGAGGTGATCAGATCTGAACAGACTGCCTACCAGGCAGGGCCAACAGCCCCCACCGTCTAGGAATGTGGTTGAGTTCACAGGGATCCTCCACAGGCAAAGCTGCGCTTGACCCCTAACCCTGGCCTGGTGGGAGCCCGTGTTGTGCTATGATGCTTTTGTCTCTAAGTCCTTTCATTGGCCAGCTGCCAACAGACTGGGCTTTCTTTTAGCTGGGCTGGGGGCAGGGGACAGCAGGACAAAGCCTAAGAAAGTCAGGAAGCTCCTGGATTCCTGGGCTACCAAAGAAGGGATGTCACACTGGTCCTACCTGTTGGGCCAAGAAGAACAAGGATGCTTTTCATGTTCCAAGTGTGTGTGCACATGCACACACACGAAGACCAGAGGTCAACCTAGGGTATTGTTCCCTATTCACCTAGCTTTTCTGAAACAGTCGATCACTGACCCTGGAACTCAGGGTTAGGCTTAGGAATCTGCGTGTCTCCACCTCCCACTACAATGGCTTTTATCTGGGTCCTGATGATCAAACTCAGATCCTCACTCTTCCAGAGCAAGCAGACTGAACTGTAAAATTCACATTCTCGCTTTTAACTTCCTAAAAGGTATTCAGACTCTCACACAAAGTGCAAGCACAGCTGAAATGGCAAGAACCCCAGGCTCTAAGGGCCACCTGTCAAGGGCCACGCCCACAGGTGCTGCTGCAGGGACTGAGTCCTCGGTCAGTCTCTTTCCCTCCACTGCTGCCCAAAGACTATTCCCAGGAACTGGCTACTGAAGGAAAGCCCCGGGAGGAGGGAGGGAACATATATTCTCCGCTCTCACGCACGCACGCATGTGGGCTGACTGGAGGCTGTCTGATAGCAAGAGGAATATTTAGCAGGCATTCGCAGACGCTTACTGCCAGAATTAAAATGGGAAGCCGGGCAGACAGGAGTCACTGAGGAATGAGCAGCCAGGACATGTTTGCTCTGCACTCCTGCTGGAGCAGTGACTGGCAGCTGCGTCTCCAGAGGTGAACCTTTCTAGACTGGTGTAGTGGAGCAGGGCCTCCTGCCGCTGGCTTCTCAAAGGCTCTTATATGGGAGGGAGAAGATTTATCTGAAACATTCACCTCTTTTTTTTTAAATGTGTTTTATTATACATCGAGTCTGCCGGCTACAAATGAAAATAGTTCTGGTTTATTTGTGAAAATAAAAGCTGACTCCTAAGGCATCCAATAGATCCTGGCCTGCAGACACCAGAGGCTAAGAAAAAACTCATAAAATTAAAAAAAAAAAACAGCAATGGAATGTTGGAGCAGGGGATAGCTCTGTGGATACAGTGCCCGCTGAGCAGACGCGAGGACCTGAGTTCCAATCCCCACACCCATAGGAAAGCCAGGTGTGGTGACCTGTGCCTGTGAGCCCCACTGGGACTGAGGGCAGAACAGGCAGATCCTGCATGTTCCCTGGCCAACCTGTCTAGCTGAAAGAGTGAGCTCCAGATAAACCAGAGAGCTTGCCTATCTCAAAAGATAAGGCTAAAGCTGGAGAGCCATAAAAGGACACCTAACACTGACCTTTAGCCTCCATTTGGACTCTTACCCAAAACACCGCACAGGGACATACTGCATACACATACAAAAGGAAGGCTCATTTTTAATTTAAAATTTAACTGGGGAGTCTTCTATAACTAAAAACAAACAACACACAAAAAAAGGAAAGATTCCACCACCATCCCCAGAAGACATGGGTTATTAAGTGAAAATCCCAGTTCCAGGAAAGGGATGTTACCCTATAAGTCACTGGTCAGACAAGTAGCAAAGGTCCCCAAGAAAATACATACTATTTATTGCTATTGCTCTTGGTTGCCCTAATTCACTAGAACCAGACAGTGAGGGCCTCCTGTGGGACAGAGAAAACTCAAGCTTGAACTGACTTGAAAATTTCTTCCTACTACACTAACCTTCCCAGTGTGCTGGGAAGTGCTACTCAGGCCATTGTGGGGACAGGGGTGCATCAATGGTTTTACCCAGCACTGGGCCCTGCATGCTGCCGTACTAACCTGCCCGGCAAATGTGCCCACTGGCCCAACAGTGGCACAAAGGTGACAACCGACTCCACAGCCACAGGAAGGAACTTAAACCTGGTCAGAAGCACGGCTCAAGAGGTCACTTGCCTTAGAGGGCAACCTGTTTTAGTTACTTTGGCAAATGACAAATTATCAGACTGCTTTTTAAATACTTATGTTTACATCCATAGATTAGTCTCTTCCTCAACCTTGACCAGCGTCGTTCCTCTCTGAGTGAGCAGCACTCAATGCCAAGACTAGTAATTGATCAAAGTGCTGAGGATAACTGCCTATTGGGTGAGCCCAAAATAGGACATGTATCTCAACATACATCCCACCCAAGTCAGGAAAAAACACAGAAGATGGGAGTGGACAAAATCTAAGTCCCAGAGGATGGGGCGCAGGCTGTGGAATACTGTCTTCTGGACAAGGCGCAGTCACTGCACCTAGAACTTACTGCAGCTGTGCTTACCTGACAATACCAGGTCAAAGGATCGGTGAACGTCCCAGCAGGCAGCACTAACTCAACTTAGTAGGCTATTGTTAAAAGGCGTGGGAAAGTGCATGCAGGGATGCCTCCATCACAGCAGTTAGAGCATGCACCACTCTTACAGAGGACCAAATCTGGTTCCCAGAATCCACCACTGGGCAGCTCACACCCATCTGTTAACTACAGCTCCGGGAGGATCAGGGATCGGACTTCTCTAGCCTCTGCAGGTATCTGCACTCATGTGTGCGTACCCACACATGGCAGAAACACACAATCAGAAATAAGATACATCTGAAATTAATGAATTGAAACATTTAAGGGAAAGGACATGGGGAGGCACACTGGCAGTGCCTGAGGAGTGGGCAGGGCGTTGAGGATAGCTGTGATCAAGACACACAGTTTACACTTATGAAATTGTCAAAGAATTAATAAAAGATACTCTGTTTTCATAAAAGCAATCCAGAGCCTTTCCTAACTTTCCTTAGAGGACTTTAGGAAACAAAAAAGATTAATCAATATAAAATAAAACTAACCACTATTATTTCAAGATTTAGTTTACAGGAAGGAAAGGAGGGGGGAGGGAAGTTAAGTTTTTAAACATGTCTTTCTGTCATGTAACTAAAAAATGGAAACAAATTAGTCAGGACCAGTGGGAATAAGGAAAACCAGTTTCTTGGGATTTAGCTTCTAACCTGGGGAAATCCTGTGCCAACAGTGACTGGCCCACTGCATATGCCCAGGTAATTGCAGACTGTTGCCTGGACTGGCTACACCCAACTCACTGCTCAGGAAGTGGGCAGCAGCCTGCCTTGCCCAACAAGTCCATGCAGGACCCTAGTGGTAGGAGTTACCACATCTTCTGTCAGCCAGGCAGACTCCGAAACAACAGAGAGAAAGTTGAGCTCTATTTTCTCTGGCAGCCCTGCGCCAGATATCCCACTCCCTCTGAGCTGTCTTTGTAAGATAAAGTGAGGCTGTGGGTCCCATGCTTCTGAGTCTCGGCCTGAGACAGAGACGGTGCTCTGACCTACAGTTACAGTAGTGTGCAGGTGCTGGGTGCCAGGACTTTCCTTAGGCAGCTCCTGCTTAGACTGTGCTGAAGACTGCATTGCATTAAAAAGCAGAGCTCTGCAGTGCAAGGAATCCGAAACCCAGCTCAAAGTTCCCGTCCCCAGGGTGCTCTTCATAAAATGATTTATTATGGTTTCATTAAAGTGATTAGAAATTGTCCAAACCGTAAAGCGTTGCTAGGCATCTCCGAAGTCAGCAGAATGGCAAGAACTGCCTAGCAAATTGTCAAATGAAAAGAGACAAAATCTCAGCAGTGCACAGGACAGAATGAAGATGTCCCACATAGTAGACCCTGTCAAAGAAGCCGGATTCACAGAGTGGTGTGGATCTCTGGATAAGCCGGGTTTCAGCAAACACTGTAGCACCTGCCCTGTGCAAGGCAGGCACACAGAGGACAGCCAGCGCACTCAGGCCCATGGGCCTACTTCACTGCACAAAGCTATGCCTCAGGACACAGGACCTCCAGAGACCACGTGTGTCAGGCACTGATTGGCAGATACCTGGAAGGCAAACATGGAGAGAAGCCACACTACACAATAAAGAGGGTGAATTTCCAAGAAGGTGGGTGGGCTTCTACCTCACCTTCCTGACTTGAGACAAAAGCCTGAAAGCTTAAGACAAGGTCTTGTAGCCTTGGTGACCACCAGCAGGACCCTGCTCATGGACTGGTTCAACAAGTTCAGTGCTGGACAGGACATGTTAGACAACAGCGTGGACCAATCAATCATCCCATCTTTCTTCAAACTGACCAACCCTAAATTAGGGGACGAAAACTCTTCAGAGACTAAAAAAATATTTGGGCTTTGCCCTCAAAACTGACTTAACTTTTGTTTTGTTTTTGAGTGCTGGCCCCTGCAAAGCAGCGGGTCTTCTCTGTGTGTTCGCTGTGCGCATGTGTGCTCACCCTCAATAAGCACTTTCTTCAGTTGGTGAGGCTGTTGCCCTGCTTCAGATTCTCCCTGTCTTCTAATTCTTTAACTGGCAGAGAAAAAGAACCATCTGACCCTGGCCAAGCCCACACTCCAGCTTCTCTCCATTCTTCCTGTGGCCTCATCCCTGCCCTCTGACAACAACAGAGGACTTACTAGGTGACTCTGACAGACCCCACACAGCTGACAACAGAAGACCTGGACAGGAGGGAAGGGGAAGACATGGGCAGGAGAGGGGCTGCGTGGGAGCAAACCACCTCATCAGGGAGCTCCCAGCAGTAGAGGGAGACTGTGGGAAGAAGCTGGCCAGATCCCCCCCACCCCCGTTCTCTTTCACCCCGTCTCAAGTCTCACGCTGCCCAGTTTTGAGGTTTTAAGGGAAAAAAAAATCTCAGCATTAATTTTCCATAAAAGCTTTCCCAGCCCCAAATAGCCCAAGATTCCTAAATTTAACACACGCCATCTTGGAGCTAGTCGAAACCTCTCCTGAAATAATCTAACATCATGGAACTGTTTTTAACTTCCAGTCCCTGAGACCATACAGAGTGTCAATACTACAGGGAGTAGCAGGGCAGAACAGGGGGAGCAGGCCCCAGGCGGGAGTATCTGAGGCCTCACCTAAGGGCCCATGCACTTCCAGCAGCCTAGGTGAGGGCATCCCCTAGCACCTGGAGGTGCTCTTCAGCGAGGGCAGGATGACCATGGGCCACAACAGCCACAGGGCAGTGTGACAGATCAGCCTCCCACGTGCCTGCTGATTCTAAAGGGCAGCCTGTCTTGAGAAGACTTCAGAGTATACAAGGGCTCACCTAGAAGGGCACCAGTAGCCGAGCCCAGGTGAGCCTGGGGCAGACACTCCACTTCCCAGGCTCTAACTCACTCCCATCCTCCCAAGGGCCCCACCTTTTGCATGATGAACCCTGCTAGGTGGGCAGCAAGCAAGGCCCCAGATCCAGTTTCTCAGACACTGGATCTTCCCACACTGACACTTAACCCTATCTTGTCTGACATCTAGCACAAAAAGTGCCAAGTCTTGGGCCTGAGCTAGCCTTACTCACACACACTGGCTGAAAAATTAAAAAGCTCAGCTTGGTGCCTCCGACTACATCTGAGGATATCGCCAGAACACAGCCTCTCTCAGACACCCACCATTAGAGAGAGCAAGGGCAGCTGAAGGGCAGAAGCCATCACCCTCGGCTGCCCCACTGTCTCTGCTGCCGGAAGCTCCTGATTCTTTTCAGCTGTCACCTTCCTCAAGCCCTGCTCACCCCATCCTACGACACAGGCTGCCCCTTAGCCAGACTGCCAGCACTGACTTCTGGCAGGGGAACCCTCCAACTAGAGAATACCTGCAATCCATCTGCAAGGCGAACAACCATCTTCCCCTGCTCCTTAAAGAAGGATGGGCTCCTACAAACATTTGGAATTTGAGCTTTTGTTCCTCAAAAGAAAAAAAAAACTAGTTTTCATTGAGGCTAGATTGGGATATGTGGAGTTCAGCAGAACTGCCTACGCCTATACTCCAAGCACTTAGGAAGCAGAGGCAGGAGGATCACTGTTAAGTTCCAGGCCAGCCATAACCGCATAGTGTCTCCAAAAATAGAATATTCAAGCCCAACATAAAACCAAGTAAATAAATCATAAGGCTGTATCCCTGACGACTGAAGCTTTCCTGGCCCACTCCCTCACGTCACTGGAGGCTCCCTAAACTGTTCCCCTCCCCAGAAGGTTGGTCAGCCACAGGCTTTAAACTGAACATGGTGGTGGCTAGACACAGAAGGAGTAGGAAGCCAGGGAAGCTCAATTCTAGGGCCAAGCAGGACTCGGGTGAGGCTGCAGTGGGTGAGGAGGTAGGTCCGTGCAGGCCCTGACAATACTGTATATTCTGACCCTTCTTCTTGCTCCCGCCCTGGAATCCTCCTTTTCCCTCAATACACAGCAGGAAATATCAAGACTACAGCTAGGAGGATCTTCCAACACTTGAGTCCTCTGTGGAAGACAATTCAGAAGAATACAACCTGGCTAATGTCAGCTGAGCGTGGCTCCAAGGGAGAGCTCAGACCCTGCAGAACAGCCCAGGTCACCCCAAGGGAAGACCTGACTGAGGCCAGCAGGACGGCTCAGGTCCCACACAGGGAAGGACCCCAAATAAAGTCAGCAGGACAGCCCAGGTCACATGCAAGGAAGGTCTACACTCATTCCCGCAACCATTTGGGCTTGGAGACTCTTAGAACACTCCAGAAGATAAGGGCAGAACCATTTTGCTCTCTGAAATGTTGCTTCTGGGCTGGGAGTGACCACAGTTATCTCAGAGCAACATAGCTGTGCTAACTTTCCAGCGGTGCAGCTGGCTAGCATTTTCTCCTGGAGGGAGTGGGAAGGGCAGTTCCAGTCACCACCAAACTATAAACAATCCACTGGATTGGGATTCCTAGGGGTGAGGAGGCCTCTGAGTGGCTACTGGGTTCCCGAGCTTAACTTGGAGATCTTTTCTTTAGTCCGTCTTCCTTATCTGCGGTAGATAGGCATCTCTTTCTATCTCCCTAGAAGTCACAAGACACACACAGGCTGAGCTGGGTGAGTTCAGCACACCTGTTCTCTGTTGAAGCCCCAGCGTCCATCGTCCATACTGAGATGCTGTCTAGGAAGAGGCTGTTTCAACCGGAGCGCCAGCAGTGAGACTCTACCCACCTGGGAGAGACTCCAGGCAGCTAACGCGGGTTCTGTCACTGTCCTCCTCAAGGGCAGCCCCAGGCCTGGAACTAAGAGTATAAGGCCTCATTCTGAGACTGCCAGAAGAGCCAAGCTGTACCCTCCAGCCTCCTCTGTCAACAGCCAAGAAGAGACAACAAGCATGGGGCCTCGACCGATCCTCTATAAGCTAGGGCAGGGAAAGAGACTGAGACTTACCAAGTACCCTAGACACCCCAACAGCTGTGATGGCAATTATCAGTTTCATTTCCCGGATGAACACTCAAGCTAATAAATATTAAACATACAAGGCAACTGAAGTTAAAATGTGAAAGCAACACCCCCTAACACACACACACACACACACACACACACACACACACACACACCTGGTGTACCTAAGCTTATACCAGGATTTCCTCATGGGAAAGCTGGCTACTGAACTCCTTCCAAAATGGCCACTCAGAGATTGCATACGATGTGCTGATCACATGAGACGCACAGGAACTGAGCTGGCCAGCAGAGCCCGGATGTATGTCAGGGTGGAACACTAGCTTGTTCCCTGACCCCAGCATGGCTGACTCAATGAGTGCCAACACTGAGGTGTGACTGGTACACGCAGAGATGTGGATACAGGAAGGTCATATCTACAACCCCTTGAAGGATGGCCAAGATAGCCAAGCAGAAATGGGGCCAGGAGAGAGGCCACAGGAGAAGCAGTCTGGGGACAGGAAGAGGAGTAAGGCACCGGAGACCGACGTCAGCTTGAAGAGGTGGCAGGACTCGATGTGGCAGTCATAACAAGCAGGTCCAGCAGGAACGGCTATTGTGGGCTGCGCAGGGAGAGTGGAGGCTTGAGCAAAGTCAGGCAGAGTGGGGACTCACTGTGGAGCTGAGCCCGCCATACATGCGCACTAGGAAACCTCAGAAAGGGTAGCCAGGCTCTGTGCCTTCCGCTGAGCCCTTGACCTCAGGCTGTCCACACCGGCTCACAAGGTCAGGACTGCTCTGTGTGGCACTGTTCCTTTAAAGCACAGCTTGCAGCCAACTCGGAGACACCTGTTGTAGCCCTTTGAGGCACACATATGGCATATTAAACACACAGGTGTGCTAAGCACCTCAGTCTATTCCAGTTGCTGTAACAACACCATGGTCTAGTCGGGGTCTAGAAACAGGTGTTTTCTTCTGTCTAAGGCCCAAACCACAGGTAGGCTTGGTGCTGGGGTTGGGGTACGAGATGGAAGAGATCCCCTTCCTAGGGCACTAAGCCCATGCCTGAGGACTCACGCCTGGTGACCCCCTCCCCCACCCCTTCTTTAAGAAGCCACCTCCTAATGTCATCCTTGGGAAAGAGATGGAAGATAGATTCAGCCCACAGCATGGAGAGACAGTGAGCTCAACTGAGGGGGCCCAGGACAGAGCCAGAGGACAGCTCCACAGGGCAGCTGCAGTCCAAGTCTGTCTGACCCCGAGCTAGACTGAGGACTCCACTAAGGCCTTCTACAAAACCATTCTACTGCCTAGCCAGAGAATAACCACCCCAAGAAAAGATGTCCAAACCCTGTGACTTCAAGCCTGCCCATTTAAATTTAATTCTGTAGTTGTCTTATGATTGCATTGCTTCCCTTTCCAAGAAAAAGAAAAAAAACCAGCATGCTCAGAAACAGGACATAGGAATGTGCTTTAAGCCCTGGGGTGCAGCGGAATGAGGTTTCAGATTCAGACCTACACTGTGTAAATTAACAGCCAGGGGCTGGGGGGGGGGTCACACATTAGAGCCGACAGCTCTTTAGCGGGCCGACTCTTCCGTTGGGATAGCTGTGGTCACCGGCCTGCGGCGACGGTGGCTCAGTCTGACGGTGGAGCACGATCCACCAGCCTACTCCCAGCATCGACATCTCTGTGCCCTTATCGACTATGCCCCTTGGCAGGCGAGCTGAGGGTGCAGTGTTGACAGCTGATCAGACAAGCTCTGTCTGTCAGAACTGTGGCCAGGGACATTTTTATCCACACAGGAAGTTGCACTATGTTCTGCTCACTGTCCCCAACATGTGTGACCAGATCTGGGGAAATCCAGTCTGTGGTGGACAACTCCCATGTGGGCACCAGAGGAAGCAGCTGGTTGGTTTCATCGACAGCACACAAGGCAGAGCTTCCCTGGCCCTGGAGATCATCCTTGCAGCAAGTACACTCTGCCTGCAGCTCCTAGCAAGGCCCGGGTCTCCCACTGCCAGGATTTCTGTCTCGTGTCACAGGCTAGAAGCCTACTGCTGGGCAATCTTGCCCTGTTCCACAAAGTGCATGCCCAAAAACATTCAGCAAGCCACTTGCCAACTTTTCATCTTCCCAGGCTCCTTTTCTGCCAGATAAGAAAGACTTTCCCTAGAGTCTGCTTCAGACTTATCAGATACAAGCTGCACGGTCAATGCTCTCGGGAGCAGAAAGAAAACCCTTGGGCCCTGCTTGTACAGATGCAGTATTCTGCCAGACTCTGGGCACAGATCTGTGCCAAGGACACACAACTTTCCCCAAGCGGCCCTTGCAAAGGAGAGGAGTGACGGCGACAGCCACACTGACAGCAGTAACAGCTCCTCAAAGTAATGAGTAAAAACCGCTTCTTTGGCATTTTTGTGCTATATTAAGCACAATTTGAAAACAATTATACAAGCAATTTTCCTAGTTACCTTCCCCAATAGAGTAAAAATTAACATGCCTGAATTTTTGTTTTGTTTTTGAGACAGGATCTCAAAATATAGCCCTGGCCAGCTATAAAAGCCTTTATGCAGACTAGGCTAGCCTCAAACTCACAGATATACAAGCCTTTACACCCCAGTTTGGGGATTAAAGATATGCACCACCATGTCCAGCATCAAGCCTTATTTTAAAACAAGTCTATTTGTGCCCTTTTAATAGGATTCCAATGTCAAATTGAAATACAGGCCTACCAAGGTCCACCCTAGGGGGCTCATACAGAGTGGGGTGGCCCACCCTAAAGCGCTCACACCACTGAAAAGTCTCACTCCACAGAGACGACAACTTCCCCAGAGCTGTATGGACCTAGGCTGCCCTCTCCCCTCTGTTATCAGTCCATACTTTAAACACTCTGCTTCTCCCAAGACCTCAAGGCATGTGGAATTAGAGTGGGATCACACACAACTGACAGGGGGTGCAGCCGAAATCTCCTGTGAAGGTCTAACGACCCCCTCCCCCCTCCCATGAGGGAAGGGCAACAGGCCCAGCCTCCTGGGCATCTAACGACCCTCTCCCCCCTCTCATGAAAGAAGGGCAACAGGCCCAGCCTCCTGGGCATCTAATGACCCCCTTCCCCCTCCCATGAGGGAAGGGCAACAGGCCCAGCCTCCTGGGCATCTAACGACCCCCTCCCCCCTCCCATGAGGGAAGGGCAACAGGCCCAGCCTCCTGGGCATCTAACGACCCCCTTCCCCCTCCCATGAGGGAAGGGCAACAGGCCCAGCCTCCTGGGCATCTAACGACCCCCTCCCCCCTCCCATGAGGGAAGGGCAACAGGCCCAGCCTCCTGGGCATCTAACGACCCCCTCCCCCCTCCCATGAGGGAAGGGCAACAGGCCCAGCCTCCTGGGCATCTAACGACCCCCTCCCCCCTCCCATGAGGAAAGGGCAACAGGCCCAGCCTCCTGGGCATCTAACGACCCCCTCCCCCCTCCCATGAGGGAAGGGCAACAGGCCCAGCCTCCTGGGCATCTTGGAAGCACAGGTGTGAAGGTTAGGGATGCTATGCTTAGAGGATAACACTCACCAATACTCACTCCACTTGTACCTTACCACACGCACACGCACGTGCACACACACACGCACACACACACACACACACACACACACACACGCACGCGCACACACACAGCCAGAAGAAGGAGCTTCCAGTGTGAGGGATTCAGGGCCTGTGATACTGGGGTGACATAATCAAACAGCTGCCAGAAACTGACATTTTGTATTATTTTTAAATTATATTTTATTTAATTGCCTATGACTATCAGGTGTACAACTTTAAAAGAGATAATATCCTAAGTTAGAGAGCTTCTACAGGCTTCTACAGCAGGCCCATGGTACCTCCAAAGAGAAGGACAGAAAAAAACCTGCCTTACAGCTGGTCTCCCAACTAAGCAATCAGTCTGAGGAACCAAGGACCCTGATCCTCCATGTGCAAAGACTTCTGAAGAACAGGTGGGCATCCTTTTCTTCCCACCAAAATCTCCCCACAATGCACTACGCAGGATTACAAACTTCCAGGGCTTTCCATAAAGATACTTCAAACCTTGACCACTACAAGCCTTTAATGGTCAGCCAAGGCACCATCCCTGTGTGAGGCAGACGTCTACCTGGCAAACATGGCCTGTGTGGGGATGCTCGGAGTCAAGAGGGCCAGAGGCAAGTGGCTAATGACGAAGAGCTTTTTAACAGACCTGGAATTTCCCCACAATACCAAAAGGTTCAAACCACACCAGACGTGGCACAGGTGACAGCTTCGTGGCATTTACTGATATTCTCAACAACGAGGCAGTTCAAATCAGTTCTCCCAAATCACACTGTGAGGAAAGGTCCCCACTAAGTCAACGCTCACGTCCTTCCCATATTAGCTCTGATGGCTCCCATGTCCAGGGGACAAAAATAAGTTACTTGAGTGTGTGATCAAAGTGTGGGGTGTCACTTCAAAAATGTGCGGAGTGCTAGAATCTTACGACAGTTATTTTTGAGGGAGTAGATGCAGGAACATTCAAGAACCCCTAGGAAGCCATCAGGGAGCCCAGCTGAGAAGGGCGCCCTGCTTGGCAGCGAGGACATGTCACCACTGGGATAACAAGGCACAGGTACATCTGAGGAGACCTCAACTAGAGGGGCAGGAGTGTGGCCGCAGGGAGTGCTGGGAACCTTTGGGGTTTTAAGCATGAGAGCGCCATCCCTGGATGTGTGAAGAATAAAGGATAGAATTTCTCCAGAAGCCCACAGCCGGGAGAGGCTACAGAGGGTGACCAGCAAACAAGGGAGCCTTGTGCAGTCATGAAAGCAACCAGCTGCACGTGACCACTGAGCATGTGAGCTGCAGCCATCAAGATGGGGGGGAGAGACCGCATTTTTTAATGCAGTTTGCACTGCCCACATCATCACATTAACTGAAAGTGGCCACTTGTCCTACTGATGGCCAGTCTAGAACGCCATCTTCATAGTTCAGAAGGAAAGATAAAAGGACAGGGTACAAGAGGACCAGGGAAAGAAAGAGCAGGACCACTGACCGCCAGAGGACTGCTGCAGGGGGACCTGAGCCCTAAGGGTACAGAGAGCAAGAGGTGTTTCTGGGTTAGGGGTAGGATAAGATTGGCGCTAAGGTTAGGACTAGGGTTATGGGTTAGGATTGTGGTTATGGTTAGGATGAAGGTCAGGGGTTATGGCTATGGTTGGGTTAGGCTTAGTGATGTGATTAGGGTCGGGGGTTATGATTAGGGTTAGAGGTTAAGGTCAGGGGTTATGGTTGGCATTATGGTCTGAGGTAATGGCTATGGTTGGGTTAGGATTAAGGTTATGGTCAGGTTTTATGGTTAGAATTAAGTTTAGGATTAATATCAGGGATATTAGGGTTAGTTAGGGTCAGGTGTCATGGTTAGCATTAGGGTCGGGGTTATGGTTAGGGCTAAGGGTTAGAGTTAGAGAATGGTGCCCTTAAGATAATCCCATCCAGTGCCACACAGGGACCAAATACATTCAGAGGAAACCAAGTCCTTCTGCAGACTCTGTCTACCCACAGTTAAAAGATGAAGGGGGCTTTCCAGGCAGCCAAGCCAAAGGGTCAAGCAAGCTTCTCCAAGCCTGTGTCCTGACATTCACTGGCACCAATCACAGGGACTGTCACCCTTGAACACAATATGGACAGACTTGGAAATACTAACGTGATCTCCTTCCCAGCTGCCATGAACTCCCAGCATTCTCCGCAGAGCACACAGCATCCAGCCTGGACAGCCACACTCTCAGCCCTGGTGGATGATCCTGCAGGCACAGGAAACTTAGCTGAGTGACCCAAAGCCAGCGCTGTGCAGGGCGCTAAGCACCGCGCTTGGCACTGTCACCAGAAGCTCTCGAGTTCTCCCCTCAGGCATGCCATCCCCATGTAAGTGGAAATCTGGGAGTCCGGCGCTCAGACTAAACTATGGGGTCACCACAGTGTCCCGACAATGATGGGGAGTGACATCACCCACACACTCCACTCATGCTACTGAGGTTACACTCAGTTGCGAGATATGGTTTCTCACGTTAGGAGAAAAATGGCAGGGTGGGAACACAGTACTACGGATTCTCCATTGATAGCATGTGGCTACAGACTTCTCGGGTACCCACTGCCTCTGTCCAAAGTCAGGGACAACTGCTGCTTGTTGACCTGAGATGATGCCATGCCAGACTCTGCCACTCCAAGCACATACCTGAGGGTCACACATGTGGAACACTGGCTATGTCGCTGGCATCCCATGTACTTCTGGTTCTCTAACATCAGACATGTAGACTGAACTTGAGCATTTCATCCCCCACTCCCGCTCTCCTGCAGAAGCCATCTTTTCCTCACAATCTCTCTCCTACTTCGCTACCTTTCGCTTTCAGCTCAGAGACCGTCAGTGAGCCCCATGAATTCCTCACCCCACACACATGTTACAGTGAAGACCCGTTCCTGTGTAGGTCTCATGCAGTAACCACACAGCTGCAGTGAGTTCAGAGTACAGTGGCTGACCACGGACCAGGTCACATCTAGAAGACACCGTTTCAAGGCACCACCCTCTTTAGCAAGGTCTCTAGGGCCTCAGGGGAATGTGGAAAACGATACATAATATCCTGCTTAGGAGCCAAATACTCCACAGCTACTTGTTCTCCAGGCCTTGCCCAATTTAGAGTCTCTGCCTAATTGCAGAGCCTCCTTGAGGACACTCACAGAAGGGACCCCACAGTCTGCAGATATTTCATCTCCAAACACTGAGAATGAATAGATTCGACAAATGGACCTCAGAGCTGCTACTCAAAGGAAACGCTTAAATCAGGCCTTTCTACATCACGTAGGCTAATTCACCGGGAGACAATTAGCCTTTGACACTGCATTTAATTTAATAAGCCATTTCAGAATTTTAATAGAACCATTCATAGGCATGAAAGAGGAATGAACCATTTTTTAAGACCTTATAACTTACAAATTAGCTAATTTTTATTTTTAATGTAAATGTCAAAGAGCATGGTAGCAAAGGGCTGGCGATTATAAAGCTAAGCAGGCACATGGAATTTTCTGTGTAAAGATGTCTGTGCTCTCAGAGAGAAGAGAGGGCTACTGTGTCATTTTTGAGTCAATGCCAAAAGTCTAGGCTTAGTAGCAACTTGGAGATATGTGCCCTATCACCTTGGTGTCCCGAAGATAACATCACAGGGAAGACATCTGTGGGGTTAAAGGATGTACATGAAGGCAGGGCAGGGGACTCCTGATTAACGCTGGTGATTCTGACTATGTGTGTAGATGGAATTCTAAGTAACAAGCTGAAAGGAGAGAAGACACTCAAAAGTTTCTTAAAATCCAATGCCTAAACATAAACAAACAAATACTAACAGGAATCTGCCTACAAATTAAATGGAGACAACCAGATCACAAGTGCTCTTTATAGGTATCAAAAACATTTACTAGACACTGTAGGTGGCTAGTAAAGTTGCTAATTAGTTGTCTTTGAAACATTTTAAATACACTCAAAAGAAGAAAAAGAAAGATTACACAGGGGAAGACACCAACCCAGACTAGAAAGACTGATTGTTAACAGCCACACAGAACTCATTCTAATATATTAATAGCTTGCGTTTTTCTCTTACAAAATTAGTACATTCCCTTCAAAAAATATAGAAAGCGAAAGAAAAGATAATTACACACATCGGCTGCTAATAGCCACAGTAAATGTTTACTGTAGTCTTGTGCTACCAGGATGTGTACTTTCCTGAGAAACTGAGATCATATACGCTGGTCAGCAAGAAAATTGTTATATTTAATGTCCCTTGTCATTAAACAGCCTTATGCAATAAGACATTAAATTGACTTAAACTACTTGATGACATGGAGGATCATAATCTGTCTTACTGCCAACACTTTTCACCTCATAACCCACCTTCTATTCAGTGCTCCTGTTCATACACCAGCTACGGCGATTTCATGGGCAAACTCCCACGCAGTTACTAAGCTGCGCTCAGTGCCCACTCTAGAAGCTATGGAGTCTGGAGGAGGGGCATGGCCCCTCCTGTACTCCTCTCTTAATCCTTCACCAAGTGCTGGAGCAGGGCTATTTAAAATTCTTCAGCAAACACAGGGTTATCTGGTGATGTGCCCACCTGTAACAAGAGTTCTAGGCCAGCATCCCAAATCTGAGACTTCCCAATAAATTAGGTCCAGCCACTTGCCCAGAAATCAAATGGAAGAGTAAAAGTGAAAAGATTATTTATATTTGTAATTACACAAACATGGGGGGGAATATGTGTACATGCGTGCAGGTGCCCTCAGAGGCCATCAGATCCCCTGGAACTGGGTCTGTGGTGATTGTGAGCTACCCAAGTTGGGCGCCGGGAACTGAAATTAGGTCCTCTGCAAGTGCTTTTTAGAGGCAGGGTCTCTCTCTGTAGCCCTGGCTGCCTTGGAACTCTCAATTTAGACCACACAGGCCCCTACCTCACAGAAATCTGCCTACCTCTGCCTCCCTAGGGCTAGGATATGTGCCACTCTGCCTGGCCAGCAGCAAATGCTCTGACCACTGAGCCTTCTCTCCAGCCCCAGGGCAAAGGACAATGGTGAACAAGGCAGAGGGGGAGAACGAGTGTCTAAGCTCACCTCTAGGTCAGGACTTCAGCTCGGGTTTAAAGAGAGGAAGAACTGGGCAACTACGAGAGAGATGTGCATTTTTACATTTATTTATTGGGGTGCACATGCTTCTGATGACCTGTGGAGGTCAGAGGGCAAATTTTGGAAGTTAGTTCTCTCTGTCAGCTATGTGGATTCCAGGGATTGAACCCGGGTCTCTAAGCTTGGTGGTGGGTATCTTTACTCACTAAGCCACCTCCCCAGCCCGAGTCTTAGGGTGATTGTGGTCTGCTTAGTCCTTACCGCAACACTGATAGAGAAGTCTCCCTTTCAGGCAGTTCCCACGAGTGATGTCTGGTTTGATGGGAGACTGGGGTGAAGCCTTAGTTTCCACATTGGGGTAATCTATCCCCGAGACTTCACTGCTCCCAGAATCTATGGTGACTGCAGGCTTAGACAGTTCCTGGAGATTCTCCAGTGACACACACAATGCCGCAAATTGTTCTTGGTTCCTCAGCCTTGCAAGGGGATGAGATACGTCAGGCTTCCGGGTTTAGGCAGATAGTCAGATGATCAACAGGCCTACGTGTAGTCAGGTGACTGACCCAAAGTTAAGAAGACAGAGAGAAGGCTGAGGTGCCAGACTTTCAGCCTTTAGTGCCCTCAATGCCCGAGCGAGGAGCCCCATCTTATAACAAAAGCAGGTCCTAAGCTCCTATTACACACCGGCACCCTCACTCCACCTCTAGCCACTTGCTTGGCATGTACAGAAAATCATTGGTGCAGCTTCTCAACAGGGAGATGATACAGAGGACAGAGCACAGTAAGGACCCCAGAGTAAGAGAACACGAAAGGGCGTGATGGAATCCACTCTGCAGTATGCCCTCTTCGTGCAGGCTCTTCCCCAGCATGGCCCCCTTTCTTCAAAAACTACCTGTGACGTGGCAGGTGACTTCCCACATATTCTACTACAGGGAAATGAACACCACAGCAGAGGCACATGGCCAACAAGGCCACACTGACCTGGGCAGGGGGACTGTGGTCCCATTACCCCATCCTAAATCCACAGCCGCAAATAAATCTGAGAGGTCCCCAGTCCACTAGCTACTTGGAGACAGCCTCCATCAAGTCCGCACGGTATCTACCCCAGCCTGCATCCTTCTCTTTAAACAAAGTCACACCTATTCCAGTCCGAGCTCCCCTTAGAAGGAGTCTGGGATAACCACTCCCTCAAAGCACTCCAGACCCGGCTCCATCTTGCAGAACTGGTAGGGCGAGTAGCTGGCTAAGATCATAAAGACAGGATGACTGTGGGATTTTACAGTTGGCAACTGAACACAAAAGCATGAAGAGTTTGGAAGTCAGGGTGTTCAAAGGACAAGTTGACTGTGGACCTACCAAACAGAGTAATAATCTTAGCCCAGAAGGGGTCAAAGAGAAACTCTGGGATCCAATATTCACGTTTTACTTTGAGGGTAAAAGTTCAAAATGACTTCACTGAACTTTCTGAAGTTGCCTCAAAATCCCCTTTCTGACCCAGGACAACAGTGCTCACGTGGAAGGCTAGCTGCACTTAGGAGGCAGAGGCAGCAGAGTCACAAGTTCAAGGCCAGCCTGGTCTATACAGCAAGCCCCCGTCTCAGAAAACACCAATGAATCACTCCCTGTTCCATTTCCATCAGCACACCTTCAGGACAGAGTCTGTGGGAACTATTTAGATACACGCCATCTCCTGCCAACGGTGTGCAGATCCAACCCCAATTAATCACCAAGAGAGATGCAAGCAGGCTTATCACAGCACGATCTTTACATACCCACATGGCCCTTGTTCGAAATGTGTGATTAGCTTTTAACTGGGGGATGGATCTCTGCACTCATTTGTTTGGTTATAACCGCAAAGCTGCAAGGTTACAAGAATCATCCTGTGTTAAGTGTAAGCTGTCAGTATTTTTTTTTCCTTAGGGTTACTGTGATTCTATACATTGAAATGGCACCTGGTAAAGCCAGTCATTTTGTATCACTGTTATTTTAATTTTTACTTACAATTAGGAAGTATGTGATGTGTGTCATGGCACGTGTGTGGGCTCAGAGGACAACTGTAGAGTTGGTTCTCTCCTCCCAATTTTATGTGAGTTCTAAGGATGGAACCCAGGTTGTGAGGCTTGTGCAGCAAGTGCTCTTACCTACTGAGCCTTCTCACCAGCCCTGTCTGTGAGGGGCTGGAATCTCCTGCCGGGGGTGGGGCTGGGGGTGGGGCAGTGTGCTGTGTGATGCAGATGCACTGATCTGGAGAAAGGCAGGTGCGGGCCAGTGCTAGGCTGTTCATATCCGGCACCCAGAGTCTAACAAGGGACAAAGACTCCATGAGATGTGAGGAGAGAGACCCTCTCACTGAATTTCCCAGTTTTTAAAGGGAAGTACAGCAGAACTTCCCAGGACTTGATAAACCGTCAAGCACCTGTCTGGTGCCCAGATCCTTTCACGACGTCTAAGGAAGTAGGAAAGTGCACACACAGTCCGCCTAGATGTCAGCCATGCAGACAACCCTAAGTACCTGGCCACACAGCAACCTGGGGCAGCTGCATGCAGCCTTTGCAGCAGAGAGGAAGCACCTGGTCTACATCTGTCTCCTCTCTGTAAGTCCTGTCATGAGAAACCGTGGCAGGGCCAGAATATAGGCCAGAGTGGAGGGAGCGCCTGTGGGCAGCAGCCCTCCCGGCCTTGAGTTTCCAGAGGAGTCAGAAGGAGCCACTCCTGCCGACACAGATCTAAGCTGCATGCTGGGTGCACAGGACAATTCTCTATGCACAAAGGGACAGTGGAGGGCTTAACCAAGCACAAAGCTCTACCCCCACCCCAGGTGAGACGGCACTTGCTAGCTAGCACTTGGGTGGTAGAGGCTGGGCATCAGGAGTCAAGGTCATCCATCTTCTCTTGGCAACGTAGTGAGTTTGAGGTCAGCCTGGGCTACATGAGACCCTATCTCAAAATAAGTTACTATTTGAGAACAAAGAAGACAAACTGTCAGAAAGCATTTTAACTTGGTCAAATTAGTTCATCCCAATTTATGGAGTCCAAACTGTGTTCCTTCAGGTACCAAGTCCTTTTTAAATCTGCTGGACACACCCAGCACCTGAGCCTGGGGCGGAGAAGTATCTGAACACAGAAAAGTACGAACTTCCACAGAACCAGAGGCGTGGCCCAGCAGGCCTTTCTTCCGAGGCCAACAATAACAGAAAGAACACTTAGTGGGAGGGACTATGTAAAACCCATTTCTGCAAGGGTTGCCAGGATCAGTAATTTCTCTGGCACCTCCTCCCCACTCCTCCAGGAAGACAGGAACTCTGAACAACCTTTGCTCTGCTGCCAAAACCCCCTTCAACTCATGGTCAGTCACACCACTGGCCAACAAGCCATGTCATCTCAGTGTCCCCGGTGGGCTCTCTGGATGTTTCCCCTAACAGCATCAACAGAAAACGGTAAGGGCGTCCAGATGATCGAATGGCAAGTTATAACGACACGGGCCAGCGTGGATGTCAAAACACAGCCTTTGGGGTTTTATCAGATACCTAGAGCCCCCGGGTCAGTTTTCTTGCTTACACACATAAGTAGTATATTTCAGTTAAGACCCTGTCAGTGTCCTCAGCCCATCTACCATTAGATTCCTGGCTGTTCTTTTGTTCTCTACAAACAAAAAGGCTTAGGAGCTGAGAGAAGGCTCAGATGGAAAAGTTCGCTTCACAAACACAAGGATCTGAATTCAGATCCCCAGAACCTACATTAAAAAGTCCAGCACAGTGGTTTGTGCTTGTGATTTGAGAGCTGGGGAAACAGAGACGGGCAGATTCCTGTGACTCAGTGGTCAGTCCAGCCTAATCAGAGCTCGGGACCAAAGAAGAGCACATCTCAAGAAAAGGTGAATACCTGAGGAGCCACTCCCAAGATTGGCCTCCGGCTCCACACAGGAACCTACACGTACAAGCCCATGAGCCTGCACACATGAACAAACTTCCAAACTACAACAGCGTGAGCAGAACACTTGCCCTCTGCAGCTGCTGAGCCACAGCCACGCCCCAGTCAAATGAAAGGTTCATTCCTCAGCGGCAGCAGCCCTGAGCAGCTCTCCTCCAGTCCTTGGGAGACTTCCCAAGTCCTCCCAGCTTAACTCCTAGGAGCAAACTCAGCACAGTGGCTGTAACACACATGAGCAGAAAGGGGCAAGAAAAGACAGCTAACCAACTGGGCCTGGTGCCGCACTTCGTGATCCCAGCCCTGGGGAGGCCAGCGTGGTCAGCACAGCACATTCCTCTGCCAGTCAAGGCTCATTCCAAAGTGTGTGTGTGGGGGGGGGGGGGTAAACTCACCCTGTGGACCAAAAGGCCGGTCCATCCTATGAAAACTTCTCAAGCGTCATTTCAGCTAGGGGCCACCACTTCCGATCCACCACACTGCCCAGAACAACTCAGGAACATATATGTTTCTGTCTTCAGAGAAAAGGATAACTGTAGCCCAATGCTAGAGACAGTCTTCGCAGACAGCACAAGAAGCCTACTGCCAGACTGGGGATGGAGCTCGGTCTGTACGGGGCTTGCAGGGAATGTGTGAAGCTCAGCGCTGCATAAAACCAGGGTGTGGTGGCGCACACTGTAACCCTGGCACTCAGGAGACAGGAGCAGGAAGACCAGAAGTGAAGATCACAGCACGCTGAGCTCATGTGTTACATGAGGCTATCTCAATTTTTTTTTTATTAAAAAAAGAATATTGTCTTCATGGATGGCTCTGTACATCCTTGGGAAGAACACTGCTCATATTACTATCAGCCCAAGTATACTGACCCCAGCCCTCCATCAACCGCCCCAAAGCAGCTCCTACTGTGAGCCCGGAAAGGGTAGTTTAAGGGGCTAGCAGCCCGTGGGTGGAACAGAGAGCCCTGAACACCTATGGGACACCTCTGAATGGCATGCAATCCCCAAAGTCCTCCTGTCATTCAAAAGGTCCCTGTTCCTGAGAGATCCTCTGGCCCCTGAGTAAGCAATCACTACTAATCCATTCATGAAGCATCCCTTAAGTCTTCTGAGTCTGGATTTTAAACAGGAGCCAGGTGTGTCATTCCACCACTAATCCACGTCCCCAGGAACACTACTTTCTAAGCTAGAGTCTCCCCCATTCACACTCATGCTGAATTATACCCTCCATTCCCCCACATGGAACTAAGCTACACAAGGTAGCAATGCCTTCAACACCAAAGATTCCAAAAACTGACTAGGCAGCCTATCATTAGCAAGTTTTCTTGTTCCCACAATGAAAGAATCCCAACAGCAACACTCATCTGCCTCCTCCCACCAAGGGCTGAGCCTACGGATCTGAGCTTGGGCCAGAGGAGCCAGTCGACACCACAGAGTAGACAAAGACAGGCATGCTCCTGAGTGTCTGACAGACCCCTCTCAGCAATGCTGCAAGGGGAGCCAAAGAGGCCCCCATGCACAGGTGCAGAAACCGAGGCTCTGCTGAGAGAGCAGCTGACGTCAGACACTGCAGCCATGCACACACATCGTGAGCGTGGGATGAAAGCACAGCAACCAGAGGCCCACGAGCAGTGGCTGAGCTTGCTTTGCTTTCCCCACGTCACATGACCTTCTCAGGAGTCATCTGTCACATGACCTTCTGGGGAGTAGTCCACCACAGATGCAGGTTTCAGGGAAGCGTTACTCATGAGCACCAGCATCTAACAAGGTGTCATGAAGCCTGGTGTCAACTTTGCAGGACTAGACATAGTCTAGCTGATGTAGAAGAACGAGGGCAAAGTGCAAGGGACCCTTAGCTGATGTAACAAGTTCCCAGCTTCCCCTGGGGTCAGGGAAGATCACAGGAGAATGAGGGCAAAGTGCGAGGGACCTTTAGCCCACCCACCTACCAAACGTTCCTTTCCTCTTGAGCAAGCCTGAGTGTGGCCCAAGGATCACCTGGTGTTATGATGGAGGGAGAAGATGGCAGGAGCCTGGGTCCAGAGTGTCATCTGTACAGAACTCAGGCTGTCACATGGCAGAGAAAGGCTTCTTGGCTGTCAGGAACTACACTTGACTATGCCTTCTTGAGCAGGGAGAACACCTACCATAGTCAACCTGGCCCTATGCAAAACTCACACACACACACACACACACACTGACAGCAAACATGTTGTCAGACATCAAGAAGAAGCTAGTTCTATTTATGACTGGAGAGGCCTGATCACCCAAAGCTTTAGTGAGTAAGGGCATGACAAAGGGGCCGCTCATTAGGTCTAGAAAGTGACTCTAAATCCCACGGGGGCTTTATTGCATTAGCCAGTATCACCTCAGCACAGCAGATGTGAAAATCTGGTCTTCCCGGTTTAGGTGGTTTGTTTCCTCCATAGGTGACATCATCAAATTGAATCCAGGGAGTCAGAGCAACTGTCATGTCTGAGCTAAAAATGAGTCCTGAGCCTCACAAGGACACACCCGTGTCTTCTTTTCCCTCAAGTTTTCCAAACAGCACATGCAGCTGAACAGCTGAGCTCTACTGACCCATCTTCAGAAACAAAGTAGTTCAGCTGGTGCCAGGAGCCCCTGCCGGTCCTGCCCAGATGGCAGCACACACAGGCCAGACGCACCTGAGCCTCAGAGTGCACCAAGCTAAGACACCAGGCAGGCAGATGACTGGACAGGACAGGAAGCCACTCCTCCTCCTCGGCAAGGACGCGGGAGTGGGAATGAGACTAAGAGAAACTGTTCTCGAAATCACAGGCCACTGAGGATGATCCCCGGGCCCAGGGGACAGCAAAGCAAATGTAGGCAATCTATTTAAACGCGGATCTAAAGTAAATATAGTAATATATCCACACACAGCTGAAGAGCGTGGACCTTGTAACTGAACAGCTATTTATATCTTCTCACGAACACACAAAACCTCACAGCAGAAAACCAGAAACGGGTGGGGGTGGGGCAAGCTGTCTAGGACGGGACAGGAGAGAAGTGCCCACACCCCCTCTGAAGTGTGAGTTACAAAGGATAACGCATCCGTCAAAACCCACAGGATGAACAACACACTGAAGGGTTCTGCATTTTGTTCTAGAAACTTCACCTCAGATAACAGGTAAGTTATGAACTTGCGTGCTCAGTGACAAGAGCATGGATTCCACACTTACAGTTTCCATTGAAATATAATTAAAATCAGAGCTGTAGCTGGCATGACAGTGCATGCCTGTAATTCTAGCATTCATGAGGCTGAACTGGGAAGGCTGTCATGAGTTCAAGACCCATCTGAGCTATGGGTGAGTGTCATACTTGGAGAACCCCCAGATCCTAAGCACCTTCCAAAGCTCAGCTCCAGGCTCCCCATCACTCACAGCTCTCTCAGCACAGACACAGAAATCTCTCCCTAATCCTCTTGATCCCCTTGGCACTAGCCATCACGGCCACCAGAACAAGAGAGCACTCAGACCATTCCCTCCGTGACTAAAGCCCCTGAGAACACAGTTTCTAGAAGGGTGTGTTTACTCTGGCCCAGAGTTTTGGGGTTCTGGGCCATCTCTGGACTGGCTCCATTGCTCTGGGCCTGTGACAAGGCAGAATATCACGGCAAACTAGGAGTTTGTGACTGGGTGGGGAGGAGCTTCCTCACTTCACAGTAGCAGGAAAGGGTCAGAGACAAGAAATATGATCTTGAATTGAGGATCAACTTCCTTCCAACCAGGCCCCACATCCTAACAGCTCATTTAGCAATAACTAATTAATGATGTTGAAGTTAATGTCCTCACGATCCAATCAATCACCTCTCCACAGTCCACCACTGGGGATCAAGACTCCAGCCCATGAACCACCAGAGAGCATCTTTAGATTCAACCCACTGCATTCTACTCTGAACTAGCCATACAGGGAGGTTCCACTGAAAAAGCACCAGTGAGTTTCTCTGACATCTAAAACTATATGAACTGACTCCGACAGAGGGTTTTGTAGGATGAGGCTGGAGTCAAGGATTCTGCCTACAGAGGTCTGGAACTCTGGGCTTCCCAGCTAACCTGGAAATCAATTATTCAATTGTTCTATCAATAATAGAGGCCAGACTTTTAAGCAGACCTGTACCCTATAGCCCCATAATAGCAGTGAAACCAACTGTGAGAGCTGGGGAGATGCTCACTGGGTAAAGAGCCTACTGTGAGAGCTGAGGAGATGCTCACTGGGTAAAGAGCCTACTGTGAGAGCTGGGGAGACGCTCACTGGGTAAAGAGCCTACTGTGAGAGCTGGGGAGACGCTCACTGGGTAAAGAGCCTACTGTGAGAGCTGGGGAGACACTCACTGGGTAAAGAGCCTACTGTGAGAGCTGGGGAGACACTCACTGGGTAAAGAGCCTACTGTGAGAGCTGGGGAGATGCTCACTGGGTAAAATGCTACTGTACAAACATCGAGACTAAATCCCCAGGTGAAACAGCTGGGCATAATGGTACATGTTTGAACCCCAGCACTGCAAAGGGGTTAACAGAAAGACCCCTGAGCCTCTCTGGCCAGCCAGGACAGCTGAAAATAATGTGGAAAAAGACTGAATGACACTGGATATTGACCTCTGGCCTTCACGTGCACACGTGCAAGCACACACAGCATGAAACTCTAGCTCTCTCTTCCCTACGATGCTCCAAATAGTTGCAGCTACTTTATAAAATTTTAAAGTTATTTTTCTAGTTTTACATTTTCCAGAAAGGATGGGTAGGTTGAGTATGTAGCATGGTGAGGCTGCCAATGACCAGCAAGGAAAACAAGTGGCCCTGGGGCTGCTGCTGGAAGAAGGTGGGGCCTCATTGTACCCCCCCCCCCCAGTCTGTGCAAGTCTGGAGCCAGGGGGTCACAGGTGCCGTGACCTAAGCTTTGCTTCCACAGTGCAGCACAGCACAAGATGAGACCTGGGCCCGGCCTCTCCCCACCCGCCAGTCTCACTCCTCCCTCACTGACTCAACATCCCCCTCTGCCCCAGGCTTATTCTAGAAAGAACCAGGAGCTTGGGTGCCCAGCTAGAAGGATGGATTTAGAAAGCGCCACTGAACCAGACACACAGCAGCCACCAGACAGCGCCCAGATTTAACTGCCCTAAAATTAGTTGCAAAGCAGTTACGGGGACCGGGTGATTGCGTCAGAGCCCCTAGCTGGCCAGCTGCCAGCTTGAAACACACCCACCGCTTTCTCCGGCAGGGAAACAATATTTTGGCACAAGGCCAGTTTCAGAACCCGTCAAAGGCAAGATTGCTGTTAGCGCTTTCTAATTCAGTGACAAGGTGGACACAGTCTATCCAGGCTGCATCTGCGAGGGTGTTATTTTCTTTGTTGAAAGCGTTTATTCTTTGGGTGAGTAGAGAACTGTGGATGAATCCTTTTAAATATTTAAATGCCTGGAATTTATTTAGGGCTTCACATTCAGCTGGCTTCAACAAAGATTATGCAAATGTAGCAAAGTAGAGATGGGAAACAAAAACTGCTTTCCTCTTATACTTCTTTTCATCTTGGCAGAGAGTTTCAGAGCTGAAGAAATGGCCTCTGAAGGACCAGCAAATCCCAAGCTGGGCTGCTACCTCACAGGGATCCCAACAATCACCGGCTGAGAAACGCACCTCCACATCCCACTCTAGGAACAGTAAGCTAGCGGTCTCCGCCACACTCCATGACCCTGCCTTTCTTTACCCCTCCCTTCCTCCTCTCTTCCTTCCCATTCAGCCCTATGCCCATGATGTACTGAGATCTGCCAAGGCAGCTATGGTGCCCAGGACAGAACAGAGTGCCACAGCTGGACCCAAGAGACCCAGGCTTGAGACATTAAAAACTCATAGGATCCAGAAAAAGCACACTTCTCATTGAGCCATTGGGTCTGGAACAGGAAACAAATCCCACTGGCTTCACCGATTTGCATGTAGGAGCTGAAGATATGGCTCAGTTGATAAAGAGCTTGCCGTGCAAGCATGAAGACCTGAGCCCTGAACACACATACAATAAGCCTTCCATGGTGGTATATGCTACGATCCAAGAGCTGCGGAACTGGAGAGAAGGGAGTTCCTGGGGGCTCCCTGGCCAGCCAGCCTGGCTGAATCAGCAAGTCCCAAGCCAAAGAGAGGCCCAAGATGGATAGTGCCTGTGGAGCTCCACTGGAGGCTGTCCCCTGGCCTCCAAAGGCATGTGCACATACGTGCACACACATGCACATATCTGTATACACACATATACATATACACACACTTTTTAAAAGTCATATATATTAAAAGCTCCCACATAAGGTAGGAGCAAGGAAAAAAAGACAGGAGAAGTTCACGCGCAGCTGTGTGAAACCTGCCGTGGTTCTGGAACGTCTCTTCCAGCTCTTCACTCTCTGTACAGGTCAAGCACAACAGTCCCTTCATTCCTACTGATCCCAACTTTTAAAACAGAAAAAAGACCCATTACCCACAGAGACTGTCTTAGAATGGCCCTCAGATAAAATACGGGCACCAACTGGATGTCCCTACTCTTTATTTGTGATGGCTGATCCCTCAGTCAGCTCTGCTCCTAGCATGGTGATGGGACCATGATTCTCAGACACCACGCAAAGCTGTATCCACTACTCTGTCAGGATACGGCCTTTAAGACTCCTATTAGGTGGGAGTTAAACCAGAGTTGCAAGGCTGGGGAGTTAGCTCAGTGGTGGAGCGCCAGCCTCACATGCAGCAAGTCTGGGTTGCATTCCCAGAACTGCATAAACCAGGCATGGTGGAGAATGCCTGTAACTCTAACATGCAGGGGATGGAGGCAGGGGGATAGAGAGCTGAAGGCTGCAGAAAGAGTTCAAGACCAGCCTGGGCTGTATGTGCCCTACTTCAAATAAAAGCAAAAATTGTAATTACTTAGTGCCTGCCATATTTAAGTCATTAATAACATTCCAGCGGTCTTTGCTAGTCTTGAATTAAAGACACTTAAGTAAGAAAGGGTGCGTGTTCTATAATCTACAGACCAAATTTCCAAACATCCCCCTTTTCCAGTAGGAATTTTCAGGGCTGAAAAGTAGAGAATGACACAGTGCTAGCACCTTGGAGTTCAGTTCCCCCAGTAATCTGAATCAAGTAGCCCAAGCCAAGGTTTCCAAGAGAACTCAGTTTTCCCACTCGGCCTCCAACAGGAAAGGCAGACAGACCACCATCTCCTCGAAAGCTCGGCACTCTGGAGACAGTGTCAACGGTCTTGCTGGACCTGGAGAGTCCTGAAGCCCCTCTGTGGGAACTCCTACCTCCTGCAGCAACCTCTCCAGCCTTTAGCACCAGCCACTTCCTATGAACCTAGGGAAGAAGCAGGAGGAAGTGCGGAAGGCCACTCAGGATGAGTCACAGTGAATCCACGTGAGATTGCAACAAAAACCCAGGCTCCAAGGTTCCTTCAATCCAAACTCACAACTGTAGCCATTCAACTACAATGGCCCGGAGCCACTGGGGTGGCAAACACATCTGCAGCACAGGGAGGTCCCTACCCACAGGACAAAAATGCTGGAGGGAGTAGAGATGAGACACAGGTGTGTGAGAATGATGCGGGCTGGGTATGTGCCCCACCAAGGAGGGCAGTGTGAAGCACAGAACTTAGTAGGAAGCCATCTTTCTGTATTCACAGTTCTCCTGCAGCCTATGGGCTGGCAGGCAGCTTCCTGCACTTGTGCCTGATAAGAAGCAATTTCAGGATTCTGGTTCACAGTCTCAAGGCAGAGTTCAGCATAGCAGTAGGAGCATGCGGCAGACTGCTCACATCTCTGTGGGATCAGGAAGCAAGAGCTCAGCCTGGAACCATGAACTTACACTGTTACCATGGAAAATTTGGGCTCCTGGGCATCATATGCATAATTATGTACTCACAGTGGTCTGTTGTGCAGGTCTCCACAGACCTCCAAGAGGTGTGGAGGGCCTGCTGCCCACGCTGGCAGCATGACGCCTGCCTTCTCTGTGCTCTGGGGCATGTTATGAGCTTGGGTCCTATGGAACCGTGGGATTCCTGTGGTTCTGGAATAGCTTATTACCACGCTCATAGGCCATAAGGCTTGCCCACAGTAACCCGCTTCTTCCAGCCAGGCCCTGTCTAGTTAGGGTCTCTATTGCTGTGAAGAGACACCATGACCACAACTCTTATAAAAGAAAACATTTAGTTGGTGCTGGCTACAGGCTCAGAGGTTTAGTCCGTTATCATCGTGGCAGGAAGCATGGTGGTACACATGCAAACACGGTGCTGAAGGAGCAGAAAGCGTGACATCCAGATATGCAGGCATCAGGAAGAGTGCCGATGGGCCTGCCTTAAGCATCTGAAACCTCCAAGCCCACCTCCAGTGATGCACTTCCTCCAACAAGGCCCACCTCCTAATGCTGCTACTCCCTATGAGTCTATGGAGGCCATTTTCATTCAAACCACCACAGGCCCCATATCCTAAAGGTTCTGCCAGTTCTCAGAGATGGCAAAGGCATCTGGGGACCAAGTATTCAAACATGAGCTATGGGGGACATTTCACACGTGAACCATCCTGCCATACAGAGACAGAAGGCCACCGTGAGGCTGCGCTCTGCATGCTTCTGACGGGCAAATGACAAGTCCTAATCCCCTCTCCACTCTATGCAGGAGGAGCCGTAATGGTGTGAGGCTTTCTCCACAACGAAGCACAGGGAGGTCCCTGCCCACAGGACAGGACCATCTCAAGGAGGCCAGCACCCCCATCACCATATCCAACCAAGTCACCCACAAGTAGTTCCAGGGACACAGGAGAAAGTCCCCCAGAAAAGACACAGATACAATAAACACAGAGCCCAAAGAGTGGGTTATCCCCGGACTCCTGTAAACTTGTTCATTCCACCTGGGAGGATGGGGAGCACATTTCAAAGGGTGGCAAATGAGCCCCCGGATGTGAGAGCAAATACTTCCACTTCTGCTCACTCTTAGGAACATCCTTCTGAAAATTCATTCTTTTACTTGTATTCTGTGATGTTCAGGACATCTTAGCATGACAAAGCACATATGTGTACATATGCAGATCTAAGACATAATACACATAACTATGCAAATGTTCTATTTTAGTTTGAGACAGGGTTTCACAATGGAGTCCTGGCTGGCCTGAAACTTGTCATGTAGACCAGGATGGCCTTGAACTCACAGAAATCCACCAGCTTCTGCCCCCTCTTTGCTGGGATTAAAGGCAAGACCCACCTTGGCCAGTAGCATCTATAGAAACACATGGACATTCAGAGAGCTGACTGTACAGTGGAAAGAGCCTGCAGACCCTTCTACAGAACAGCCATTGTTCACTGGACTAAACACTAGAAACAGTAGCATTTCCCCTGGATGAATGACCAAAACTGTAATTCCTAAAATCCCCTATTAGACATTTCAACACAAAGAGGAAGACAGCCCAGAGCTATTCCGGAACCGCATGAATCCCACGGTTCCACAAGAACTGAATTCAAAACATGCCCCAGAGCACAGAGAAGACAGGCATCGCACTGCCAGCGTGGGCAGCAGGCCCTCCACACCTCTTGGAGGTCTGGGGAAGCCTGCACGACAGACCACTGGGAGTGTATAATGTCTCACATGCCCAAAAACCCCCACTTTCCACAGGAACAGTGTCAAAAGCTGCCTCTTTGCTCTGCTGGCCTTCTAACTTCAGGGTGGCGGCTGGGCTGGTGCACCCCTGTGATCCCAGCACTGACAGGAAGATTGGGAAATCAAGGCTGGCCTAGGAAACCCTGTCTCAAGAGCACCCAACTGAAAAGGGATAACTGAACACACAATGTCAACCTGACCACATTTTGCATCACTTGATGAGGTGCACTTCTCGGTGTGTCCCTGAGGACACATTCACGAAGGAAGGCCACCTATAAATGTGGGTGTCAGCATCCCATGCACTTGGACCAGGATGGGACAGGGAAACAGGACAGTTTGCTCAACAATGTCTTCTGGTCTTTGCTGCCTGCTCACCGTGATAGGAGCAGATGAATCACGCCTTCCCTGCCATGACAGCTGGCATCTCTGGAACCACGAACACAATGAATTCTTCCTGCTTTATGTCAGGTATTTGGTCTTAGCAATAGGAAGCAAACTAATGCACCTACTTTGGACTCCTGACTTCTTAAACACCACAAATAAAAGAGGACAATTCCTCAGAAGAGGCGGCAAACACACAAAGCGGGAAACATGTACAAAGCGTTCAAGACGCCCCTGGGGCTGAAGGAAAACCGGACACAAGGAAGAGCTGCGAGCTCTAAAAGTCAATGCTGTCAACGGGACTAGAATCTTGTCACCCGAGAGACAAGCCCCTGAACATGACTGTGAGTCTCTAGACCTGGGCTAACCTACATGGGTCTTCAGACTCCCCCTAAATGTGAATAGCACCGGCCATGGCTGGGGTTCCAGACAGAGCAGAAAGGAGACCGTGAGCTGAGCACCACTTTATTGTCTCACAGTGTGACCAGGGCCTCCGGCTCCTGCCTGGCCTGCCCACCATGATGGATCACATCCACACTGAGAGCCCAGCTAAGCCCTCCTACCCTCATGCTGCCTTTGTCACAGCACAGAAGTGTGACCACCACACACACTAAATATTGTCCTTCACGTATTCATGGAACACCAGGAAGGCACTGCGGCTCTGGTTCTCCCAGTCTAAAAGCAATGGAAACAAGACCATGCAAAACTGAGACGGGAGGGGGGCACTACTTGGTGTTTTTCCTGCACTTCGTGTCCTTAGAAAGCCACAGGGTCCCCTAGCTTCTTAGAACCAGTCAGCCAGCCATTAAGTATGCATTTCCTAATCACTAACCATATGCAAAGCAGGTCTAACCAGGGACACACCAAAACACAGACTCACTTCTGACTTAGAATAACTCGATCAGCGGAACCCGCAAAGCAAGTTGGGTGCCATCTTTCACAATAACCCGTGGGAAGGGGAGAGAGCCAGTTATAAGAAGTCAAGCACTCCCATCTATACTAGGCTTGGCTGTAAGACAAAAGGGAGCCCCTGTGGCTAAGGCTCACACACTGGGTGCCCAGGCAACTGAACCATCCCACGGGTGATGCAGGATAAGGTGTAGAGCTGTTCTAAAGTGCAGACGGCACATTTCTTCTTAACATGGTCATTCAGCAGAGGGGAGAGTGTGTGCTATGTGTGAAGGTCAGACAACTTTCAGGAGCTGGCTCCCTCCTTCCACCGAGGTCCTCCTCAGGAGTTCACACTCAGGAGTCAGACTCGGGGGCAAGTGTCTCTACGCCACTGGACCCAGGCAGCACTTCTCTGAGAAGAATGGCAAAGGGGTTAATGGACCCAAATTCCAAATACACTACGAGAAGCATTAACTACAAGGAAGCAGAACACAGCACACTGAATGTCACAGACCAAGACAGAGCACATATGTAAGGGCTCCCAGACTCCAGGAGACTCCAAGTCAGTAGCAGGGCTAGCCATGAACACAGACAAATAAGGCAAGCAGGACAGGCAGCCTCAGAGCACCCTGGTCCTACTCTGCAGACTCAGGACCAGGCAGAAGAACTCCAGTTACTGGGCCCCACTTTCACAAGTTTGTGCCCGAGACGAAATGGCACTCTAGAGCAGTGGTTCTCAACCTGTGGGTCGGATAGCAGATACTCACATTACAATTCATAACAGTAGCAAAATTACAGTTATGAAATAGCCACAGAATAATTTTATGGTTGGGGTCACCGCAACATAAGGGACTGTATTAAAGGGTCGCAGCATTAGGAAGGTTGGGAGCCACTGCTGTAAAGGATTTGTTCTGTCGGCCCTGGACAGGGCAAAATTCCAAAGGACAGGCAGCATAAGACTATTCCATAGCTCAGGAAATTCTCAATGTCTGGGTGGCGGTGCAGTTCTGTCTTCCCAGCTACTCAGAGACATCTGAGCCAGAAGGATCCCAAGTTAGACCAAGACCAGCCTAGGCTACAGAATGATCTCAAGGTCAGCCTGAGCAACTTAGTCCTATCTCAAAATAAGAAGAATAAAAGTAGCAGGTGTGTGACTCAGTGGTAGAACGCACCGCTCTCCCCTTCTCCAGGCCCCCTTATATAGAGGCTGGCTGGGAGGTAGCTCAGCAGGAGACGAGCCTGGTTTGTGTTCAGTTTTCAATGCACTTGGAAACCGTCTGGAGGGATCTGCACCAAAGAAACCTGGGGGAAGCAGGCTGTGCCCTCTAAGCCCTCCTCTTGGTGACATTCTCACTGTCCTGTGAGAGAGGAAGAGGTGTGGGGGGAGAATAAGAGGTGTGAGGTAGCTTTACTAAATGTTCTCTGAAGCCACACACACACACAGGGAGGAAGAATCCTGCCCAATACACATCTTTTTTTGGTGTTACTTTCTTCCCTTTTGTTGTTTTGAGACAGGGTACCAATTCTGTAGTCTAGACTGCCCTCAAACTCCCAAACTCCCAGTAATCCTCCCACCTCAGCCTTCCTAGTACTGAGATCACAGGTAAGAGTTACCACACCCAATCCTATTTTATCTTGATTAAATGCACTGATAATACTTAACGATGGCTATGTTTAATTTAATTAATATACTTATACATATTTAAATAATATGCTAAGGGTAGCAAGGTCAAATGTATATAAATCTAACATCCTTAAAAATGGCTTTTGTGGATTTTTTTGTTGTTGTTGTTGGTTTTTTTTTTTGTTTTTGGTTTTTTTTTTTTGTTTTTCGATACAGAGTTTCTCTGTGGCTTTGGAGCCTATCCTGGAACTAGCTCTTGTAGATCAGGCTGGTCTCAAACTGTGTTGATTTTTTTAAAGAAATTTTAATTTTACATACATTGGTGTATTGCCTGCATGTATGTCTCTGTGAGGGTATCAGATCTTGGTGTTACAGACAGTTGTGAGCTCCTGAGAATTGAACCCGGGTCCTCTGGAAGAACAGCTAGTGTTCTTAACTGCTGTTAAGAGCTAATCCCCTTTTGTGTTGATTTTGTAAGTCAGGGCACCATGTGTCCCAAGCTGCCTTGAATTCACTTTGTAGCTGAGGATGGCTTTGAACTCCTGATCTTCCTGCCTCTGCCCTCTAGTGCTGGGATCATCAGAGTGTACGCATGTGGCTTGGCTTTATTTTCAAAATTTTATGGATGAATGGAAACAGGACTAAAGCACGAAGATAACCCTTAAGTCTGCTCTGGCACAGAGATGCTGGCTGCCATGACAATCACACTCAGCTCAGTCTGTCTTCCTTTCTATTACTCAGTTTTCTACAGAATGCTGCACAGGAAACGGATCTCAAAGAGCGGCTCACTACAGAGGAGCCCAGCAGGAAGAAAAGGCCTGCAGCATCAGGGCTGAGCCCCTGGAGCACCTGCCACTCTTGGGGAAAGTTTATGAGTCAGGTTCAGAGACGATCAATCTAATTTACCCTTGAAGTTGGGAGGCATTTGAATTCCAATTGCACGGTTACCTCTCCTTAGAAGGGGTTAAAGCTAAATGTAATTGGCAGAGAAAAGCAATTTCTGAGTCATTGATTTCAAAGGTAAACCTAGCAACTATAAATCCATATAAGGAGGTTCATTGTACACAAACTTACAATACACGGAATCTAGCAGGACTCATAATCATGGGAAATATAAACCATCCTGGCCTGACAGACATTTTTATTGCTCTAATACATGGATTTTAAACAACAAAGAAACTAAAAGGGATGGCAAGACGGCTCAGTGAGTAAAGGCACTTGTTGTCAAGTTCCATCCCAGGAATCCATGCAACTTCTAGAAGTTGTCCTGTGACATCCATGCAAACATTGTGTCAAGCACACTAAAAGGTAAAAACTGAAATGAAAAAAGACAGAAACCTATAGTTTTAGAATCAAAAGGAACTGGGCTATACTTCATCCAAACTCTACTATGAACCACAGAGAACAGCCAGCCCTCGAGGTTCCCACCCTTCCTCCCACTCACCCAAAAAGGAAAGGCCTGCATAGGTACAGGAAGAAAGCCTAGACCACGGTTCTGAGCCCTTCAGGGCTTGACTCCATATTTCATTCAGGTCAAAAAGAATAATCCAAGTTTTCTTAAAATTCGCTGCATCTCTGTAAAGACTTGTAACGTGAAACTACCAGCACACGGGGATCAGAAGTTCAGAGACAATTCAAGACTTCCCAAAGCTGGGCTTAACCACGGCGGCCAGGCACGGGGTGAGGGCAGATCCGTGTCAGTGGAAGCACAATTCCAAGGCTAATGGTGAGGCCCATGCGCGGCGTTTCCAAGCCAGTTTCAATTACCAGATAATTGCCATTTGTACTAACGCTTCCTCGGTCTCAGAAATAGATTTTCAAGTGTCTAATCGACTGTCCCTTTTGTCTTAGGTGAAGACTTCCCAAGCTACAGAAAGGTATCAGGTACCAACGACTCCTTCCAAAATCATACCAGTGGGGGAGGGGGGCGCAGATGCCCTTCCAAATGTATATTCCACAGCTTTGACCAAGATGATAATCCCACTCACAAGGCTAAAAGTTACAGGGGGGAAATGCTCTTTACAAAAGACTAACATTTTACAATATCAAGATCAAAATTGTGTACTGATAAATATTCACTCCAGCCAGACAGTGCAGTTCCCAGGCCTGTACTCCCAAGCGGAAGCTCCGCCCCCACACCCTAACTGGATCCAGTGCTGCTCTCTTCATCCTCAGGAGCAAATATCTACAGGGCTTCTTATGCAAGTTCACCTCACCCCATCTATAGGTAGCACGTGGGTAGTGAGGAAAGCCATTCCCGTTTCATTATGTTCCCCACTTGCCAGATGTCTACACAGTTGGGGTTTTTTTCTCCCCCTTCCGCTATTTAAGAATACATTCTAATTTAGGACATACAAATTTAACACGTCATATTTTAAGCCAGCAAGACACACAAGAAATGACAACTATAAAGCCAAATCCAAATTTCTTCAACTAATAAGCCTGCCTATCTGGACAAGACTTAGGGGCTAGCTGTCAGGTTGCTCGTAGGTAAAAGTACTGAACAAGAAGTGGGGCGTGGTAGGGCACACCTGCCATCCAAGTCACTCAGGAGGCAGCAGGACCACAAGTTCAAAGCCTATCTGAGCTACAGTGGGAGGTCAGTCTAGGCAGCTACGAGAGACTCTTCCAAAATAATAACAATAAATGGGTGGCTGTTTGGAGATAATAAGCGGGGCTGGGACTGTGGCTCGGTGGTAGAGTGCCTGTCTAGATACCAAAGCCTCTAGATTTAATCCCCAAATCAAAAAAAGCAACCCATAATGTAAAATCTTCTGGATCAGTCAACTAGAAGCAACTGCACTAGTCATCAAAGAGCTGTGCTCAGAAAAGAAGAACCAGACCTCATCAGGGGAGGAGGAAATGCAGAGATCCCTGACACAATCCTTGGTATGACTCAGGCCGACGCACCGGACTACGGATCTTCCTCAAACGCTGCTGCTGTTCAAGCCTTAGGCATGAACAGCCATGCATGAGCCCCAAACTCGAGACAGACTGTTCTTCCCCACCACAGATTGCATCCCTGCCTGTTCCAGAAGCCTCTAAACTAAGCCCAGGCAGCGGTAAACAGCACACAGAGAAATCTACGCAAGTGTTATCACCAACCCACCCTAGGACTCTACAGTCTCCAAACAAGTCAAAACCCGATGCGGAGCAAAGCACAACGAGCGGCTGGCATCAGACATCAAAGCCCGCTTTTCCGTTTTTTTGCAAAAATAACTGGTTTAAGCCTTAAGGGGAATAGTATATTTCAAACAAAGCCGCAGTTTGGGATACTTTCTTCCCTTTCAATCCAATTTGTAAGACGTTAAATAAATAAATAAATCCCAGCCTAGACTGCAGACGCAGGAAACTCAAGCGGGCAGTGGACTAAATGCCTGTCATAAGAAAGCCATCTAGTGTTAAAGTTTAGAAGTGAAACCGCAGACAAAAGGAACATTTCTGGGACTATTCTGAAGTTACTGGGAAAACCAATGAGAATAACCAAGACGCTCCGTTTTCTGTGAATGACTTGGGTTTGGGGGTGGTTTTCGTTTTGCCTTTTCTCGCGCTGCTTATTCTTCTTTCTTAAAGCCATCTCATCCAGACCAAGTCAACTCTAAGCAGAACCCAAAACGCCTAAAATCTGTTTGGACCAAAATCAGGTACCGCAGAGCCCCAATTCCTGAAAGCGCACTTGCTGTCGGTTCACCCGTGTTGGCGTTGGCCGGGGCTGAATTAATGTCCCCGAAGCCGGTTACTGACGACAAACGTCTCCCCGAGGGGTGACGCCAAGTTGTCCTGGCTCTCGCTCTCCAGAGGATGAGCCGAAATTGATTCTCTGGGTTCCGCGACCAGGCTGAGATGAATGTGCCGGCGCTGCTGGGTAGCTCACCGACGAAGACGTGAGCCGACGCGTACAAAGGAGCGGGAGCCCCGGGGGAACGGCCCGCAAGTTGGGCACAGTCGGGCAGGTCCGATCTCCGCTCCCCGCACCAGCGGACGCACCCCTCGCAACCCCTCGCCACGCACCTCGGAGCGGCGGTCTTCTGGGCCCCGCCAGGGCCGGCGCGCAGAAGCCGGGGCCTCGCCGCCCGCCACCGTCCCGCGCTACCCATGGGCGCGCTCCCCGCGCGGCCGCTGCGCCCGCGGATCGAGCTGTCGCCAGGCGCCGCGCTGCGTCCTCGGCCGCCCGGCTCCGTCTGCAGCCGGCTCCCGCCGCCGCCGCCCGCCCCGACATCGCCCCCACGCGCTCCTCCCCCGCCTATTGGCCGGTGCTCCAATAGACCCCACCCCCAAGCGCTCCAGCCCCTTTCATTGGTCGGTGCTTGGACAGTCCCCGCCCCTAGAGCTCCGCCCACGCCCATTGGCCCACAGGACAGGCCCCGCCTCCAGCGCTCCGCCCACGCCCATTGGCGCGCCTCCTGGCCAGACTCGCCCCTTGTCGTCGGGCGCGCGCGAGCGTCCGGGGAGAGCGAGCCGCTGGTGGCTGAGAGCGCGAGGCCTTGGCCTGCGGGGAGGAGCAACGGGCTTCGGACCGCTCGCGAGCCGGGGCCCCCTCGGAGCCACCCGTGCTTCCCGGGTGTGGACTCTTCAGCCCCGCAAGCTCTTACCCTTGCTGGTCCCCTGAGGGTCGCTACAGCCCGGCGATTCCCAGGGGATGCACTTGATGCAAAAGTCCAAGGCGCAGTTGGCGCGCTGACCGGCGGGGTATCTGTGACGCTCTAGTGGCCCCTCGACTGCCTGGAAGGCCTGCACTCAGTGTTCAGGCCTTGTCTTTCTCCCAGGAAGCCTCAACTGCGGCTGGGTGCAGGAGCCCTAGGTTGGGCCTATTGGGAGATGCACGAGGAGGCATAAATGAGGCAGGTGCAGGTGGTAGGATTTCCTGAGCCGGCTTCACCTCATGTCCCCAGAGTCTTGATCTGGTTTAATTGGGACTTTGAACTTCTCTCTGGAAGAGATAATGTTATAATGTTATCTCTCCTTACCTGTACCGTGCTTCCTACCTCGCACACACACCCTGGTAAAGTTTAAACAGAATGGGTCCCCACCCACGTTACATTTCTCGGTGTACCCATTATCCAATACTTTATATATCATTTTATAATTCAGGTGTAATGCGTAGTAATTGGCCTGGTAAAACATGGTGAGTGCCCTGTATATGACACAACGCTCCTGAGATCTCCAGGTTTTTTGAGGTCTTTCTGGGATTGCAAGGTTGTGTATGCATTCAACAAACATGGAGCCTGATGAATGGCCTATGATGATGCTGTGCGTCCTGGCAAGCTTTTTCACGTGCCTCTGCTCCATTGCTTTGGGGGGATATGCAGATTAAATTCAGGGCAAAGACTGGGATACTACACCTTTGAGGAGGGCAGTGCCTGGCCATGGGCTCAGGGTGTCTTACAGAAAGAAATAGAAAATGCTTCTTCTAGCAAAGGTTTGGAGCTTGCTGAAGTTTCAAAGAAAAATACCAACCACCAAGTATGCAGTTGAGCATGTGTAAAAGCCAGTGTGAGTCAGAGTCCTTGACAGTTAAGAGCACTCACTGCTTGGACAGAGGACCTGACTTCCTCACCCAGTTTCCAATGGTCACTCAGAAACATCTGCAACTCCAATTCCAGAGGCTCAGAGGTCCTCTTCTGGCCTCTCTGGGCACTGCACGCATGTAGTGCACATACAGAATGCAGTCACTTGAAAGCTAAAGTGAGCTATCATAGGTTCCTCATCTCCTAGTCACTTTCCCCTAAGCCTCCCTCTGTGCCTATCAAAGGTCCGCTTACCCTCGGGATTCCTCTGTGCTCTGAGTGTCTAAGGAAACAGGCTCTAGGGATCCTTACTTCCCAATTCTCCCACAAGTCTGACTTCTGCTGAAATAATTCCTAATCAATCTAAGAAAGGGACAAAGATATGCCAGTTAATCCAAGGAGCTGAGCTTGTCAGCTAACCTTTCTGCTGCTTGTATCTGTTTACTTTTTAACTCAGGAAAGCCAGTTTAATTTCCTTAACAAGCCACAAGATCCAACCCACAGGCTGCACGCAGGACGGTTAAGGTCAATGGCTAACTTATCGAAGATGTAGAGCCCCACCTTCATTTCCTCCTTCCCTTGCTCCTACAGCCTTCCAGCTAAAGCCTCTCTTTTGATGTTAAATGAACATTCACACTTTGCAACAAATAGGTATTGGTTTTATACAGCTCAGGGCCTGCTGTTAGCGCCAAAGGGCTATTGGCCACCACATGAGGCTTCAGGACGAGGAACAGTTTGAGAGCAGGTAGGTGCTTCACCAGAAGGAGAGCTGGTGCGTGCAGACCAACCTTGGGGAAGTCAGCAAAGGCTGTGCCAATGCTGTCAGATGGGAGAGGAAGGAGAACTGCGGTGGAGCTTGGCTGAAGTGCACTTGCTTGACGTGTGTAAGCTTGGAGTTCCACCTTCAGCCCCAGAAAAAAGGAAAAATTAAAACAGGAGGAGATAAACAGTGCCAATGACTGGGAAACCCAGAGAGATGGCGCAGGGCCTGCCTGGGAAGCAGCCATGCCCTCTGGCCTGCTGCACTGTCCCTGCTTATGCAATGCACACATATGTGTCACTCATCTCTGTGTGTCCTGTTGGCTTGGGGTGGGGGGTGCCCTCTCGTGTGTCTAGCCTGTGGTTATGCTTTCCCTGTCTTCCACAGCACAACAAAAAATGTCAGGTGTCAGGTCCTTCAGCATGTTTTGGTTCTGTCTTTCGTTGCTATTGTTTTGATTTTTTTTTTTTTGAAACGAGGCCTCACTGTATATTTCTGGTTGTCTTGGAGTGCACTCTGTAAACCAGACTGTCCTGAATTCACAGGGATCAGCCTGTCTCTACCTCCCAAATGCTAAGATTAAGGGAATGTGTTACCACACCTAGCAAAGAATTGTGTATTTATGTCTATTTGTGTATTTATGTATATGGATGTTTTACCTGCATGTACATTTATACTCCAGAAGAGGGCATTGGATTCCCACAGGGCTACAGTTATAGATAGCTGTCACTAGCCCTGTGAGTGCTGGGACTTGAACTCGGGGCCTCTGAAAGCAGTCTTAACCCCTGAGCTATCTCTCCAGTCACAACAAAGTTTTAAGAAGTAGTTTTGGTGACTGGAGAGATGGATGATCAGTAGGTAAAGCTCGACATGTTTGATCCTCAGAATTTATGAAAAAGTGGAAGGAAAGAATTGACTCCACGCTGTTGTCCTCTGGCATCTACAAGAATATGGTAGCATGCACATACACTCTCATACAGAAAGATAGACAGACTCACACACACACACACACACACACACACACACACACACACACACACAGTTGGCTGCTTGCCCTGGACATGCGATATATCATTAGTCCTGACCAAAACAAAGCCTATGTTCCCTTGAAGTGAAAATCAAGAGAGAAATGTATTGTGGGATCATGTGCTAATTGCCTTTGCATGGAATAACGTATATAATTGTCCCAGGAGACAATGACACCTACTAGAAACCTCAGCTCTGCCAGGGCCCCGCTGGGGACAACAGAAGACAATCTCCTTTAAGTATGGAGGCAGCTGCCCTCAGAAGGCAGACCTAGCTGGATTTCTGCGGGAAGCATAGCTAAGCTGGGAAAGGATAGTTAAAATGTCATGGTGAACTTAACGTACCATAGATCACCACGGAGACCCAGAAAGATGCAAAACGGCAGGCATATATAATCCTGGCATGTGGGAGACCAAGGCAGGAAAATTGCTGCAAACTCTAGGCCAGCCTGGACTCCATAGATGCAGGCAGGCATGCCTGGGCTACTGAATGAGATCCTGTCTCTATAAAGAAAAAGTAGTAATAACAACAGAAACTGCTGTTTCAGCAGACAAACATTTCCTGGTCTTATTGCATATTTCACAGGTGAGGAGACCTATATGCTGGTCCGTGTGCCTGCCCCATAGACTTCCAAGACTTCCAGAGTGGGTGATGATTTCTTTTTTGATGACTCAAACTCTTGGCCCAAGCTACTCACAATTCCTACTCCAGTGTCTTCAGGCCGGGCCTGCAACCAAGCAAGGAGGCCCGAGGAGTTTAGGTCACTCTGCTTTTGTACAGAGCAGGAGGACGGAAGAGCAGAAGCTCCATGTCACCGCCTGCAGGGTCTTCACCATCACCCCAACTCTCAGAGTCCCAAAAGCAGAGGGTTAAGAAGCTTTCAGACTCTCAGCTGTATACACAAGTAACAACTTAAAATTCCATTCCCCCACCTCCAAAGGGGAAGTGGAGGATAAACCCCCAAGGGCAGAGGTGGGTGACACCTCTGAGGGAAAAAACATGGCAGGGGCCGTGTTCACCGTTTCCACTGCCTGATCTGAGGCTGGGCTGGACTGAGTTGATGCCTGAGTAAGACATCACGTGACGCAATAACAGGACTGACTTCCACGCCATAGCAGATTCCAGGTTCTCATCTTCAGCCTCCAGTTTTAGTCCAGGCTAGGACGTTCTTCTCTTTAGCCGACAATAACAAGCCCATGTAAATTGGATTACCTGTGAGCAGTGGCTGCTTCTCACCACTAGGTGGCATCTATCAATAGTGAGGTTCAGGAGCTCCACACACGCTGCCAAGTAATAATTCTCGAGAAATCAATACAAGAAAACATTTATATCCACTTATATATGTATGGGTTCACTTCTTACTCGAGATTTCTTTTTAATGCTGGCTATGAATCTACAGCCGCCTGTCATTTGGCAAACCGTGGAGGTCTTCGGTAACTTTTTAAAGTTGTTAATTAAATACTAAACAGCTTTGGGGCCACGTAGAAGTGCGTGCTGTGCAAGTCTGATGACCTGAGTTACATCCCTGGGCCCTGCAGTGTAGGAGAGAACAGTCATCCTCTGATCTTTACACAAATGCCTACACACACACACACACACAGAGAGAGACGCACACACACACAACTATTACTACTAGTGCTAGTAATAGTAATACAATTTAATTAAAATTTAAAATAAATTGAAAGCAGTTTCATCATGCAAGGAATTAGACTTGTCATGGGACTTGGTGACGATTTCTGAGTCACTCTGAAATACCAAGTGGCAAAAAGCTTCCCCCCTGCATTTAAGAAAATGTTGAAAGCAATATGGAAATAGACAGGTGCATTATTCTGCTTGGCTCCATCATTCATTCATTCATTTTCATTCATTCATTCAACAAGCAGAGACTGAGCATCTAGTGCTTTAAGGGCTTTGGAGGAAGTGCTTGTTATCTCTACTAAGTCTGCTTCCATGACCAAAGCCTCGAGGAGAAGACAAAGGAGAATGGTTTGTTTGGCGCCCTGGTCTCAGGGGATTTGTTCTACTCTCATGTGTCTCCCATGTTCCCGTACGGTGAGGCAGAACGGCTGGGTGGGCTGCATGGCATGGAATGGAGCTGCTCACCTCAGTGAGAGGAGTGGGAGTGGTGGGTGGAAAAACCCAGCTGGAGCACAGAATCCGAAAGGTCTGCCTTTCTTTAAGGGTCTCCCATTCTAATTTCCTATCATCCTCCCCCAACAGCCCATCAGTTGTAAACAGCAATGCATCGATCCATACGTGAGGTCAGAATCCTTGAGACCCAGTCTTTACAAAGCCCCGTCTCTGAATACAGCCGCACGGGGAAGCAAGCCCTTTACCCGAGAGCCTCCCAGGACATTTCAGACTCAAAGCATACCGCTATCTCATGAAGGCAAACTATCAGGATGAGGAGACGGAGATGTTTCGATCGCTGAAGGGACCAGATGTTTAGGGCAAATTCTTACAACTTACAAGGGAGAAATTAAGATGGATGTGCAGTGTTCTGAAGATCGGGTAGTTACTGCACCCTCCCCTCCATCCCCGTTCCACATAGAGACTCCTCCTGAGTCTGACATCTGCTGTCTGCTCTGTAGCTGTGCTCCTTGCTTCCAAAGAGGCCTGGGTGGACAAGAACCTGGGAGAGAGGGAAAAGAGAAACCCAAGTGTGGACAAAGACTGTAGAAATTAGCTCGATTTGGGAAATAACCAGGCTAGCTGAAGGATAAAACAATTATATTTTTATTTATTATAAGGGGAAAACTCACGAAACATGAACGAGAAGTCCAAGCTCAGCTGTGCCCCGCGGGATCACAGAGAAGGAGAAAGAGAGAGAAGCATCTGTGCCTTGCACTGTTTACTCCCAGAAAGCCACGCCTTAACTTGGATCCACCTCTTAAAGATAATTGGCTAACAGGGTTTCCCCATCAAAGGACAAGCTGTGCAAATTCTAGCCACAAATCTCAAGATTAAATATTTGAAAATGTCTTTGTTTTTGAGAGAGTACGCCTATGATTTAAAGTCAAAAGAACAATTAGAGGGAAAGGAGCCAGGTGTGGTGGCTCACGCCTGTAATCCCAGCTCTCAAGAGGTTGAGACAGGAGGATTGCCATGAGTTCAAAACTGAACAAAAGCTCACAGAACAAGAAAGAAACAACAAAACCAAAGAACCCTGGCCCTCCTGACCCCAGAAACTAAAACCAGAGAGCTAGAAAAAAATAAAAAGTGTACTTTGACAGTAACAAATTGTTATTTCTTTATCATCCCCCCATTAAAACAGAATACTAAGAAATGACTAAACAAAGGGCTTGTGGCAGCCACCGTGTGTATCCCACACCCTCCCCTCAGATGAGTCAGCATTTTTGCCTGCAGCTCGAGGGTGAACATCAGTCTATCAAGCTTCCCCCAAGGCTGGCTGTGCGAACTGGGGCACACGGGATGGATGCCATGATGCCACTCAGCACTGGGTACCAGACTCTCCTTGGAATGCCTCCTTCCTCTGGCCTCCATGATCCAGGAAGGATCTGCCCCTGGCTCTCTTGATTCCAGAAGAATGCCTCACATCCACTGTAGGCAAACAACTGCTCTCCTGAGACCTCATGCTACTCCGTTTCCTGCAGTCCCTGTTTTAGCAACTGTCTGCCCACTCATCTGCATGGCCACCAGACTTCTCCTCCACTCCACTCCTCCCTCCTGCTCTCCTCCGGGTGCCAGCCAGACCTTCTGAACTCTTGCTTGCTGATCTGTGTTTCTGGTCCAGCTCTGCCCCCATGCTCTTTTATATACCGTCGTAAGTGGCCTGCCTGGACAGCAGCAGAAGCTGTCTGTCTCACCGTCTCCTGTTTGGATCTCCTCCATCCCCAGCTCCACTGTGCTCTTGCATGGTGTCAGTCACTCTTTCCTGCATGCTGTCAATCACTCCTCCCTTGCTTAGGGTCCTTCAGAGGTTCCCTGCAGTCCCAAGAGAAGCCCGATGTCTTGAGCTAGCCCACCTTGTGCCCCAGCCTCCAGAGCGCTTCCTGTCCCTCATCCTCTGCACTTCCTCTATCCTCTCCAGCACTTCCCTCCCCCGTCTACCTACCCAGCTCTGTTCATCATCCTCAGATGGGGCATCTTCAGGGAGCTTTGTATGCCCCACACTGGGCTAGGTCATTCCATATCTTCTCCTAGCCCATCATGAACCCCTTGTGGTTTCTTACATGTGACCAGGTCTTTCCCACCAGAACATGTCCTAAGGAAGGCAGGAAATATGGGTTCCTCACTTCTTTTCCAACAAAATTCCCAGCATTAGCCCCACGTAATCCTCTGCACCCATCTCTGGGGACCCGGGGGTGTGACCGCTAAGCTGCCTTTGCTGACAGGAGGCCCCATGTGCCATCACAGAAGAGGCAGCTCCTGGCACAAAAGGCCACACTGGATGACACGTAGAACTCTGTAACTGGAGAGGAGAGCTGGTCTCAAGAACACATCTGTCACTTGCCCTTATCTGTGAGCGTGCCTCATGGCTAATGGGAAGAAACAGTGCAAAGCTTTAAAAACGTCACTTAGAGGCTGGAGAAATGGCTCACTGGTTAAGGGCATGGACTGTTCTTCCCAAGGGCCTGGGTTTGATTCCCAGCACCCATGTGGTAACTTGTCACTCCAATTCCAGGTCATCCTATGCCTTCTTCTGGCTTTCATGGGCACCAGGCATCATTTGGGGCACATGCAGATATGCAGACAAAAGACACATGCACATAGAATTAAAATGTCTAATCTTGCCGGGCGGTGGTGGCGCATGCCTTTAATCCCAGCACTCGGGAGGCAGAGACAGGCGGATCTCTGTGAGTTCGAGACCAGCCTGGTCTACAAGAGCTAGTTCCAGGACAGGCTCCAAAACCATAGAGAAACCCTGTCTCGAAAAACCACGAAAAATAAATAAATAAATAATAAAATAATAAAATAAAATAAAATGTCTAATCTTTTTTAAAAATTACTTTACTCACGGGCATGGTTGTTCATAGCTGTGAACCAGCATCTGGGCACAGGCAGGAAGATCACTTTGAGTTTGCATCTAACTGTAGCCACAAAGCAGGTCTCAAAGCATCTTAGGCTACACAGGGAGGCCTTTTCTCAAAACACAGAAGAAAAATGAGTAAAGTAAATAAACAATCAATTAAAATTCAGGGGGACCAGTGCCATCTTTAAATTTAATCTTGATCTCTCACTCGCCCCGCCACGCCCCGTGGTGTGTGTGTGTGTGTGTGTGTGTGTGTGTGTGTGTGTGTGTGTGTGTGTGAATGAACACATATGTCTCTGGTACCCAGAGCCAGAACCCAGACCCCTTGATGATCTTCCTAGCAAAAATACTCATTCCTCCACTCCATCCTCCCTGCTACCATCAACCCTGCTATTTCCTAGAGGGAACAGAAAGGAAGATACAGAGTGTGATAGTCCTGGGACAGAGGTTCGTGTGGGCAAGGCATCATTATAAAGTGTCTCCAAGCTCATCCTCACAGCGCAAGGCATTTGTCACGGGGTCACCTCTTATGTCCACCACCCCCTCTTCTCTCCATCCTACTCCATCCTAGAGCTGGCTGCCAGGAGCTTCTTCCAGTCACTCCTTCCCCAGAGTCACACGACAGAAAGTGTGGAGCCGTGCAGTGTGCTACTGTTCTGACACCAAGGCCCTTCTGTGGTGCCCTGTGTCCCCTCAAGTCTTGCATCATGAGCCCAGCTGTCCTGCGACACCCACAGTTGCAGCAGATCAGCCTGGGACTCCAAATCTGGAGCCACCCAAGGGCACCACACCCTCCAAGGACTCCTCTCCCTTCATTCTAGCCTGAAGGAAGCTTGCTCAAGACCAAAGCAGCACTCAAGGAAGGAGACTCAGGGAAATCCAGAGTTCAAGTTCATCCTCAGTTATAGGGCAAACTTGAGGCCAGCATGGGCTGTATGTCCCTGACCCTAATAACAAAAGAGAAAACTAAAAACTGGAGTGCCTGCCACTCTGTTTTGAGATATGAAAATATTTTTTTCTCAGAAGACAAAACATCTTCTAAACTTAAACACAAATTCACTTCTTGAAGGTCTCAAGCTTTTAAAAGAAATAAAATTGAAATTGTTGCATTGTAAAGATGATTTTATCATTACTATTCAAACCATTTTTATATTTACACCACAAGAGTAAGCATGAAGAAAGGATCAAGGTAACTGAGAGGAGCGGTCAGGTGCCGAACACATTAGCTAATCCGTTTTCTCGGCACAGCCTTAGACCTCCTGAAATCCTCAGACACTCAGCTGTGATTTCAACCTGAGAGTGTTTGTGACCTTAACCTGACCCTCTGTCCTTAAAATCTTTAGTCAGCATTGGTTCTAACTTGAGAGCTACTGAACTTTGCACAGAAATTACATTTTTAACTCAAGAGGATATAGATCAGACGTGTGTGTGTGTGTGTGTGTGTGTGTGTGTGTGTGTGTTTGTGTGTGTGTGTGTGTGTGTGTGTGTGTGTGTGTGTGTGAGAGAGAGAGAGAGAGAGAGAGAGAGAGAGAGAGAGAGAGAGAGAGACGTTATTCCTCGGAACTTCAGCCAGATTTCTAATCCTTCTCCCCAGCCCACAGCTCAGCCTCTTTGGCTCTTTCCAATGGGAACAAAACAGCGTCAAAACAAGATGCTGCCCTGCTTCTGTGCGCACTAAGAAGAAAGGTATCCTTCTGCCAGTAGGCACCATCTAAGGGTAATGAGAAGGACAGGGAGAGAGACTAGACATCTAGCTCAGTTGATAGAGCCGTTGTCGAGCATACAGGAAGCCTTAGGTTCAACCCCGAGTCTGCGTGGTACCCCTTGTCTGTAACACAAGTACTCAGGTGTGGGGGTGGGGGGGATGTCAAAAGTTCAAGGTCATCCTCAGCTCACAGTACCAAGGCTGTCTTAAGATATATAAGACCCTGTCAAAAGACAAAACAAACACAACACCCAAGCCAAAACCAAAGGACAATGGGGCACACTGAGCAAAGGTCTGAGGGTGGCTGAGTCCAAGGAGAACAGGACACTATTATTCCTCTCGGCTGCATCTCAGTGACTCATCTGTGACCTGCTGCTGCCTTTATTTTGTGCTTCCTGACAGAACACTTCTCATTCAGGTAAGGCAGGTCCTACCACCACTAAGACTCTCAGTGAGGAAACTTTAATCTGTCTCTCAGGAAGACAAAGCTGTTCATTCAGAGACTCTGACCCACTGCTATTGTTGCCAAGCGATGACATTTCCTCTCACCAAGGCCTGGGAATCCAGGTGGTCCAAGGCCCACTGACCAGTGATAGTACTCAAGGAATATCCTGAACACCTCAGTCTGTTCGGGTGCCAACCCCAGCATCACATAAACTGACTGGGCCTGGTGGCGTGGGATCCAAGGACTCTTGATCCTCTTGCCTCTTTTTCCAGACTGCTAGGATCACAATCTTGGGCCACCATACCCAGCTCGTGTGGTACTGAGGAATGGAACCCAGGGAAGCGTACCACCAACTGAGCCCTGCCCCCAGCTCGATGTTTAGCCTCTTCTGTAAGGTAAGGGGTAGCACACCTTTTCTGAAGCGCAGATGTAGGGGTAACAAGGATCGTTGGCCTAGGATAAACGCCCACTCAGATCTCCCAGAAGCAAGATGGTGGCAGCCATTTCTTCCATTTCATCTGCTCTAGAACTCACCACAGCCAAGGAAGAGATGGCACTGTCCACTCAACCTGAGCCAGGGTGGGCAGTGTGACCTCTCTGCTGATGATGGCCTGTGTGTAACGGGGCTGCTGTGCGGTAGATCTAAGTCCAGGTTGGAAAAGAGCCTTGGACTTTCCTTGTCTTTCTTGTTCACTCTGCAACCCAACCCTGCTCTGTGAGAATGCTCAGGCAACTTCGAAGAGGCCTGTGGGGCAGAGAACAATGACCAGCTCATGACTGAGCGCACTTGTCCAGCTATGTAATACACTTCCTGAAAGTGTGTTTCTGGGCTCTGTGGAAGCCCTGGAGCTGCCGCTAGGAGCAGAGAAACTATCCTCTGACTTACAGCAGAGTTGACAGACATTTCATTTGCTCACATAAAGAGATAGAAGGTGGTCTGAGGTCAAACCACCTGGATCATATCCAACCTTGCCTGATCTCAGAAGCTAAGCAGGGTCAGGCCTGGTTAGTACTTGGATGGGAGGAGACAAAAGGCTACCATCATTGGCCAGAGGCTTGTCTGTAGGGCCATTGCCTCTGCAGTTCTCTGGGCCCTTCCTGAATCTTGGTGTCTCTGAGTAACTGGGTGACTCTGCCGCCTCCAGGTACCACCTAGGATTTAAAAAAAAAGAAAAAAAAAGATAAGCATTGATGGCGTATGCCTTGAATTCCAGCACTGGGAAGGCAGAGGCAGGCAGATCTCTGTGAGTTCGAGGCCAGCCTGGTCTACAGAGCGAGTTCCCGACAGGCTCCAAAGCTACAGAGAAACCCTGTCTCTAAAAACCAAAAACCCCACAAACCAACTCCCCCCCTTCCAAAAAAAACAAAAGGAGCAAAAATCAAACAAACAAATGGGGTGGGAACCAAGTGTTGAAGATGTTCCCGAGTGTTCTCCTTCTTTGCCACAGGTTCCCCTAAGCTAGCACAGCAGCAGGAACAGAGAATAGGAACCTTGCAAAGGTGGCAGGGGAGACGGGAATGGCCAGGCTCTGGGGAAGCCACACAGGCCTAGGCTCAGGACAGCACAGGGACTAGGATTCCATACAGAGGAGATAGCTTTAAAAGAGCAGCGGTGGACCCACAGAAAGATGAGTGACAGACAGAAGTGAAGCCAGCCTTACCAGGCAAGGACAGATATGAGACAATTTTATTGTAAAACAATTACTGATATGTCCAAAAAATATATTTAAAAACCCCAACCCCTACATACTCATGGAGCTAACATGGATGCTTCCTCTAATTCTCCAGATTTGAAGACTCTTTCCAGTCTTGTCCCTTGGGTCTCTCCTGAACTCTAGTTCTCCAGGGCTGGTCTGTCACTTTACCCCACCCATCTGGAGGAGAGCTCCATGCTAAATACTGAGATGTTTTCCGGCTTCCATAGAAACGCTGAGATGGATTTCAGCTCAACTCTCCTTTAGTAAGTGGGCCACCTGCCATGGGGGAAGCAGAACAGAAGGAATTCCTTACCTATAGATTACAGAGAACAGTGGACTGAGCTTAGCAAATTAGTGAGGTATTAGAAGGGATATAAAGTCTTTAATTTACGAAGCTAATCCTATTGTCCTACCCTGGCATGGGGCTACTATATGCTTAGGGAAGGTATTAGGTGGGCTACAAGGTTTATTTATGATCTAACACTTGCCCCGAGCCCCAAGCCAGCACACCTCTTCCCTTCCTACTGGTTCTCTACTGGTTCTTAGCTCTCTCTCCCTCCAGCCTCAAGGCAATCAGCCTCTAGTCTTCTCCCTGGCTGACTGTGCCCTGAGCCAGTCTGCCCCGGGGAGCTTCCTCTCCTGTCCTTTTCACCTCTGTCAGGTTCTAATCCATCCTGCTCTCTGGTGGGATGTTAGGAATGACTTTTATAAGGCTTGGTGCAGTTTTGTAATTTCCCGGGAGGATCCCAAGAGCTCCAGGAGTGCTCTCTCCAGCAATATTCCCTGCCCTTTTGTGACTAAACCTGCCGTTTATTTAACAAAAGCTCTTGGGCCGCCAGTGGCTCCACTTGCATCCTCGAAGATACAGGATCAGAAAGCAGCCTAAATCTTATAAGGGAAATACCCTCCTGGCTTCCAGGGCCAAAGGAAGGAAACTCTTCCGGTTGCCACCACATTCTGATAGCGTGTTTTTTTACATGAAAAAAAAAATCTAAGTTCCCAGCCAAGCCTGGCAATGTGTGATCCTGGCAACTCAGGAGACTGAAAAGTGAAAAACTGGTGTGCGCTGAAGAACATGTTCAAGGGCAGACTGGGCAACCCAGTGAGAGCTTGTTTAAATTTCAAAACAAAGGGGGCGGACTGGGGACATAGCTCAGTCATAGGGTGATTGCCTAGCAAGTGTGAGGCATGAACTTCAATCTCCAGTGTTGCAAAAGAATTACTTATGTGTAATGTTTACAGTGCTGGGGCTTCCCTTGACTAGGTTCCTCACAGAAGGAAAGGGGGCTTCATCAGACCCTTGTGTGATGTTGTACTCTTTTGACTTTTGGGGGCCCACTACCCAGCTCCCAATTAAATCACACATGGAGGCTTATTCTTAGTTTTGGCCTTAGCTTGGCTTGTTTCTTGCTAGCTTTTCTTAACTTATCCCGACTACCTTTTGCCTCTGGGCTCTTATCTTTCTCTGTTTCTGTATATTATTCTTTACTTCTTTCTCCGTGGCTTGCTGTGTAGCTGGATGACTGCCCCCATGTCCTCCTCTCCTTTTTCTCTTGCTCCTCCTCTTCCTTGTTTCTCCTTCTGTTTATACTCTCTGCCTGCCAGCCCTGCCTATCCTTGCTCCTGTCTCGCTATTGGCCATTCAGCTCATTATTGGACCATCAGGTGTTTTAGGCAAAGAATCACAGCTTCACAGAGTTAAACAAAGGCAGCACAAACCAAAGTCACAATCTTAAAATAATACTCCCAACAGACTCTCACCTGAGACCTCAGCCCTTCCCTTCTATACCCACTCCTTCCTCTGTGTAATTCTGCTCTAATGCCACATGGCCTTGTGTTCCTGGGAAGAGCTAGAGTAGGCAGGGAGTGGAAGCTATGGAGAAGCTGTCATCCATGCTGGGATGAGATGGTGAGCTGCTTTGAGCTCACCCACATTCCTGTCTGTCCCCCCTCATCCATGCTCTGTGGGTGAGCCAAATAGACTGCTTGCCTCCCCAAGCTGGACCTGGTGAGTCATCAGTGTCTTATGTGGGGGGAGCAGACGCTTGCTCATTCCTCCCCAGGGTCAGTTCACAACACCCTCATCCCATTGCTTCAGCCGGGAGGGAGTCAGATTTGGGCCTGCTTGTGGTTATGAGATGCGGTAGATGGCTCCTGAGCGCTGGGAAGAAGGGGCCCATCTCTCTCTCTTCATTCTCCGTTGGATGTTTCTCAAAGTTGGTGAGTGCCTCTATTTCTAACCACATTCAAAGTCCACGAGTCTCCCAGCTCCGTCCTTCCTCAGAGCTGGTCTTTGTACTGTTCCTCTATCCTTGATCCACCTCCCAGCCAGATTTCCAGACTGCCCCAGAATTTCATCCTTTGGGGAGGTCTCCCATGCCCAGAGGGGTACATTGTGGAACTCAAAGGCTGTGCTCTTGTCAATTCCAGTATCTTTACAAACATTTGACAGTGAAACACTTTTGCCACATTGTAAACATTTACTGATAACAGAAGCCCAGATACTGTTGTTCTGCCGAACTAGGAAGCAGCTAGGTTGTCAGGTGGGTGGGTTTATGAGGGCAATCCAGAGACAGAGAGACCCTGGGATCTTTGACCTAAACCCTGGGGGAATAGTGGGAGTCTAAGACAATGACCCTCCCGGGAGAGGAGGGGAGGTAAAAGGCAGCTAGCCCTAGATGGAGGAGGGAAGTCTTTGGTACGTGTCTCTGGGGCTCTGTTTGACTCAGCCTTTTTCTGTACGGCCTCTCATCTGCTTCCTGTCCTAAACTCCTGCCACCTTGATGTTCTGCCCAAGGACACAGCGCTAAGTAACCATGGAATAAGCACTCTGAAACCATGAGCCAAAGCAAATCCTTCCACCTTTATTTGTTCTCTTGTGTATTTTGCCACAGATGCAAAATTAATGAAAATAGCGAGACTTCCGTCTAATGCCTGGATGTGATTCCCCTTATCTTCTCAGTATGTTTTCTGTCTACCTTTCTTCCTATCTCTCATAACTCAGTAGTTAACAGCTACATTGTCAACATTTCTCTTGATAAAACATTGAGTTCTGGGCATGGTAGTACATGTCCTTAATCTCAGCACTCAAGAGGCAGAAGCAAGTGGATCTCTGTGAGTTCAAGACCAGCTTGGTCTACATTGCAAGCTCCAAGCCAGTCAAGGCTACATAGTGAGACCCTATGTCAAAAGGGTGGGCACTAGAGAGATGGCTGAGTGGCTAACAGCACTGACTATTTTCCCAGAGTACCTGGGTTCAAACCCCAAGAACCCACAGCGTGGCTCACAGCCATCTGTTACTCCATTTCAAGAAGGCCTGATGATGTCCTCTCACCTCCACAGTTACTGCACATGTATGGGGCACAGACATGCATGCAGGCGAACACCAACACACATAAAGTAAAAATAAATAAAACTGTTTTTAAAAATCAAGTAATGCTAACTTTAGAAAAGTTTGCCATTAACCGTTATTTTAAGGTGTGTGTGTGTGTGTGTGTGTGTGTGTGTGTGTGTGTGTGTGTGCGTGTGTGTGCACATATGTGGGCACAAACATATGATCGTGTCTGTAAATGAGTATGGAAGTTGACACTGAATAATCTTCCCCACCACTTTCCCTCCTACTGTTTTGAGGCAGGATCTCTCACTCGCCCCAGAGCTCAATAAAGGACGCAGTTAACTCCAGCACGCTCTCGGAACCTGCCTGTCCCTGCTTGCTCTCCCAGTGCCGCTGTGATGGGACGAGACGTGACATAATGTGACGTGACATGATGAGACGTGACGTTACCATGCTCTGATTTTAATATACGGTGCTGGGGTACACATTCAGGTGCTCATCCATGCATGGCAGACACATTACCCACGGAACCATCTTCCTAGCCCCTTAACATAAGACATAATTTATAATCAAAAACATAGACTTATTTGTGTTCAGCCCGTATGCCTATCTCATTCATATCGGTTCATTCTAAATCTGTGTTCTCCTAACATGATACCAAAGTCCTCCCAGGGCTGACTTTCCCCAGTGACCGTTTTCCCAAGCAGCTGTTGAACAGTCCAAGGTCTCAGCTGAGCCTGCTGGCGCAGGAGTGTATCCCAAGGGACTCAGGAGGTTAAGGCAGGAGGATCAGAAGTTCAAAGGCCACCTGGGCTATGGAGTAAGTTCAAGGCTAGCCTAATTCACTTAGTTAGACCCTGACCTATAGTTCAGGGGAAGAGGGCTTGACTAGCATGTTTAAGCCCTGGGTTAGAATCATAGCACTGAAAATGAAAAGGTATATCAGGCAGAGTAAAAGAAAAAGGAGGGGAGGAGGAGGAAGAAGAAGAGTCATTGAAAAAGTGTCATTGTCTGGGAGGAAGCTAGTCACGCCTGGTTCGTGGAGAAACTGAATGAATGAATGAACACATGTAAAACTCAGGAATTATATCCAACACACACACACTGTTAAGATACGAGCACTTCGCCGCTCTTTGCATTTTCCAGCCAAAGAAACAAACTCTGAGAGAGAACACAAGTTACTCAAAGGCACAGCTGGCCAAGGTCACAGAGCATGAGCCCTCAGCTCTGCTGGGAAGTCTCCCCCTCCACCTCCAGTCCATCTGCTGCTTCCTGGGCATGGTGTCTGTGTAGACCCAGTTTCTCAGAGCATAGCAACCAAAGGCCAGTGGGATAGAAGTACGTACGGCAGAGAACTGGGGCTTCCAGGCAGCTAGAAAGTTGCCCTTGGAATTTATTTTTAGCATCTGTGTGCACTCAAGAGCGGCCGCGGCAGCGAAGGCACCTGAAAGTACCTGCAGGGAACGGACAGAGGAACAAGCACTTGTCTACACAGGGACTTACAGCAAGCTGGACACAGCCGTCACCGGGATAGGAATAAACCCCAATCAGCAGCAGGGCCTGCCCCACTGTGGGGTAGGTGCCCAGTGAGGTCAGCTGTGGAGATCCATCATCCCTTCCTTCTGTTCCCTCCTCTTTCAGTATTGGTGCATATGTGACTGAAATTACTCTCTGAAGTCTGCTCGTGTGTGTGTGTGTGTGTGTGTGTGTATTCTGTGTGTGCAGGTGCATGTATAAGTGCACAGAGGTCAGAGGTCAACCTCTGTTGTTTTTTCTCAGGAACTATTCATCTTGTTTCCTTGAGACAAGGTCTCTTAGTGAGAGCATGGTGCTCACCAAATACATCATGCTAGCCGGTCAGGGAGCCCCAGAGATCCACCTTCCCACACTAGGATTGCTAGTATGTAGCACCACACTCTTCTCTTTTCCCATGGGTTCTGTGGATTGAACTCGAGGCCTCAGATCTGTACAGCAAGCTCATTAGCCATCTCCCCAACTCATGTGTCATGGCTTAGGACTACACTCCTCCACAGAACTGCAAGAGTACCTACCTCAAGAGAAGACATGGATGTCAAGACTGTTAGGCTCAGAGAAGGACTGCACAGGTATGCACCGGACTTTCTCAACACAGCCAGGTCAACACGAAAAATTTCACCCTTCTTCCCCAAGAACCAGTACAAAGGTGGCTGAAGGCATGATGCTACCTCACAGGGCATGGCCAGCCCACACTGGCTACAGGAGAACCTCAGAGCCTGCAAAGATTAGAGCTTGGACTGATCACCCATGACTCCTTCCCAGGTCCCTGCCTTCCAGATAGGTCAAGGACCCTGAGCCAGCTAAGTAAACTCGCAGGTTCCCAAACTTCTGCATCAAATTATCTGAGCTGTCAGAGCAAGAATGTAACTCTCATCTCAAAGGGAGTAAGAGACAGTTTATTATAGAGCCAAATATGAATGACCATTGCCTGGGGACATAGATCAAGTTTCCTCAAATACCATTGTCTAGGGTGGTAACAGTTTGATGAAGTTTTTATAGTTTGGAACAAAAAAAAGGCATAAATCAAGGCACTATCCGAATGCATCTATGGGCTCCTCAGGCAGTGGTTTCTAACGTGGTGGGGGTCTCTGTGACAGGCCTCAGAAGCTATCTGGTGACCTTCTTAGCCTAGGGGTCTGTCTGTACATTATAGATTCCCCTAATAGTCCTAAGGATATTAGGTTGGACACAGGTGGACCACGGATGGCTATCAAAGGGACTAAAGATACCCTAGCATACTTTGGCTCCCAACTTGTAACATTCCAGCAATCAGCCTCATGGCATGGCTACCACAAATGTGGCTATTTTTTCCAAGACCCTCAGTACACCGGATGCTGGAAAATCAAGCAGGACTTTTCAAAAGAACCCAGCCTGCACCTTTGAAATTATAGTCTTGGCTTTCTGGCCTTCATGAACACTTGAGACTCAGGACTACGCCCTTCCCTTCCCAACGTGAAGTTTTTTACTCCCTTCTGCTTCTTGGGGAAACACCTGCAGGGGAGGTATTGTATCTGTTTTTTATAGTTCGTAGAGGGGTTGACTCAAGGAAGCAGCTTACACTTCAGCTCAATGTTGGCCATTTTCCTATGTCTTTTCCTAGGCGTTGTTCACATTAACTGCAGAAAACTATGGCTGTTTCCTATTATATTCAGCATATTGCCAAATGATAGCAAGCTATGTGTTGTGCTGGGTTTGTGGTTCAGTGTTATCTTGAAAATATAACAGTAACTGATATGATTCTCATGGACATATCATCTATAATCTTAACCACGTTTCAATAAAATCCAAACTTGGGGGATGATATCACCACACCCTGTCAGTCCTCACATTCAATCCCATTGAAGATCTAGGACAGAATTTGTTCACAAAGAGGAAGTTAATAAATAATAAACAGAGCAGAAAACGAAGACACATGGCTGGAAACACCTCTATTGATCTTTGCTCCCCCACAAAACGCGCATAAATATTTAATGGTGTTATTGAACCAGAGTCCACTACGCAAACAAACTGTGATATTTGAAAGAGACATCTGTGATATTATGGGACAAAAAAATCTAAAGATGAGATAATAAGATCCCACCTCTCTCTCTCTCTCTCTCTCTCTCTCTCTCTCTCTCTCTCTCTCTCTCGGAGGGATAGTCAATTCATTTCTAATTTCTCTTCCTAAAAATAAGGTTCTCAAAGTATCCTAGATTCTCGAAGTTGGAAGAAATCCTAGAAAGGAATGAGTCATCTTCTCCCCCCCCCCCCACCCCAATAAACCTCCATCTGCAATGCATAGCCCTACGTTATATTAGGATAAGTCATTCTCTAATTTAAATAACAGAGCACCTAAGGTCACGCCTAAATGCAGGACAAAGAACCATCCTTGATCCTTAGAGAGGGTTCCCATTCACAGGCTGCTTCTCCAGTGCAGACAAGGATAGCAGGCAGGGAGGCGGGCAGAGAAATGGAAGCATTCAGAAGGTTCTTATATCTACGAGAATGACACAAGGCGTGGCTTCAGAGTGGAGCCTGGTGTTCATTTAGAGTATGTGGAAGAGGGTGTTAAGAAGGAAAGCTGCCCCTAAAATTCAATTCTCCATATCCAGCCTGCCCAGGAAATAATCCGTGGAGGAATGTGAGGACCTCGTGCGCTTTCTAACTCCTGCTTTCTGGCAAAAGACGAAGGCCTCCTTTTTAACTTCACTGTATTAATTACTTGGCTCATTGCTCTGACAGAATGCCTGGCTGAAGCAACTTCAGGGGAGAAGGGCTTCTTTTGGCTCACTGTTAGAGAGGAAGTCCACCTGAGTGGGGAAGGCATGGCGGCAGGAGCTTGAGGCCGCTGGTCACATGTCCACAGTCAGGAAGAAGAGGGAGGTGAGCACCAATGCTGAGCTGGCTTTCTCCTCTGTAATTCAGTCATGCATTTAGGATAGATCTTCACTCCTCTGTTAAGCTAATCTCAATACCCCCTCACAGGCATGCCCAGGCTTATCTCCTAGGTAATTCTAGATCCTATCAAGATGACAATCAATATTACACTGAGTTTTTCTTAAAATAGATGGCAGACAGACTTGACTCTGTATAGAGTAGTTATGAAGACAACAATGAAAATTTGCTACAGTAACCTCGAGTCATTTGCAAAGTGAATAAATGGCACAGGTGACACACTACACAGCCATGTGACATGTAGGAGGGGGTACCAGATCCAGACTCTGTCGTGGGTGTGCCCACAATGCCCACCAATGACTCAGTAGGTCTCCATTCCAGCAGCAAAGGCAACAATACTGTCACTGAGGAGAAAGCATCCCCACTCAGGATCAAGTTCCTGACACTACTGTAAATGAAAGTTTCTGCCCTGCCTGATCCCATAGCTGTTCTGTCCCAATAAAACACACAGAGGCTTACATTAATTATAAACTGGTTGATCTATTAGCTCAGGCTTATTATTAACTAGCTCTTATAGTTTAAATTAACCCATAATTCTTACCTATGTTTAGTCACATGGTTTGATACTTTACTCAGTGAGGTATTCTCATCTAGCTTCCTCTTTGTCTGTCTGGTGACTGCAGACTAAGCCTTTCCTCTTCCCAAAATTCTTAGTCTGGTCATCCCACCTACACTTCCTGCCTGGCTATTGGTCAATCAGTATTTTATTAAACCAATACTAGTGACAAATCTTTACAGAGTACAGAGCATTATCGTACAGCACACTATACTTAGAAATGAAGCTGGAGAAATTGATTCTTTATGCTGAAGTTCATGGTCACCATCTAAGTCAAATTAAAAAGAACCAGGATTTGGATAGCAAGGCATATAAAATCCTGCCTCACCTAAATCCGGAGGCTTTTCTTTGTACTCGGGTATTATGCATTAAGAATCTTTTGTATTTTCTTTAAAGATTTATTTTTTTCCAATTATGTATTCTTAGGTGTGTGTTTGTGGTGGTATGTGTGTGGGGTTCAGGTGCCCTTGGAAGTCAGAGGCACACAGTTTCCCTGGAGCTGGAGTTATAGGCCGTTCTGAGCTGTGAACAAAGCCCGGGTCTCTGCAAGAACAGTGCCTGTTCCTGACCACTGAGTCATTTCCCCCAAACGCTTCTCATGGCTGCAGAGATGACCACTTCTCCACAAGCCTGACCTGAGTTTGGATGCCCAGAAGCCATGCCATAGTGGGGACAGAGTGCACACTACAATCCCAGCACTGTTATGTAGGGATGGGAGGCAGGGGAAGCTCTCCTGAAGCTTGAGGGCCTCTGGGCCTGGAGTACAGAGCAGTGTATGGCAGGAGAGCCCCTCTCTGAAACAAAGTAGAAGGCAAGGGTGGCACCCATCTCACTTCCACATCTGTATCGTGACACGCATATGCCCACACTCACATGCACATAATGCGCACAGACACGGTATTTTAACAAGTGATGTTTGCAACCTCCACTGCCACCATGGCATTTCTAGAAAAGCAATCCCCCCCCCCCGCACTATTTCAATTTGGGTTTTTTTTCCTAGCTGATTGGTTCTTGCTGAGCCTGAATAGAAAAGTCATAGTTTTCCATCTTCAAGACCCTGTCTCACCCAGTCCCCTCTCCAGTACTTAAAGCAGAGCTTTGTAACTGGATTGGGCACATAGGAAATGAAAGTACAACCTCCAGTTACACAGCTAGGGTAACCCATCCATCTGAAATATGTCTCTTTATTTCTAGAAAGCCTAACTAGCATGCTATAAGTTTGACTATGATAGAAGCTATTACTCTGTATTTCTTAATTATACATTACATTTTAAATAAGCTGCATAAGCACAATACCTTAAGCAAGAATATAAATATACATATAACACAACAAAACTGACCTTAAATTTGTATCAGTAAAACCAAAAATCCATACCAACATAAAGTATTTTGAGAGTAACAACTGTTTTTTGGGTTAAAGTAGGATTCAATAATCTACCTTTTTTTTATCATTTATATATCATATCCTCCTTTTTTCTTTAGAAATAGACTATCTATGACCATGAGCCATTATAACCAACCCCCTTCAAATGAAAACAGACATTTATAAACTATATTTTGGGTATTTCAGTATAGTTTTCTAGACTACTTCCTGCTGATTGTTGGGTGCAGTGATCTTATGGGGACCCTGAGAAAATTTGGAATCATGGTTAAATCTTGACTGAAGTATTCTGTGAGGTTGGATCATCTCAGCCAGCAGCCTTGTAGCTGTTCTGGATGCAGAATTCTGAGGAGACCATAATTGTGGCACTCTGAAAGGTTGGGTCATCTGGGCCATCCATTGTCACTGGAGATTTTTCGGGGGGGGGGGAGTGTCTTCCTCAATCAAACCTGAGTTTTCTTAACCCAGGATGAATCCAAAGCTTCTCATTTCCTGTGGAAACAAAAGCATAACCTCTTTCCAAAAGTAACATATCTTTTGACTTAAATTTTGAAATCAAGATAATTTAAAAATATGTAGGTTAATCTAGCAGTTTCCATAATCTAAGGTCTCTTATCAGCCAAAAAATTTTAAAGACAACACAATAATAAATATAATCTAGACTCTCTATGTATTTTCCATCTTTTCATGGCCCACTATAATTTTTTTATTACTCTATTTCTCTTTTAAGGACCTCAGTTTATTATCCTTATTCTTTTTATCTATGACTCTGTCTATCCTCTAATCTCTCTCTCTCTCTCAGCTTCAAGCTCATGCACATGTATCAAACCCACTGTGACCCGTTTAGAGGCCCTTTTTGTCTGAATCTGTCCTTAGTGTGTATCTATAATCCCTTTTTGACCAGGAGAGTCTTTTTAAAACATTAGGCAGGCATGGTTAGGACCAGCATAGCATCTTTGGCTGCTGGTTTTGCCCTGTTTCCCTTTCCAACATGGTGGAGGTAGCAATGAGTATCAAGCTTACCCCCCACAATGTTGTCATCTGGTAGCATGTAGTCAGCCCTCAAACTTTTTTCTCACCTGGCTCTATTCTGCCTGGCTATTGGTCAAATAAGCTTCTTTATTACCATTGATAATAAAACACATTCACAGCATACAGAGAGAAATCCCACATCATAACTTGTCATGGAAATGTACCGGGACTGTGGTGTCACTACAACACACTGTATATGAAGCAGACACCGTATATCAGCTGAAAACCTGATCAAATAATCTCTCCCCATGTCCCTCAGACATCCAACAAGGTGTGTGACAGCCACTGCCCTGAGCATTCTCCCAGACATAGAAAACTCATATTAAATCGATCTATTCAATAAATAGTGGAAGCTAATATGTATTAAACATCAGGAGAATTGTGTCAGAAGGCAAGAGCAGCATTTACGAGTAACAAGACATGGACCTGGCAGATGGCTCACTGAGTAGACTTCTAGCCTTGAGAGCATAAAGACCCGAGTTCAATCCCTAGAATCCACATTTGAGAAGAGCTGGGAATGGTGACCTGTGCTTGTAATCCCAGAGTTGGGTAGAGGAAGAGAGGAGGATGCTGGGCCTCCCTGGCCAGCCACCTAGCCTACTTAGTGAGCTCCAGGCCAGCAAGAGAGTATCAAAAATCAAACTGTCTGAGAAATGACATCTAGAGTTGTACTCTGGCCTCCATAGGCATCAGATGAGCATTCAAATATATACACATACATGTATGTACACTCACACACACACACACACACACACACACACACACACACACACGGGGAGAGAGAGAGAGAGAGAGAGAGAGAGAGAGAGAGAGAGAGAGAGAGATTGCCCCAAAACCTAATTGTGAAAGGTGATGCTGAACTTAAAAGATCGCCAGACATGGTGGTACAGGAGGCAGAGGCATTTGGAGGCCTAAACTTTCATTCACACCCTCACAATAATAAATAAGTACTTTCAGTGTGTGTGTGTGTGTGTGCGCGCGCGCGCATGCATGCGTGTGTATGTGAGCGCATGCACATGGGTGTGTGTGGGTGTGTGTAAGCTGGGGATCAACGTCTGATTTCTTCCTCAGTCCATCTCCATCTTCTATTCTGAGACAGGGTCTCTCCCTGAACCTGGAGCTCACTAATTCAGCTAGACTGGGTGGCCAGTGACCTTCCATCCCCACCATCCTTGGTGCTGTAGACTCGCACACAGTGCCTGGGTCTTTGATGTGGCTTCTCGAGATCCCAAATCAGGTCCTCACATTTGACTGGCCAGCTCCTTCCTAGCTGAGCCATCTCTCTGCCTTTCCCGGGGAGCCACAGGCCAATCATAGCAGTTCGCCTTCCTAGCAGTAACTCAAGAGAAACCTGCTTAGGGATAAGGCCATCAGGGAGAAGCCTGCGCTTTGAGCTTTAAGGGAGCTTGTGCGTACCCCATCAAGCCAGGTGCAAGACAGTTATCAGAGACACTTGAACACAATACAGCTGGCTAAAGTCCCTCAGAAAGAACAGTCCTTTGCCTACCTTTAGGTCATTGTACCAGTACATGGGCAGGGAGGCAAGGGCTACTTCAAAGGTTCTGCGGGCTGAGATGACCAGACTCATAATGCACACACTGAACAAGAGGCAGCTGACACACTCGGCTGGAGGCGTGGCATAGCGGGGTTGGGGGTGGGGTGGGGTGGGGCTCTCCTAACCCTCTCTCCCAGCTGAGACCCAGGGGTGCAATGGGAATGTGAACAGGACTTGATTTATGCTGGGGCATGGCGATCTGGGGTCAGGTCCATTAAAGACAAGAATACCTGTGCCCAAGAGCTGTAAGACCGGGGAGATGTCAATTATCTTGTTTTGTGGTCTCTTCTCTTCTGGAAGCATCTATTCCTGCCATGTCATTTATGGCCCTGGAGAGAGCCATAAAACCTCGGGAGCAGCGGCAGATGGATCCAGGCTATTAAAGAAAACAAGGTGGAATTTAGGGATCTTTATCCTTCATATCCAAAGGCCTTCCCTAAACCTAAACACAGGGTAGACGGAACAACCTTGAGTAGTTGGAAAGATGTCTTTGAGCTTTGACGATCTTCCTCTTGTGAATTTTTGCTTACAAAGAAAGCACCGCTCCATGCCTGGAGCTATATGGGCCTTCTGTAGCCATGTTTTACAGTCTGATAATTACGTTATAAAAATCTAAGTAACTCAAAATGCTTTTTAGAATTAGGGGTCTGGGGAAAGAGTGTTCAGGTCACAGAGCGGGACAGGAAAGCAGGAAGCTAAATAGTCCTTCTCCCCGTCTCCAAGCTGGAGAATTATGAAAAATCTTTTAAAACAAGTCAGAGTGTCTAACCCATCTTCTAGTGCAAGTGGGGGAACTGGGTATGTCTCCAGCTACAACACGGGGCAGGAATCCAGAGGCAAGCTGGGATCATGGAACCCCAGGGATAACAGCTCAGTGAGCTCTGAAGGGGGCGGGGGTGTCCACAAATGCACACCAGAGGACGGGATGGGGTGTTTTGTCACTCCCTTCTGGAGCCCGTTTGCTCTGGTCTACCAGGCTGACTCTCTCGGAAGCCCGCCTCGCCCCGTCCTCCTTAGGAGCACTACCAGGATGACTCTCTCGGAAGCCCGCCTCGCTCCATCCTCCTTAGGAGCACTACCAGGATGACTCTCTCAGAAGCCCGCCTCGCTCCATCCTCCTTAGGAGCACTACCAGGCTGACTCTCTCGGAAGCCCGCCTCGCTCCATCCTCCTTAGGAGCACTACCAGGATGACTCTCTCGGAAGCCCGCCTCGCTCCGTCCTTCTTAGGAGCACTCTGCTTTCAGTCCCTCTCTCATTATCCTTTGTCTACCATCATGAATGTGTTTAGTAAGCGTCGTTCATGGTTCCCCATCATGGACATACCATTCTTCTCTAGCTCAGAAGTGTGTTGAGCCAATGTGGATTAAAATCTTCTGTCATGGCTGGGCAGTGGTGGCACACCTCTTTAATCCCAGGACTTAGGAGGCAGAGGCAGGTGGATCCCTGTGAGTTCGAGGCCAGTCTGGTCTGCAAGAGCTAGTTCTAGGACAGCTAGAAGTGTTACACAGGGAAACCCTGTCTCTACAAACAAACAAACAAACAAACAAACAAAAAAAGAATCTTCTGTCATTGAAGAGACTGTGAGCAGAATATTCCAGCTCCCCCCCCCCCTCATGGCACCTCATCTTTATTCAAAGATCTGTAAAAAAAAAAAAAAAACCAAAAAACTACTGTCTGAGTCAGACACTAGCAAAACTAGGGGTTCACTGTTGTTGGTTTGATTTGTTTCAGAAGTTGTCACTTCCTTGACTCATTTTCCCCACTCCCATGAAATTTATAGTTGTTTTCCAAGTACAAAATCTGTTATGTAATCCCAAAGCATTTCTTCCTTCTATAATGAAGCAGCTGTTCTGACCGAGGGTATAGAACGTCTGTTTGGTCCTTATGAGCATCTGCCGTGGCCTTTTCTTTAACCTGTGTGCAAGGAGGCACAGCAAAGAACCTGTGACATTGCTGCTCTGTTGTTAGGAGAGGTGAACGAGAGAGTGAACAGGACAGAGGAAACAGCCAGAGGCATCGGGACAAGTTCAGAGGAGAGAGAATAGACAGACGTGGCCAGGGGTGGGGAAATGGGAGGCAAGAGCAGAAATAGTGAGCTAGCAAGGGAGAGAGAACAGAGCGTAGTGAGAAGACAAAACAAGAGAAGAGAGAGAAAGGAGAGAGAGTGAGAGAGGGAGAGAAAGGAGAGAGAGAGGGGGGATAACAAGAGGTGGAGTGTGTGGGGTGGATAAACCATGCGGATTATAGGGAGAATGAGTAACTCGCGGGAGGGAAGGACCGGGAATAGGCACGGACTTTGAAGTGTATAACAGACAGGTACTTGTGATACTGAGGGAGCCATGAAGCCAGCATGGGCTTTGATGTGCTATAGGTACCACAGGTGTATGTCAATGGAGAGTCCTAAGTCCCTTCTGTCTGTAAGGGAAACTTTAGCAGATGGAGACCAAGTTCATAAGTCGCTAAGGAATGCTGGCTTTTTATCTAACCACCAGAAATCTTCCTATAGTACAGCTAGGGCTTATTTCTAGATATATGGACAGCCAAAGACCTAACACAACTGTTACGAATGTGTGGTAGGCCCTTAATAAGCACTAAAGGCAGCATATGATAATAATAACTTTTTCATTGTTAGTTTTATTTGAGACAGAGTCTCACTGCATAGCCCTGACTGGCTTAGAAATGACTATGCCAACTACACAGAACTCACAGAGATCCCCCTGACTCTTCCACCCACGTGCTGAGTTTAAAACTGTCTACTACCACGCCACACCCAGCCAAAAGTGGCACAATGCTCACCTTTTTCTGGCTTTTCAAGACTGGGTTTCTGTTAGTAGTCTTGGCTGTCCTAGAACTCTCTTTGTCAACCAGGCTGGCCGCAAACTCACAGAGATCTGCCTGCCAAAAATCACTTTTAAGTAAGTAAAGATAAGCCCTTCTTAGGGTTCAGTTAGAAGTTTCCTGATATTGAAGATGTTTATACATTTTATATTGGAGAACCCAGCATATTAAGATTCTAATTAAAATAGATATTGACAAATCAATTAATGTTGGATGAATGTGTGTGTGTGGTGAGTGTGTGCATGCATGCATGTGTGTGTGTGCATGAGCTTGCGTGTATGTGCCTGAGTATGTGTGTGTCCGTGTGTGTGTGTGTGTGTGTGTGTGTGTGTGTAAGTCACACAGCTCTTACCTCAAAGGGGATGAGAAGGAGTTTATTTTGGAGCCAAATCTGGAGTGACAATGGCCCAGGGACACAGACTGAGCTTGCTCATGTCCAACACAATCTTCCATTCTAACATGGTAACAACAGTCTCCTAGAGGTGTTTTGTTTTGTCTTTTTGAAACATCGTCTCTCTGCATAGCCTTGGCTGTTCTGGACCTCACTATATAAAACAGACAGGCTTCAAACTCTAAGAGGTCCTCCTGCCTCTGCCTCCCAAGTGCTGGGATTAAAGGTGTGCAACCACCACACCAGGCTTCACCAGTTGTTGTTACTGTTTTTTTTAAATATGGTAACAACAAAAGAGAGTCATGAATCAAGGCACTTTTCAGACACCTTGGTGGAAGCTTTGTGTGAGCAGGTTACAGCAAAGCCAGGACATTTCCTTTGTATGTTCAGGTGCCGCCTGGTAACATTCTTAGACTTTGCTGGGTGGAGCTAGTGGTCCATTAGCTTAATATAGTCACAAAAGTTATAGACTCTCTCTTTGGGAAGTGACCTCTTGGGGGGTCACACATAGTTACAGATATAACCATACATCTTCAAGCTTTTTATTTATCCAAGTGACAGGCATATAGCAATCAGACCCTTGTCCACCGCAGAGCACCAAGTTATAAGAAAGCAGAGAATAAGATTAAGAAGTTAGCAAGACAGAAACAGGAGGCGATAGCATTAAAATCAAATAGACTAAGCATTTCTTGTAAAAAACAAATACTCAGACTAGATCAATCATATTTTGCTCACAAGAGCTGCATGGTGAGTGTGCAGATCTGAGAGGCTGGAAGTGGAGGGAGAAATATAAACAGTGCAGATTGTGGACGAAAGGGAGTAGAGGAAACTGCTTTATCACTACGCATAACTCAAAGGCAGGAAGAAGCACTAAGGAGGAAGAGGAAATGGAAGTCGTTCTGTGATTATCTGCTCTGACATAAGCAACTTGATGGAGTAAGGGGCTGTTCTGGACCATCCATCACAATGTCTGGGGGGGCATGTTACAGTGGGGTAGGAAGATGGCTCAGTGGTTAAGAGCCCTGGCTGCTTTTCCAGAGGATCTGGGTTCAATTCCCAGCACCTACATGGCACCCAAAATATCTGTAACTCCACTCTCAGGGGACCTGATGCCCTCTTCTGGCCTCCATGAGCTCCAGGCATGCATGTGGTATGCAGGCAAACACCCATACATATAAAATAAAGTATTTTCTAAAGTTTTACAGTCATCTGTCTAATAATAAACTTCCAAATACAGAAAGCAAATGCCACAGAGCAAAAATAGAAAGTCATGACGTCACAGTGATCCTAAAATATTTCCATATGTCTCACACAGTAACTGCTAAAGCACACAATGACCTGTAAGGATCAAGAAATGCTGTAACGCTAGGGATGTGAAAAACCTAGACCAGAGATATTTAAGACATGGAAGTAGGCGTGGAATTATTTGTCAAGAAGAAAAGACCCAGTGGGAGGTGTGTGAGAGAGAATGGAGAATGGACAGGATCAAAACACATTATATGTATGTGTAAAAACGTCAAGAGAAAACCATTGATCTGCACAGTTAATATATACTGATAATTGATTTTTAAGAGGTGACGAGGGGCCAGCAAGATGGCACAGCAGGTAAAAGCTGACAAGCCTGGTAACCTGAGTTCAATCCCTAGGATCCCCTCAGTAGAAAGAAAGAAACAACCCTGCCACCCCAGTGAAGTTGTCCTCTGACCTCCACATATGTGTCCACAGGCACACACACATATACACGCACATCAACACACACGACACACATGCACATACACACAACACACAGACATACACATCAACACACTGATACAAATGCATATACACACATACATTGACACCACACACACAGACATGCACACACATAGACATGTACACATGTAGACACACACAGACACACACATGAGCACACAAACACAAATGTATAGGTACACATACATTGACACCACACACATACACACTCACACACAGACATGCACACACATAGACATGTACACATGTAGACACACACAGACATGCACATATATATATATGTTTGTGTACACACACGGAGACACTGCAAACACACACAGAGAGACACCACACACAGACATACAGACACACAGAGGCATGCATGCACACAGACATATAAATGTATTTAATTAGAAAATTTTAAAGATGGTGATTAAAAAATTGAACCCATGACATAAGTAGAACACTGTCCCCAAGATTGGGAATTTTACATAGCACATTGCACAAAATTAACTTTATTTTTAACTTTGTTTACGTATGATTTTATTTTCAACTTTCACTTTCAGTTTGTGTGGAGACACAAGGTGATCTGGACAGATTACAGCAGACTGTCCCACAGACTGTGCCCTTGGAGCACCAGGAAGTATCAGACAAACAGGTCTCTGTATGTTCGAAAATCAAGCAGCAACATCTCTAGGGATTACTGGCGGGAACCAGATTGGGAAAGTAGACAATGTTTCCAGCTGAATGGTAAGACAATGGCGGTGGGGCACCAGGGAGCTTGTGAGTCACCTGGTGTGAGACACCCTGACGGTTTATAGAGGGGGCTTGACCATCGCAAAACTGAACATAAAGGAGGTCTCTAGGGAGAAGTCATCAGACATTAGTGGGAGAAATGAGCTAAGTCAGGACAGAGCGCTGTGTGCTTCGCAGTGTGGTCTGCCAAAGGCTGGCCGTGGCCTGCTTTCTGCTGGTAACAGCTGTGTTAGAGTATGGTAACCATGGTTCTTGATGCACGATTTGGAAATTCCTTTCCTTCTATGATTTTCTTGTAGGCAAGTTTCTAAGAAGCAAGTGAAACGGCCTGCAGGGCGGTACCACCCTAACGGACGGCAGGTTGTTCTTTCTACCGTCTAGAAATGGTCCTGTTAGGTGACGTTAAAGAGATGGAACGGAGCTCTTCATTTTACCTTAATAACAAGCAGTTGTCAGATTGTGTTTCTGCTGTTTCTTCGTGACTTTCGTGGTCTTTTTGGTGTTCTTGTGCCACTAAACACGTTCCTCAGACTGACACCATGGTGGGTATTGGGACGCACACCTGTATCCCAGCACTTGGGAGGTGGAGGCAGGAGGATCTGGAGTTCAAGACTGGCCTTGGTTACATAGTGTGTTTGAGGCCAGCCTGGGCTACCTAAGACCCCGTTTGAAAAACAAAAATTAACAATGTAGGTGGTTCCTGTAGAGTGTCGTCATCTTCACGTCAGTAGTAACTGAAAGAGTTAGTGAACAACCAATAAATAAGTCATTCAAAATAAAGCCAAGACTGGAATTACAAAAATATGTCAACGATAGGAAGAGGGTTTTGACTAGGGATCACTTGAGTAAAACGTATTTCTCTCTGGTTATCACATCCAAACCATAAGAAAGAGGGGGACGTGTGACGTAGTTTGGACCTTTCCCATGTTGCTCCACTGGCTCAGGGCGAGGTGGTCCAGGACTCAGATCACGGTGGGACACAGGCTTCATTGTAATGGGGCCCCATGGCTGGACTGCAGCTTTGATTTACATCCTAAGTGGACTGTGAGTCATTACTATGGCTCCTGCAGGATGGCACTGGACCAAGGTAATTAACCATGCTTATCGGGGGCGTCCTGGGGTGCAGCTGGAGAGGAAGCGCAAACGATGGAGACGGGCGACAAGCGGTTTTGACCGGTTTGGATCTCGGCTCTCATCCTAATCTGATTCCCACAGCAAAAGTGTGAGTCTACTCCAGCAATTTCTACAAGTTGTTTTTCCCTTTCTTTTTGTTTTCTCCCTGATTCTGATACCAGTAAGGTGAAGATTCTCCAGCGATTTTTTTTTAACTTCTCCAGGAATTTCTTCAAAGATTACATGTATTCTTTTTGATTGAGCCGGGAAGCCATGGAGAAATGAGGAGCAGATGTTGGCTGCTGATTGCTAGTTAGTTCCATTTTCAGCAGCTGGCAACCTTCGCTCACTTTCGCTTAGGCTATATTTACCTACCAAACGGGAAGAAAAAAAAAGGCAATGCAAAGTAGGCCCCACATCTGGATATTAAGTAAATTGCCCAGATGTTTTGGCAATTTATAAATAAAGGCCGAAGGGAGGGGGAAGGGACGAAAGAGCGAGAAAGTGAACAGGAAGAGGATCTATAAAGCAGTTGCCTGCTCCTGCCCTCCACCTCAGCCTCAGCCTCAGCGGGAGGTGACGCTCTGTGAGTCACTGCTGAGAGCAAGGAATTAAAGGGATAATACAATTTGGAGCTCATCCCCGAGCAAGGAGGAGTGACCTTCAGCGGAGGGAGAGGAAATGAAAGTTGGCTCAAACTATTTTTATATTTTGTATCTAGAGATTATTTTTCAATTGCTCATAATTTTTGAATTACATCTATATGGTTTCTCAAGAGCCCAGCCAAGGTATCGCTTCTCTGAGTGAGCCAGAAGGCTTGCCAGACTGTGACTGGATCTGGTCCCAGGCTGGAGTTACTGATGACAATTGCAGGCATAACATTCTCAGCATTTTTTTTTCCTTCTTAAAGGTGAAACGTATCTTGTTCTGTTCCTTGTCTTGTTTCTCAGCATCTTCCCCTTCGTTCCTGCTGTTCGTCACTTCTCTCGCAGCCAAGACCAAAGGTCTAGCCAAGAGCAGCTTACGGGAGGGAGCATTGATTTGGGGGTCACAGTTCAAGTGGTGACAGCCGGAGTGTGAGCTGGTGGGTCACGCTGGGTCCACCAGCAGAGATAGAGAGCCTGGGCGATATAGAGCCAGGCTGTGAAACCAAACCACCAAAATCCCTTCTGGTCCACTCTCTCCAGTGAGGCTCCATCTCCCAAAGGGCACAACCTCCCAAAGTAGCACCACCAGCTCGGGACCAAGTGTACAAACCCACGAGCCTGTGGGGACAAGCCATCCTTTGGAAATGCTTGCTGGAATTCTGGTTTTCTTTTCTTTTCTTTCTTTTTTTTTTTTTAGTTCTGAGTTTCTAATTTAGGACACCTTAATACCTCAGAGCTTCAGTTTCTGTCTGCATGAGCCAGAACAATGGCAGCAGAAAGTGTTCTTTTGTCATAAGCTGCTTGATCCCCGTGAAACCTAGCACGGCTCTGAGCCGACGCTCCTGAAACTGTGCTTTGTGGCTCCCCTAGGACTTCCGCTTGAGCACATCTTCTCCTGTCTACCCTCAGTGGATCAAGGTGGGGCAAGTCCACTGGGTGTGCCTGCCTCTTAGCCAAGACCTACACAAGGTTGATTTCAAATTCTGATTGTCACTGAATTAAGTAAGCAAGATTAAGAAAGAGGATCAGAACGGAAAATTATGAAGCAGGGCTGTCTAGGTGGGAACTTAGCATGTCGAGTGGAAGATAGTCAACACTGAATTTCCTTCATTCTTTGAACAATGTCCACCATGTTCTCTACATGGCTAGACATGATTCTAGGTGCTGGGGACAGGGACCTCATGCCTGCTCTCCTAAGCTTACATTCGGTCAGCTGAGTGTCTTTGTTTCATTTTCTGATGGAAGCAATGTGAGGGGGGAGGGGCATATTTGACTCATTATTCCGACATACAGTCCATCATTGTGAAGAAGTCAAAACGGGAAGAACTTGAAACAGTTGGTCAAATCACATCCGCAGTCCAAAGTTAAAAGCAAAGACTCAATGTACGTATTCTATGGCTTTGCTCATTTCCCCCTCTCTCCTACAAGCCAAGATCCCTGCCCAGGAAGTGGTAGGTATTCCACCCCGTTAATGTAATCAGGACAATCCCCCACAGACACGTCTACAGGCCAACCCACTCTAAACCATCCCCCACTGAAACTTCCTCTCCAGGGGATTCTAGACCGGTCGTTCTAAATCTACAACTCTCTACCCCTTTCACAGAGGTAGCCTGAGACCATTGGAAAATACAGATAATTACATTATACTTCATAGCTACAGCGAAATTGCAGTTATGAATTGGCAATGAAGATAATGTCATGGTTGGGGTCACCACAACATGAGGCACTGTGTTAAAGGGTCGCAACATTAGGGATCTCGAGAACTGCTCTTCGAGATTGTGTCAATCTGACAGCTAAACCTAAGCACCAGAGAAAAGCAGACAATTAAGCTTTAATAAATATTTAAACTACAGATGTCGAGCAGGGTAGTTCAGGTTGTACGTCTTTTCTTCGGAAAGGAAACAATCAGATGCCCCACAGAGGACCAAGTCAACAGAATTCCCACCGGAGTCACAGTTCAAACAAGATCGACTCCTGGGGAAGCCCACACACAGGTCGTATGTTGAGACCCGTTGTTCCGAGCTGCACGATAAAACGCCACGGAAGAAAGATCTTTTTCTACGTTGCTGAAGTCTTTGTAGAAACGTCTCAAGTTCCTGAGTTGTTCTTTGAAGTAAAGAAATAATTAGTTGGAAAAGAAGTTAATCACACATGTAAGAATCCATCAAAATGCCAGAGTGAGCTGTGTGGTGTCTAGGGGAGCGACCGAAGGGTCGGAAAGGACTGTGTAGCTCAGTGCCTTTTCTTACAAGACATGCATTCCCACCATGTCCATTTTCTTCACACAGAGAAAACCCAACACAAAACTGCGTTAGTCCCTGCCTGAGAGTCTCACCCTGCAAATGTAAACACACTCCTAAGGATGGCTCTTCGGTCACACCATGCATCCTTACAGTTGAATACATGTCCCCTTTTCTCTCTTCAGTGCTGCCCCGGGGGCAGCCTTATTTCAGAAGTGAGCGTCAATGACTGGTCCTCCACAGATACATCTAATCAGTGAGTGAACACCACACTCTAAAGCGTTGTCCTCTCTGGAGTTACTGTTTTGTTTTTTAATTACTGACACCTGAGTGAAGGGATGACCTCCATGAAGTCTGGCACCATCTAAAAATTACCCGCATACCACACACATCCAATCCTGGAGCTGTGCCGCAGGCTGGGCGGAGGGAGCGCCCCCTTTCACTCCCACCCCCACTACATTCTTCTTCTGTTCTTTTCATCCATATCTTCTGGTCCCCTCCCGCAGGCGTGTAAACACATGATATTTGTTACTTTTGGTTGCTGTGGTAAACCACCATGACCAAGGCAAGGAAGAGCTCATGTTGGCTTACGGTTACAGAGGGAGAGCCTGTGATAGTGGGTGGGAGGAAGGGACCTGTCAGCAGGAGGCCAGATGAAGAAGCCAGGAGATCAAGTCCTTAACCACAAACGTGGAGCAGAGAGAGTGAACCGGAAGAAGATGGAGCTACACACTCTCAAAGCCTGGCGCCAGTCACTCACTTCCTCCAGCAAGGCTCCACCTCCTAAAAGTTCCACAACCTCCCCAGACAGAAATATCTGTTGGGTGGTATAGCTTCCTGGTCACCATGCCCCACGCCCAGCGTGGGTTAGCTGTAAAATAACCCACTAGGCATGGAATGACTATAAGAAGCTCTCTGTATTACTGCCTCTTTCTGCAACAAAATCCCTAGCAAAAGTAACTTAAGGAAGGAAGGACTTATTTTGACATCAGAGTGAGGAAGTCACGTGGGCAGAACTGAGAGGCAGTTGGTCACATGACATCCACAGCCAGAGAGAGAGAGAGAGAGAGAGAGAGAGAGAGAGAGAGAGAGAGAGAGAGAGGAATGCTGGTGCTCAGATCTCTTTGTTTGTTGCTTTATTCCGTTTAGGACCCCTGGCCTGGCCCATGGACCAAGTACCCCCCCCCCCCATTTAGGGTAGGGCATTTCACCTCAGTTAACCTAATCTAGATAATCCCTCACAGATGTGCCCAGAGATTTGCTTCCATGGTGATTCTAAATCCTGTTAAGGCAATCAATATTAACCATACATCCAGTGATTAAAATCCCTAGGGCCTGCTACCTTCTGAAACAGTATCACTAGGAAGAATGGTTTGGACAGTAGCTGACAAGGTTACTGTTATGGCAGCCCGGCAGCTTCACTAAAGAACCCTGAGAGGGATCATCTGGTGACCACCAAGGGGCCCCAGCGTTTCTGGTAACATCCTTGGAGGCCTGAGCAGGAACGTTCCACAAGGGTCTCTGAAGACAGCTGTAACCATAACTTTAGAACCTTAGCAACAGCCTATCCCCAGCAGCTGAGGGGAGGACAAAACAAGGTCCAGATGACATCACTCAGTGTTCCCAGCTATCCCTGGTGGCAGGGCCTTGAAAAGAGAGATGCAGAGGAGGCTCCGATCCCAGCTCCATTGCCAGGCGATAAGATCAGTCCATTTCCTATATCAGACAAAGGAGAGAGTTGCAAGGCACCTGCAGCGAGCTTTGGTTTGACCCAGATCTTGAAGGAAATGCGTGGTGTTTGTTTGCTTGAACTTCAGCCAGGTCCCTAAGGGGGTAATGGAGGAAACACAGGAATAGAGTTGAAGAGGAAAAGGAAGTTGTAAACACAGAGAAGGAGAAAGGAAGGCAGGCAGACCAACCACTCAAACACGCTGTCTCTAAACAGGTCGGCTTTTGCTACTGCACATCACATTGTCACAACGGTTCTCCTCTAATTAAAGCCTCTCAGGTGAGCAGCCAGTGGGGACTGTTTGTGGCTGCACAGACAGAGAATATCAGTCCCATCAGCCACACGTCATAAAGCTAAGCAAGTTCCAATTCAATTCCCATTGCTTTTCCCATAGAAAATGACCCTCTACTAAGACCACAGCATAGTTTTGAAACAAGCGCTAATTGCTATCTTGTTGAACTAATAGCTCTTACAGACTTCGGATAAGATCCCAGCAAGGTAAGTATTGTTTGGAGTTTCAAACTGTAGAAAGGGCAAGGCAAGGCTACCTTGACAGAAATGGTAGCTAGCTCCTGCTGCTCCAGGCTGTGCAGCTGCAGTCTCAAAGCTGACCGCTCAGGAACAACCCTGCTCGCCCATCAGACTCGAAAGTTGGAAACAACTGACTTAAGCCCTTGAACTTCAGACATAGAATTCAAGGCAGAGATGAGGAGCCTGGCCCAGAGTGCAATTTGTTTTTATTTCAGATTTTGTGTTGTGTGTGTGTGTGCGTGTGGTGTGTGTGCAGATATCAGAGGCTGAGGTAGCGTGTTTCTCTCGGTGCTCTGCTCTACAGCAGAGGCTTTGATGCAGGGTCTCTCACTGAAGCTGGAGTTAACTGACTGGTCTGGCAGATCAACAAGTACTGTGATCCTCCCCTCTTCCTCTGCTCCCCAGCCCTGTGGGCACATACTGCCACCAACATAAACACATTAAAAATAAAACAAAAGCCTTGTGTGTGTTCATATGTGTGATAGAGCACCTGTGAGCTATAGCACACACGTGATGCTCATAGGAAAGCCTCAGATGTGGTTCTAGCCTTCCACCCTGTTCGAGAGAGTGTCTCTTATTTGCTCCTTCCTATACCAGGCTCGTTGGGCCGCAAGCTTCTGGCGACTCTCCTGCTTCCACGTCTCACGTTGTCAGAGGAGCATGGGATTGCAAGGCGCTACCAGGTCCAGTTTTTGGTGGATTCTGGGAATCCTAACCCAGTTCTGACATTGGGCTGTCTCCCCAGCCCCGTGCCTGGCTTTTGAATGTGGGTTCTTTGATATGAACACAGATGATCATGCTTATTCTGCAAGCACTTTATCATCTGAATCTCTCCCCAGGCCCCCACTGGGCCGTTCACCCAAAGGTGGGGTTCTTTCCCCCGCCTCCTGCTTTCTGCCCCGCATCTCCAGGGGAGCTGCCCCAGCTTTCTGGTGCAGATGGAGTCCCACTTACCCTCGAAGCTATGTGATTGCTTTGATGGTTTGCCTGCCTTTTGCCTGTCTTCCCTCTCCGGGCAACGCCAGTTCCCTCAACCCATGGTTACAGGCTGAGAGCCTGCACTGGATAGAGGAACAGTGTCTCTCTTTTCAGTTTGTATTGTTCTGAACTGCCACTTAACCACTGCCTTGTCTCTGAGGTCAGCTCAAAGCAAGTACACCCCCATTCCCATGCTCTTCAGGCAAGCCACTGCACCAGCTTTCTGCCGATTCAGAGGCCAGGCCCCAGCTGGGTGTCCTGGCTGTCCCCCGGCCTAACTCCCCCAGTGTCTCGTTCACTCAGGGCTCTGAGGCTCTACTCAGAAACTCCAACTGTGTACAACTTCCCTCGAGCTATGGAAGCGTATTGGAAAGTAATGTCATAGTTGGAGGCAGTTGGCCAGAATAATGTATTCATTAACAATGGTAACTTGGCTTGACTAAGGATCTATCCCAGCGACTTAAGTCTGTTGATGTTTCCAGGGATGAAGCAGTGATAAATGGCCCACATGAGTTCTGTAAGGGGATCAAAGCTGGCTGAGCAATGTTAGCCATTTCTAGAAAGCCTGGAGTTAAGGGTGTTTAAGGATCAACATGGAAGAAGATGTGGATGAAGATGATGTTACTTACCCCAAGCCGGGGAACAGCTCAGCCCAGATGCTCTTCAGCACCAGTAGAGTAGGTGAGATGGTAACATGAAGTGGACGTGGCAATCACCTGTGACAGAGTCTGTACCTCAATGTCACTAAGATTTTAACACGGTACTGAAAATACTTACTGCTCTTACAGAGGACCTGAGTTCAGTTCTTGGCACCCATGGCACCATAATGCCAGCTCCAGGATAGCCATGCCTCTGGCCTCCTCAAGCCTGCACCTGCTTGCACATACCCACATGACTATATATACACATAATTAAAAATAGATCTTTTAAAAAGCCAGAGTCGTTTTTCTTTAGAGATACGTCTATTTGTCCACTGTTTAATCAATTAATTCCACTCCCGGATGTAAATCTGAAGGAAAATAACCCGTGTCACAGAGATATGCATGATGGCATTATGCACGGCAGGGAAGCAACCTCAGTCTCTGCTGACTTGGCATGGAGAAAGATGAAGTTGAAGCTGAGGGTGTAGCTCGGCTGGTAGGGTGCTTGCTTGCTTTCCCGGAAGCTGCGCTATACCCTTAGCCTCGTGCGGAGAACCCGTGAGAGCAGGGTCCTCTCAGTCAGCCTGCTTCTAGAAATCATGTCACGACATCAGAGTATCACAGGGTCCACCATGAACACACCCAACTCGATTCGTCTACTGAAGGATTCGATTTCGAAGAAAGGCAGAGAAGAACCTAGCCAGAGCCACTGCTCACCCGGGACACAGGCACAGTGAGCAGCTCCTCACCGCCCTCCACCCCACAGCCTTCCCTGAACCCAGCTCCAGGAGCTCTCTGCGGTTCAGTTTGTGCTAGGAAGAAGCCCTTTCCTCTGGGCCCTGTGGGAGGCACAGGACAAACAGATCCATCGCACAATGAGAAGGCAACCGCACCCTGGAAAGCCAGGGTCGGGCCTTTGATGATTCACCCCTCCCGTTGGAAAGTAGGAAGGCTGAAACAACAGCCCCCACCTGTCTTTGAGGGCCTGGAAGCTTCTCCTGCAGCTGCCCTGTTTGTCTTGCCTCAGCATGTGCATATCTTGTGTTTTGTTGGAGAGCAGCTTAGTGAATGAGTCACTTTGTGTGTGTGTGTCTGTGCGTGTGTCTGTGTGTGTGTGCGTGTGTCTGTGCATGTGTGTGTGTCTCTGTGTGTGTGTCTGTGCGTGTGTGTGTGTCTGTATGTGTGTCTGTGCGTGTGTGTATGTGTGTCTGTGCGTGTGTCTGTGTGTGTATGTGTGTGTGTGTGTGCATGCCTGGGTCCTGATAACTCGATATACAAACCTTCACTTCCTAGCTGAGCAATTAACTAATTAATTGTGAGCCAGAGTAAACAGCACAGGCCAATCTCTACACTGAATTAATTACTGTTTATGGAACTCTCTGAAGAGCCTATGGAGAAAGGTGCCACCCAGATAGAGGCTAATGTGCCTGGCACTGCTGGGCTCTGGAGGGAGCTGGGAAGCCAGTCAAGGCCCTCTATTCTCTCCTCTGCCAGCAATTTGTTTATGCATTTTAAAGGAAGCTGTTTTCTCCGAAAATGGAACCCAAGAATCTTTAAAACGCTTAAGGATCAGAGCTGGGGTTGTGGCTCACCTAGTAGGGTGCTTGCCTAGCATGCAAGAAGCCCTGGGTTCAATCCCCAGCATGGCATAGACCTGGAATCCCAGCTTTTGGGAGGTGAAGACAGAGCTGTGTGTATCAAGAAAGCCTACAAGGAATGTCTGGAAGGTTCTCCTGACTCTTCACCCCTTCTTTCTTTCCAGTAGAGGTGAGGCCAGGCGGACAGGACAGCCATTTGAGAAGCCTGCAAGAGCAGCCAGAGTACAGCTCTGATTGCTTCTGCCAGTCAGGTGCACAGGATGTCTGTGTGAGGAGCTAGCTCTGGCTTTGACCTTGAGTTTTTAAGAATATAAATAAAAAAACAGTGGCTGGAGAGATGGCCGAGCCAGCAAAGTGCTTGCTACCTGAGCAAGAGGACCTGAGTTCAAGCCCTCAAAACCGAAATCAAATCCAAAGAAACAACCTGGTTCAGCAAGCGCCTTAATGGCAAGGCTGTGCAGGCAGAGGCAGGAGGATGCCTGCGGCTCCTGGGCCAGGCAGTCTAGCCAATCTTGAGGGTTCACTGAGAGACCCTCTTTCAAAAGATACAGTGGAGGGCTGGGCAGGGCGACCCACACCTTTGGTCACAGCCCTTGGGAGGCAGAGGCAGGTGGATCTCTGTGAGTTCAAGGCCAGCCTGGCAGAGCGGAGTCACAGGACAGAGCTGGGCTCTGTGGCCCCATCCAGGAGCTGTTCCCAGCTCACACATGTGAGCTGCCTGCCCACGGCTGTACAAGGGTGGGTGAGGCACACTGAACTCCCAGCTGCACGTGCGACTCGGGGAGCTTGACACACTTAATGACACCTTCTACAGTGTGAGCGCGGCAAGAAGGAAACGGGTTTCCTTAGCAAACCTTTCATGTGGAGATGTGCTGGTAATTGATAAGTATACCTTTCCTGACTGGAACAGAACGAACAGTCTCAGAGCAGCTGGCAAGGCTTCTCCGCGTTCCTGGGCCATTTATTCTCAAATGGATTCTTTCTCTCCTTTTCTTCTGTCTCCTCCTCTCTCCTCTCCTCTGCCCTCTTCCATTCGCCCTCCACTCTAACCTCCTCCTAGTCTTTCCCTCCTACTCATCCTCTTCCTGTTCCTCCTTTCTTTCCTAGACCAGGCCTCAAGTAGCCCAGGCTGGCCTCACTCTGTAGCTGAGGATGACCTTGACATCTTGGAACCCCAGCTTCCACCTTTCGAGTGCTGGGATCACAGGCATGCTCTACAACGCTTATTTTACGGGGTCTGGGGACAGAATGCAGTTTCCTCTGTGCCAAGCAAGCCCTCTACCAACTGAATTACAACTCGGTTGGTGAGCTTATTATCCCTTCCTCCATCTCTGGCTTCCCCGCTGTCCCCCTCCACTCCTTTCTGTTCCTCTGTATCTCTCACTTCTTTTATCCACCCTTCCTCCTTTTCTGACTTTTCTTGAGACAAGGTCTCCCTCTCTAGCCCAGGCTGACCTCTGACCTTGATTCTCACAGCCATCTTCCTTCTGCAGCCTCTGGGTGCAGGGATTGTAATTCTGGGCTGGTGGGCTACACTTTCCGATGATCTTGTTCTTCAGTCAGGCTTGGGAGCCACCCGGAACGACTGTGTGGATGGAATACGTTGCTCGTTTCTGGCAGGACAGCACAGGCTCGCCTTGCTTTTGGGATCCAGCTCACTGCATCTGCCTTGTGTTCTCAGCCTTCTCAGAGATCAGATGGTCTGGAAATGGCCATCTTGCGAACATGTCTTTCCTCAGTCCACATCAGTTTCCATGAGACTTGTCTAGCTTGTGAGTCACCAGCTTTGATGGAGCCCGGTTCTGGTACCGCTTTGCCTGACAGCTTCACTCGACAGACAGCGCTGTCTTTTATGCCCATCTCGGTGCTATTCTGTGTCCTGCTTATCTGTGGCCCTGATGAACCACCGAGATGTCCATTTGAATCCTGCTCTGCTTACAAACATCTCCCAGAAAGCACACATAGAAGTGCTGGCAGTCTTCACCCTGTGCTGGGGGAATGGGGCTCACCGAAACCTCCAGCACAGGTCCTTACGTGAATGGGACCCAGTGTGGACTTGGAGACAGCCTACGAGCTCTGGAGTCTTGAAGGAAGTGAGAGGAGGCAGGACAAGAGAAACACACGTTGCATGAAAGGTGACTGAAAAGCTCGAGCGCAAGAGTGGCTGATCTAAGAGTCTGGCAAGACTCCGAGAACAAAGAGCCCAAACCTTCCTCTCTCCCCAGACAGATGTGTCGCCAATGAGTCACCTCAGGGAGCTGACAGGTAAAGCCCCTCACGCTGACCTTGTCAGCTCACACCTCCAAATATGTCTGTGCCGTCATCTGCCTTTGGTCACCCTGAGTGGAGTCAGATGCTGAATCCAGACGAGGACACCTGAGCTGTTCCAAAATGTGCTACAGCACTGTGACCAAAGTCTGGATTTCCCACACCCAGGTTAGAACACACAGAACAGATCCAAGATGACACTGAGGAGGTTGGTGTTCAGTGATGACCGAGGTTGTCAAGGAGGGTTTGTGAATGTTTCCTCTCAGGAAATCTCCCCGCCTTCCTTCTGTCCTTGAGGGAACAGGTTTTGTAAAGCAGAGATGAGGTTCTTGAGCACATGGATGTGGAAAGAAAGAAGCAGGAGAGAGAACTGAGTGGTGTGGGAAGTTCTTCCGTATATGTGGTGCTTTTATCGGCTAATAAATAAAGCTGCTTTCGGCCAATGGCTTAATAGAGTAAAGTCAGGCGGGAAATCCAAACATAGTTGTAGGGAGGAGTAGGTGGAGTCAGAGAGACACCATATAGCCACCTGCAGGAGACAGAGGCACCAGAACATTGCTGGTAAGCCACAGCCATGTGGCAATACACAGATTAATAGAAATGGGTTAATTTAAGATGTAAGAGCTAGCCAATAAGAAGCTAAAGCTAATAGGCCTGATGTTGACCTTCCACAGATACTGTCCATTTTGTTTTCTTGGGAGAGGGTCTCTCACTGACCTGGTGCCTGCCACTTCAGCTGGGCTCTCTGACCCGGAAGCCCCAGCCATCAATACCTCTCTTCCCCCAGCTCTGGGATCAAGTCTGCAGTACTGTTCTCAGCTTTTGAAGTGGATTCTGGGGCTCGAAACTGGGCCCTTGTGCATACGAGGCAAAGCCCTTTCCTGACTGGTCCAACCTGAGCCATCAGCTTCTAATAAAGGGTGCTATTGGCATGGGTGCAAGTCCTGTGAAGACAAGCTGCCTGGGGTGCCAGTGTTGTCTCCTCTAGTGCACGTGTGTACCTGCAAGTGTGTATAGGCACATGTGTGTACAGGCATGCATATGTGTTTGCCAGTGTACCCACATACACTCGCGGCTTTCTGAGACGCTGTTATGATCTGAGAACCTGAACCTCTTCACTTCACCTTGCTGTAGGTTGTCTTGGATCACAGCGCTCTCACGGGTCTCTTCCATCAGGCACATCTACGCCTCTGTTGTTAATCACTGTGAAAGGCACACTGATGATTGCCAGTGGATCCACTCCCTCATGGTATCTCTGCAGGCTGAATTCCTCTGCAGGGAGAAATCACTGCTCAGCTGACAGTGGCCGTTTCTTACCCCATCCACAGGACCAGTCCACACGGGCCGTTTTCATGCATGTTGTTCCTCTTCCGTGGTGGCTTCGTTCTCCAGTTTTCTCCCTTGAGTGGGGATTCATTTTGTTAACTGTGATGACTTTTAACCCTCTCTCAGGACTGAGGGGTGGAGTACATACAACACCAGCGGATTCATCCTGACACAAATAGCTGAGCCGCTATTCTATTTGTGCAGTTTCCCCGCGTGGTTCACAGAACGGCTCTCTCAAAGTCATAAAAGGAAAGGCCACTGGCAGGGAAGTTTGGGAAAAGTTAAGTGTTGAATCTTTGCTGCTTTCCTTTCTTTCTTTTTAAATAAGGATTAAGAGAAAAACAATAATTGGGCAGAAGAGATGAAACACCTACCTGAGTTAGGAATAGAGGTTGGCAAAAGAGAGGAAACTTCAGAAAAAGGGTGAAAAGGTCTAAGGTACCAAAAAATCACACTTAGGCTCTGGCCTGTACCTGAAAGTGACAGAGAAGAAGGCCAACAGGAAGCTACATGCCTCCACGTACCAACACGAAAAGGTGGGCAAGCTACACGGGCGAGATTCCACCATTGGATCACTGGTCTTAAAAAAGCATTGAGAATATCAATGGTGTTTCTTTCCTGTGTTCATCTGAGAGAAGAGACAATTCTGAGGGAAGTGAGATTTGTTGTCAATCTGACTGGATTTAAAAATCGCCTGAGAGACACCCTTGGACTTGTGTGTGAGGTTTAAAGGAAGGAAGACTCTCCCTTGATGTGAGGAACTCCAATCTGTAAGCGGGTGCTCTAGACTAAAGAGAAAAGAAGAGAAAGATGGGTTTGAGAGATGGCTCAGCAGTTAAGAGCACTTGCTGCTCTTGCAGAGGACCTGAGTTTGATCCCCATGTTAAGCAGCTCACAACTACTAGTAACCCCAACACTAGAAGATCTGACACCTTCTTCTGGCATCTACAGGCACTCACTCACACACATACATAATAATAAAGTTAATCTTTTTATTTTTTTAACCTCTCCAGGGAGTTTGGAGAGCACCATTTCTTTGCTCAGTGGGCAGGGTTCCACTCTCAGAAAATAGCTCAGAACTGATAAGCCTGCTCAGTAGAGGCAAATTGATTGGTTCATATCTGAGCTTTTCCATGACTTCAAAAAGCCAGATCCCCAAGCAGCAGCCAATACTCAATCTGCTTCCAATTTGCACGTTCTAAACACAATCCAGCTTTAAGGTAAGGGCATGATAAAAAAAAATTGCTCTTACAAAAATCTGCCTTTTATAGATGTCTTCAATTTTCTGGCTCCAGATAAATCAGAATCATCTAGAAAATAGTTCTCCTTTGAGTAGTTTGGTTTTTTCCACCACCATTTCTAAGAAAATATGAGATTTCACTCCTCAATTGACAGAGTGTCAAGTTGGTTACATTCCATCTCTTCGGTCCTAATTCAGGGTGGAAGAAGAGAAGGAGAAAGGAGCGATGTGTTGTCTGAACATCTGGGCAGCAGAGACGGAAGCGTGGGGCTGAGAGAGCTATGCTGTCGAGGAAATGGCACCGCGTTGCTGCTGTAGGGAGTCAGGCGCTCCGGTCCCAGCTGCTGGGGTGGAACAGGGTACAGATGGAAGAGTCACAGGATAATGGATACGGTGTGGGGACTGGAAGGGACAAGGCTACTGGGGACAGTTACTCCTTCTCTGCTTAGGAGACAAATGGGGAGCCAGTAGGAGCTTTGTGTGGCCATGCTCTCCAATAACCGGCTTTGTTGTGACTTGATATTTCCCTAACGGTCATTCCTGCATGCCGTCACCTGTGCCTCTTCTCACTTTTCCATGATCACAAGCAGCCCTGAGGAAAAGCTCTTTCAGTGAGCCGTGCATGGCTGATGAGCAAAGTGAATCCAGTTTTGTGACATTATTTCTAGGGGAGGCCACCAAATGTTGCTGGTAGGTGACTGACAATGGAAGTCCAATTTGATGAACCTATGAGTTTATTAGGCTAATTATAGGAATATGGGTAAAGAGTCACTTACAAGAGCATGGCTGACTCAAAGGCACAGCTGATTCACCAAAGCCTATGCCAGCCTGGGTGACAACTTACAAAAGTTAGAACCCCAGAGCTCTCTGCACACTCTATAAGTAGCTTGACAGGACTTAGAGTCTTCTCTCCTAAGCAATCCTCATTGCTTATATAACCTTGGGGATGGAGAGGTTTTGTGATCCTGATAAATTTCAGGGACTTTTTGAGACTTGTGAGTTGCTTGTTTCCTGAATCTTAATTCCAGGACTGAATGTTTCATTTGGAAGGAAATTGCTACACAGCAACTCTGTGAATTTACATGCACACGTACCACCTGTGGCGGTGAATTTTACTTGTCAATTTGATGGAACTTAGAATCACCACGGAATCAAATCTCTGGACCTGTCTGCGAGGAAGTTTTCTAGATTAAGTTAGTTGAGGTAAAAGGACTCCCTCTAAATGTGAATAGCATCATGAGCTGGGGTGGTGGACTGAACAAAAAGCGAGCTAAGCCCCAGTATTTACCTCTCTCTGCTTCCTGACTATGGGTGCAATCTGCTCCGTTGCCTCATGCTCCTGCCACCAAACTTTCCTCAGACTGCCAGCCAAAACAAATCCTTCCTTTCTAAGGCTGTGTGTGTCTGGTATTTTGTCATTAAAGGATAGAAGTAAGCACTACACAGCTCAATAGTTGCTGAATTGAACTGTGCTGAGCGCTGTGGACCCAGACAATGTTCAGTAGACCTTCCTGGAGGCTGAGCAGGGGTGGCTGACACTGACATTGTTTGCACAGGGTCTGTTCCCCATAAGATGTGCAATAGATTTATGAATGCTTGGGTAATAGAAGAAAATAACCTCTGTCCTGCGGCTATCCATGGGAAGACGCTGACTCAGCTACTGACCTCTCAAATGGCTTAGCAATGGGGCCCGAAGGTAGCTCAGTCAATAAAGCATCACCTTAAAAGCACAAGGACCTGAGTTTGAGTTCCAGAACCCACATAAAAAGCCATCCATGATGGCTTAGACTTAAAATTCTAGCATTGGAGAGGGGATGACAGGTAGATCTCTGGGTTTTGACCGCTAGTTGGCCTAGCCTACTTGGCGAGTTTCTGGCCAGTGAGAGATCCTGTCTCCAAAAACAAGGGGGATGCTGGAGAGAAGGCTCAGTGGAAAAGAGCATTTGCTGTACAAACATGAGGACATGAATTCAAACCCCCAGCATGCATGACCATGAATCCCAGTGCTGTGGGGGACAGAGACAGGTGGGTTACTGGGACTTGCTGGTTACCAGTCTTGCTCTAGACTCGGTGAGAGACCTGTCTCCAGGAAATGAGGAAGAGAGTAATGCAGCAAGTCACCCAATCTCTTTTTCTGGCCTTTACGTATATACACATAAACGTGTGCTCCCACTCACAGATGTGTGTATATGCTACACACATGTGTATATGCTACACGCATGTATACACAAAGCAAACCAAAGTGCCTAGTACCTAGAGAGCATTTCCAGAAGTTAACCTGTGCCCCCCCAAAAGTACCAGCATACCAATGCCTGACTATGCACACATCAAAAACTCAATGTTTGCATTCATGAGTGTGCATATGCATGCACACACACACACACACACACACACGATAAAGGACAACCTTTGGTGTTGTTTCTCTAACCTTTTTTGTTCTAGCAGGGTCTTCCCTACTTACACTGTACCTGGTTTATGGTGAACACTGGGGATACAAAGAGGGAAGAATAGGATTCTGGTCGGCAGTGAACATCTTATATGAATACACCGGGGCAAAGGCCCAGAGCACTGGAAGCTGGCTTTCTTTTTTTATTCCTGTAAAGAAAAGTAGTTTTTGTTGTTGTTTTTTTTCCAATTTGTAAACATTTGGTGTCCTTAATTAGACTTAAAGCCCTGAAAGAGCGCACATAGCCCTTTGTTCTTTGGGTCCCACATTAGTGTTTGGTGTCTGCCTGTGGCTAGACTTTCCATCTCAAGGCAGGCTGCTGCATCAGGAGAGCTCAGAGGTAGTCTGAGGACAAGCTATAGAAATGAGGCCACAGTGCTCTGTCCATAAAAAGCTCTGGTGCAAAACACTTCCCACAAGGCGCCAATGGAAGGCTCGGGACTGAGAGAGCCTTCTCCATCAGCAGAGAACACAGCAGAGTCTCCAGTTGGAGGGAATGCAGAAAGCCGTAGGAGGTACTGGTCATGCCAGCCTGTTAACAGCCAGGATGCGAGCCCCGGAAACAGGAGAGAGAGATGCCTCCAAACCCAAGCCTCCAGCATATGGGCCAGAACCCCTATGGAAGACACGAGGCTAGGCAAGGATTCATGGTGGAAAGCAGGTCTCAGTTTTGAACTTTAAAACCTGGTCTCTCTACTTCCTGCCTGGCTACTGGCCAATCAGTGTTTTATTAATACTGACCATTGTCCCGCAGCATGTATGTATGTGCACTGTGTGTGTGCCTGGATCCCGTGGAGGCCAGGAGAGGGCACCAAATTAACTGGAGCTGTAGTGATAGATGGTTACAAATGGTCACGTGGGTGCTGGTATCTGAGCCTGGATCCTTTGCAAGGTCATCAGCACTCTCAGCCACTGAGAAATCTTCTAGCCAGCTACGCTGACTTTTCCTAAGTGGATTAAAAAAAAATTGCTTTCAGGTGTTGGGGAAATGATTCGAGCAAAAAAGTGTTTTCCGTGTGGACCTTAGTTTGATTTCCAGAACCGATGTGAAAAGCCAGGTACGGCAATACAGCGTGGATTCCCAGTTCTGAGGAGGTGGGGACAGCTGGATTCCTGGGGCTCACTGGCCCAGACTAGCTGACTTGGTGAGGTTCAGGCCATTGAGAGACCCTGCCTGAGGGGGAAAAAAAGCGTGAACTGTGAACAGCTTCAGAAATCATTCCCTGTCTTCCACACTTGTGCAAATATGGATACCTGAGCCTTGCTTCATGACTCCGTGTATATACAGAGAAAGAATCCCTGAAAAAATGGACAGCTAGAATTCACACAGATGGTGTAACATACCCATGATTTAGTGAATTCTAGGACATTCTTATGGACTCCTTCCATGGAGTCCCTTAAATTTCAAATAATTTCATTACATACTGCCGTCTCTCGGATCACTGGCCAAGGTTGGCCTCTCCCTAGCCCACTCACGGGGTTCCCTACTTCCTTCCCTTCTCTTCACCTGTGTTTGCCATGAGGCTGAGTTCCCCATCTAGAAACGCCTTTGGGACTATGTCCTTCTCCCAGGGTGGCTTGCACAGGTAGGCAGTGGGAAGGTTCTGGTGGAGCAAATGAACCAATTTGTAGCCAAGCCAAGATGACCCTGGGCTTGAATGGAGTTTCTCCTAAGCCTGCAGTTCTGACATCACGGGTACCTGTCTGAAAACAGTTTCTGAAGGATCCTGGGCCATGACCTCGCAAGTTGCTCTAAATTCCAGTTTCGTTTTTTTTTTTTTTGTGTGTGTGTGTGTTGTTTTAGAGACAGTGCCTTGCTGCACAGCTGAGGCTGGCTGGCTGTGAGCTCACGACTCCTGGTCTCAGCTTCCTGGATTCTAGACTTCTTACCTCATTTCTAAAGGACAGGAAACTTTGGTCCTGCTTTGCAGAATGGGATGAAAACATCAACCCGATTTCCACTCCAAGCTTGGTCTGGCACTTCTGCTCCAGGTGGAAGACTCGGGTTCGGTGGCTGAGAGTGATATTCTCAGAAGATTATTCTGGAGACAGCGTGGGAGGCTCTGGGTTCCACACTCAAGTGCCTGGGAAGCCCATCCAAAGGCACAACCCTCTTTGTTGACTCCCCAGACTGGCTTCTTGGGGGCACAGAAGCTCTCATAAAGTAGAGGGTGAAGTGTGAAGACAGTGAGCTTCACATCTGAGAAGACAAAGTCTAAGGGATCTGCAGGGACCATTGGGAAGCTGAGCAGAGGGAGGGAGATTGAGTTCGTGTCGTCACTGACACGGGTGGAGTGGTGGGAATAAGGCCGTGGTGGCTGGTGACTGGGCCTGGCCATGGTGGTGATGTCTGTGGAATCTGGATAGTGGCGTGGTTGAGAGGGGGAGAAACTGAAGAGAGCCGGAGCTGGGCTCCTCAGGCCCCCTGGACCTTGGACATCACTTCAGTACATTAGCTCTGAAGTCAAGCTCTCTTTTCCTCCCACATCTTTCAGGCTCCCTGGTGGGAGCCAGCATGGCTGACTCACTTCTGCCTTGCATTCTGTCCTTCACAGAGACAGGAGATCTTCTCCGAGTCACTTCTTTAATTTGGAAGCATGTCAGGCCCAGAAACTTATTTCCCCGAAGAGAAGAAAGAGACTCACAACTTCAAAGAGCCAGGATGGCTTACGGGAGGAAGATGCCTGCTGCCTTTGTCTGAAGGACTATCACCTGGGAGGGAGGAGAGGCTGTGGGGGGCTGGGAAGGAAGGGGGCATACACCCACAACACTCCACTGGCCCTGACATAAGCCAGGGGCAGATGTCACCGCTGGACTATGGAAGGATGCCTGCTTTTGTCTGTACGATCTGCAAGTCTCCCAAGCACCCTTCCCTTTCTGCCCTCCTGACAGGGCCTCTGTTGTCATCTGCAGCGGACACCCTGCCCCCACTGCAGCTCCAAAGCAGGCTGCTCCCGTCCCTGATCCTGTGTGGATTCTATCACGTTCTGAATGGTTTGCCTGCAGCGACCGCACGGGTCAGGAAGGGCTGATAAATGACGTGCGGAGGGGCACTGGGAGTGGAACTCTGATAATATTTTGCTGTCCACCTACTTATCCATACATCCACCTTCGCCTTTTGTCTCTTCCACTTTGGTTTGCTGTACACTGAATGCAATCACTCTTTCAAAACTGAAACTATGGTTACTGTAGATAATTCTCTGTCTGGGCTACTGAATCTTATTAAGCCAGTTCAAGATGGAAAAGAAGCGAGTTTCTAGATCACTTGTTGGGGCCTATCTGCCACCAGGAGGGGAGGGCTGTAAGGAGTGGGGGAGACAGGCTTTATAAGGTTACGCTGGCCAAACCAGGTTCATTGCTTGAGAGAAGGCCAGGGATCACAGAGAGTAGGCTTTTTATTTGGGGTTCATTGCTGGGCTTATTGGTTTTGGGGTGCTGAGGTACTGCACTAAGGCTGGGAGGAAAGGGTTTATTTGATCTCAAACTTGAAGTCCTGGGAAGTCAGGGTAGGAAATCAAAGAAGGAACCTCAAGGCAGGAACTGACACAGAGGCCATGGAGGAGTGTTCCTTACTGGCTTGCTTCCTTCAGTCTGCTTTCTTCTAGCATCCAGGACCACTAGCCCAGGGATGGCTCCACCTGTAATGAGCTGGGCCCCCCTACATCAATCATCAATTAAGAAAATGATCCCCAGGCTTGCCAATCTGGAGGCGGAATTTTCTCAACTGAGTCCCTCTTCCCAAATGATTCTAGTTCGTGTCAAGTTAACATAAAACTAGCCAGCACATTCCCCAACCCTGTGTGAACATTGTTAGAGAAGTTTCCAAAACATCCACACCCTATCAGCAATTGAAGTTGCCTGTCCTGGAGGCCCCGGTGGGGACAGGGTGTTCCGTCACCTTAGCCTTTCACCACGATGCACTGTATCCCAGAATTATGGGAGAAAATAAACGCTTCTTTCTAAGTCTTCAAGACTTCAATTACAGCAATGGGAAATGTAACCAAAACTCCTCTTTTTTTTTCCTCTTGGCAGGAAGAGCCCTGCTCTCTGTGACTGTGGTACTTGTTAGCACAGGCTTCTCTTCATAAGCCTGTCAAGGGGTGGTCAGAAGCTCCACAGCTATTGGCTTAAAGAGAAATAGCTGCTAAGGGCCAGCCCCAGGCAGTGTGTGTGTGTGTGTGTGTGTGTGTGTGTGTGTGTGTGTGTGATGTTTAGCTCTGAAGAGCCAGTGGGCGGGGTGACATTCAGAGGTTTCTCCTCCAAGCCTTAGCCCATAAGTCTGGGACTAACCAGATTTTAGAAGTTTCCAGAGTCCACAGGGAAGGGTGGGGAACTCACACCTACATGCGCTCACACCCTGTGCCCACTTTTCCCCTACCCGTGCAGCCTTGCTGCCTCTCACACCCAATTGTTCCTTCAGTACACACCCCTGCTCTCTCTCCACCCTCCCAGGTCCTTCCCTACCCCACCTACCGCCTCCTTACCCTTTCTGGTCCCCTCCTATTCCACCTGTTTCTTCTTTACATCCCTTGCTCTTTCCGGTTCTCAGGGTTGGGCAGCAGGTGACTGTGAGTCCACAGGAGAGGGACACTGAGGAAAAGAACACACACCTGTGCACTAGTCCTTTGTCCTGCGCTAATGACTACCTACAGGGTACAAGTACAGACACGAGGCTGCTTACTGTGAATTTGAACCTGACGTTGTCATGGGACCCATGTGAGATGTTTAAATACAGATGGATAGAACTCTTCCCAGCACACACACACGGGCTCCTGTGTGGCTCCTCACTTCACACCCTGGACCCTCCACTCACTCGTCCCCAAGTCAGTTTCATTCCTATTTGGGGACAGTGGCCTCTGCTCTTCCTTTGCATGGATTGTGGTACCAGCACGCCTTCACAGTCTGCCTTCCTCTCTCTCCGACATGATCCTCCCTTGCACCCCTAGCTCCCCGGCCCTTGTGTAAAGCTCATGTACCCCTTTACCCGCTGCCTCCCCCTCTGCTAGCCGTCAGGCCACCCTGTTCCGAGTATCGGAATTCTTAGCACTTATCACAAGAGAAACAGACCATATCCATTTGTTCTGCTTCTTCCCTTGGGTGACTTGTGACCACCTTTCCCCGTGGGTTTTGAGGCTTCTCCCAGCACTTTCAAGCCGCACTCTAGGGCGCTGAACAGGCTCACCTGTGGGGAGTGATTGCCATGTGGGGGGCTGCTGTGAACTTGATGGGATATTAGGGGTACCCCATGTCACTGTCGGAAACGGAGGTTCAAGTTGGGACTCTTTGGCTGCGGCTGTGCGATGCGACTGCTGAGTGACAGGATGCTGGCATTCATGGGAAGGTCAGCCAGGATTTCAAGGCAGTGGTGCTGGGGAAGGCGATTCAGTTGGAAAGGCTGAACCAGACACTAGGAGAATTTGTCACTCAGAGCTTGGGTTACCTGACAGTGTAGCACTCCAGAGAGCGAGTGACGCGTCAGGAAAGCCTGACTCTGGAGAATGAGGACTACTGGTCAGGACAGGATTGGCCCAAAGTCTAATGGTCAGGTCTGTAGTTGTCTTTTTTTTCCTCTTTAGGGGCCTGCCACTCAGCTCCCAAATAAACACATAGAGACTCACTCTTACTAAAGACATAGAGACTCACTCTTACTAAAGACAGAGAGACTCACTCTTACTAAAGACAGAGAGACTCACTCTTACTAAAGACATAGAAACTCACTCTTACTAAAGACAGAGAGACTCACTCTTACTTAGGAATGCCCAGCTTTAGCTTGACTTGTTTCTAGCCAACTTTTCTAACTTATATTAATCCATTTCTCAGTTTAACTACACTTTGACTCTGGGCTTTTTACCTTTCTTTATTCTATATGGCTCTTCTTTTTACTCTTTGGCTGGCTGTGTGGCTGTGTGGCTAGGTGGCTGGCCCCTGGCATTCTCCTCTTCTTCTTCATCTTCTCCTTCTTTTCTCACTACTCGCCCATCCTTCTCTTCCCTAGATTTCTCCTCCTATTTATTCTCTCTTCCTGCCAGCCCCACCTGTTCCTCTCTTTCCTGCCTAGCTATTGGCCGTTTAGCTCTTTATTAGACCAATCAGGTGTTTCAAGCAGGCAAAGTAACAGTTTCACAGAGTTAAATAAATGCAACATAAAAGAATGCAGCCCATCTTTGCATCATTAAACAAATATCCCACAGCATAAATGAATGTAACACACCTTAAACTAACATTCCACAACACAGGTCCCTCATGAGGCTATTGCAGAAACACTTCATGGCCCCTGATCTGGGTCTGGTGACTCCAGATAACGAGGTCTCCACAATGAGGAGAGGGAAGCAGGGACTTCAGAACGCACACCGCACGTTTGAAAGCCCAAGTGGTGCTCTGACGTCCTTGGCTGATGTCCTTGGTGTGAATTTTCTCCCCTCCACCCTCTTCCACGCGCCCAACACACTCTCCATGCTCAGCCACAAGGTTCCATGTGTATCTAAATGATCAGCAATAGAGTTAACATCTATTAAAGCAGCCGCCACAGGAAACGGTGTGCTGTTACTAGGACAAATGGAACCAGAGCCAATAATGTCGCGGTCATCCTTGTGCTAGTGTGGGAGCAGAACGAGGAGCCAAGAGAGTCCGAGGCAGGACTGTGCACACATACACAGAATGAGGAGCCAAGAGAGCCCGAGGCAGGACTGTGCACACACACACAGAATGAGGAGCCAAGAGAGCCCGAGGCAGGACTGTGCACACACACACAGAATGAGGAGCCAAGAGAGCCCGAGGCAGGACTGTGCACACACACACAGAATGAGGAGCCAAGAGAGCCCGAGGCAGGACTGTGCACACACACAGAATGAGGAGCCAAGAGAGTCCGAAGCAGGACTGTGCACACACACAGAATGAGGAGCCAAGAGAGTCCGATGCAGGACTGTGCACACACACAGAATGAGGAGCCAAGAGAGTCCGAAGCAGGACTGTGCACACACACAGAATGAGGAGCCAAGAGAGTCCGATGCAGGACTGTGCACACACACAGAATGAGAAGCCAAGAGAGCCCGAAGCAGGACTGTGCACACACACAGAATGAGGAGCCAAGAGAGCCCGAGGCAGGACTGTGCACACACACAGAATGAGGAGCCAAGAGAGCCCGAGGCAGGACTGTGCACACACACACAGAAGCAAGGGTCCATGTCAGGCCTCCTCTTCACTTATTCTCTACTGTGTTTGCTTGCTTTTGAGGCAGCATCTCTCACTGAACCTGGAGTTCCCTGAATCAGCGAGCCTGCTTGGCTGGCAAGCCCCAAGGAGCCTCCCTTCCTGCCTCCCTTGTGGCAGGATTACAAGTTTCCAGCAATCCTCTCTCTGACCTTTTACACTGCTGGGGATCCAATCTCAGGTTCTCATACATGCTGGCAACCATTTTACTGATTGAGTAAATCTCCCCTTATTGTCTTCTTGTCCTGTCCTGCTGTGGTGTCCAAGGGTTTTTCCAAAAGTGAAAGCATTTCTCTTCCTAGGTTGACGTCTCCAGAATCGTGGTGAGGCAGAAGGTGTTGGTGTTGAGTGACAGCCCGAGATCTACCGTTGGGCTGCCAGCCCTTGTTTGTAAAGTCCCTGGAGAGTGCACAGTTGGATTCATTTTCCGTCCACTCCTGGGCCCTCTAATGGCTGCTGCTGAGTCACCGCAGATGGCTCAGCATTGCCTCCTCCTGGGCCTGCAGGAGGAAACCATGTCTCCTTCTGCAAATGTGCCCCTTTAGGCCCCTGCGGAGCTCATGACCCAACGCGTTGCATAAGCAGCTGTGTTAGAGAGCCCTCTCTGCCTCGTGACTCATCAGAGTGGCAGAGGCTTCATAATATTTGCACGGGGATGTTAGCCAGTAGATTTGGGAAGTACCACCTTTCCTGGGTGTCCTTCCTGCTTGCATTCTGTGGCCTCTGCGAGGTTGAAGGTCCAGCAGGACGTTCTTGGTGAGAGGGGCAGGGACAGCCTTGGGCGAGTTGGGGTGTTTGGGGTGCTGGTTGAGGGTCAGGTACACAGTTGGCTCCAGTAGTGATGGAAAGTCAGGAAGGTGTGACCAAGAGCATGGAGTTGAGATCACTACACAATGAACACTTGCAATACAGAGGTGTTCCTCTTGAAACAAACAAAAACAGCTCGCCAGTGTATACACAAGAATAACTGGTCACAGACGAGTTACAAAAGACTTTACATATATCAGGTTAAGTGTCTGATGGATCCTCATCTAAGGCTTCAGGCCTCCAACACATGTCAGTACTTCCTGCACTCCTGCATCCTCCCCATCGCTGCTCTCCCAGGTCCTCCCCAACCGCTGCTCTCCCAGGTCCTCCCCATCGCTGCTCTCCCAGCTTCCACTGCTGGGGTCCAGTATCCTCACCATTCATCCAGAGCTCTAAAAGGTCCACAGGGCTATGAGTTATCTTTAGAAGTACTGTTAAGTTCTCCTCCTGTTTGGATACATGCCTTATAGGCAGGGATAATACTGCATGCTACCTTTCAATTTATTTTCATTACATTTATTATCTATTGCTTTTATACTTAATTCTTGATCTACAATAGGTTTGAGGCAGCTTTCAAAATTGAATATAATCCTAGAAGATAATGTTAGCAGTGGGGTCACTCCAGTGGGAGAGAAGAAGTACTTCCAAATTCTTAGGACCTGATTGAATGTCTGATCAGACCCAAGTCAGATCTTTGTTGCAGAGATCCGCAGAAATAAAATATCATTGAAATATGGACATATTGCATGTGTGTATCATCTCTGAATGTGAAAGTGAGGCCTTCCAATAGTATACCATAGGGGTGGATGGGTCTTTAGGGTGAATATGTTACATTAATAAGTACATATTACTAGTCTTTTTTAAAAATGAAGAAGATGTGTGTATGTGTGTGTCTGTGTGTGGATCTATGCATATGAGCGCAGATGCCCTCAGAGAGCAGAGGCATTAGATCCTCCTGGAGGTGAGGTTACAGGCAACTGTGAGCTGCCCAACATGGGTGCTGCAAAACACTGTGGGTCCTTTGGAAGAGCAGTGAGTGCTTAACCCCTGAGCCATGGTGTCAGCCTCTCTGAAGGTTAATCTTGTTTGTCAACTAGAATAGATTTGGAGTCACCTAGGAGACACACATCAGGGCATGCCTTTGTTTCTAGAGAGGATGAGCTGAGGCAAGGAGACCGACCCTCAGCGTGGGTGGCACCACCTTGTGGGCTGCAGTCTTAGAGTGATTAAAAAGGAGCGTGAGCTGAGCACAGCAATCACCTGGTGGAGGAGATAGGGCCTGCTGATGCGCTCCTCTGCCTGCAGTGTGTGTGCATGTGTGCTGGGCCTGGAATCTGCTGCCTGCACGTTCTAGGCAAGTGCTCTATCACTGAGCCACACCGCTAGCCCCAGGAATGTATTATCTCCCTTCCCATCTTACAGAAAGTCAAGACTCAGAGCTAAGAGGCTCATGGCAAATGGCGCGAAAGGTTTGCTCCTGTCCAGGAGAAGAACAAATGGTCTATGAAGAGGCTGTGTGGAGAATGAGAATACAATTGGAGATGCCGTGCGCATGTGTGTGTGTGCGTGTGTGTGCGTGTGTGCGTGTGTGTGCGTGTGCTGGCATCAGCCATTAGCAAAACCGAAGGCTCTGTTACTGGATGAGGAGTCTACGCAGTTGTCATGGTTTTCCAAGATCAAGTCACCCACATGGGAGGCTGCAGAAGATGCGTGTATGAAATAGAAGGGTGAAAAAAACATGCTAGTGTTGGATAGAGGGCTAGGGAGAATTCTGGGAAGATTTGCTATTTGGGGTAATTGTAGATTCAGGATATTTATTCTCAGAAGTCTTCAGCCAAATGTCACTGTGGATGTTTGATTCAGGTACTCTCTGACCTGATAGTCTCAGGTCATCAAAAAGCCCTAAATGGATCTGGTATTCTTTTCTAGCCTCTATGGGCACTGCATATGGGGTGCTTAGACACGCAGGCAAGACACACACATAAAATAAAAAACCAACCCAAAGAGCATGATAAAGACAGTAGGAAGCCTGTGGAGAGGCCAGTTCCTCATATCTGCTCTCAATGAAAGAGGGAAGAGTAGAGCGTGAGCTGAATGGATGATCTGTCAGCACCATTCAGGGAATTACTGGAAAAACCACGAAAGAGACAAGTTCCCACTGGCACCGAGAGCAATAGCTGGCTGGTAGTGTGGAGAGAAGCGTTCTGCGGTTTGACTGAAAGTGTCAGCTTCCTCTGGGCATGCTCTGCCTTTAGCGAGCCATCCTCACATGCACTGAGCTGCCTCAGGAGCCCCGACACTCCCAGCACCCAGGAAACTGGAGGTGTCCATGGAGCACGTGCCCAGCTCCAGCCCCACCTGAATTCGGATGCCTTATCTATTCACAGAGAAACACGCCCACTTCTCCCCGGGGGACAATATGAACGGTTCCACAGCTCTGCCCCTCACAGGCTGCATGTGATCAGGGAGAAATAGAATGAAATGTTCTGAAATAGCGTCTTAAAAACTGACTGTTGTAGCTGCAGCGGTGACTCAGTTGGTAAGAGTGTCTGGCTGGGCAGTTGGTGGCTCACGTCTTTAATCCCAGCACTCAGGAGGCAGAGGCAGGTGGATCTCTGTGAGTTCGAGGCCAGCCTGGTCTACAGAATGAGTTCCAGGACAGGCTCCAAAGCTGCAGCAAAACCCTGTTTCGAAAAACAAAACAAAACAAAAGAGTGTCTGCTGAACAAGCCTAAGGGCCTGAGTTCAGATGCAGCGTTCCTGTAAAAAGCTTGGACGGGGAAGCATGAGCCACCAGGAAAGGTGCAGAACCCCTGCAGAGTGTGTACGTGAGAGCCGTGGTGGGGCGGGGGCGGGGGCGGGGGCGGGGGCGGGGAGTGACTGGTGACAGGAAGAAGGCCACCAGCCTAGTTCAATATTCGGTGCGAAACTCTGTCGCAAGGGAATAAAGCAGCGGATGATAGAGCAGGATACCCAGGGTACTTTGCTGGCTTCTTCAAGCTACACACACATGTATAAACAAACATGAACCACAACACGCAAAAACAACTACTGTCATCATAGAAGTTAATTTTATGATTCGAGTGTTCAAAGATGAATTTGGTGACAAAGGCCACCACCTTGGGTATACTAGAAATTCAGGAAATAGAAACAAGACAGATGGAAGGTTCTGGAAATGTTTATGAAAAGTTGAGGCAGAGGTAGCCTGACCTGTGTCACAGCTCTTGTCCTGTCTCTAGGGTGTGCATGACCACAGGAACATGGCTTGGCTGTTGGGTGCCTCAGATTCTTACAGAGATGGTTTCCGAGGAGATGCAGGAGGACAGGCGGCGGCCCGCTTTTGAAAACGTCCCGTCCAGGTCAGGAAGATGAAACCTGTGTGAAAACCGGTGCCTGTGACAGCAGTCAGTCTGGGGCTCTCTCAACCTTTGCTCGCATTCCAGGAGACTCCAGGGCCAAATACGCAGGGTTTCCCACACAAGTGAGTCAGCGCCTGACCTGAGCGATGGCCTTTCCGCCTTTCCCCGGTAACTGTCTTGTGCATTTTCCTGCTTCCTGGCAAGGTCACTGTGGAGGGTGGTGGGAGAGAGTGAAGGCCTTCTTCCAGGAAGACTGAGTCACTACAGCCAGGTGTATCCCATGGTGACAGCTGCTGCAGAGAACAGCTGGACCCCGCAGGAAGGAGGGGGAGCTCCTGGGCAGGCCGGGCAGGTGAATGGGGAAGGGGGTATCCTCAGTCACCCCAGATGTAGAGGGAGGTTGTTGGGAAGCCTGGGCAGGATGTTCCCATATATCCCATTCCAGATGACAACTTACAACCCCACGGAGCATTCTCTTCTCCCACTTTCCAGCATCTGGCTCTGGGCCTCTGAGCTGGAATGGTCCAGCAGCTTACCCCAGCCTCAGCTCAGTAAGGGAGAGTCCATAAACACCCTGCACTGGGCAAAGCTGTTCGCTCATCATTCTCTAAACACAGAGCCCAGCGCTTCTGACCCAAGTCTAAGTCCAGTTCTTGCAGGGTCCTGAGGAGTCCAACATGAACGTTTCATGTGCAGATTAACCACAAACTTCCAGTCCTAGATTTTATTGTATACTGTGGAACAAAGTTATCCCCCATGATAGAAAAACACAGCAAGGGACTTGAAAACACAAACCTCTTCCACTGCGTTCCTTACTTAGTACCACATGCCTGATTTGTCCTTATTGAACCTTTCAGTGTTTTATTTGATCCACTCTAAATTGTCTCCTGGGGATGAAGCAATGGCCACCGTGGTTCACAGCACTGAAATCTCACTTAGGCTTAAGAGAAATGGCTATGCTGAAGTTCAGGGAGTGTGTGCACACGTGTCATGTGCGCAGGGGTTCACAAGCATGTATGTGTGTGAAGACGAGAAGACAACCTTGATTGTTGTTCTTCAGGTACCATCCACCCTGTTGTTTTTAAAAAATATTTATTCATTCATTCATTTATTTTTATGTATGCACACACATGCATGGCACTCGTGTGCAGGTCAAATGCCAGCTTGTGGGAATTGGTTCTCTCCTTCCACCATGTGGGTCCTGGGAAGCAAAGGAAACAGAACTCAAGTCATTGGGCTTAGCAGCCTGCACTTTCGTGTGCTGGGTCATCTTGTTGAACCCACCTTGTGTTCGGGACAGTCCGTCACTGGCCTGCAGTTTTGTCCTGATGAGCTAGCTCCACAGAGCCTCCAATCTTCACCTTCCCAGCATTGGGATTATAGCCTGTATCACAGAGTCCAGCTCTGCCCCCTCCATAAAGTGGGTTCTGGGGATTGAACTCGGGTCCTCATGCTTACAAGGCAAGTTCTTTATCAACTGAATTATTTCCCCATGCCAATGTATTTATTCTTTATTTTATCCTTTGTGGAAAAGACTGTCTTCAAATGTCTACTGCCTGTTATTTGTCTTCCTCTGTTAAGAGCGCAGGATCAAAGGCTGAAGGTTGGGTCTGTGGTGGGGGTGGGGGGGGTGTTGGCTGATGAATTTTACTGCCAGATAGGCTCATACACAAACCTCACTTCTTCATACAGAGGCCTCAGGATGCCCGCGTGTGGCTCTGGCGGAGGTCGGGCACCTGGAAGCCCGCGTGTGGCTCTGGCAGAGGTCGGGCACCTGGAAGCCCGCGTGTGGCTGTGGCGGAGGTGGGGCACCTGGAAGCCCGCGTGTGGCTCTGGTGGAGGTGGGGCACCTGGAAGCCCGCGTGTGGCTCTGGTGGAGGTGGGGCACCTGGAAGCCCGCGTGTGGCTGTGGTGGAGGTGGGGCACCTGGAAGCCCGCGTGTGGCTGTGGTGGAGGTCGGGCACCTGGAAGCCCGCGTGTGGCTGTGGTGGAGGTGGGGCACCTGGATGCCCGCGTGTGGCTGTGGTGGAGGTCGGGCACCTGGAAGCCCGCGTGTGGCTCTGGTGGAGGTGGGGCACCTGGAAGCCCGCGTGTGGCTGTGGTGGAGGTGGGGCACCTGGATGCCCGCGTGTGGCTGTGGTGGAGGTCGGGCACCTGGAAGCCCGCGTGTGGCTCTGGTGGAGGTGGGGCACCTGGAAGCCCGCGTGTGGCTCTGGTGGAGGTGGGGCACCTGGAAGCCCGCGTGTGGCTGTGGTGGAGGTGGGGCACCTGGAAGCCCGCGTGTGGTTGTGGTGGAGGTGGGGCACCTGGATGCCCGTGTGTAGCCCCAGCAGAGGTGAAGCACCTAGATGCTCGCATTTGAAGGTGGCTTTCTTGCACTCATCCTCTCCCTCTTCCACTCTCCCTTCCTGTCTTTGGGGCGAGTATCTGGAGATCCCACTGGAATGGGTGTGCTACTGGCTTGCTGTCACACACATAATGCTCTTTGCTCACCTCCCTGGGCTTGATGTGAACTTACTGTGTGTCACAAGTCCCTGTGTGACCTAGTTCCCATTTGCTTTTAGGTTTTCCTCTCTAAGCTCCAGCAAGTGCTGCCTTCTGACTCCTCAAATGCATTGTCTTTCCCTGCTACTCAACACTCGTGATCTGTTTCATCTTCCAGGAATGTAGTTCCCTTCCTCTCCTCTCCAGGGAAAGTTCACTCAGCCTTCAGACCTCAAGCCACTGTTACTTCCTCTGGGAAGTCAACCTGTGTTGACCCTGCCCCTCAAAGCTTTTGTGTTCCCTTCTCAGTAATATTTTATGATTCTATATTAGCCTCTTTTTTTGTTGCTGTAACAAAATGCCAGAGGCTGTGTAACTTATTGTTATTATATAGTTCAATATTATGGAGGTTAAAGATCACCATGCTTTTTTGCTTGGCTTCTGGTAGGAGTGTTATTACAGAAGAAAAAATGGGAATGAACAAAAGAGAAGCATTATGTGTGATAAAGACAGAGGGGAAATGCTATGCTTCTTTTTTGTTCAACTCTCTGAATATATATATATATATATATATATATATATATATATATATATATATATATACAGATAAATGTGTATATATATATGTATGTATATATATATATGTGCATGTGTAGTGGCATCTGTGGACGGCACACTCATTTAGACCCATGAGTCCCACTATCTGTCATGGTTAATCTTGACTGTCATCTGATGCTACTTAGAATCACCTAGGAGACACACCTCTGGCCTTGTCTGCAGGGGCATTTAAAGCGAGGTTTAACTAAGAGGGATGATCTACCCTACACATGGGTGCCCCATTTCATGGGATGAGCACTGGCACACATCTCTCTCAGCTTCCTGACTGTGGTGGCCATGAGGCCAGCTATCTCTGCTCTTTCCATTGTGCCTTCCAAGTCACAATGGACTGTTTCCTCAAACTGCGAGCCAACATAAACCCTTTCTTCTTTAAGTGGCGTTTTTTTTTTGGGGGGGAGGGTAATTTGTGCCAACAACAAGACCAGAACCTAATACAACAAGAAAAATAATCAAGACACCATGTATTGCTCTGTGCTTGTGACTGGCATGTCTTAAAAACATGATTCGGCCCATGGTGTGTGAAAAGCACCAATGAAAGCATATCAAAAATTCTCCTACCTAGTAACTTACAAGGGAAACTGACGAAACAGCCTGTAAAACTTGGACTTGGGGAAGTAGCAAGTGCTATCAAGGCAGGAGAGATGAGTCAGGATCAAGGATGAAACACAGAGCAGCAATGAGTGAGTGTAAGAGGCCAGGGGAGGAAGAGAGGGACCATGATCAGGTCAGGTCATCCTTCCCTCAGGAGAAGTGGCCTTCTACACATACCTGCCAGGCATTTGTAGGCAGAAGTCCATTGGACTAGGAAGCCTGAAGCTAACCGGACAATGAGAAGAAGGTAAGCCAAAGAGACACTGCTGCTGAGGAAACTCCTGTTTCTAGTCACATGCATTTGTCTAAAGGCGCCAATAGAGGCCAGAAGGGGGTGCTGGAGCCCCTGAAGCTGGAGTTATAGGCAGTTGTGAGCTCCAGCATGTGGGCTCTGGAAACGGAGCTTGGCTCCTCTGAAAGAACCACCCCTTTAGCCACGCCCCTTACTCTTTTGAGATAGGTTCTTGTAGTTGAGGCTAACCTCTAACTCTGGGTAGCTCAGGGTGACCCTTCATTCCTGATCCTGTTGCTTCTGAAAGCTTCTGAGTGCTGGGATTTACACATGTTCGCTGCCCAGTTTATGCAGGGCTGGGGATGGAACCCAGGGCTTTGCCCATATTAGGCCAGCGCTCTACCCACTGAGCCACGTCTCCAGTCCTGAGGAGGAAACTCTGTGGTTGTAGAGGACTGAATCAGGTCAGGATCACTGAATCTGCATGTGCCGGAATTAGAAGGAACACCTGAAGAGAGTCCAAAGCTCCTCAGAGAGTGAGAGGGAGATGTACTTGCTCACACACTTCAGATGCCCTTGGGACAAATGCCAGCCTGGAGTATGCATGCCTGGCATTTGTGCCCCACAGCTGGTACTCAGGCCATGGGAGTGGCAATGTATCTGTCTAGGGCTTGCAAATTTAAAATTCACTGCCCAGTATTTACTTAGCTGTGTATTCCTTCTCCTGATCCAAAGTGCCGGGTCAAGAATCCATTGGCCCCTGAAGATCCCCCAGTGTCTGGGATTCTTCAAGCTCCTTCAAACTGTGTGTGGACCCTTCTGTGTGAGAATTTTGTTTTCCAGAGGTGAGACTTCAGTGTCCCCACTGCACTCAGAGACGCCCGCAGAGCCTAAAGATGGGAAACATATGTTCACTCGGCTCCCTTGTCTTCATGACATCCCACGAGACTCTGCAGCTTCACCCCCAGAAACGAGAATAAGCCCTGTCCATCTGGGAGTATGAGGGGGGGGCAGTTCTGGTTGTACCTGGGCTTGCTGCAGAAGGCACTAGCAGTTCTGCAGCTGGTGCAGCGCACCCCCATTCTGCATGATTAATGATTTCCAGAAACTTCTGAGGTTTGCTGGGTGGTACCACAAATCATTTTCTGCTTTTACAATAACTGCCTTGATAAGAGAAATCCGTCTGGACCCTAGAGATTTCTCAAAGGCTTCCTAAACTCCTCCCCGATCCTGCCCTACACCCCTCCCCATCTGGAAAGGGCAGGACTGTTTCCAGCTGGCAAAGGGACGTGCATCCTGTGAAGACTTGCTCCTAAGTGTAGGAGAACCCTCTACCTGGGCCATGCAGATGGCCGGAGGTAGTGACTACGGAAGACCCTTCACATGACAGCTTCACAGATCAGGTGGCATCTGGCCCCTACTTTTATCAGGACTTAAATGCCCAACCTGCATTGTAGGACAGTGTCCACTCACCAACACCTCCTCACTCCAGACCCACGTCTGACTTCGGCTTGATGTCACCTTAGGTATCACTTGGGTTTCTAACCAACAAACCATACTCATGCCACCAACACCCCATCCCCAGATCAATCTCTCTCCTGAATTCTTTGTCTGCATACATGTTGTCCCTCCTTCCAGTGGGTCACACTAAGAGCCTGGGCCATCCTTTCCTCCTCTCCCTGGTCCTCCATGATCAGAATGTAACCAAGAACCTGGACCATCCTTTCCTCCTCCCCCTGGTCCTCCACGAGCAGAAGGTGTTAGCTGTTTTCACTGCCATCCCAAAACACCAACAGAAGGAATGCAATGAGGAAGGATCCTTGGGCTTACAGCTTCACAGGGCGGTCTGGCAAGGAAGGCACGGCGGAGTTCACGATGGTGATGATGCCATCTAGAGCCGCAGGAATGTTCTGCTTTCTCCACAGATCAAAGCATTAAAACTCAGGAAGGAAGGGTCACTGAAGATTGTGAGTCTAAGGGATTGTGAGTCTGATCCAGGAATCAGGGTTCCCATCTCTGTGACTCCTTTCCTCTAGCTAGATTCCACCCGCTAGAGGTTCTACAACTTCCCCCAAATAGCATCTTCATCATCAGATGGGGACTGCATTCAAACATATGAGCCTAAGGGGACATTTCACACTGTTGTGCAGCCATTGTGTTGAAACTGAAATAGTTCCTTACAGCAGGAAGAGGGGGGTTAAAATTTATAAGGCCTGGGAAGCACTTGAGAGTCACAGGATTCACAAGGCCCCTCCCCATGGTTATGACAACAGTAAACAGTCTACAGAGGGGAGGGTCTAGTAAAGCCACCTGGGCGCCATGCAGGGAGCCCCAGGGATGCAAGCCTTTAGTGATCACTGGTGCTGGCGTGGGCCTTTCAATCACACAGCTGCTGAGTCATCTACACTCCTAACTGTAACCCCAATAAACTCACTGACTCCCCAAGCTAGACTTGGAACGGGATTACTTCTTTTGTCTGTAGTTGATGCTGAATCTGGGGAAAATAGATAATAGCTCCTGTCTCCTTAGGGCAAGTCACACAGCCCACACCCAAACCATCCTTGGCACTTCCACAAGCTTTGCAAACGCCTCCACAAATAGAGCCTATGTCTGTCTGTCCATCTGTCTGTCTCTCCATTTCCCTCAGTTTCACCCCCTGCTTCTCTCATGCTGTGCATGTGTGTGTGAAGTGTGCATGTGTGTGTATATGCCAGAGGTTGACTTTGAATGTCTTTCTCAATCACTCTCCACTTTATTTATCTTGAGACAACGTCACTCACTGAACTTAGAACTCATTAATTCAATAGACTGACTGGCCAGCGTGTCCCAGGGTCATCCTGTCTCCGTTTCACTGCAGTCTCAGGGTGTCATGCCCATGTTGTATGTGGGTTCTGGGATCCAAACTTAGGTGCTTAGGCTTGTGTCAGGCAAGTCACCTACTGAGCCACCTAGCTCCCTAGCCCCGCTATCTCCAAGAGACTTCTCTTATTTGCAATGTTACATCTCATCCTGTCTATTTCCTGAACAAGTCTGAAGCAATCACTTCTCTAAAAAGAAATTTTTGTTGGTTTGTTTTGGGGTCAATTTTAAGACAGTGTCCTTTTCTTGCCCAGGTTGGTCTTGAAGCTAAGGCTTTTCTGTCTCTACCTCCTAAACGCTGGGAATAGAGGTCTCTGTTACCACACCAGGTTTCCAAGGAGCCTTTGGAAATGAAACCATATTTACAGGTCACAATCTGGGCCCTGCACATGGCACAAGCTCACTGCTCGTCATGGTCACTGTTCTGTTGCTGAAAAGAGACAGCAAAGCCAAGGGAACTCATGGAAGGAAGCGCTTAATTGGGGACCTGCTTACAATTTGAGTGCTTACAACTTTAGTCCATTATCAACAAGGCAGGGCACATAGCAATGCACAGAGGGCTGCAGGAGCAGCAGCTGAGATTTTACATATTGATCTGCAGGTAGATGATGGGGGCGGGGCTTGGCACGGGCTTTTGAAACCTCAAGGTCACTCCCCAGTAACGTGATTGCTCCAGGAAAGCCACACCTCCTGATCCTTCTAATCCTTTTAAGCAGTTCCACTATCTGGTGGCCAAGCATTCAAATATAGTAGCCTGTGGTGGCTGATCTCATTCAAACCCCCACACTGCCCTTTGGCATTAGTCCTTTCCCCACTTCAGAGGATAGGGCTACAAACTATGCATTTTTTTTAAGAAAAAGGAAAGAAAATCATACCTCATTCTTTCAGGCTTATTCTTTTAGGCCACCAATCAGTTCCTAAATCATGACACAAAGACTTATTACTTGGTTTCAAGTGCTTGGCCTAGCTTAGGCTAGTTTTTTGGCTCGCTCTTTAAACTTACATTAACCCATTTCTTTTACCTACCTTTTGTCTCAGGGCTTTTGGCCTTTCTTTCTGTGCATCCTACTGTGTCTGTTGGTTGGTGGCTGCCTCTCTTCTTCCCTCATTCTCCCTTCTCTTCCCCTTCCTCTTGTTCTACTCTCAAGCCTAACGTTCTCTTCCTATTTATTCTCTGTGCCTGCCACCCCCACCTCTCTCTGCTTAGCTATTGGCTGTTCAGCATTTTATTAGACCAATCAGGTGCCTTAGGCAGGCAAAGTGAAACAGCAACACATCTTTTCTAATTAAACAAATGTGGCATAAACAAAAGTAACACACCTTTACACAGTTAAAGCACTATTCTGCAGCATAAACAAGCATCGCACATCTTTGCCTAGTTAAAATAATATTCCACAACACCTCATGAGTATCGTGACATAGTTAATTGAATCAGAAGTTAAGAGTCTGGAGAGATGGTTCAGTGGTTAGGAGTATTTGCTGTCCTCACAGAGGACCTGGGTTTGATTCCCAGCACCTGCAAGACAGTTCACAACCATCCACAACTCCAGTTCCAGGGGATATGATGTGCTCTTCTGTCCTTCATGGACACCAGGCATACACGTGGTACACACACATACATGCAGCCAAAACAGGCACACGCATTAAGCAGTGTGGGCCTGCCATGTGTCATGCCTGCTCTAGATATAGAGAGAAAAAACAACAGTTAATAAGGATTTTTCTTTGGCAGGACTTAAGCTCTAGTGAAAGAAAGTCAGTTGATATACAGGATGGGTATAGAAAATGGTGGGGGTTAGAAAGGCTTGATAAAAATGGCCTGTTGGTGGATGGGGGTGGGTCACACCCGGTGCTTCTCCTCAGGGCACACTGTAGACCTGGAGCGAGGAGGGCAGGTGGCAGAGAAGACAAAGTACAAATTGAAAACCAGGAGAATCAACTCACAGAGTCTGAGGGCAGCAAAGGGCCTGCAAGTCCGAGCCTGTCTGCAGGAGCCGGCAGTGAGAAGACACCAAGGCGAATCTCACTGGAGGTTTTACTTGTATCAGTGGGCACTTCTCAGATGGCCTTTAAGGCATGGAAGCGAGCTCATCTTCTGACTATGTGATGTTGTGAAGGAAGGAGCCAAGGAGACCAGTGGTAGTCCAGGGACGCCGGATCACGGCAGTGGTCAGGGGAGATGTGGGCAGACGCAAGGGGTAATATGGAGGCAGGACTCATAAAATTTAGGAGTGGACCCAGTGGTAGGGTGTGGTCAGCAGGGTTTGAGTGGCCCCCATGCATTCCCCTATCAATATTTATGCCCTTGTGAAGTCCCTTCTGGATATGGCAGGCCTGCGACTTGCTGCTAAGAACCCCGTAATGGAACGGCAATGGCACGGCCATGTTTACATTACATAAGCTCATACTCTGTCTCGCCAGCTGCCTTTCTGTTTGCTGTCACCTTGCTCATTTTCATCAGGGCGGCTGCCATATGGAGAGGCCCTTGTGGCAAGGAGTGGGGTTTGGCCGGTAGCCAGCAAGGAGTCGGTGCTTCAGTCCAATAACCCACAGGGATCTGAACCTTGCCAAGAACCATGGGGAATGGTAGCCTGAGGCTCAGCTGGGCCCTCGGCCAGGCAGGGCCTTGTCTGCAGCTTGTTAAGAGATGGTTTAGCAGAGGAGGACATGGTATGTGTCTGACCCCTGGAGCCTCTCAGGTCAGGAGGTTCCAATAACATCCTCAGGCAGCCGCAGGTAAGCACTGCCTGGGATGAACAGAGAGGAGGGCCCAGGGTGGTGTCTAGGCCTGAGCGACTCCATAGAGATGCAGCTGTTCACCGAGGTGGGGATGCCTGGGGCAGACAGGGCCATGGAAGACCAAGAACAGAGATTTCCAGTAGGTGGCTGGATAGGCATGAGTAGAGTATAATGAGATCTGGTAACCAGCGCCCTGTGGGCATCGTTCAGTCTACTCAGGTGCTTAACATCAAAAGGTCATCACCAGATCCCCCTTCTGGGGTGCTGTGGCAGTGGGGGATGGGCTCTGCTCTTGTGCTTCCTGCTTCCACTTCCTGACTTATCTTCCATGCTGGGTCCTCCCTACTGTAGACACTCCTCATGATTCATCCCTAATGGGCCTCGACTTTTTTTCCATCCTTTTCCTGACATTCTTGTCCAGTCAAAAATACATCCCTAACCTTCCACCCTGGCTCCTGCAGCTGATGCTATGCACGGTCTGGGGGCTCTTGGGGGAGAAGAAATGGAGAGGGACTAGGATTGAGCTACGGATCTGCTGTTTATCAGCTACAGAGGAGCTGTACCACCTTCACGGTCTCACGAGACGGCACGTTCTAACTGCTGTACAGCCATGGGCTTGATGTGGTCTCTTTCGGTCCCAGATGAATATCTCTAGCCCATTTCTCTGTCATAGAAGTTCTTATTTTGCCTTGCACTGCGTCCCCGTGTCTGTGCTCTGAGCGCTGGCACCCAATTGCGAGCTTCTGGCAATGGGGTTGAAGGTTAAAACACACAGAGACACACAGACAGAGACAGCAAAACGGATCATCCTTGAATTCCCCAAGAATGCCCCCTTTATTGTGTTCAGGGGCAGATTATATAGAGATAGCCACGCCCCAGTCAACCCCACCAGAAACCACTCTCCTGCCATCAGGAACTCCTGAGGGTCTCATGCTCAGAGTAGCTGCAGGCACTCAGATCAGGGAAAAACAAGTTGTTTACAAGAAATTCAGGATCTGAGGTCTCACTGCTCCCAACATTATTTGATCTTGCATAACCTGCCCCTTTCCTTTCTCTTGATTCAACTCAGGTGACACCACGGCGTGGATATTTTCTGATCTCCATGAAACACCAAGTACTAGCGGTGACTGTCTTACTTACTTTATTAATTATAGAAAGATCCCAGTCCTCTGTCTGGACTCCAACATCCACAGGAGGACTCATTTTACTGACTTTGAATCCTTTTGTCTCATTCTTCATTATTTCCACAGGTCAGAAGATATGCCTGGAGCATGAGGGGTTGCGCCAGAAAACAAATGAGTAGAACTTGGACCTGTGATAGCAGCACTTGGGGGATGGAAGAGGGAGGGCCAGAAGTTCAAAACCAAGCTGGGTTGCCTGAGACCGGGTTAGAGAGGGAGAGAGAGGAAAGGGCAAGGGACAGAGAGAACGGATGGCTGGAATACATCAATGAAAGGGGTTGGTGCTCACTAACAAAAAGATGCTTGTGGGGTTAGGTTGGGAAAGAAAGGAATGCATTCATGACTAAGAGAGAGAACTGACATTTATTAGGTATTAAGGAAGGAGAGGAGAGGGACTATGAGAGAGAGAGATGCTGAGCTGAACCGTCCTTCAGGCAAAGGGTATCTCAGCACCACAAGCAGTATCTTGGAGGTCTGATGTAAAAATGGGCAGCCATGCTAGTCCAAGCAGGTGCCTTCTTTTAAAGGGTCCCAAGGGAAGGGAATGCCTGCCACTCTGAGGAAGCAGGCTCAGTTAATGTGTGATCTATCTGTGCTGCATGACCGAGGCAGGAGAGCAGGACACACGTGGTATAGGCTATGTGACAGGGCCACTCTTTCTCTAGGTCACGACTTCATGCAATATGGCGGTAGTCAGGCAGCTTCTGATCCACACTGGTTGGGGAGTGGGGAGTGAGGCATGTTCTTGCCTTGTTTGCCACCTTCTCTGCTTAGGGCCAGTTTCCTGCAGGGGCCGGGCTCTCACAAAATTGATACCCTACAGTGGGAAAAAGGGCCTTAAGGATATCATGATGGAGGGTGGATCTGGTAGACACAAAAGGAGCCACATACTAGTATACTGTCCATATGATTTTTATTAACAATGTGACAATTTCTCATACACAATCTATAGGTTGAGACTCAAGCAGAGATTTGCACTGATGTGTAGGCTTTTTATGTTCATGGTTACATCATCAAAAGACAGTTTGCTTTTGGTTTGAAAGGATCTGTGTTAGTCTATATGCTCTTGAGTATAGACATGTGTGCTTGTGTGTATGTGTGCATGTATAAGCACATACGTGTGTTTGTATGTATATGTCAGACTTCTGTCAGTGTGTCTGAATAACTTACGGAACATACTTAAGGAGAGCAAGACTAGCTTCGCTCATGGTTTCAGAGGCGTCAGTCCACAGTGGAAGGGAAGGCATGAGGGCACAGAGCAGCTCCCAAGATGTCAGACAGAAACAGTGCAGTCACAACAGCAAGACGCCAGGGCGAGAGGTCCAGCTCTAAGATGCATCTCGTGGTCTGCTTCCTCCAAGTAGAATTTTACACCCATCGGTGAGCTGCCATGATCTCACTCTCTGGGAACACCCACCTGGGCACACACAGAGGCCTGCTTTACAAATCTCCGAGGTGTCGCTCAATCCAACCAGGTGGACAAGATTAAGCATGACAGTGTCCCTGTGTATACAATTATCATAGGATGTTTATAGAATATACCATGTGTGCCTCTTCACCCAACAATGAAGCTGCCAGGAAGAAAAGCCCTATCTGTTAGGGTGCGACTCCTAGTGAATGCTCTTCCATCCAGAGAGAAATTAGGGCCTAGGATCAGCCATGACCTCCGCTTGCCTGGACTATTTTATAGAAAAGCACCACCAAGTCGGTCTCTTGTCCCTGGTCTCGGCCGCAATTATCAAAGCATGTATTTTTGTGACAAGCTTTGCCATGTGGTTCCCAATTCCACCAAAAACCAGTGGTGGAGAGCTTCAAAGAAACAAAGATGACATCAGATGCCACTAAATTCAGAGCAGAAAAGCCACTTGATGCAGCCAGAGGAACGGAGGGGCGGGGGTGTCAAGCTCACTATTCCCACCCAGAAGGGGACACAGGGAGCTTACAATCCAGTGCCAACACATGGTTAACCGTGTTAAGGACTTCCAATGTAGGAAACCAGAGAAAAGAATAAACACATCTCTATACATGTTTATACCAAAGCGGCTAAGTTATTGAAGCCTTTCCCTTTGACTAGGCAGGGTTTAGTTCATCACAAAATTTGCTGGTGGGGAAAAATACTTGAAACAGAAATATGAGGGGGATGGGCTGTAGGTCTCCTGACATGGCTGTGGAAGTGGGCCCGACTCCACCACCCAACTCCTCACGGTACCACAGAGATCCTCAGCAGCCGGAAAAAGGCATCTTTAAAAGACGAAACTCATGGCATCATGGGAAGAGTAGGGGTGACATTGAGATGTCCTGAGATGATGAAGCAGTTTTGGAAGACAGAAAGCAGATGGGATTACGTTGACAGGAACGAAGAAAACCTCAGCCCAACATGTGTTCAGACAATGCCTCGAATGCTAAGATCAGCTGCAGAGAAATCCCCAAGCCCACTGCCAGCCATTACAGAAGCAGAAGGGGGCCCTTTGGCGAAGAGGAAGGCAATTACAGAGCTGCCAACAGAACCGCTGAGCCAGTGGCTATGACTCCGCCGCAGCCCAAGACTAAACCCACACCAGCTACCATGTGATACTCATTAATCAGCATATTCATTCTGAGGTATAAATGAACGTGCAACATCCCCAGATATCTGGAGGGAAGCTATTTTAAAATGGGCTAGGGAGACATGTCAGTTGGTAAAATGCTTGTGTGGCAAGCAAATAGAGCCATGTCTGATCCCCAGAACCCACCTAAAATGCTGGGCAGGGCAGTAGGAACCTGTAATCCCAGCACTGGGATCTTAAGAACAGGAGGATTTGGGGGACTCACTGGTCAGCCTGTCTAGCCAAATCAGTGAACTCTAGGTTCAATGAGAGACTCTGTCCCCAAAATAAGATAGATGGAGCCGAAAAGATGGCTCAGCAGTTAAGAGCGAGCATTGTTTGCTCTTACAGAGGACACGGGTTTGATTCTCAGCACTCACATGGCCCCTCACAACTGTCTGTCATTCCAGCTTCAGGGGATCCAATAACCTCTTCTGGCCTCCCTGGGTACCAGGGACACAAGTAGAGCATACATGTAGACAAAACACCTATTACATAAACTAAAAGGAACAGGCTTAGCAGTTAAAAATATAGACCACAGTTGAAGCTGGGTTGGGTTCCAAGCACTCATGTGGATGGCTAACAACCGCCTGCAGCTCCAGATCCAGGGGATGCAATATCCTTTACTGACCTCTGCACGCATCTGCACTCCCCAAACACATAATTAAAATACAAACAAATCTTTTTGTTTGTTTGTTTTTATTTTTCAAGAGAAGGTTTCTCTGTGTAGCCTTTGCTGGCCTTGAACTCAGATGTGCTTCACTCTGCCTCTCAAATGCTGGGATTAAAGGTATGTGTCACCACCATCTGTGGCAAAACAAATCTTTCTTAAAAACAACAAAAATACCTGCAAAATTTTTAAGAAAAGTAAGGTAAGGACAGATTGCGGAAGACACTTGATGTTGCCCTCTGGGACCCACATGCACGGGTCATCTGGTTTGATATTCTACTTTTCAGATTGATCCATTTTCCTGTAGGTTCTATTCATTTTTCAGAGTACTACACAGATGACCTGCTATTAGATGCACTCAACAGCCACCCCACTTCTCCTTAACAGTCAGTCTCCCTCCTCCTCTTACACATAAACAAGAGGGGACCCGCTTCCCCGCTGATGGTGTCTACCCAGCTAGAGCTAGTACCGAAAACTAGATTACTGACCTCTCACCTTAAGCTCTGTCTCAGGGTACAAAGTCACACAGGCTTCAGGTCAAGGGCATTGCCTGAGCTTAAACCCATCCCTGTGTGTGGCACACCTACTCTGATGACGTTCCTTTGTGGACGTCATTATGTGTCTTAGTATCTTCTCTTCCGCATTAAGTATCTCAGGACTCTTTCCCCTCATCCAGAGCCCCATTTCAATCCTGTCTTTTCCCTGGTTGATCTTTGAGTGGATTTTCCAAGGTCAGCTTCTCTGAGTGCCATGTTTAGATGATACTCCAATGCCAAGGGTGAGGCCCAGGTGCTGTGCTGATCTTCCATCAAACTGTTTCTGATCACAGGCCAGGAGAAAGGCTAGTAAGGGTGTTGTGTCCTGTGTCTAAGCGGCAGTAGATAGAGGTCCATGTGTAGCTGAGCCGCCGCTGGAGTATCCTGGACCCCTAGGACCCCAGATCATGTGTTCAGTGCTGTAACTGCAAACAGAAATTCAGAGACATCTGCCATCCCCCGTGCTTCTGAATTGTATCGCTATGTTTTCTTTCGTTGTTTTTAATTTCAAGACATGAGGCAAAAAAGATTATTTTCCACACACAGTTAAATAAGACCTTGGAAAATTCTGCTTATGAAGTTGACAAATATTTGGAAACAGAGCAGATTTTCTTCATGGATTCCATTCCAACTTAGTCTGTCCTTAATGGAGGAAAATTGTCTTCGGATTCAGGGGTCCAGCTTCCTGCCAGCCACACTGTTAGATTCACCAAAACCCCAATAGCCTCATGGACTCTAATGGGAATTCCCAACTGGACAACCAGCAAACAGAGCTCTTCTGGGGGCTCAGGCACACCTGCCTGCTGTGTTCAGTTATTGCTTGCTTGGCCTATGTGTCATTTCTGCAAGCTCTGCGAAGGACAGGGAAAATGATCAGCATTCTTCCTGCTGTGTGGAGGCAGCAGAGGCATCTGCCGGGACTGGAGAGGGAGCTTGGAGGATTCGGAGTGTTAATGAAGACGTCTTACTGGGGACTTGCACTTAGGGCTGTAAATGTTTCTTCAGAGTAATTTCTAATGTTGACACCTCTCTCTCTCTCCTCTCTCTCTCTCTCTCTCTCTCTCTCTCTCTCTCTCTCTCTCTCTCCTCTCTCTCTCTCTCTCTCTCTCTCTCTCTCTCTCTCTCTCTCTCTCTCTCTCTCTCTCTCATAAGAGCCAAAAAAAGCTATGTCAGGGTCACTTAGGAATTTTTAGTTCTCCAAGCATCTGAACCTGAAGCAACCTCTAAGAAAGACCGTTAATCCGTTAATGGCTTGTTAGAAACACTTGTGTCAGTTGTTGGTTCTGGCATGGTGCAGTCCCTGAGTGTTGGCATAGTTCAGGGTCACTGAGCTTCTCCTGGTTCAAGAGCTGGCCTCAGTAAGGCAAAGTCATCTGAGATGCAAACAGTCTGAGTTACAGCTGGGTTTTCTACAGCCTTGACTTCAGGGCAGGTACTTCCTGCTCAGCACAGTGCGCGGGTGCCTCCGGGATCACAGGAAGCATGGGAGCTAGGGTCGTTCTTGCTGCAACAGAGAGATCCTTAGAAACACAGGCAGTGATAGCATTGGCCACCATCCCCACCACTGAAACCATCTCTCAAGTTCTTGGACTTCCTGGGCCACCCACCTTCAACAAGCAGCAACCCAACTTCAAAGGGTTTCTTACCGAAACTCTCTCTCAATCTGTTACCCTTCACCGCTCGGGATCAGGACCACAACATGAAGAGGGTAAGGACCGTCAGAGAAAAGAGAAATAATGGTTGCAAGCAGACATTTAGAATACACCCCACAGTGTGCTGATCACATACACTTAATACCCATGAAAACTCATGAAATGGGTGCCTAGTGCGGTCCTGATTTCAGATGAGGAAACGGTTTCCAGGGATGGGCATGCGTGAAGCTCTGGGGATGGATACAGCAGACACGTGTGTGGCATTTAGCTCCCACACATGCTTCCCGATGGCAGATTCTGGGAAGGACAGAGAGAAGGCTTGTGAGGACTTCAGTTAGATGGGACAGCACAGACAGCATGTCCCAGGGGTACGGACCACGACTCAAACAGTGGAGATGCTGGGAGAAGGCAGTAGTCAGGTCATGGGAACCGGAGCAGACAGCAGGCTGGGGATCTGTCTTTGTCTTGGGGGACGACAGCAAGAGCACCTTATCTGATCTGCAGGCAGTCAGCGTAAGTTGAATGTGGTGATTTCCCACTCACTGATATAACAAAGCCAACACAACTCCATACACATTGTTTATCTTGAGCTTAAAAGGTACCAGAGAGTTGGGGATGTGAGTTTGATAATAAGGTACTTGGCTAGCATCTAGGAAACCCTGGGTTCAGTCCCTAGTACCACATACACCAGGTGAGCTGTTGCACCTGTAATCCCAGCACTCAGGATGGGACACAGGAGGCTCCAAAGTTCAAGGTCATTGTGAGACTATCTGAAAAGGTTAAGGCCATCCTGGACTACATGAGACACGGTCTAAAAACAAACAGATAGACAGACAGACAGACAGACAAAATGAATACAACACATAAAGATAGCACAGAGCTGGGGACGTAGCTTGGTGCGGGAAAGCGTGACTACTGTGTGTGATGCCCTACAGTGTGTGATGCCCTACTGTGTGTAATGCCCTACTGTGTGTGATGCCCTGGGTTATACCCCCAGCACTGCAAAATTAAAAAGAAAAACAAAGATTCTACACATATTTTCAGTTTCTATTAGATTTAGTTTTTATAGTATCTGTGTAAACATATGTCACATGTACACAAACACACAGGAAAGCACAAGAAGATTCTGGACCTTGGATTTTGCATCCGATGATTATAAAATGTCTGATGTGAGAGCTAGGAATCGAGCCCAGGTCCTTTGGAAGAGAAGTGGGTGCTCTTAACTGCTGAGCATCCCTTCAGCCCCTGCAGTTTCTTCTTCCTCCTCTTCTTCCCTCTTCTCCCCCTCTTCCTCTCTCTCCTCCTCCCTCTCCTTGGCCTCCCTCCTCTTCCTTCTTGGCAAGAAGTGACTCTGAGTTTAAACTGCTTTTCAGTTTCTTAGTTTCCACCTCGGGCTTTGTACTTGATTCAGCAAATCTTGTAGAGCAGACACATCAAGTTCAGTCAAACCACATTTTACCTAAACATCAGTTAGCTCTTGTCTAACTGGAAGGAGAGACAGCCCCGTGCAGCCGGCACGTTTCTGCATGTGTTGTAGGGAAGTGCTGTACCACCCAGGACATAGCAGACTCTATCAGGAGGCCGGCCACCCTTAGGAGATGTCCGTCTGCGTCAGGGGACGAGACTAGCCTACATTTTCCTCCACTATTTTCTTTGCTTTGTTAACAGGAGCCTTTGAAAGAAATCAGAATTAGCATATTGAGGCAACTGCATTCTTATGGGATGGAAATCCAATTCTCTGTAACTCACCAGGCTTACACGAACCCTCTACAAACGTAACTCCTGTAACAAGCATTCACATGATTCCCAAAGCATGTTAGCACTCTGAAGTTATAGTTTATTATCCATCACGATCTAGGCCGGATCCCTCCTTCACGGCAGCCCCTGTTGCTTCTGGGAGCCATGTCTAGGCGCCAGTGTCTGCAGATTCCTCTGGAGCTGGCCTGCAATGCTGGACAATGGCTGTCCCAGGCTATGTGTGATATTTTGCCTTATCTGCCTTCCACCTTCTTCTTGGCTCAGCCCTAACCCATTTTGCACCTTTTTGGGTCTCTCTGGCTAGTTATGTCCCCATTTTCACAATTCCCACAACCATTCTATATACTACCAAGGCAAGGGCTAAGATGCTTAAGAATTCGTTCTTGCCAGGTGGTGGTGGTACATGCCTTTACTCTCAGCACTAGAGAGACAGAGACAGGAGGATCTCCATGAGTTCAAGGCCAGCATGGTCTAAGGAGTGAGATTCATGACAGGCTCCAAAACTACAGAGAAACCTTGTCTTGAAAAACCATATGGATACACAGACAAGTCACACATGCACTAAACGCATACACCACAGATACACCGCACACATACATCCCCACATCCATGAGCAGGGGATCAGTAGCTCTCTTAATAAGTCTTAAGTGGCTTATTAACCTTAAATATATTGGAAATACATAAGTTGGGAAAATGTATTCTATTGGGAATATATAGGGAATAAATATATAGGAATATATACATACATATGGAAAATATAAATATGTTGGAAAATATATCCTTTTGTACAAGTACAAGGTCACTGACTGCCACATGCTACAGAATACAGGAAACAAGTTCAAAGCAGTCTCCATGGGAACATGGGGTTCTCTAGCTTCTCTTCATCCCTTGGGGTTCCCTGGGCCCCGAGGGATGGAGCTGGGATTTCAGTCTGAGAAGATGGCTGCCGCCCTTGCGCTGCCTTACAGTGCCCATGTGAAACCTATCACACGTTTGGATGGGACCAAAGTTTCTCCTTTCTTCCTTCTCCACGGCAACGGGAGAAGAAAACCATGCCAGGCCCAACAGTTCACCCAATGGGCCAGCCATTATCCTCATCCCTTACACCGGAGACGCAGTGACAACTGGGTTGCTGAGGAGCCCATAAGCAGCAGGTCACCTAGCCGCAGAGCAGGATGGGTCTTCTCGATTGCTGTCCTGATAGGCTTTACTTTGCTCTGGATTCTTCTCATGGAGAGGGGGTAGCGGCTGGGTAGGCTCTAGGGTGGGGCTCAGGCATGGTTTCCACACTTAGTACCCTTCCGCTGGATTTTCCTTTTAACGTGTGCATATCTTGATTCTTAGACGATGAAGATGGTGTAATGCATTTTTGGTACGGGAAGAAAGGTTCCAACATTTTATTAGTTGAAGGAAAATACAGAGAACGGTCTGGGTATGAAGTCACCGGACTGCGGGGCTCGACATTCTTCCAGTAGTACGCGCCGCTCTGCCACGTTAGAACACACGCTAGGAGCGGGGCTGGCAGCACAGATGGTGCTTTCATGTTATTTTAGAAACAGTAATACCTATGATTAAAGGGAGTGTGGAATGTGAGAAGTCCCCAGAACAAAGGAAGCCCCACTGCACGTCTGCATCTGCAGCCAGGCCCTATTAACGTTTTATTGGATGATCTAGTAACACTGTGATTTGGGGGGCGGGCTGCTGCGCTCGGTACTAGAGACTGAACCCGGACTCACACATGCCTGGCAAGCACTCTACCACGGGACTACCTCCCAGCCCTTTTTCTACTTTCTAGTTTGAGACAGATGCTCACCATCCTCCTGTTTCGTTGTGACCACAAGCCTGCTGGAGCACGCTGGGCAACAGAGTATGTAACCTTTTGGGTCACCTCTCCTCACTTGGTCACACATCAGGAAAGTTTTCCAAACACTTCACCACTGTCTGAGCCGTGCTGGTCTCATAAATCTGGTGGTTGATTACCTGTAGTGAATTTTACCTGTCCTCATCGGAAGCAACCTGTTTTTCCTTTCTCCCCATTACTGTAGCAGGTTTTGAATGGGGGTGGCTGGTGTCTGTCTAATGTATTTGTTACATTTCAACAAAACTGAGATAAATTTTGGCCCAGTGGCTTTAAGTACTTGCAGACAAGCCTGACAGCTGAAGTTCTAATCCCAGGACCCGTGTACTGGAAGGAGGAAACTGACTCCCAGAGGTTGTCCTTTGATTTTCACATGCCTGCTCTGGTGGATGCACACACTGCCCCGCCCTCAAACAAGAGCAGCCAAACAAAAATACTAGAGGCTGGAGAAAGAATGCACTAACTAATGCGCTTGTCACGCAAGCATCAGGACCTGACTTTGACCCTCAGCACTCAGATAAAAAGGCCAGGCACAGTGGCGCATGCAAAACTCTCAGCTCTGGGGAGTTGGAGACAGGTAGACACAAGAGGGCCAGCCACACTAGCCTAACTGGTGGGCTCCAGGCCAAGGAGAGACCCTGCCTCAAAGGAGGTGGGCACATTCCCGGAACTGACACCGAGTTGTCCTCTGAACTTGTACATATGTGCACCCCTGTGCACCCTCATTCTCATGCACCTTTCCACACATAAGCAAAAGTAGAGTTTTGGAATAGAATAGCAGCTGTCATTTAGAAGCAGTGAGTGCAAGTTGGCTGTGTTTGTCAAGAAAACACTGGTGTGAATGTACTCAGATTTCTGGGCAGACTTGCAGTGGGTTTTGTGGTTTGTTTGGATGGATGGATGGATGGATGGATGGATGGATGGATGGATGGATGGATGGAATCTTAGATGCAACATAGCTGAATCACAAACAGACTCATAGGCTTGCTCTAGGCATGCTGTCCCTAGGCAATGTCAGCTCTGAGCCATGGCCTGTGGTGCAGCGCCCAAGGTGGGCCTGCTCCCTTTTTCTACCTGCTTTGGGTAATTTATTTTAATTGGCCATTACAGAGAAAGCACAACCTCACCTTAACTTTTAGTTCTTTAGTTATCAGTGAGATCAAACGGCTTGTGTGTGATATAAATATTGCATCTTTAGTGCCTCTTTTGAGAATTCTTATTTTTCTTTTTTCCCCTCAGTTGTATTTGTACTCTTTAAACATTTCTAAATATTTTCACATCACCAAAAAGTCAGTGTTTTTATAGTTATGCTGAAATTTTTAACCATTAGCTGGAGTGTTTTGGGTGTTTGGGTTGGTGAACTTCATTTTCCTAACAAGTGTATCTGCAAGGGTCTCTACTACCATGTAGTATGCAGTAGATATGACAAGGTGGGCCATAAGGGTTTTCAATCCAGCTCTAAACACCTCGTCACACAGTGGGGTTTAGTCAGTCATCAGAACTGATGTCATAAAAAAATAAAATAAATTCCTTTGAGTCTACACTTAACTGAATCAATAGGACAATTTTTTTTTTCACTTGGAAACTACTTTTTCAGGTTCTTCAACTCATGAAGGTCAACAAAGAAGTTTCAGGTCCCAGACTTGCAAGTGAGGGAAAAAAAACGTTGCTTCTCAAATGTAATGTACCATTTAAAGGCCTCAGGGCCGTAAGGGTGCTTGCTGTCAAGCCTGAAGACACTCTGATCTATGGATTCACGTGGCATAAGGAGAGGAAGGTCTCCTACAGGTTGTCCTCTGACCTCCACACAAATACATCATCCATATGAATAAATGTAATACAATTTATGAAAAATGTCAACGCTGATTGTAGCATTAAAAGATATCTAATTTCTCAGTGACGGGATTATATCTTATGGGAGGTGACCTGATTGCGGCGAATGATCAGGTCCATCAGTTATGGAGCACAGTATTTTCTTGTGACTGCGGAACTCCGCAGGCAGTCAGGGAACCCTCTTGCTAGTTAAAGGGATGAAATACGCAAGTACACTTTAGGAACAGCATGTGCACACTTAGGTATCTGCTGCATGCATTATTTCTCAAACGGTCAGAACCCAGGGCAATATAAGTGCAATAAGTCTACAAAAGAAGAAATTCATGTGGAAGACAATGACCTCTAAATATCTGAGCCTCACTATCTTAAGATTGTGCTAGCAATTGCTAGTCAGGGCCACCACACCTGTTTATTTACTGTGTTTTGGAGGGCAGAGCACACACTAAATTGTCAGGGAGAATCAGCATCCTTAGATAAGTTAGTGTCCTGCCTCCTTGCTCCAGTGGGTCATCCGAACCATCACAACACACACACACACACACACACACACACACGCACGCACGCACACACACGTGCACATACACACTCACGCACACACACATACACACTCACGCGCACACACACACACAGTTTGAAGCAGCCCACTTAGAGATTCTGGCTCACTCAGCCATGGTCCTATGAGGCCCAGGACTGCAGCATGGCCGCGGTCTAACTCCAGGATGTCATTGCTACAGTGTCCTGCTCGACACATCCTAACCTAGAATGTGGCCAAGGTCAACTGGGCGGATAGTTTCACCCCTGTAAAATCTCACGCTTTGAACTGTCTTATAATCACAAATAAATTAGCTTCAATTAAGGTTAATGTCAAAGTCACATTTGTGCTTAGAATGCCCCAAATTGGCTTCAAGGTTTTATCTGTGGAAAAGTTCCAAATTGTTAATTCCCTGTTTTCTGGTGCAACCCTGTCTTAACCCTGCGGTGTATTCTTGGAAAGTCTCCCGACCCCTACCACAGGGCATGGGACCCTTCCTTTATATCCTAAAATTATCACGTAAAGACATGTAACTTTGTCCTTTTGCTCTTAGAATGGGGAGGAGACTCTAAACCTCATGTTTTCAGATAACTCTACAACCCAACAAAGGGAACTTTTGAGAAGCATCTAATTTGCCAAGCCCAGAGCTCTCCACAGCACAACCATCTGAAATGGAGCCTTCAAACCTGACAAAGAGACAAGCAGTAGAGAAGCCACCGGTGTCAGGTGCATTGCTTGAGGTGTGTGGACTGTCACAGATTCCTTCTACAGGGAAGAGAAGCCTCGTTACAGCTCAGGCTCACCACAGCCACGAGGGTATGCTCAGAGGCCTGAAAGAGCTTCGCCCTGTCAGTGCCGTGTATACAACATGGGCCTGTATCTTTGTGGCAATAACAACACCCAAGACAATCACTTTTCAAGGAGAAGAGTTGGGGGGAATTGCTTCTGTTGTTTGCTTAGTTTTCAGAGACAGGATCTCATGTAGCCCACGATGGTTTTGAACTCACTATGGGGTGAGGATGGCCTTGAATTCCTGATCCTTCTTCCTCCACCAGCTGAGAGCTGGGATCACAGGTGTGGGTCATCACATCTAACCAAGGAAAGGCTGTTTTGCTCCATGTTTCTATAGGTTCTGAGCCATGATCAGGAGGCCCCCGTGCTATGGACCTGAGGTGATGCAGCAGGTCATGAAGGAAGAACATGGGAGGTGGTGTGTGTGTGTCTGTGAGTGTGTGTGTGTGAGTGTATACGTGCATGTGTGTGTGGTGTGTGTGTGTGTGAGTGTGTGAGTGTGTGTGTGAGTGTGTGTGAGTGTGTGTGTGTGTGTGAGTGTATACGTGCATGTGTGTGTGTGGTGTGTGTGTGTGTGAGTGTGTGTGGTGTGAGTGTGTGTGAGTGTGTGTGTGTGTGTGTGTGGTGTGAGCATGTGTATGTGTGTGTTGGGTGTGGCTAACTCACCGTGTTGGGAAGCAAATGAGAGAAAGAGAAAAAGGAGAGTGAAGAGCAACTATCCTGGGACACACTCCCAATGACGTAACTTCCATCCTCTAGGCTCCGCCCCCTCAAAGATTTCTTTACCTCCCAGTAGACCTGAGGACCAAGCCTTTGACGCCGAGGCATTGGAGAGATATTTAAGATCCAGCTATGGCACCGGAGATGGGTTTGGCGATTTGAGTCCACGTTGGCTACTTGCTCAGCCACATGGGCAGAGGGAATGAATGTTATGAGGGCCGAGTCTAGACCAGCGGTGGCTGCTTGAGATGGTGAGGGCCTTTCCTTCATTGCTGGTCACTGCTCAGGAGGCAGAGGACAGTCATTTTCTGTGTGGGTGTGGGTGTTTCAGAGTCATGGTCAGTCTTAATGCCAATTTGACACAATCTACGATTATCTGGGAAGAGAATCTCAGTTGAGGAGTTGCCTAGATCAGACTGGCCTGTGGGTGCATGCGTAAGCGTGTGTGTACATGTATGCACGTGTGTGTTGTGTAGGTTTGTCTTGATTGTTCATTGGTATAGGACAGTGAAGCCCCTGGGCAGCACCATTCCTTAGGCAGGTAGCTGTTTAAGAAAGCTAGCTAACTTCTTATTGTTGCCTAGGAAGGACCTGGGTTCAATTCCCAGCACCCACGTGGAGGCCCGTTACCTCCTTGGGCACCAGGTATAAATGTGGTACACAAATATACATGCAGGCAAAACACTCATACACAGAAAATGGTAAAAATAAATGCAAAATAAGTTTAAAGAAGAAAGCTAGCTGGGTTTAAGCCAGCCTGTGAGCCAGCCAGCAAGTAGCATCCTCAGTGTTCCTGCCACACTTCATTGGCTCTGAAGAGTGACTTCCTTGGTTAGAGGTAATGCACTGTGTAGCAACAAGCAGGCAGGCATGACTTCCCTTGATAATGGACTGTGACCTAGAATTACAGGTCATCGACTTTCTCCCCCACTGTTGATTTTGGTCAGAGTATCTGTCACAACAACAGAAATGCTCTGAGAACAACCAGCCACAAGGGAATCGGCTCCTTCTGTATCTATGGGCAGAGACGAGAGCAGAACAGACTTTATACACGAGCCATGACTTTGACCTAATGCGTTGCCAGGCAGCGGGCAGGGCGATTCATAATTAAAGACTTCACAGTAGCTGGACCAGGAAGAGTTATGGCAAAATTTAGAGATCTATCTCATGGCCAGGGAGGTGGCGTGCCAACTTAAGAACAGTGGTTTGCTCGCATCTGTGCCAGGCCCATGCTGTGAGCGTGACAGAGAGTTGTCGAGAGCACTTGTATCACAGTAAGTCAAGGCCATGGCGCCGGCTCACATCGACTCTCCCTGTGTCTCATTAATAGAGCCTCATTTCATCTTCACTTGCTAACCATGCACCTTATGTGAGACTTTATGGGTTTCACCAATGTCGTAAAACTGCGTTAGGCGATACGGGTGACTCATCGTCTTTTGGGAGGGAGCACACAGGCTCTGAAAACCGTGCTGACTTATCTTTCACCCGAACACTGCTCTTCCCTCCTTGGATCGACACTGGAATTCTTCCGTTTGTTTCACATGATACAGTGCTGAGTCCTTTGGAGAGCAGTTCCCAGATGAGGCAGGGTTCTTCAGCAGGGGCATGTCTCTGGTTAGCCCCATTTGTTAAGAAGTATGGACAGGGTGGTCTCTTCAACCCAGAGTATCTGGTGGACTCAAGAGGGCCAGGGCGGAGCTGTGGAGATGGCTCAGTCTGTAAAGTGCTTGCCTTGCAAGCCTGGGGACCTAAATTTGGTCCCTAAAACCTGTTTTGTGTTTTTAAGTGCTTGTAATCCCAGTACCAGTGAAGCAGAGCTGGATACATCCCTGGCCAGCCTAGCCTGCTTGATGGGCTTCAAGGTTAAAATACAAAGATGGGAGGTACCTAAGGAATGACACACAAAGTTTTTGTTTTCCTGGCCTTAGCACGCACACACACACACACACACACACACACACACACACACACACACGCTTGACTATAAGAACACGCCCATAAACATACACATCCATATACTCAAGAGGAACAAGTTGGAGGCCGAAGAGATAGTTCAGCGATTGAGAGCACTGGCTGCCGCTCCACAAGATCCAGGTTCAACTCTCAGCACCCACATGGTAGGTCACGATCATTGAACCATGTAACTCTAGTCCCAGGGAATATGACACCCTCTTCTGACCTCTATGGACATTATACATATGTGGTACACACACATACATGCAGGCAAAACACCCATACACACATGACAAAATAAATAAAATTTCAAGAGGTAATTGCCACCCATCCATTGAGTCTTAACATTCTGTCCTGAACCAAGGAGGGTCTTTGAGGGCCCACTCTCCTTTGAGAAGCTTTTGGCAGTTAACAGATGCTGGGGGAAGGGGAGGCATTTTCTTAGGGGTGCAGTCACTGGCAAATTGCTCTGCTCCAGTCAGTGACTCCTCTCCCCTCTGCATGCCCACAACTCCAATTAAACTCAGTAGGTCCCAAGAAAACAAAACACAAAGGCATTAAAATAAGAGAGGGACTTGTTGGGAAGAAGGAATTGGGGGGCCATGGGGTGGGGAACAACGTGTGTTATAAACATGTACCAAATCATCTAAGAATAATAAAAACTAAAAAAGAAAAATGGATGGCACCAGGATCCAAGAGTGATCTTCGGTGTTTGGTCTGGTTGCTAAAAGACAAACAGAAGTCCCCTACCCCATTGGCTCTCCCGCTTAGCCACAGCCTCTCTGGGGACTTTCTCTCTCCCTAGTTTGCATCTTCCCACGTTGACTGGAGTAGGCAGGAAGTGAGCCATCCAGATCCTCCTCCAAGGATGGACCGAAACCCCCAGTGCCAGCCAACTTACTTAGAAACTGCCTGCCGTGTCTCAGAGGCTGCCTGACCCGAGGGCCACAGCCCTCCTGGGGAACTGGCACCTGGTGATCATGGGGCCAGCTGGGGGACACCGATGGGGCTTCCCACTAAGCTGGTGATCCCGGGGCCTACCCTCCAGGCCTGCCACTGCTCCCTCGCAGGTGCCGGCCTCTAATCAAATGCCCCTCACCCCAGGCGGCATCTGCTCCTGGATGCCAACTTCAATGCTCCCTTGATCCTGAGACCCAGGGTGCTTTCCAGCTATCCATGCGTGAGAATGCACCTGACAGGCTGCACAGCCCTGCTGCTCCCCAGCGTCCAGACCTCACTCTGCTGTCTCCGCTGTCACACTCACCAGACGACTCCAAGCAGATCCCTTTGACACAGCAGAACAAGACGCAATTCTCAAACATCAACCTTTAGAGCATCGCTTTCACCCTGAAAGTTTCTGAGCCACCACCTCCCTTGCTCACTGTTCAGTGTGCTCACATCGGTGCTGAGTAGCCAATTCCTGCCACGACAAACATTCCCTTATGATGTGGGATTCCCCCCTGGATGCTGTGAATACTGCTGGCTAATCAAGTAACTGCTTTGGTCTGTTGATAGGGTAGAGCAGAGCTAGGTGGGGCGGGGGGGGGGACCGAATGCTGGGAGAAAGGAGTCAAAAAGAAGCCGTGTAGCCCCTCCAGAGACAGATGCCTGAACTTTACCAAGTAAGCCACTGCCATGTGGCGATACACAGATTAATAGAAATGGCTTAAATTAATATGTAAGAGTTAGTGGATAAGAAGTTAGAGCTAATAGAGCAAGCAGTGTTTGAAATAATATAGTTTCTGTGTGATTATTTTGGGGCTGAGCAGCCAAGAACCAACAACTGGCCTCCTTACAACACCATTAAGGTTCTAGAAGAAAGTAAATCAAGCCTCAGGAAGGTTCTGAAGCTACAAGACTCACAACGACCCCTCCTCGGGGTCTATAAGCAGTAACAATTACAATGGGAGATGAGACTGTTAGATGAGCTGCCTGAAAACTCCAGGATGTAGCCGTCCTGAGTTGTCTTCCATGCTGGGATGACCTTTCCAGTGATGTAGCTGCCTTCAAGGCACAATGATTCTCTAAGTAACCCCCATAAACTCTGATTTAGTTGTTTGCCGAAGTTTCTGATCCCCAAATGAATTCACAGAGCCGGATTTCTGATGCAAATTACATGAGGGTTTTTAAATAATATTCAAACTTGAGTTTAGACTCCACCTCCACCACATCAACGCAGTGACTGAGGGAAGTACAGCCCCCAAGCCTGGGGAAGAGTAGAACTTTTAAAGGGAAATGCAATAGTTAGGGGGGTTCAAGTTTTGTCATCTTGGGATTGGGTGAGGAGGACATAGGATAAGGTAGTTTCTGAAACCATTGGTCAGTTTTTAGGCACAAAAAGCTAACAAAGAGTCATAAATTACTGACAAGGTAACTTCAAGGACAGGATGTCTCCCAAGAACATCTGGACCTCATTAAATTTTATGGCCCTGCTCCCTATCTTAATTGGCCATTTTTAGGGTATCTGTTCAAGCTTCTGCTATGGCAGCACATTTCTGGAGCTGAGATCGTTCACCCCTAGCTCATTATATGGCTTAGGGTGAATGAAGCCCCTTCTTTAAAATGGAGTTTGCAAAGTCAGGTCCTCACCTTAGTAAGCTAGACTTGGGTGCATTCACTTTTTGGTCTACTGTAGGTGCCCTGTCATTTGTTTTAATATGTGCATCAATTCATCTAACCCTTTTGTGGGTATTATTACTCTGATTCTACAGAAGAAATGGAAACAGAGGAAGGTACCCCATTTGCGAGGTGGGGGGACTGGATTTAGACTTGTGCTTTGCAACCAGAAAGGATGGCTCCCCAAGTTATTTAGGACTAGAATCCCTGGAAGGTCTTCTACAGACCACAGTCCCTACTCAAGGAGTTTCAGATGCAGAAAAGTCAGAGATAGGATTTGAACCCCTGTACCTCTAACAGCTTTCGTCTGGTACTGAAGCAGCTGCTCCAGGGACGCCTCTTCCTTGGCTATCACTGGGATAAAACACTCAATTCCTAAATAAAATTACAGCTGCCACCATGTGAGACACAGCCTGTTTCCCACACATAGAATCTTAAGTTTTCAAACACTGTCTGTAAACGGAGACTGCTCGTTTGTTTCCGGGCCGCCCTGACCCAAATAATCACACAAAACTCTGGCCTTCATAAATGTGCTATAGGAATGCATGCACCTGTACTCACACAGTGACGGCAAAAATAAAAACGAACAGGAAAGCTGTCTGTAGTAAAGTCTGCTAGAAAAGGTTCCACGCGGCCTCCCACAGCACTCAGAAGCTGCTAACCAGATATAGAGATGGCATCCACAATTAAAACAGCAATGACGGTGCCTGTCATCCCTTCCAGTATTGAAAAGTATAAAGTAATCTGTTGGAAATGTTTTAGGGTGAATCTTCTATCTGCTCATTAATTCATCGGTAATATTTACCTATTTAATATTTAACAGGACCACGGTTTGCACTGGCAGAAACAGACACCATCCTAATTGCTGTAATGTCAATCACTGATGGTTTTACCATCCATCCATTCCCGGGGAACTGCAGTCTTTCCTGCCCGTTTAGCAGTTGGTTTTTGCATCATCTCTGTGAAGTAAGATGATCTAGTGAGCCACTGTGGCCAGGATGGACCCTGGAGCACAAGGACCAGAGGGTCGGCTCTGCCCCAAGCAGAACTTACACCCTGGGCCTCTTCCAAATTGTTCTGCGAAACAACTTTGTCTCTCAGGGACTGTGTATTCTAGGCTAATATGGCAAAATACTTACCTGTAATTTTACTTCGCACAGAGAGAAAATAACAATAAGGAAGTTAAAAGTGACTATCTGTTTTGGTTCTCTGAGGATTGCAGACAGGATGTCTGCTGCTAGGACCTGGAGTCTTGAGCAGGGGAGCTGGAATTCGTCTCTAAGGACTCTGGAATAGACGACACCTGGAAGATGATATTCCAGTCTGTGAGTGGTGAGGGGACTGTGTGCACTGTGGGGCTGTAATGCTATCGTTCATTTTCCTTAGTGTGCTGAGACTCTGAACTGGTGGACAGACCCGTGCTTGGCTTCTTACCAGGACCACCCTTCGGCTGTGCTTGTCCTTGCCCACTCGAGCACTACCAGAGCCAAGGTGGCGCCTGACCTCATGCCACTTGGATGATGACCCCATGCCAGTTGGATGATGACCTCATGCCACTTGGATGATGACCTCATGCCACTTGGATGATGACCCCATGCCAGTTGGATGATGACCTCATGCCAGTTGAAAGGTGTCAATCTACAATTGTATTGACCGTGCTATGGCACTGGTCACATATCAGAAATGCAGTCTGATCAACAGAAGACAGCACCAAAAACAAATGAAGACAAACAAAACAGGGAACCTAAAAAGAGTAATTTAATCCTATGAGGTTTGTCATAGGTGTTCATAACGCTAAATTTATGCAAATACAATTCACTTTACACATGCAAACTTTACCTTTTCAACATATTGAATATTCATCTCGCTGCTCAGAGAGCCAGCTTAAATGGCTTCTGCACTGACTGTCACTTAAATTTGAAAACCCAGTGAAGCCACTATTTGGTGCAGTCTGTAAATTACCTGTTGTGGAGGAGGCTGCCCCAGTTCCAAGTGTGCAGCAGGTCTATGTCGAGCAATTAAGCAGTTTGTAACACGCTGCTTACAAACCCCATTTAAATGCTCGGCCTCCTGAAAGAGCCAGAGTTCATGCTAGCAGCTCAGCCCGTGGTCAGGAAGCCACTGTTTCAAAGCCACGTAGCTTTTATTGTACCTTTCTTAAAGTAGCCTGCCCTTGCTTGCCATGAGCCCATCTAGAAAAAAAAAATTGTGGCTACCAAAAGCCATGCTTAACTCTGTTCTTTTGTGTCTAGAATTCCTTTTTAAGCTTTCTCAGATTTTATGTGGATGTAGTTACCCATGTTGACGGTGCCAACTTGTTGTGGAGGAGGCCGCTTGTTTCCTTCCTGACTACTTAGCCTCAAAATAATCACACAGAAATTGTCTTAATTAAATAACTGTTTGGCCCATTAGCTCTAGCTTCTTATTGGCTAACGCTTACATATTAATTTAACTCATTTCTATTTATCTACATGGCTGTGGCTTACCAGCTAAAGTTTCCATGTCTGTCTCCGGTTGGGGTACATGGCTTCTCTCTGACTCCTCTTCTCTCTCCTAGCATTCAGTTTAGTTTTTCCCTGCCTAGCTCTGTTCCTCTACAGCTCTGTTATAGGCCCAAAGCAGTTACTTTATTTATCATTGGTAATCATAGCATACAGAGGGGAATCCCACATTAGTTACCTAGGGATTGTAGAGAAGCGCCAGTTTGGAGAGCCTAACCTTGTGGCTTTGATCCACTTAAGCATCCAGTGTGGTTTATTAGAGATAACAGAATCAAGAAAGACAGCCGACAGAACTACTGTCCCAGCATTTGCAAGGCTGAGGTTGGAGGACAGTGATGACTGTAGCCAGCCTGGAATACACAGTGTGTCTGCACTGAAGAAATAAAGTACCAATGAAATAAAAGCCTGTGGAGACCCCTTTTCAATGTGAGCCTATTTTCACCTTGTCTGAAGGCCAGAGAGTTTCAGCTTGTTCAAAATCGTGGCTACACATCCTGACCTATGGTGTGGTTATTTGGTCTCTTGACATTAGTTGACCCATACAGGTAGCTCAATGGTTGGGAAATTCAAGCGTACTTGCTCTGCTCCTTCTTTTGAGAGGGGGGTTTGACCTTGGGAGTGGCTGCCTTCAGGACACTTGGTCTAGACTGGGTTCATTGCCTAAACAACAGAATGCTAATGACTTGATGTCTCAAAGTATTGAAGCAAGTAACTGTTCTAGTTGTCCTTTGTATCATGTTAAAGCAGTCTTTTGTCTTCTTCCCCCGTGGTAAGAAAGTGTGTGGAAAATTAACTGTGGGGATTTCAGTATTCACTGGAACTCTCTCCCCATACTATCCTATGTTTCTGTTTTATTATTTTCACTCACATCTTTGTTTGCTTTATATTTTTCTAATACTCATGCCCCTGCCCTGGTAAGTGTTGAAGCATGGTCCAAAACAAAGCCTAAAAATGGAAATGACAGTTTTCACATCATCTGTAATTCATCTTGCTTAGAACAAACTTGAATTTCTGATTTGTGCGCCATAAAGTTTAAGAAGCCAGTAAGATCACAGCTGAAATAAAAAACTGTACAGAACATAAATTGTGATTCAGATTTATCGTAAACATTTTCATAAGAACATACACACTATTGGGGAAAAGGTGTCTAAAAGTAGGTCATACAAATTTCCCTAGGGAAGATCAGGAAATAAAAAAAAACAAAGCAAAAATATCTATGCAAAAATATTCATGAGCAATATGACTTCAAGGTGAGGACGGGAAGATCTAGGATGGTGTGAGGAAAGGAAATACATGAGCTTCATCTCACAGAAGAGGCGTTTGCAAGCTCTTACACATGCTTTGGCTTTTGAGAGGAAGAAGATTCATTCACAAACAATTCAAAATTAACTACTGTTTACCTAAAAATATTTTAAGAGATTGCTAAAAAAAAAATAAGCTAAGAGTGTCTTTAAAAGATATAGGAAAAAGCCGGGCAGTGGTGACATATACCTTTAATTAACAGCATGCAGGAGACATAGGCATGAGTTCGAGGCCAGCCTGGCCTACAAGAGTTAGTTCCAGGACAACTAGGACTGTTACATAGAGAAACTCTGTCTCAAAAACAAACAAACAAAATACAGGAAAGAGAAGAGGCAGGTGGAGGAGCACTGTGGTGGAGGGTGTCCCATCAGTGTGAGGAGCACTGTGGTGGAGGGTGTCCCATCAGTGTGAGGAGCACTGTGGTGGAGGGTGTCCCATCAGTGTGAGGAGCCCTGTGGTGGAGGGTGTCCCATCAGTGTGAGGAGCACTGTGGTGGAGGGTGTCCCATCAGTGTGAGGAGCACTGTGGTGGAGGGTGTCCCATCAGTGTGAGGAACATGGTGGAGGGTGTCCCATCTGCGTGAGGAACATGGTGGAGGGTGTCCCATCTGCGTGAGGAACATGGTGGAGGGTGTCCCATCTGCGTGAGGAGCACCATGGTGGAGGGTGTCCCATCTGCGTGAGGAGCACTGTGGTGGAGGGTGTCCCATCCGCGTGAGGAGCATGGTGGAGGGTGTCCCATCCGCGTGAGGAGCACCATGGTGGAGGGTGTCCCATCCGCGTGAGGAGCATGGTGGAGGGTGTCCCATCCGCGTGAGGAGCATGGTGGAGGGTGTCCCATCAGTGTGAGGAGCATGGTGAGGAGGGTGACATCATCATAGAAGATCACGGTGAGTTGGGATCCACCATCATGGAGGAGCACAGTGATTGGAAAGATCCACCAGCATGAAGGAAGGAGCATGGTGTGGGGAGGATAGCCATTATTTCTGTGTGTCTTTTGTATGCATGTTATTCTTCTATCCTCCATTGAAGCCAATCCTATTGTTTTAGGGCTTTACACTATTCTTATACACTAATTACCTTTAAGTTCCAAGTACCATCCCACCAGCCCCTCCCTCTGTACTCCAATGTATGGATCTAGAAGGACAAAATTCAGCCCCTGCAGCCAATTCATCTTCACAGCAGTGGCAGCATTTCAACTCCCACCAGAACGCCAACTTCCCTACATCTTGTCAGTTGTTATTGGTGTTTTGAGTCACCATCTAATGGGTGGGAGATGTGACGATGCCCCTCCCTGTGAAGCCTGGAAAATGTGGCTAGGGTCACCCGTGTGCATGTTGCTTTTCTCGGTTGGTGGCTCAGTACTGTCAGTATGCCAGCTGGTGCAAATGGGAGGTGGGAAACAAAAACCCGGACCTTGGATTCAAGAAGAGGGAAAAACCTGAGTGACAGATTAGAGCAGGCTGGTTTTCACGCTTATTGGGGTGAATGGCAGCCCCTCCCCAGGTCATCTGCTAAGCTGGGTGGACTGGACCGTGGCCCTTCTACAGGGTGTCTGCTAAGAATCATTTAAAAGGTGTAGAGCTTCCCAATGCCTGGGGCTCACTTGCAGCCTCCCCTCCACCTGTCTTACAGGCACTGTGCACCCTTGGAGTTGTTATCCTGTAGAGAATCTTGCTTGTGGAGAAACAGACCCAAGGATGGGGAATTTACCTGTTTACTTTAATCCTACTACCTGGGTCCTGGATCCAGTCAAAATAACTGCAAAACTGAAAGTCAACAGAACACAGTAGGGTCCCTTTGAAAAGGCCCATGCATTCTGGAAAGTAGGTGGGTTTCTGTGAAACCTGTTCTGCATAACAACATCTCAAATCATCACAAGATTCCTTCTAGATGCCTTCAAGGCAACACAGATTTCTTCTAGACGTTTTAAGTTTGTAGCTCGAGATATTTTCTGCACTACCGTGCTTCACCCACCAGGTCCCACAGAGGATGACATGCTTCCTTCATTAGTCCATTAAATGCAGATGAATATCATGTATGAACATCATGTAGGGAAACGAGTCAGTAGGTCAGCTGCTGTATATAGGCAAAATACCAGCGGACAAACAAGCTGAGCGTGGCAGAGCCTGTAGTTCCAGCACTCAGGAGTCTGATGCAGGAGGATTGCTGTGAGTTTGAATCAAGTCTATGCTATTCAGGAAGACACTCAGTGTGCTGTGTGTGTGGGCGCACATGCTTAAGAGACAGCTTAGCTGGTAAAAGTACTTGCCCTGCAAACATGAGGACCCTAGTTAAATTCCTAGAACCCATGTGAAAATGCCAGGCGTGATGCCATGTGTTTGTAATCCCAGGGCTGGGGAGGCAGAGGCAGTACGATCCCTGGAGGCTCAGCAGCCTGCCAGTCTAGAGTCACTGATGAGTTCCTGGCCAATGAGAGAGCCTGTCCCAAAGAAGGCGGCAATGCTCCTGAAGATGATACTGAAGTTGTCTTTTGCTCTTCACACACGCGTGTGCACCTGTATGTATGTACATACATGCGTATGTATGTACAGGTGCACAAGCATGTAATGAAGAGAGGGAGGGAGGGGAGGAGGGGAGGAGCGCTGAAAGGAAGGGAAGAATGTTAAACTAAGGGGCTCACAGGCATGCTAGCAAGCATAAGAGGCAGAAAAACTCAAGACAAGCAGGAGTCAGTGGGAGAGAGGGTGCAGCACCTCCTGCTGTTCAGGACTCCTTGATTAGCTGCCCGCACACCCGTCCTGAAAGTGGACCACAAGGACTTAGTTCTTACATTCAGAGGGACACTTGGCACGCTAGTCCTCACCTTCTATTCTGTTTTAAGATGGGATAGTCACTGCTTCTTATGCCTAGCTTAACTTGCAAGGCAGTTAGGTACACGGAGGAAAGAAAGGTCACTTTCAGGCAGAGCTTCCAGGAGATACTTGAGCAGATAGGGGTTGTGAGATGGGGGGGGGGGGCATGCTTGGTGGAGGGTCCTAAACCACCAGCAGCCATGCTGCAGGAAGGGGAAGGGAACAGGGGCCAGCCAAGGGTAGACACAGAGGCGCGAAGGCTGGCCAGGTCTGAGGTCCCCGTCACTAAGGAGATGGATCCTTGCTATTGTAATTTAAAGCCATTGCGTACTCAGCATTTACATTTGCTGTGGGTAAAGCTTGGGAAGGCTGAGCCAAATCTCTTTTTGAAGTTCCAGCTGGAGAAGTCTCAATACACACATGCAGACTTTTAAAGGGAAAATAAACTTTTAAATGCAAATTGCAGCTATCAACCTAAAATAGTTGGTGGGAAGTTTGGGTGAATCAAAGGGCTGCCTGTGCACCAGAGGGGAGAGCTGGGGAGGGGCTCCTGTTGCTATATTTACACAGACCCGCCCCTGTTCCTCAAGTGGCTGGCACTGAGAAATGAGCAAGGCAAGAATTCCAGATATGCTTGGCCTTTCAGATCTATAAATGGATGCTGGCTATTTATATGTGGCCTACTTACAAACACCCTTTATGGAGTGCCTACCTGGGGCAGTCGGCACAATCTGATAGGCCAGAACTTCACAGCTCCTGCTGGGAAAGGAAACGTCCTAATGCTGAGAGGATTGCCCAGTGGGTAGAGCACCTGCTACACAAAGCCTGATGTCCTCGGTTCGACTTCTCAGAACACGCAGAGGTCAGACCTGGGCTGCCTGGACCCTGCCCTACAACAAAAGATAGATCATTCCTCTTAAAATAAAAAAATGAAAGGATATCATCACATTTGCATTCTCTCTGCCATTTTTGTTTTCATCCTAAAGCAATTATAAAGCAAGTCCCAAGCAGAGTGTAGCGGTGGTGACGACTGTAATCCCACTTGGGAGGTGGAGACAGGAGGATGAAAATTCAAGGCCATTGTTTGGGGCCTGGCCTGGGCTTCCTGAGACCCTGTCTCAAGAAAAAATTCAGGCTGTCATTTTCTCTGAACCAACTTCTTCCTTTTTTGTCTCTTATGTCTGAGAATGTCTTCTTAGATAACCTTCACGGCACTTACACGCTTAATCTTAATAATTCTTTCACATCGTCATCTGTTACTAGTTTCTTAGCAAACTTTCTCATTGTCGCAAATGTCTTTTTGCTTATCTGGCTTGTTCAAGCCAAAGGACAAGGAAGGTAGCAGGCTACATTTCACAGCTGTATCTCTTATTAACACCAAGTCTGGGATATTCTCCTGTACGCCTGCCCTTCACTATGCTTTTGGATTTCTGTTTGAAAGGGATCAAGCTAGGTGTGATGGCAGATGTTGTGATCTTAGTTCTGGACGCTGAGATGGGTGGATCACAAGTCGAACCTGGGAGGCGAAGGAGACCCTGCTGTCTCAAAGACAAACATCAGGTTGATTTTCTTGTAGGATAAACCATGCCCTGCATTTGTCTTTTTGCTTCCTCTGAGGGTTTTTAAATGGTCCCTTTGGGTCCCAAACCATCTTTTTGAGTCGGGTGTTGTTAGTTTCCTACATTTAGCCATCTTTCTAAAGATGGGAAGAACACTATTACAGCCTGAGCACCTGTCGCCATGTGAACGCAATTATTCTTTTATCCTCTCCAGGTTGGGTTCCTTAGTGTTCTCCTGAGTCAGTCAGCAATTGACGGGGCTGTCAAAGAATCTCGTAGGGACCTGCATCTCCTGGACACCGATGCTTCACAGTTGATGGTCACCTGCATCCTCCTTTCCACATCACCTTGAGAATGCAACGGAGGGAGCAAGGATTGTGTGATTGCATGGATAGTTTTCTACTCTATCCAGGATACCATTCTGTTCCTCAAAAAATTCTCCCAGCAATATGGTCACTGACAATGAGCCAGTGGCCTAAGGGTGATAAGCACAGGGCATAGCAGGCTTTTTTCGTTTTGGGTCACCAACCAGCTCCCAAATCATGACATGGAGACTTATTATTGGTTATGAATGGTTGGCCTAGCTTAAGCTAATTTCTGGCTAGTGCTTTTAACATAAATTAACTTGTTTCTCTTTATCTACCTTTTGCTTTCTGGTTTTTTACTTTTCTTTCCTTCTGTGTATCTTACTTTCACTGTTTCTTGTGTCTGTCTGTCTGGTGGTCGCCTGGCTTCTTGCCCTGGACATGTCCCTCTCTTTCTCCCTCATTCTATTCTCCTTCTTTCTTCTTGTTCTTTCCTCTTCTATTTATTCTCTCTGCCTGACAGCCCTGCCTATCCTTATCCTGACTCGCTATTAACTGCCCAGCTTTTTATTAGACAAATCAGGTGCCTTAGACAGGCAAGGTGAAACAAATGGGACACATCTTACATAATCAAACACACGTCCTTCCATCATTAAACAAATGCAGCATAAACAAATGTTACAATCTTTACATAGTTAAAATAACATTCCACAACACAAGGAATGTCTGCCTCAGAATTACCCACAACACGAGTGACCCACAACGCCTGGGCTTTGCCTTAGTAAATAGGAAGGGAGACTCGGAATCTGCATAATATGTGAGACACAGGTTGGCAATCTGTGAAACAGCCTGGAAGCTGTGGAGCTTGGGAACTTGGACCTGAATGGCAAACATATCACAAACTAGGCTGCACTAACTTCCTTGGTGTGCAGCCTGTACACTACAGTCCAATGGCCAATGTCACTTTCACTGACTGCTCCACCCCGTCATACACATACATACATACATACCATTTGCCTTTCTGACGGAACCAATAGCTTCCTCCCCTCTCATGGTGGCGGTATTGAGGACTGCACGCAGGACTTGCGTCTGTGAAGCAAGCACTCTACTGCGGAGCTGATCCCCAGCCCAGACCCTGTACTTTTCAATGCCTTAAGTTATTTCATGATGCCTCTCCCTGCCCCTTGTCAGTTCCCTATATTATACAGTCAGCTCTCCAATTTGCGGGTTCCCATCCGTCTTAGTTTGGGTGTTTATTGCTGTGAAGAGACACTATGACCACAGCAACTCTTACAATGAAAACATTTAATTGAGGGGGTGCTCGCTTACAGTTTCAGAGGTTCAGTCCATTATGATCGTGAAGGGGAGCATGGCTGCATGCAGGCAGACCTGGTGCTGGAGCTGAGTGCTCTATCTTGCAAGCAACAGGAAGTGGACCAACAACCACACTGAGGAAAGCTTGAGAAAAAGATTTCAAAGTCCATCCCCATAGTGACACACTTCCTCCAACAAGGCCATACTTCCTAATAGTGTCACTCTCTTTGGGGGCCGTTTTCTTTCAAGAGCATTCTGAATAGACTAATATAACAGACTCTTTCTGAAGACAAACCAGGGTGGTCAGAAGTCAGGATGGGAGATGAGGACTTTGATCAGAGTTAGGGTGTGATGTTCCAGATACATTCAGAGTCTTTCTGCACCTGGCGATGCAAGGTTGTCAGGGTGGGGGCTGAGGTCAAACTTCCTGAGAAGAAGGCTTCAAGGAAGAAGTTTAGTGAGGGCAGTGTGGCCTGGTAGTAATCATTGTGTGGCAGGACCAAGAAACAAAGGAGACTGTGACAGAGAACATCACACCGCCTCTGATAGGTCAGCGCTTTCTTTGCGTGCACTGCAACCACAAAGAAGGCTGCCTTGGACACTGGTCAGCAAGCTCTGAGACTTGGAATGGGCAGAATGGTCCATTTATTCCCAATATATAATCCATAATGATGTGGATCTGCAGTGATACAATATAAAATAAAAAAAAAGGTTTTGCCACATCTAATCTCTTTTTTTATGATGCTGATTTTTATTTTTTTTATTTAATTTATTTATTTATTAAAGATTTCTGCCTCCTCCCCGCAACCGCCTCCCATTTCCCTCCCCCTCCCCAGATCAAGTCCCCCTCCCTCATCTGCTCGAAGAGCAATCAGGGATCCCTGACCTGTGGAAAGCCCAAGGACCGCCCACCTCTATCCAGGTCTCCTAAGGTGAGCATCCAAACTGCCTAGGCTCCCCCAAAGCCACATCTAATCTCTTAGCCTCTTCTAGTTGCCCCAGCTAAAACTCTGAGGCGAAGGAGCTCATAGGCGCAACCCAGGAGCAGCCAATCAAATCTCGCGAGAGAGCAATCATCCATGGGACTCTCGCTCTGGCTTCCGGCTGGCAGGTGGGCTGGTGGCGTCGCCCAGAGCAACGGCGATGGCGGCCACGGCGGCCGGGCGGCTGTTCTCGCTGGAGCTGCTGGTGGACTGGGTGCGGCTGGAGTTCGGGCTGGCGCCCTGCGCCGGGGATCCCGCTGTGGCGTTTCACCTGCTGGACTTCCCGCCGCTGCTCGTCCTCCCTCCTGCCGCTTCAGCCCGGGAGCCCCGGAGTGGCACCATCGACTTCGGACGCGGCAAGGCCTGCCTATTACGCCTGCGCCCTGCCGCCCTGCGTGGCCCTCGCCTGCGCGCAGCGGTGCTGCAGCTACCCGAGGATCCAGCGTCTGCACCGTGCATGCTGGGTGCTTGCGACATCCTGCTCGTCGCCTCCCATGGCCGACGCGGTAAATACACCCTGCGCGGTCCGGCAGCCGAGCGCGTCGGGGAATTGGCGCTCTTCTACCGCCTAACTGACCTGGGACGCTTTCCCCCGGGGGTTCCGGAGCTGCAGGGCCCTCTGAACCCTGAGAGTATCACCTCCGAGGCCATGGAGGTGTGGGAGCCACCCACCCAGGAGACCTCGAAGCCATGCACTAGAGAAGCCACTGTCAGATGCCTACAGTGTGCCTCAGATGTATGCCGCTTGGAGGCCTCAGAGCCATGCCCCAAGGATACCAATAGCTGGTCTGCAGGGGACTCAGACTCCTCAGCTGTCCAGAAGACCTGGGAAGAAGCAGTCTTACACAGCAAGGCCAGCTCTGGGAACATAGCTTCTGCCCCTTGTTCACCGGCTCCCAGTGGGAGGACTGCCAGCCCCCTCAGCCCGGAGGTCACTGAGCTGGAGTTTGAAACCAACACCTTTTGCCCTCCTCCTCTGTATTACACTCACCTGATTCAGGAAAAGACACCCCCTGCCAGGGTTGAAATCACTATTGAGCCTCAGAGAAACGGACCTGAGGAGCCGGATGGCATTTATCCCGAAACTAAACCTGTAGGTCCTCCCGTACACCCGATGAAACATACAAGATCTGCAATGGAGGAGAGCCCTCCAGTGCTTCTCAATCCTCCCCAGACGCAGGGTCCAGGTGCAGTGAATGAAGTTGCGTGTCCCCAGACTGAACAGAATACAGCCAATGCAATAAGACAGCTGCCGCTCTTGAACGCTTTGCTGATTGAGCTGTCCTTGCTGTGCAACCAGCCCGTGGCAAGTCCCGCTCAGGTTCACCCCCACTTGGCCTGGTTGTACAGAGGTGAACACAAGGGGCCAGAGCTTTCTGCCAAGTCCACATCTCGGTCAGAATTAAAGAGCAGCAAACTTTCTGTGAGAGAAAGTGAAAAGCTCGTGAGTCTTCAGCCTAAAAGGAACCCTAAAGGTAAGCATTCAGAGAAGATCAGTGGGAGCCCGCCCCCGAGAGCCGCCAAGGGGAGGCTGCTCTATGGCTTAACGAACACCCTAAGACTGCGTCTAAAGCAGACAAACCCCGACATGCTGGTTGTCCATGAAAAGAGAGAACAGTATAGAAAATCACAAATACAAACTGGGGGACCAAAATTTCGGGTCCCATCGTGGAAAGGGAAAGTACCAAGCTTGGCAACACAAAGCCAGATGCCACCACAGCCGCCCGAGAAGCCTTCCGACTCCAGTGGGTCTTTTGCTGAAGGTAGTGATACTTCAAGGCAAATCAGTGCATGCTTTGATGAGCCAAGTACAAATACATCTAAAGCAGTGAAACAGAGCCAGGCTGATAGACAAGTAACAGGGGGGCAGAGTGAGAACAGAGCCAGCGACACTTGGTTGGAAGCAGGTTTGGGTCCCATAGAGTCCATCATCCCAGCGAGAGTTCCTCCTTCACATATCCTGGAAGGAGCATCCAAAATGCTGGTCCAAAGCCCAGGGCTTTCCCGACAGGATCCTGCAGTTGACCAAACTGTGGAGGAGGGGAAAGGTGGTAGCCACGTCAAAGTCACGGACCTTGTGACTTCTGATGCAGGGGTCAACAGAGCAGCCAGTAGAGACAGTTCCTGCAAGAGCATCTCAGAGCTAGAGTACCAGGAAGAGTTAGCCAGCCCTTGCTATTCTGAAGACTTCTGCATGACTGAGAATAACAGCAGAAGTCTGCTGGCTCCTGGCTCCAGCACAGGGGCAGAAAATGCCCAGCACGGTTCACAAGCAAGCAAGTCCAGCGAGGCAAGACTGTCCACAAGGAAAACCAGCAGCGAGCTGAGTGTGCTCAGCCCTCCCTTCTCTGCTGGCTCCCCAGTGTGCTCCCATAAGCTATCTCATGTACTGAAGATTCCCTGTAGGAGTCTGGAGGAAGCCTCCAGTAGCTCCACCAGCGACTTCTCATCACAGTGGACAAATGAAAAGGAGAACCAGGCAGATGCTCTGAGTGCAGGTAGTTCAAAGGTCATGAGGACAGGTCGGGACAGCTCCACTAAACTTAAAGGAGGAGCTGGTCGCAGGTCATCTGAGAGAAGCCAGTCACCAAGGACATCGCAAGTGAGTTCTTATGAACCGTCCAATCTGTCTGAGCTAGAACTCAAGGGCTTTGACAACAGCGAGTCAGCTGAATTCCAAGAGGAGGAAGATGATCTTGGGCCACTGAACTTCTCCAAACAGTGCAGAGACATCTGTGAATTAGTAATAAATAAACTTCCAGGATACACCGTGTGAAGTTTGCTGCTTTCGAAAGCTAGTTTCTAACTGATAAGCGCTGATCATGAAGAAACGTTATAACTCTTACACGACGTTAGGGCGTAACGTCCGTGGTGGTAGGTCTTTAGGAGATGTATATAGTTTGTCATTGATGTTTAGTGCCTCACCCTTCACGCCGATCCTACTCTGAGTCACTGTTAAGCTTAGAATGATTCTTTTGTGAGATGTTGAAGATTAAAAGTATGTCTATATACTCTGTGGAAGTGTCAGCCTCACGGTGCAGATTAATCTAAAGTCGGCGTTCTAGGCACCGTTGTAGAAAGAAGCGCTCGTGCGTGAGCTCAGCACCGGTTCTTAATGGGAATAAATCTGGTAACAGGTGGATGTGTTAGGGTGTGAGGTGCAGAGGGGGATTGTGATTGTCTGCTGCGAGGCGTTTTTGGCATATGGACCTTCGTGACACCCTGTCCTCTTATTGGTTAGTCTTCCTTTTGTATGAATATACTCCATTTGCACTGATTTGAACTTAGGTTTCTTGATAAATCCTGTCTTACTTTACACACCAATATTACCTTTTTTTTTTTATTTATGAAGTTGCTGAATAAAAGCCTTGACAGTTAAAATCTTACTAAAGGCTGTAGCACAAACACTTAACAAGAAGCATGGACTCTCCCTAATGGAAATGTATTTGGGTAATATTTTAATTTCACTGAGTTTAAACAGCCTTCAAGTATACTCAAGCATTTAGGAGAACAAAGTCAGGCTTCATCCCATATAGTTTTGTGAACAGGAGTTTAGTTTATGCCGTGTTTTCTGGTTGCTCAGTGTTCATTTGTAACATGGAAAAGCTGACTACCATAAACCCTCGCCATCAGTTCTGCGGGATGTCCTTCATTGATTTCAGATTTCACGCTGTGTTCAGATACTTATAGGCATTGTAGTATAATACATGTAAGCTGTGTTAGACTGTAACTTTTAGACTTTTTAATGTCGCTGGTGCTTTGGGACCTGTGAGACAAAGCCCTGGTTTTTCTGTTATTACATAAATTATTATAAACAGTTACACAGTTATATGTGCATATTCTGAGTGATTGATCCTAGAAAGGACTTACAGTCATGATGATAAGGGGCCATTGTGGATACATGAGTGGAGTCAGGCGTGAGCTTGGCGTTCCCGGGAGAGAGAATGGCATCTGGATGGTGATGTTATGTTCACGTCACAGTGGCATAAAGTCAGTTTGCTGCACAAGGAAAGTTCGAGATTGTAGAGAGACTCAGACTCCAAGTACACTGTCCAGCCATGGGAGGTGGGGCCAGGACAGGGATGCTTGTGAGTGAGCATGAGTAAGTCATGGCCTTGGAGTGTTGTAAAATACCGGAAATAATTACTCAGAGCTACAGAAGTTAAGTCTGGAAATGGAAAAGGATTTTATGCTACAGACTGATTTCTCCTTGTCTGTAAATATAAAATCTATGCTGTATTTTGAATCCATAAGACATAGCGTGGTACCCAGACATGAACTGTGCAAATGTTTAATGTCATTTTTTCCCATGGAAAAGGCAACATATGAGTACTAAAAGAATCATCAAAGATAGTGTAGTGGTTTGAATGAGAAACATCTCCCCTAAGTTGTATTTGACACTTGGTCCTTGGTCTGTAGCATTATTTGGGGAGGCTGTGGAACCTTTTGGAGGTGGAGCCTTGTGGAAGGAAGTACATCGCAGCGTGGGGTGCTTTGCGGATGTTTAGCTCTGTTCCACCTCTTGTTCTCTCTCTTTCCTGCCTGGGGGGAAGTGAGACTGGTTAGCTTCCAGCTCCCACAGCTCTGCTTTCCCTGCCTCTGGGATGGGAATAGGTGAGGGAGGTGACGCCCCAGGGTGAAAGGTGAAGGTATAAGAGCTGAGACAGTGGGGCAGGGCCAGAACAGGGAGCCTGTCTCTAAAATCGTGTGGCTCATAGGGCTGTTCTAAGGGAGATGCTGTGACCATGTATTTAAATCACCTGCTACAGTCTGGCCTCCAATATGGCCTTGTGTTTTAATTCTTTAAGCTGTTGGCTTAGTTTTTAAATACTTTTGTACTTGGTATTATTTATGAAGCCTGATTTTATTTTATATGGTTAAAATTACTGAAACATGAGATCTGGTTTTAGGGTCATGAATAGTAGGCTCTGTCATTTCACAGTAGAACTGGTCTATTGCAGCTCAACTTTTCAAACGGGCTGGATAGCAAAACTGACCGAGGTGACAGGGGCTACAGCAGTACTGAGCATGGTACCCAGTGCCTTGGACACCTAGCCCTTGGGACAGAGAAGCAAAGTGAGCCACAAAAACAGTGCTGGTCCTGCCTCTGTATGCAGCTGAGGCGGCGGCTGTCTGTTGGGTCCTTTGAACCGTTGCTGTAGATGCAGAGGCCTGGACAGAGACACACCACATCTCTACCTCTCGTTCACATGCCCAGTGGTGGTGACTTCTCCAGGTAGGAGGAGCATCTGTCATGAACTTCTGTCACACCCTGTGGCTCCCGATTGCGAGTCACCCTTCACGTCCTGGTTTGTGTTTTTTCTTCATGTACAGAGTGCATTGTTACAGAATTAGACTTAGGGACTAGACTTTTGTTTGCAACAAACGAACAGGTCAAGACTGGAAATTGAAAATGACTTTTTAATTATGACATTTTTGTTGGCAAGGTGAAGAGATGTCATAGCAAAGCAACATAAATAAGATACAGTATTTAAATATGTTGAGTTAAACTGTCCTTGGCGCCAAACGGCTCAGGCTGTTCATGTTTTCATTTGCGTTAAAGCACACAGAGCTATGCAGAATGGCACTTTGTGAGCCAAGACTTGTGAGGTGGTTCTCATTTCAACCCCAGAGCAGTTCTGTGACAAGTTGCTTGGTCAAGGACCAGCATTCTCTCTGCCTGACTTTCTCCCTGCCTGTGCCCGGCACAAACACCTTGGGAGGATTGCCATTGGGCCGCAGTGCCAAGCCTTAAGGAGCCCCGCTTCCTTGTTCTTTAATTGGTACTTATATCTATCAATGCATATCCAATGTAGAGAAAAAAAGGCCCAGAAAACTCAAGAGTTTTGCTCTCATTGTAGAGAAAAGGGGATATGTCTTCAAATTCCATTGAACTAACAGGAGAAGTATGAAATTAAGAATTAACCTAGAAAATTAATGAAAATACCGGGGGCAGGAGTAGCCGTCAGTGGTAAAATGTCTGCCTCGTGTGTGCAGGGAGATCAGTTTGGTCCTGAGCCATGAAACAAAAATAATAGGAACAGCGTTTTAAAAATAGAAAATAAAGAGTTTCCGAAAATGAGGATGGCTGCTTCCTGCTTCTGTAGCGTCTTTAATGCTGAACTCCAGCAAAGACAGTTATCAGGCTCCTTTCTGTATGTCCTGACCTAATCATATGCTCTTTCTTTAGTCTGTTAGGCGGTTGACTGAAGTAGGGGACTTTCTGATGATGACCGCCATCTACATTCCTGTCTTGATTGTCCTGTCTTGTACTATCTTTAGGTTGTAGAACTTTCTCCTGGTTCCCCATCTTCTCGTGTGTGTGTGTGTCCCACTGCAGCATGCATAGAGTTCAGAGGAAAACTTGAGGTGTGGGCCCTCAGCTTGTTGGAGGTGAGGTCTCTTTTGCTCCAGGCTAAGCTGGCCAGGAAGCTTTCAGGAGTTTTCCTGTTTCCCTCCTTTCTTGCTGTAGGTGTGCCGAGTGTACAGGCAGACTCCGTCCTGGCTCCAAACTCAGGCACTCCATTCTCATGGCCAGCGCTGTCATGGATCGTCTGTCTCCACAGCCCTCCTCCCGAATCTGTCCTCTCCACAGTCCCTCGTCTCCGCCAAGGGCTCTGGCCTCTTCTGTGTGGTTCCGATGCTCTGTAATAGAATTGCTTTGAGTGTCTGTAGATCTGGTTTTATCTGGCTGGAGATGCCGAGTGGATCCCTGCTTCCAATATTTTAAAGTTGAGAGCCTTTCATGTTATAGTCTGCATAGAATGAGGAAAGCTTAAAGCTTTAAAATAAAACATTTAAAAGCAAAAAGGTTGTTGAGGTTTGGTATTAGCCACTCTGCTCCAGGGCTTAGAGCCACCTCTGTATCTGTCTTCCTCTGCTCCGCAGCTCAGGTATCGGGTGGGTGGGTTCACTTGCCCACCCACCTTCCCTCCTGCTCTCTCCCAGGGAAGCCCTCAGACCCTGACTTCTGGCCTCCGTTGTTTTCGCTCTGCAGCAAACACTCCACTCCAGTTCTCTCCCCTGCTCTTGCACACGGGTCTAGACTGCCCAGTCATCTCAACCCCTGACAGCGACAGAGAAACCAGTGACTGCCTTCCCCAACATTTCAGTCTATCCCACCAGTGCCCCAAGATTAATGGATATAAAACGTGTTCCCGCTCCACCAAGCAACTCCTTGTCAGTTTTCCGCGGGGAACATTCTCTCCATACCTTAATGTTCATTCTTTTCCTTGTCCCACCCTGCTTTGTGCCTGGACGTTGCCTTTAGTACACACAGTTGCACTCAATAAATGCTCACTTAAATGCATGAGTACTTAAATATTCACAAAATCAAATGGTGCTTCCTTAAAAGGGTCAGAGCAAATGGAATCCAAACTGAGGAAGCAATTGTAGACCATGTACACACACCCCTACACACTCCTACCTATCTCCCCCTGCCCCCCACCTGTCTCTTCCCCATGGGAATGACCAGCATTTATACTCCGGGTTTGCTGAGGATCCAGAAAACCACTTTGCTGCCGAGAAAAAATTCAATTACACAGTGGAGATGAAAGTTTCAGCACTTGGGAATAATTACAAAGATGGTTTCCATTATATATGTTCAAGAAGAAAAGGGAAGAGGAAAAACAAAGGCATGAAGACCCAACGGAAAAGCCTTTCAAATGCTAATCAAATTATTACCTTTATTTCCGTCCCAGGAAAACTATTTTGAAACCTCAGATCCCGGAGACTAAGTTCCCAAAACCAATGGGGCTGAGTGATGTGGTTAAAAGTCAAGAATTCTGGGACTGTAGAGATAGCTCAACAGCTAAGAACACCGGCTGCTTCTGCAGAGCCGTGGAGTTTGATTCCCAGCACCCTCTGGGGAAGACTCATAACCACCTGCAACTCCAGGTCCAAGGAATCTGACCCGACTCTCTGCTCTCTGGCTTCCCTGGATACTTGTTCTTGTACACACACACACACAACTTTAAAAAAACTACAAGAATTCCAAAAATGTGGGTTGAGGAGGAAAATGTTAAAAGATCCTGTTTTAGAACCATATTTGAAGGAAGGGGGAGTGTCCTACTAATCATACATACTGCGATGTTTCCTCCCAGGTGATTGTGATTGCCAGGTGCTGTGTGTTCTGAGTCCTGCACTCATTTTGTCTCTGGTTTATTTCTTTTTCTTTTTTTTTTTTTATTCTTCTTGGTTTTTCGAGACAGGGTTTCTCTGTGGCTTTGGAGCCTGTCCTGGAACTACCTCTGTAGACCAGGTTGGTCTCGAACTCACAGAGGTCCACTTGCCTCTGCCTCCCGAGTGCTGGGATTAAAGGCGTGCACCACCATCACCCGGCCTCTGGTTTATTTCTTGCTGCTCTGGGAGGGGTGCCGTGGCCAGGGATGTCTTCTAAACATCTCTTTTGGTCTTCATTTACTCATCATCTTCTGGAATACGAGCATCTTTGTGGCTTGTCACCGAGAATCCTTGCGCTCTCCCCAGCTGAAATAGTTCCCCACTATTTTCCTCTGGGGAAGCTCCTCACCTTCTCCCTGAGCATCGTGATGCTGTGGGTCTAATCTCTTCCCTGATTTAACAATAGTGTGTTCCCTGGGAACTGTGGTTGGATGGGCATGGGATTCCTCTTCAGGAATATTTTAAGATGTTCAGGGGAAGCCTCTGTCTCAGAGGGTTCAAGTATGGAAGTCATTGGATGTCACCATGGAAACGCTTGAAAGAGGGAGTTCCCTGAAGATGGGGCCAACACTGGGAGGGAGATGAGAAAATGAGGTTCTGAGTCCAAGGGCTGAGTCTAAGTTTCGCGTCTGAAACATGGTAATTCCTGAGCTCTTCAGTTATGCAAGAAAACCCATGTCTTCCTTCCTTTCATTTCATTTCTGTGATAAAATACCTCAACAAAATCAGCCTTAAGGGAGAGAGGGTTTACTCAGGTTAGAACTCCAGGTTACATACGGTCCATCACTGGAGAAGTGAAGGCAGGAACTTGAAGCAGCTGGTCACATCTCATCCATGGTCAAGAGCAGCAAGAGAATGAATGCATGCATGTCTATCTGTGCTCAGGCCATGCTCCACATTCACACAATCCAGCATCTTCTGCCTAGGGAGCAGTGCTGCCTACAGTGGGCTGCATCTTCTGATGTCATTAACATAACAAAGGTAATAACCTACAGACGTGCTCACAGGCCAACCTGATGTAGATGGTCCCTCACAGGACTCTTCCCAGGCGATTCTAGATTGTGTTTTGTCAACAGTTAAAACTAGACATTGTGCAGTTTAATCGTGATGCGCACCTTTAATGGGAGCACTCCAGAGACACAAGAAAGCAGATTTCTATGAGTTCTAGGCCAACCTGGTCCACATAGCAAGTTTCAGGCCAGCTAGAGTTACCTAGTGAGCCTTCATCTCATAAAACAAGATCAAACTAGCCATCACAACCCACTTTTAAACAAAACACTGAGTGTAGGCTCCGGGGAGGTGGTATAGTTGGTCACGTGCCAGTGTCCAAATATGAAGACCTGAGTTGAATCCCCAGCACTAAGTCATATGAGAAGCTGGGCCTGACGATGGGCACCTGTGACCACAGTGTTGGGATTCAGAAACAGGAGGATCCCAGGGGCTTGTTGGGCAGTGGGGCTAGCCTTGTCCACGAGCTCCAGGTTCAGTGAGAGACCCTGTCTCAAAAAGGTGGCGGGCAATAAATGATGACACCCTGTGTCAGCCTCTGGTCTTCACACCCACAGACACACACAGGCACACACACGCACACACCGCACACACGAGAGAGAGAGAGAGAGAGAGAGAGAGAGAGAGAGAGAGAGAGAGAGAGAGAGAGAGAGAGAGATGTAGTGGGAGGCTGCTTGTTGGTTCCTGGCTGCTTAGCCCTGAAATAACCACACAGAAACTGCTTGGCCCATTAGCTCTAGCTTCTTATGGGCTAACTCTTACATATTAATTTAACCCATTTCTATTAATCTGTGTATCACCATGAGGTCAGGGCCTACCAGCACAGTTTCAGCATGTCTATCTCCAGCGGCAGCTCCATGGCATCTCTCTGACTCCACCCTTCTTTCTCCCAGCATTCAGAGGGGGGGGGGACTCTTTTGGATTTGTAAGTCTCTTAGTTTCAACCAAAATAATTCATTTTGGAACTCTGATTAATTTTTAACTTCCCCCTTTTATTCGGTGAAAGATCTGAAAGGGTTCTCTTGATTTGAATGAACAGCTAGGGAGAGCGCAAGGATTCTCGGTGACTAGCCACAAAAATACAGACAATAGATGATCTCACAGGAGCAAATCCCAAAGAAGGAAAAACACAACACAATAAAATCACCAATAATGAAAACTAAAATAACAGGAACTAGCAATCATTGGTCATTAAGATACCTTAATATAAATGGGCTGAACTCACCTATAAAAAGGCACAGGCTAACAGATTGGATACAAAAACAGAATCCATCCTTCTGCTGCATACAAGAAACACACTTCAACCTCAAAGACAGACATTACCTCAGAGTAAAGGGTTGGGAAAAAAAATTCTAGTCAAATGGACCTAAGAAACAAGCTGGTGTAGCTATCCTAATATCTAACAAAATAGACTTCAAACCAAAATCAATCAAAAGAGATAAAGAAGGACATTCTTATTTGTCACAGGAAAAATCTATCAAGAGGAAATCTCAATACTGAACATCTATGCCCCAAATACAAGAGCACCCTCATATGTCAAAGAAACACTTCTAAAGCTGGATAAGGAAAATGTGGCATATTTACACAATGGAGTGCTTACTACACAGAGGAAAAAAAATAATTACATCTTGAAATTTGGGGACAAATGGATGGATCTAGCAAACATCTTATTGGGTGAGGTAACCCAGACCCAGAAAGACAAATATAATATTTACTCACTCATAAGTGGCTTTTAGACATAAAGCAAAGAAAACCAGCTGACAATTCACAATCCCAGAGAACTTGGACAACAGTGAGGACCCTAAGAGAGACATACATGGATCTAATCTACATGGGAAGTAGAAAAAGACAAGATCTCCTGAGTAAATCGTGAGCATGGGGACCATGGGAAAGGAAGGGAAGGGAGCAGAAAAAATACATAGCTCAATAAAAACAATAAAAAATACTGTATATATATTATAGAAAAATACACAGATACACAAAGAATAAAATCCAGGGAAGGCAACAACTGCCACACTGCAACTTTTGTGCTCCCTCACCAGAGCGCCTGCCTGAAGGTCACGGCATTTCAACATCCCGTGGGATATAAGCCCCGAGGATGAACAGCCGCGTTTGTTTTTGTACACCTCCTGGGTAGGGAATGGTCCTGCTGTGCTGTGTGGTTTCCATTTATTTTCTAACAGATCAGGTGGCATGTTTTCTTATAAGTGAACTATCATTTTTATTATATGTTTTCTTTTTGTTGCTATAAGAATCTATCTGTCCTTAGTGGCAATTCTTGAATCCCCAAGGTCCCAGGCACCAGCAAAATGCCTCTGCCCTGATTGCCAGGGTCCCTGGGGTGTCTGCATGGGGCACCCTTGCTTCCACGGCCAGCTGTAGGTCAGGAGGGGCCTGCACCATGTCCCGATGAGCTCCAGCACCAAATCGAAGGGCTAAGCCAGTTCGGGTGGGGACAGGTTGTTCCTGAGAAGGGAATGGCTGTGCAAAGCCTCTCTCTTGTCCTGCATTCAATACAGTGGCTGCATCTTAAGTAACTGCTCTCCCAAACAGCAATTGCAACTCTGCAGTTCAACCACATGGGCCGCATTGCAGCCGCTAAAGAAAACTATCTAAATATTTATCCTTCTATATAGAGAACTCAGGGTTCAAAGGTTAAGGTGAAATCCTCCTAGCTCAGAGAGGCTGGATAGCAAGTAGCTAACCTCCTCTCCTTGCTGGCATCTCCAGAAAAAAGAGGTGCGTCCTTCTGGTCAACCCCCATAAAAAGCCCTCCCTACACTTAGTTCCTCCCTACCACTTCCTGTCAGCTAGTTGCTGACTCAGCCTCCTGATCCCTGGTTAATTTTATTTAATCAAACAAATGTAAATATGTCTCAGCATCATTAACAAAAGCAGCAGAAACAAGTGTAACACACCTTTACCCAGTTACAATAATGTTCCACCTCATCTGGCTATTAGTCCCAGGACTGGCCCGGCTTGTCACCGGCCTCGTTTTGTTTGTCAGAGAAAGTCCAGAGGCTGGTGAGACCCCAGGGTGGGGAAGAGATTCACATCTGTGCTCCAGTCCTCAGACTCATACCGACAGGAGTACAGACCAGAAATCAGCACCACCAGAACCATTTCCAAACCACCACGCCGGCCTCCAGATCACTGTACCCTAAGTCTATGGAAACTCGAAGCTCTTAGGAAATGAACTGATAGTTTATAGTTCATCCTAGCTAAACAGAAGTGCCTTTGGTGCAGGAACGCAGATTCGAGTATCCTCAAGGCCACGACTCACTGTGGAAGAGCACATGAGGTTTTGTGGTCACAGAACAAAGGAACCATATAAATCGAGGCATTTCTCAGTGACATCATCGGGGCAGGTAGGTGGCCCACGTCAAAGCAGAGCCGCCTCTTCTGTGGCTGGCACATGAGGCCCTACACTATTCTTAGCTTTAGGATCAGTGGCTGTTAGAGGTCGGCCGAGCTCAGTGAGGCATTCCGAGAAGGTAGGTCAGACACAAAAGTCAAGGTAATTGGAAAGCCATTAAAGGGCTCAAGATGGCTCAAGGTAATTTTGTCTCTGGACACAGAAGAGTCACTCCACAGTCGCAATGTGTCAGCTGGCCAAGGTCAGACGGTCTAACAGAGGTGCAGCTCCTTCAGAGAACATCAGGTCACAGTATAGCACGTGGACTTCACTACAGGTTACACGTGGCCCTACTGTGCCCCCCCTCAGTGCTGTCTGTGGACCCAGCCTTCATGAAGTTCCCAGTGTTTGACCACCATGCCTTTTCTGCTGTTTCGGAAGCATGTTGTTTTAGTAACATAACCCCCCCCCGCCCGGGCTGGGACCAAACGAATGAGCTGGATCACAGGGTCGGCTCGACCTTCTGTCTTGCTTAATAGCTGAACATCTATTTCGAGAAACCAAATGCACAATGACCTTCCTCAAAGAGCTTTATTGGTATTGAGATTTAAAACACATTTTTTTTCTAAGAAGACAGTAAATTTCTCCAAATTCCCTCTTCTAAAAGCTTCCAGTTTTTTATAGTAAAAAAATAACCTCCAAGTTCCCGTTGCCTGCCTCCCAGCACCTAATCCCAGCACCTAATAATGCTCAAGAAATCTAACCCATAATTGGCTTGCCCTGAGAGTCCTGGGTGGAAGCCAAGTATATGTAATGTTCTGTACAGCAGCTGGCAGCAAAGGCCAGGTTGTTATTCTCTGGAAGCGCGGCAGGGGCTCCAGTCACCTGGTTTTTGGTTTTTTTTAAGCTGATCTTAGGTTTTGTCACTGAAGTTTAGAATTCTCCCGAGCTCAGTTTGTTTCCTGGGCATCAAGTATTGACAACTACAAGCTGAAATCAATAAGGCAGGCTACAGAGACAGGATTCTTGTAGTTTATAAGTAAAAGCAAATTATTTTTAACCCAATAAAAAAGAAAAAGAAAAATGAATTGAGTAAACAAATAGGAACACGCAGACAAATTATTCACCAAGGCCAGAGCTAATGCACCAATGTAGTTCAGTCTAAATTACCGGAGGGAAGGCAAGACTTTCAGAGAAACCTTGCATGGTTTTGCTTTTTCTAGGTCCTGCATTAAATCTGTTTTGGTAAGCCCCCTTCTTACTTTTTTTTTATTTTTTAGAGACAGAGTTTCTCTTTGTAGCCCAGGCTATCCTGGAACTCACTTTGTAGACCAAACTAGCCCTGAACTCACAGATATCTGCCTGTCTCTGCCTCCCGAGTGCTGGGATTAAAGGCGTGAACCACCATCCAATTCTTCTGTTGCTTCTTAATGGTGCTTGATAAAGAGGTTTGAAGTACATGGAAGATACTGAGTTGGATACTTATTAATAGAGTTATTTATGATGCAGACAGACAGACCTCTAAAATTAATTGTTAAAAGTGAATTCCCAGGGCTGGAGAGATGGGCCATAGGTAAGAGCATGTGCTGTGCCTTAAGACCTGGTATCAGTTCCCAGCACTCATGTCTGATAGCTCACAACTGCCTGTACCTCCAAATCCTGGAGTTTCCCTTTTCTGCCCAGCATGGTATCCACTTTCATGTACACACACACACACACACACATACATACAACAACAATAATATAATCACTAATACATCTAGAGAATAAAAGTGAAATCCCCATGGTGCACCCAAGGCTTTGGGGTGATGTGCAGCTACAACTCAGACCGTACAGGGTGTTGGTAACCTAGCAACATGAACTGGCATGGTCGTGCCATCTGGCCACATTGTTACTGACTCAAGCAACTTGATCTGTGTTGGAGACATGTTTCAGCAGGGTGCCTTATGGTTCCAATGTGTTCCACTGCATCCGAATAGCACACACATGGCCTCAAAGGCAGAGGCATCCACCTGGGGGAAGTCTGTGAAAATGACTAACAGAACCAGATGCTCAACAGAGTGTGTGTACATCTGAGTGCAGTGCCATGGAAGCCGTAAGAGGGCGCCGGACCCCCTGGGACTGGAGCTACATGCAGCTCTGAGCCACCCTATGGGGATGCTGGCGGAAGAGCAGAAAGCATTCTTAACTGCTAAACCATCTGTCTGGCCTCTGTATCATAACGGTCGATGTTTCTAAGTTTTTGTGATTTGAACACTCTCATATCTTGCTAGGGCTGAGGATCATACAAAGATTATATAATCTTTTTAGAAAGTAGCTCAGAATCTATCTCTGTAATACATATTTGCTATCCCTGCACTCAGTAGGCTATGGTGGGTAGAGCTAGACTCTGAAGCCAGCCTGGGATACAGAATAGGACCTTGTTTAAAAATATACGAAAGAAAGGAGAAAGGATGTAAGGGAGAGAAGGGGAAAAAGAGGGAGGGAGGGAGGGAGGGAGGGAGGGAAGGAAGGAAGGAAGGAAGGAAGGAAGGAAGGAAGGAAGAAGGAAAGAGGGGCAGGAGGATGAAAACTTATTGGTAAACTCTAACATCTCTATAATATTTATTGTCTGGGAACTCAAAGTATTCGTTTGCGCGCTGGTGTGAGTGTGTGTGTGCACCCGTGTGTGTGTGTTGTGTGGATGCACGCTGGTGTGAGTGTGTGTGTGCACCCGTGTGTGTGTGTTGTGTGGATGCACGCTGGTGTGAGTGTGTGTGTGCACCCGTGTGTGTGTGTTGTGTGGATGCACGCTGGTTTGTGCATTGGCAGGTTGAGAACAACCTTAGTTATCATTCTTCAGGTGCCTGGTGCCACCACCTTGTTTTTGAGCTCTCTCTCTCTCTCTCTCTCTCTCTCTCTCTCTCTCTCTCTCTGTGTGTGTGTGTGTGTGTGTGTGTGTGTGAGAGAGAGAGAGAGAGAGAGAGAGAGAGAGAGAGAGAGAGAGAGAGAAAGAGAGACATCAAGAGCCACTCACATTATGTTTGAAAAATCCCTCTAGAACTTCAAGAAAGTGAACCAGGATCAGATGCAGGTGGAGGAAGTGTCAAGACGTATACATAGTATATACATCCCAAGAACACACCACAGTGGGCCTGAAACAGGTGACAGCCACCCTCCTTACCTAGACATAAATGAAGTCTTCAGAGACCCAGGCTCCTGCTAGAGAAGGCTCCCTGCATCAGATGTGACTATGTGCACACATTTCTGATTCAAAGTGTACTCACACTTCTCACACACAGAGATACACACCCATCTGAATGCTCACAGGCACTGAGACTCTTCCATGGGAATGGCAAGATGGCTCAGTGGGTGGAGAGACCCAAGGCTGGTGGGACCCTGGAACCCATGCAAAGACAGCAAGAGATAGAAAGAGAGAAAACAGACCCCACAAAGGCGTCCTGTGACCTCCACACACAAGCTGTGGAACATACATTACACGAAATCATAATAAACAGAAAAAGAGACTGGATATGAGATCTTCAGAGACCATTAGAGCCTTCTATGTCCCAATCTATGTCACCGTGTGGATGTGTGGAAATGTCACTGTGAAACCCATTACTTTGTACAATTAATATAGCCAATTAAATAAGAAGGTCTTTATGCAGTAAAAGCGGTACACGCTGGTATCAGTAAAATAACACATCAGTAGGAACACTTTGAACAGCCACTTTAAAGATGTTCTTTTGAAAAGAAGCAATTATGTTTCTTAAAAAATGTAGAAATCAGGCATCTTCTCAGGGGCAGGCTCATTTGCAGGTACAAGATGCTGTCAGGTATGCGGGTGGCCGCTCCCTCTAGCAATGTTCTCTCTCCCACTTGTTTCTAGAACAGACCTCCTCAGAACAACCACGGACCTCGACTCCCTCTACCCAACACCCAGCTAAAACCTCCTGCAGAGGCTGGCTGGCTTCAGGGCTCGAGCAGAACCCCTTAGATCACGCAAAGCACTTCTCAGAGTCCAGGGCACTCGCACAAGCTCCCCCCACCTTCCCTGGGCTGAGCACCCTCCTCCAGGCCTCTGCCCCTTTGTGTGTTTGCTTTTGCTGGGGATATTTTTATCTCCTCTTCTGCCTGAGGCGTTTGCACACACCCCAACCACACACAGCTCTCGCATCAGATTCTCAGATTTTTCCAGGGATTGCATCCACACGGCCAGCCTCAGGGCTGGTGTTTCCCATCACAGCTGCAGACCCTTTCTGTCTGTGTTGAAGTTTTGATACCACACCATAAAGATCTGCGGATGCCAGGAGTTCATTTCCCATCTGGTCAGGGCCAGACCGACTGGCCCAGCCACTGTCCCTCCCTCCTATCTCCTGCCTAAGACCAGGTAGGAACTCAGTAAAGACGGCGAAAGAGACAGAGAAGGCAGGTGATGGCATCCCAGAGAACACATCCTGAGACTTCAGCCGCTTTGTCTATTTCTATTTCTGTTCTTCCTTATTCTTCTCTTTCTTTCCCCCTTCTATCTCTTCCTCTACGGTACTGCAGATGCTGAAGCCTGGGCCCTCTCAATGCTAGACACACACTCTGACATTTCCTGATGCCCCGACCTTCTAAACTCCTAGTGTGATAAAGTCACAAGGGAAATGAATGAAGACAGGTGACAAAGACCATTTGTTCTCTTTTCACCATTTTCTCTTTTTAAGGGTCTCATTATGTGGCCCTGGCTGGCCTGGAATTCATTATGTAGGTCAGACTTGCCTTGAACTTATAGCCATATTCTTGCCCCAGCCTCTAAAGTGCTGGAGGTACAGGTCAGAGCCACCATAGTCCCTTACCAAGAGAATGACCTCAATCTTCAGGCTGGACCACAGCTGCTCTGTCTGCATCGTCTTGTTTTCAATAATATGTGTTGATTGCAATTCAGTAATGAACAAGATCATGAATGACTGAACAGTATTTTAAACATCTGATCTTAAACGAGAAGTTTAAAAAAAAGATTTTGCCCAAATCTTAAGCAGTATTTATGATGGTGTCAGTGGTAAAACTGAGAGTATGGATTACAATTAAAGGAAAATTGTTAGAGAAAGAGAAAAAGTCTCTAGACAGTGAGACCCACCAGACTGTGAAATAGGTTTTCAACTGTGTGATGGAAACACTCCCCGGGACATCCTCGTAGAGATGGGGGTGAGGATGGACTTTGCAAAGAGAGTTCTGCACTGGTGACTGGAGCCGGGGGTCAGGAGATGGGCTGGGGACCAGCTGTGGGCCAAGGAAGCTCGTTAGGAAGGAGGGTGGCTGGGGGCCTGGGAGGGGAAAAGCAGAAGGCAGCAAGGGAGCAGCAGGTGAAGCTGTGCTGATAGAAGGAACTCGGAGGGGGGAACATGGGGGCACACATAGTGGTATCTAAAGGTAGGCAAGAGAGACCAAGGAACTAGTTGGTGGCTGTGGCAAATGTGCCTGGGTGGGCAAACTCCCTAAAGAAGGGCTGCATGATCAGGAGGACTTCAGTGCCGCTGGTGTCATGGAAAGAGAGGGTGAAGTATGACTCCTGAGCACCAGTTACTGTCCCTAACTGTCCTTTTCCTCAGTGGAGTGGTGAAACCGGACAGGGAGAATTTCTTCCTCTAAATCTAGCCTTGGCAGAGAATGGATATTCAACATTTGTAGAATGAAGGAGAGAAGGATGGATAACACCTCAAGGCTATGATAGCTGGGAAGGGGAGAGGGAAGGGGAGAGGGAGAGGGAGGGAAGGAGGGATTGGTGGAGTGTAGATGGAAGTTTCTGTCTTGCCCAGTCCCACAGCTGTTCAGTCCCAAAGAAACACACAGAGGCTTATATTAATTATAAACTGGCTGGCCTATTAGCTCAGGCTTATTATCAACTAGCTCTTACAACTTAAATTAACCTATAATTCTTATCTATGTTTAGCCACGTGACTTTGTACCTTACTCAGTGAGGCATTCTCATCTTACTTCCTCTGCGTCTGGCTGGTGACTGCAAACTGAACCTTTCCTCTTTCCAGAATTCTCCTAGTCTGGTCACCCTGCCTATATTGGCTACTGGACAATCAACATTTTATTGAATCAACACAAGTGACAAATCTTTACATGGGACAAGCATTAGCCCTCAGCAGGAAAGGAAGAAAGGAAGAGGAGAGGGAATGAAGAGAGAAAGGGAAGAGGAGAGAAAGGCCAGGCACTGTCGACCTGGTCCAGTCTCCAAGGGTGCACTCCAAGAATCCATTCCCTTCATCCAGCACCCACATCCAATTTTTCACACCTTCCAATTATAAGCCAAACCAGAGCCCTCCTCAGTCAGCCACTTCACCCAGGCCCGGCAGCTGCCCCCAAGCCTTTAGCATACAGTCTCTTGGGGGACATTTTAGATGCCAGCCACGCACAGTAGTCAAAGCATAACTGTGAAGACAGGCACTTTACAACAGGTTGTGAGAAATTAGAAGAGACACTCTGGAACCAGGACACTCACAGCAAAAGAGCATAAGAAAACATAAACAAGTGTGTGTACTGTTAGGGCTCTGTGCATGCTGATGCTCACTCTCACAACTATCACAGAACAAAACACGTGTGTGTATTTGTGTGTGTGTGCGTGCATGCATGTGTGCTTATGTGAGAGCATACATGTGGAGGCCAGGGGTTGCCGTCAGGTGTCTTATTCAGTACCTCTTCACCTTATCCTTTGAGACAGGTTTTTCACTAAACCTGAGGCCCACTGATTTGACTAGACAAACTAGCCATTGAGCCCCAGGGATCACCCACCTTTGGTCACCCCAGTACTGGGGTTACAGGTACAGATCACTACACCTGGCTCTTATATGATTCAAACTCAGGTCTTCATGCTCAAGCATCACGCACCCTATGGAGCCGTCTCCCCAGCCGCTAAGCCTGCATCTTAAGTAGGATTTGCTTTGAAAGTATTTCTTGTACCCTATTTCATTTTTTTTCCCAAATGCTGGCTGAGATGCGCTAAATTGGTCACATGGCCTGCTAATGTCAACGGGCCAAAGCCTACAGTGTGAAAAGCATTGACATGGAGGCTGTAATCCAATTGCTGCATAACCACAGGCAACACTCAGTGTTTCTTAAAGGAGGGAATTCATGACAGTGGTCTGATCGCCGGACCCCGGAGAGCAGCTTGGTCTCTGCTACTACGGGAGGGGCAGATGACTACAGTTGCTGGGGGCTAAACCTTAGGGTTGAACACTGACCCATCGGGCTTTTCCTCACTGTTTTCCCTCTCTGCAACGTGCAGTGTTCTTGTTTTCAGAGTTCCTTCTGGTCCAAATCGCTCAGATAAAAGATAAAACTATTCCAGCCCCTTACTTCCCCCACTGGCAGATACAGAAAACCATTTCACTGTCTTTGAGTCCCAGCAGGCCATTAATCTGCTTCTTTCTCCCCTTCTTAACAGGTTTAGGATGGACCTCTGCCATTCCTTTCTTTCTCAATGCACTGGCAAAAGTCCATCTTCCTCCTCCCGTTGATGCTCAGGATATCAGTAATGTGTCTTTTTTCTTGTCCTTAGTGGACATGGCCAGCACTCACAGGGATTCTTCATCTTCCCTGAGAGCCTGAAAATCCACCTACGGCTAGTCACACCTCATCTGTCTGACAGCACACGCCACCAAGACCAGGACCCTGGGACATTCCTTTTCAATCCTGGCCTCCTCTCCTGTTTCTGAAACTTTATGCAGTGAGCTTTAATTAGGGGGTCCTGCAGGCATAAATACTTTTATAATCCATTGGATTCTCTTTCATTTTACTTGTGTGTGCATGGATCTTTGTGTGTACAAGCATAGGTGCACATATGTGTGTGTCTGGGGGTCATTCTTCATTGAGGGTCATTGAATGTGTCATTGAGTGTTGTTTCCTAGATATCATCCTCCCAGGACTCTGAGCTTGCAGTAAGCAGAGGCTGGGGACCAGCAAGCCCCAGGGATCCCCCTGTCTCTGCCTTTCCCTTGTTGGGATTCCCAGAGTATGCTACTGTGCCTGACTTTTGTATGTGAGCTTGGGGATCTAATTTAGGCTCTTGTTTGTGCAGACCAAACCGTCTCCCCTGCCCTGTGTTTTTATTTTTGTTTTTATAAGGCAAAATAAAATAATCTTTGCAAGCCTTGGGGAGTAGTGCTGATTGCTGTATGGTCTCAGTGGGGAGACGGCCATCTTGAGCAGAGAGTGCTGTGGGAGGGGAAGGGGCACGGCCAGGAGACTAGGAGTTCGGACAGAGTACACCAGGTTTTAGTCCCAGGCTGACATTTTCCTGCTTTGGGTCTCTTCATCTCTTCGACCCTCAGTTTCTCCACAAACAAAGTAAGTCTAGGACTATTTACTTCAGCAGACTAACAGTTACACCCTCAGCGGGCGACTGGGAATGCCATACAGCAAGGCACCAGGGAGGTTGCTGGGGTGGGGGTGGGAAGTCTAAAACAAGTGGTCTGTACACCAATCTCCCGGACAGTAACACACGTGGGTGTGTGAGGGGGCTCCTCTCCACATCACCAAGACTTCCATGTGAACCGACAGACACCAGGGTTTGAGAGACACCCACCTGCATGCACCCTGCAGAGTCTCAAGGTTTCCGGTACACCCAGAACAGTCCGCAGCAACCTGAAAAGACTCAAAGTTAATTTGTTTGGACTTGACCTTGAGTTTCACCAGCCAGAGAACTGGAGACGGGGAGAGTGGTGTCGAGAATTAATCTCTTCTGTGTCCCCAGCAGCGGCAGCTCCGCTCTCTGGCCAGAGCCTTCACCTGAGACCACAATTCCAGAGTGGCCATGGGCATCCTTTCTCCGTCATTAGAGGAGTGCGCTATAAAACCAGGAGGCTTTTCACGCTTCTCAGCTAAAAGCTGAACGCGCAAACTGACTTTTAAAACATGAACTTTTACTTTCTTTTTTTATATTTTAGCCTTAAGTGCATCATGCAGCTCATGTGTGATAGTTTTAGAATACAGCCTCTCCCTTCTGTTATCAAACCACCTTATGTTATCGAATCTTTGGCACCAGTATCACGTTGTTTATCTCTTCATTCCCTTCACATGTGTCCCTGTCCATGGACACCCATTCTATGGCTGTCCCCATAGAGGGACACCAATGGGCTTATTGAGGTGCCAAGGGACCACGGCTTCTGAAGCTGGAGAAGTCCAGAAGGAGAGATGTCCCTTACCTAATAACACGAAAGAGTTAGATAACCCCACCACAGGGTCCTGGCTTGTCTGCTCTATAAGAACAACTAACTTCCTGAAACACTAGGGAGCTGGGGCACCCCCTAGAAATACTCCTGAGCCCAGTTTACCTGTGAGAGAGGAGCCACAGCCGCCATGGAAATGTCCGTAATTAGGGTTCTAAACGCCTTCCAAAGGCTGAACATGAGAAGCCCAGACACCTGGGTGCAGAGGCCTTTGCATAATCCAAGCATAGCCTCGTCTACAGATCTCCTGAGCGCCAGGAAAGAGTTGGTATGTGGAGAACCAAGGATCTCCCCTTGGATGGCAGACTCAGAGGAGGCGGCAGCCCCCACTGTGGGGAAGGAGGAAATCTCTGGCTTAGCTCTTTTTGCCCCATTCGTCCTAAGGACAGGAGACATGGTGACTTAGGGAAGACAAGCAAAGAAGACTCATCTGGACCAAAGAGGAAAGACAAGATCTACACTTAGGAGGAGGGAGGGTTCCCTCACACCCTTGTATCATTAGACATGGCCTCTCATTGTGCCCAGCTGTCACAGATGTGCTCAACTCCGTGGGACAGTGTGCTTGCCACAGGGAGGGGCCCAGCATCCTTTAAATAGTCTGTTACTGCAGCCCAGTGAGTGACAAGGCCCTCGTGAAGGGAAAGGTGAGCTGAGACGACAGGGAGCCTCACTCTGATAGCAAGCAAAGGTCAAGGCACAGGTCACAGGAAGCCACCACTGGGAAGGGGCGTGACCACCGGGAAGGACAGAGCACACAGGAAACTTTGGCAAGGGTGGACCAGGAGTATGGGGGGAGGGGAAACCACACAGCCCAAGACTGTCCTTGATGCACAGCCTTGCTAGAATAGTATCTGCAGTGCCTTGGCAGAAACCATAGCAATAATCCCAGAGGCATCTCCTCCCTGGCTAACATGCCCCAACTCTCCCAGCACAAGAAGTCATGACCCCGATTCCAGGCACAAATACTGCTTATTTCAGCTTCTGAGTGCAAATGGTGTTTGGATTTCAAATAAAAGTTACAGGGTACTGACACACGCACACCACACACATACACATGCACACGCGCATACACATATAGACATACCACATAAACACACCACACATGCATACATGCCGCACACACGCAGAGGAAAACAACCTGAACGGCAGAAATGAGCCATGGAAACTATCACACAGGATTAAATACTGATGATTAAGTGGTTCCCAGCAAGGCTAGGGCATTGTGTGCGGGTGTGTGGTTCAAATCAATAGCAGCTATAGAAGACACAGGGTGAAAATTCCAGACGTAAATACAGGAACAGGAATGAAGAATGCCTTCAATGGGCTCATCAATAAAATTGACCTACATAAGAAAATTATCTGAGTGTTTCAAAGTAGGCTAATAGAAAAATGCCACATAACTAAACATATTTTCTCAGATAATAAAAATATCCAAGACCTGCAGGGCAGTACTGAGCATCCCAAATCTCAGAGGAGAGAAAAGATGTATTTGAAGAGATAACGGCTGATATTTTCCCAAATGAAATGAAACCTACAAAATATCAATCTTAAGCCCTTATAGAAGGGCTGGTGATGCCTCATTTGGGAGCACTTGCTGCTCTTGCAGAGGACCAGAGTTCTGGTCTCAGTTTCTGCATCGGGTGTCTCACAACCTCTTGTACCTCTAGCTTCAGGGAGTCCAGTGCCCTCTCTGCCTTCTGTGGGCAACTGCATACATGTGCAAATACCCCCATATATATAATATTTAAAAAATATGCCTACAAAAAGCAAGCAATATAAATAAAACACATACACACACACACACACACACACAGAGAGAGAGAGAGAGAGAGAGAGAGAGAGAGAGAGAGACCTGGCTTAGTCATATTCAAATTACTGAAAATAAAATGTGAAGAAACAATTCTTGAAGGCAATCAAAGGAAACGAGAGCCTGTGACACACAAAGAGAGGAAACGACAAGGATTCCAGCAAACGTCTTGTGGAGAATTTTACACAACAGACGGCAGTGGAGTGGGATTTTTAAAGATCTGAGAGGAAAACATGTCAATGTGGAAATATGTGCTGGTAAAAGCAGAGAAGCAATCAAGATATATTCAGGAAAAACACTGGAAAGAATTCATTAGCAGCACACCTGCTCTCTGAGAACCATGAGGAGTGTTTCATTGAGAGGAGAGAGAGCCAGGCGAGAGCTGCGATCCGCACAAAGGAACACAGAGATGACATGACAGAAATGCACAGTTATCTCTGCCCATCGTGACTGCCGCAGAAGATGATTGACTGCTTTAAGTAAAAATTGTGGTTTTGTGTGTGCGCGCGCGCGTGCACGCATGCGTGTGCACTTTCATGCAAGCTGAATGTGCATGTCTGTACAAATACCTGTGGAGACCCTAGTGGGAGTCAGATCCCCAGGAGCTGAAGTTCCTGTGGTTGGAGTCACCTGGTGGGGGTGCTGGGAACTGAACTCCAGTCCTCTGTAAAGGCAGCAAAAGCTCTTTACCCCTGAGCCATGTCTCCAGTCACTGGGATAGCATATTCCAGGCTGACAGAGTGTGTAGAAGAATATGCCCAGCAGTAGCAAGAGCAAGAGCAAGAGCAAGAGGAGATGGAGTTAAAGCCATACATCTGCGGTGTGGGGTTGCAGCTTCTTAGCCATCACAGATGCTGGGCATCTTCCCGTGTGCTTGTCAGCGTCTCTAGGAAAATGTCCATTCAACCCTTTCGCCCATTCCCACTGGGTCGGTTATTATTAATGTTGATAAGTTAGAAAATCCTTATCAAATGTCATTTGCAAATATTTTTCTTCCTTTCATGGGTGGCCATTTCATTTTCCCAGCGGCATTCTTGATTTTGGTAAGAAACAGTTATTCGTTGTTTTCTCTTCATATAATCTACACTGGCTGTCTGTGCTGGTTAGCTTTTTTTTTCTTATCATCTTGACGCACACTAGGGTCATCTGGAAGAGGAGCTTTAATTAAGAAACGAGCTCCCTTAGATTAGTCTGTAGGCAAGTCGGAGGGGACATCTTCTTGACTGATGGTTGGTACGGGTGGTGCCATCCTTAGGCAGGTGGTCCTGGGTCATCTAGGAAAGCAAGCTGAGCAAGCCACGAGGAGCAAGTGAACACACAGCATTCTTCCACGGTCACGTCTTCAGTTCTTGTCTCTGGGGTCCTGCTCTGTTGGAGTTTTTTTTCTCTGAATTCTCTCAATGATAGACTGTGATCATGATGTGTAAGCCAAATAAATCATTTATTCCCAAGTTGCTTTTGCTCATTGCTTTATCATAGCCATAGGAAGCTAACTAGAACAATGTCATAGGCAGGAAAATATTACCCCACCCAATGACACAAAGGTTTAAAGAGCATATTCATTTATTTCTATGTGCATATGTGTGTCTTTATGGGTTTATGTGAGCCACATGTTTGCAGGTGCCTGTGGAAGCCAGATGAAGGTATCATATTCCCTGGAATTAGAGTGCAGGAGGTTGTGGGTCACCCAATGTGGGTGCTGGGGACCAAATTCAGGTCTTCTGCAAGAGAAGTAAGTGTGCGTGACAGCTGGACCATGTCTCCTGCCCCAACACTAAGGATTATTCCTCTGTGCTCTTCTCAATAGCCTACGGTTAGAGGGGAGTTAGACAGATAACATCTTGAGTGATTGGCAGGCTGTCTTGTGTGACGTTTTTCCTGGGTGCTGACAGCACATACGCACAGATACATACAGAGAGACACACAGACAGACCACACATACACGAAGTCAGACAGACAGACACAAACACACACACCAACTTACCTTAAATAGGGATGACAGACAGATGAAGATAATGATTCTATCAAAGTCCAATGTGCTGAGCCTGTGAGCTCCGGGGCTGCTTGCAGGAAGAGTAGGGATAACTCAAATGCAGTTGCATCACCAACAAGCCCATCCCAACAGAGATGGAGGCTCGTGAAAGCTGCCCCCTGCCCGACTCTGAGCCCTCTGCAAGGTATGCAGTCAGCTCAAGGGGTCCAGATCTTTTTTCAACAGCTCAGCTGCTCAGCTCCTCGCCCCGCAGCTGTTTACTGACTCTAACCCTGGGGACAGGTCCTGGCAGCTTGAAAGTTTCTGCTTTCCCCAGCGTGGGAGTTTCACAAACTTCCCCCCTCTTTCCTGGAAGGCAAGTTTCAGTTTGGAGGAGATTTTAATACAATGCATGCCAATCTGCAGAAGTTGGCAGGTGTGATCCACAGCAAAACCAGACAGACACGGATGAAGGGAGAGGCTCTGGGCTTCCACGCTGCATTCAGTTGCCTGTGGGCTCAGCTCACCTGTTGGTGCTTTTAGCCGAGGTAGCGTCTAGGTGCGTGCTTCAGCCTCGGAGTCTCAGCTGGGTGTTCACGTGCTCAGGACAAACTGTGTTTACAGTTATTTGTATGGCCCACATCCAGCTCACTTGTACTTTTTGGCAAACCCTTGTGTCTGTACTCATAAAGGACCCGAGTTTATAGCTTTTCAGGGCTGGCTTTGTTTGTTCTGTTATTGGGATGCTTTGGACTCATGGGATGGCTTGGGGAGCCTTCCTTCATCATGCAAACTTTGTAAGCAATTGAGGAGGCTTTGCATGGCTTCTTTTTCTAAACATTTGTTAGAGTTTATCAGGAGATAGCTGGAATCCATCTTTCCTCCACGGGAATTTTTTATTTAAGAATATTTTTAGTTTATAGTTCTATAATGTTACTCGTTCTCGCTCTATTTAGACTTCAGGTTCTCTCTCCTCCTCCTCTTCATCTGTGGGTAGGATGGCTAATTCTACTCGCCAACATGACATACCTGGGGAAAGGGAACCTCAACTGAGCAACTGCCACCATCAGATTGACCTGTGTGTGTGCCTGTGGTGGCAATTCCTTGATTGCTGACTAGTGCAGGAGAGCTCAGCCCAGGGTGGACAGTATCGTCCTTAGATGGGCCTGGGTTATGGAAGGGAGTTTGCAGAACCTGGAGTGTATTTATAGCTGTTGAAGATATTTAAATACAACCCTTGAGAAGCCTGTGTCCATGTGTGGATGTGCACGGTCCGTTAACACCTGTGCTGAAATTTATGTTGCAATGTCTTCTTGATAAACTCCAGTTCTGCTTCCTATTGGCTTGTCTTGACTTCATCTGAGTGGAGGTTTCTGAGCAGAGCTCCTTAGGCTGCTACAGCCAATAGCAGGGAGCTGTGTCTCCTCCCCCTTCCACACCCACTGACGCTGTGGCATACATAAGCAACTCTTTGGGAATATTGTAAGTAGTCAAGGAGAGTAAGAACTTCTGAAACCCACCCAATTAACAAGAATCTCCCCCAAAGCATCTAGAATCAAAAGCAACAGCCTGAACAGTATTCATTCAAGAGAAATGGCCAACTCTAAAAACAGTGGGTGGGGCCTGGATAGAATGCTTGAGGTTAAAAGCACTCATTGCTCTTGCCGAGGACCTGAACTGGGTTCTCAGCACCACAGAGAGAGTCACAACTGCCTATAGCTCCACTTTCAGGGAATCCAGTGCCCTCTCTTGGCTCCCTTGGTCACTAGGCACACATGTGATACACAAATGTACATGTAGACAAACACACGCACATAAAATAAAATAAACAAAATTAAAAGTCAGTTTTGTAATGGCGTATTTGTCCTTTTCTTAGAACCATCTCCACAGCTCAGTGGAACCCAACCGTGAAGCTGGCCGGAGTGGGCAGCAATGGTTTCCATGTCTAATGCTTGGCTCTATTGGTACTCAGAAAACAATACTAAAGAAACAGTTTATCTCTTCTGAACTTGGAGGACGCATGGTTTCCCTGACCTGGAGAGCTGCAATAGTGGTCCCTTCTTATCCCCAAACAGCTCAGTGCTGGGTTTGGCTCATGCCAAGTGCAGAGTAAAGAGCGACACACTCTGTCTCCATGTAGACGAATAGCTTCCTGGTGCCTGCCCAGCGGCTTACACACCAACCGGAAGGGATGATTCCCACAAACAAGAGTGGACTGTGCCTGAATTACACTCCAAGGCTTTGTCGCAAAGAGCTGCCAACAGTCAGTTCTGTGTGGGACTTTCTTAGGCTCCTGGTCAGGAAAAGTGATTTCAAGAATTATTGATTTTGTCTATAATATCTGGTTCAATATTGATTTAGCTCACTTTCCTAGATCTCTGAGCTACACATTTACACCCATAATCAATTTAACAATGAGACTGAAACCTTATAGAAGCCCGAAATGCATTCCAAATAAAAGACCTAAAGCAACAATGAAGGAAAACTTTGCCCTCCAAGGCAGCTTACTGTGTTAGATTCTTTGGGATCTGTGGAACGATTCACTCTCTTGTTTATGAATATTTGTTGAGAACAAAGTCTGCTCCAGGCCTCGTGCAAAATGCCTGAGCTATAATAGTGATTAAGGTAAGCTTGGCTGCCTTTCCTCTTGGGAAGAACTCTAAACCAAAAGGACAGAGAACTAGGCCACCAGAATTGCCTCCCTCAGCCTTTCTGGATAAGCAGATATGCACAGCAATCTCTGTTCACATGCACCAGACGTGACTGTGGCCGTGGATTTGGTTAGCTCACTGTTCACATTTATCAGATGTGGCCATGGGCATGGATTTGGTTAGCTCACTGTTCACCTGCACCAGATGTGGCCGTGGCCATGGATTTGGTTAGCTCACTATTCCCACATGCCTCCTTCAGTGCAGTGCTCACGGTGTGTCCCCCACTTCTTACTCACCCACCTGGGTGTTTCTGTACAAACAGTCCCACTCTCCTCAAAACCAGCTCAGCTTTGAATCATCAATCATTCTTTCCATGGTTCTAGGAGGGTTGGCACCATCGTTTTCAGTCTTAACTGATTTGTTTTAATGACTGGTTTTACAGTCCTATTAGACTATAAGGTTTTTAATGTGAAAGAAATGTCTTCAACTGGCCCAGCACTTAAACAAATAGCAATTGCGTGAAATCAAGTGCAATAGCATCCAATGTAAAATATGTGGCCATAACAATTAGAGGCCATCTGTGAAGCTGGCATCTTGCTGTAAAGGAATGAAATTTCAATTAAGTTTTAATATGGGAAAGTGTAAGTGACAGACCCCATATGAAAGTGCACAGCCAGTGAACTGTGCAGTAGAGGGGGGCTGTTGCATGGTTGAAGGGTTGGATAGAGTCCCCTGATGGCAGGCTTCATAGAGAGCATGCCCGTCCGCCAGCACTTGGCTGCACATACTGTTGGCGAGAACGGAGGCTTTGGAAGCGATGCCCATACGGAAGGTAAATCGGAATGGTTGTGTGGCACAGTCTAGAGTCATGTGGTTAGTGTGTGATTTGCCACTTCCGCTGGAGGCGGAATGAAATCATGCCTGAGATAAAAGGATGGCTTGGGCTTGCCTCATGCGCAGGCGCCAGTTTGCATCCTCAGAGCCCATGTAAAAAGCTACGTGCAGCATTGCTTCTCTGTGATCCAAGCAGAGATAAGATGGAGGGTGGCAGATCCCTGGAATCTCCTGGGTCAGATAGCTGAGCACAGGGCATAGCTCCAGGCCAATGAGGAGCGTGTCTCAAAGCAAACAGACAGAAAAGGTAGAACGCACCTCTGACCTTTATGTGGGTTCTTGCAGATATGCTCATGTGCAATGCACGTGCGCATGTGCACACACACACACACACACACACACACACACACACAAACACACACACACGAGGGATGATTTGGAAATAGAGAAATGAAAGTCATACGTCAGTATTCCCTAAGAGCTGTTTGATTGCCTGGCAGCTGCATAGCCGTAGCCCGTGGACCACTTCTCAGTCCTGGGGCCTGATGCCATGGCCCACCAGTGGTTCACCTGTGGCCTTGAGCAGACCCACCAGGGAGAGTGTCTAATGCCACAAAGTCCCAGGACAGGAACCTGAACTATTACTAGTGGGAACATCTGGGCTTATAGAGTCATCAGCTGTGTTGTAACTGATTGGGCAAGGCCCTTGTTTCTGAATTGTTACTGTTGTATCTATTATGGCCAGGGCTTGTAAGAAAGAAGCCAGGACACCCAAATTCTAACTCCTCAAGTAGTAACCCAGGGAGCTGTCAAAATGAAGCTTAGTTCTCTTCCCCATAAAACAAGTTAAAAATAATCTAAAGCTGCTTCTCTTTCAAGTACTTCTGAAAAAAAGCCATGTAATTAAATTGAGCCCTCATACATCATAAGAGGCTCGGTCTGCAGCTGTGGACCTCAGGGAATTCTTTAAACTCGTGCAGGATTTTGCTGAGTAATGTCTGTGTGGGCTAACAGCCAGAACCCAGCACGGGGCATAATTTGCCAGAAGCATCTGTAGCTGGGTGAGGTGTCCCGCTAGGGATTGCCTTCCCAAAGGAAATTTTTCTACGTGGCCTTAACGATTGGTCACATCTTCCAGCTTTCAATGAAAAGGGCTCCTTGTCTTTTCTTTCTCTTCCCCTCCTTCTTCCCTCTTCTCCATCCTTTCTTCCGCTCTTCTGTTTCTTTTCTACCTCTTTTTCTTCTTGCCTTCCCTCCCCCACTGTGTGTGTGTGTGTGTACATGTTTGCATGTACCATGTGTATTTGTATGTATGAACACTGGTACACATGTGCATGTGTGTGCCTATGCTATTTCTTTTCATCTTCTTCACTGATTGAGACAGGCTCTCTCACCGAACCTGGAGCTTGCTGATTAGGCTAGGCTGGGTGCCTGGCAAGACCCAGGGGTCCTCCTGTCTCTCCTCCCACTGCTAGGATAGCAGGTGCCCATCATCTTGCCTAGTCTAGATGGGTGCTGGGAATTGAACTTAGGTCCGATTGCTTGCTGACAAATCCAAGCCTGACTGAGTCATCTTCCTAGTCTCTGGTATTACCATTTTAAAAAAGAATCAGTTGACCACAAGACTGACAAAAAGGAGGCCTTTTCTGATATGTACAATGAAGTTTGAGGTTAGAGTAAATGCATACTCCTTCAGGACTGGCCTAGAAAACACTGTGTGAAGTCTCTCCTGGTAAGAAAAGGACTAGTTCTAGAATGTACTGGAACACAGACGCAGGTCAACACAGCAGATGAATTGTGCCTTAATTTCTAGTGATTTCTTACAAACAGGGAAACACACACTCAGTTCTGGAGCCTGCAGTCAGTCTTTTCTGACAATTGGTACCCCGTGAGTTCCCACCTCTGTCAGCACATGGAGAGTTCCCATCATCCCAGAGTGTCCATGTCCCTTTTCCCATCATCCCATCTGCTCCCCATCCTCCCAGGCAGTCACTAATCCCATTCAGGCCTACAGAGTCATTCAGCTCTCTGCAGTGATGTGGGAGTATCATATATCAATCTGTTGATTTCATTGGTTAAGCAATAAAGAAACTGCTTTGGCCCTGATAGGTTAAAACATAGGTGGGAGGAGTAAACAGAACAGAATGTTGGGAGAGAGAAGCTGAGTCAGTGAGTCGCCATGATTCTCCCACTCCAGGCAGACGCAGGTTAAGATCATTCCTGGTAAGCCAGCTCGTGGGCTACACAGATTATAAGAAATGGGCTAGTCCAGGTGCGAGAGTTAGCCGAGAAAAGGCTAGATATAATGGGCCAAGCGGTGTTTAAAAGAATACAGTTTCCGCGTAATTATTTCCGGGCATAAGCTAGAGCTAGCCATGTGGGCGGCCAGGTGCCAGGGACGCAGCCCCACCGCTCCTATTTCAACACTGCAGAGTGAAGTAAATGGAACCTTTTCGCATGCCGTGGGCTCCTTGTATCCTGTGTGATAGCTCAAGGGTTCTCATGTGATGTGTGTCACTCTCATTGCTAAGGAACGCTGCGGTCAGAATTCAGCTTTATTTACTGTGTGTCCCCAGTGACAGTGATAGGATTTAAAAGGTGACCCAGTTAGTAAAGTCTTTGCCTTGCAATCATGAGGACTCAGATCCTGGGGCTTACTGGCCAGCTAGCTTAGTCTATTCGGTGAGTTCCAGACTAGTGAGAAACCTTGTCTCAAAACAAAACAAAAAAATCTAACAAACAAAAAGACAAACTGGAAATTTAAAATTATGACAGACCCCAGACACCACGATGGTTAACTTCCATTGTCAGCTTGGCAAGATCTGTAACAATCTAAAAGACTGAGACTGAGACACCTTCCTTCTTTCCTTCCTTTCCTTCCTTCCTTCCTTCCTTCCTTCCTTCCTTCCTTCCTTCCCTCCCTCCCTCCCTCCCTCCCTCCCTCCCTCCCTCCCTCCTTCCTTCCTTCCTCCCTTCTTCCCTTCCCTTCTTTCTTTAATAAATTTATTTGTTTGTTTATCTTACATCCTAGCTCAAGTTTCTCCTCCCTCCTCTCCTCCCACTCCCTCCTCCCATCCCCTCTGTTCCCACCCTCCAACCACTCCTCCGTTTCTGTCTAGGAAAAAACAGGTCTCCCATGAGTATCAACAAAATATGGCATACCAAGTTGCAGTAAGACTAAGCACCACCCCAAGGCTAGGCAAAGTGACCCAGTGTGAGGGGTAGGGTCCCAAAAGCCAGGAATTAGAGACAGCCCCTATTCCCACTGTTAGGAGTACCTCATGAGGACCCAGTTACACAACTGTAACATATATGCAGGATGCCTAGGTCAGCTTCTGGGTATTTCTATGAGGGTATTTCAGAGAGGAGTAACTAAGGAGGCCACTGGAATCATCCCATGGCTAAGGCCTGGGGGGAAGAAAAGAGAACAGACAGAGAGCTGAGCACCTTTCCTGTCTTACTGGGTGTGAGAAGGGGCCAAGTCCCAGCGGCATGTTCCCACATCCATGGAGGGAATGCATCGCTTCAAACCCTGAGCCAGAGTAAATCCGTTCTCCTTCAAGACATGTCTGCCAGGGTCACTTAGCACGGTCATGAGAGAAAGAACGGATACAGTTCGCGTGGAGCATGCCGGTCCCTCTGGAGTCACAGGCAAGTTCAGATATTATTCGCTGACTTCGACTCTCGCCGTGATCTGCCCCAGTTAAAGCACCTGCAGAGCTTTCCAGTGTGGCCTCTGGTGTGACCTGAATGAAGGTGGTGGCATCTCTTTAAAGCTTTGTCCTGACTAATGTCACCACTTGGTGCTTATCTGATGTTAAAAGACACCAGAGGGTAGATGGAGGGGGGGCCTAGCAACAAGCAGGGAGGTAAAACACAAGCCTGTTAGCTCACCAGGGAAGGCACAGAGCTCCGCCTCAGGATCTCCGGAGGGGCTTCGAAGCTGCAGAGGGCAGAATAGCTGGGTGCTTCCCACCTGTTCAGATCCTAATTCCCAGGAGAGCAGGTGAGGGCTTGAATTAGGCCAAAACATGAAGCCTGAGCTGGGGATGCAGGTTAGTTGCCAGGGTGCCCTGCCTGGCCTAGTATACGCAAAGCCCCGTGTTTGGTCCTAGCCCCGTGTGAGCATGAGCATAGCAGTGAACTGTATAATTCCAGCACTGGGGATATGGGAGCTGGAGGATCAGGAGCTTCGAGCATCAAGAGGGAGAATCATGAATAAGATGCAGGGATACAGCCAGAGAAGTTTTCCTTTCTTCTTTATTTTTTAAACCAAGGTAGAACTGTTATTTTTATATTTACTTTTAAAATGCATCTTTTTCTTTTGAGAATTTCAACACAAAGGAAACTTCTTTCTGGAAGAAAGGATGGGTATCTGCGACAGGCTGGGCCTCAAGCAGCAAGCGTGTGTGCCAACAGAGCCATTTCTGGTTTGCAGCCACATCATACGGCTGCTGCATGTGCCACGCAGGAATCTTGGCTTTGCCGAATCTATCTGACTGGAAAGGTTTTGCTGTGGCTGTTGGTGACTCTGTGTATCTCAGGTGAGTCCGTTTCCTGGGAACTCTGAAACCCAGGACCATCAGAAAATTAGAAGGGGCTAAGAGCTGGGATTCAGTTAAAAAATCTCAATTTTTGCTAAGACACCTCTTTCCCACTTCCTTCCCCTTCTTCCGCTTCCTCTCCCCATTTCCTTTTGTTCTACCTTCCCTCTTTGCCGCTTCCTTTTTCCCTTCCTTCCTTCCTCCCTCCTTCCCTTCCTTTCTCAGTTCCTCTCCTTTCATTCCCCCCTCTTCTCTATTCCTCCCCCTTCCTGTCTTCCATTCATCCCTCTTTCTTTGCAAGTGCCCACCTTTCCCCACCTCCCGCAGTTCCTCCCTTCCTTCCTTTTGCAGCTGACTCTGAGATATTTGGTGGCAAAGGGCAGTGCCCTGCAGCCATCCTGCGCTCAGCAATCCTTGACCTCAGAGAAGGAAGTGCGCTTGGGCCCTTTGTGAATTAGAAACAGTAACCAAGAAGGAAGAACAAAATCTCAAATCACAGAACAGGTCCCATCTAGGAACTTTCATTCAAGCCATTTTGAAGAGAAATGTTTAAAAACCACACACGCGCGCGCGCGCGCGCACACACACACACACGCACACACACGAGAGTTGCTACCATATTATTAAAGAATAATATGATACGATAGAGGGCTGTGAGCGGAGCTCTGGAAGCTTCATCTCAACACATAACTGGCTGTGGTTGGGAGCAAAATGACTGTAGAATTAATCACTTTAGCAGCATCCTGAATATGCACGCTCAGTCTCAAATGCAGGGCACAGACAAAGATTGTTTGGCTCACACAAAAAAAATTGAACAATTGTACCCCAGCTACAATAGAAATTACTGAACAATGCTAAAGGCTTGTAATTTTCTAATTTTCTGCTTTTGTTCTGTTGGGAGGGATTTGAGGGTGTTTGCCAATAATGCAGGAAATCGTTCGTGGCGACATTGGCGAAGGCGATCACACGCTGTCTGGACGCCGCAGCTGTAGTGAGTAGGGTCAGCAGGCGTCACAACACCTGGGTCAGCAGCTCCTGCAGGTCCTCGATGGCTTCCAAACTCCAGCTCGGGGTCCATCTCCATTGGGGGCTTTGGAGCTCTCATTGCCCAGAGATCACCATATGTCCATCAACCAGCCTCTTAGGGGATGGGAAAGAAGCCTGGGTATTTCCCCCAATATATCCAGGCAATTCAGAAAGAGTGGAGGGGGTGGAGCTATGGAAATTGTGCGTCCGCAGCACCTGCACAGTGCTCACAATTGTCTGTAACTCCAGTTTCACGGAATTTGTCGCCCTCTTTTGGCCTCCTTGAGTACTTCCCTCACATGGTACAGATATATACACTCACCCAGCACTGAGGATAAGTGTGTGAAGCAGCTGCTACCATCTCTGTGTTCCCAGAACACACTCGGCCATGGGTTTAGGCTTGGGGCTCCCTTGAGAATCTCAAAAATTGCTGTTGATTGCCTTTTCTTCTACTTGGTAACCTCACTTCAAACTCCCCTGGGTGGAGAAAGAAGGGTTAGAGGCCATGGGCTAGGCAGGTGCCTTGGCTTTCCGGAAAGTTCACTAAAATGAAGTTGCTGCTGCTCTCTTTCCTGGTCACCACTTGACCATTACCCACGGTCATACCGGAGAGGAAATTAGTAGCTGGTCTTGCCAGACGAAGATTTGCCACATGGCTGTTTCCAGGGTCACTTCCTCTATGTGGGATGCAGATCTGCTAGTCCCTGCCCTCAGCTCTCACCTCATGCTGATCCCTTTCCAGCCGGGCTGGTCCATCCCTGGTCGCTGTCATCCACGAGTCCTTGGCATCCCTACATCCTGATGGCTGGGCACCGGAGTATATGTGACCCCAGTTATTCTGAGAGTCTGTCTGAGCTGAGCGGGACTGGTGTGAGGGAGATTTTCACAAACAAACGAACAAACAAAATTACAGGGATGCTTGGCTTAGAGACAGAACAGTCTTCTAAGACCCTACCGCTCAGAGCTCAGGTAAGGTGTCGGCTCACAGCATAGCCCCCTCCCCACATTGTGAAGCGTTCTCTCTTTCTAACCCAGCCCCTGTCCCCTGCATTAGCAGGGATCTCCAGAGGGGCAGAGCCAATATATGCAATATGTATTAGGATACTTCCGGAGGGGCTGGGCAGTCTAACAGTGGCTATCTGCATGCTGAGAACTTTAACAGAGAACTTTGAGATGCTCACTCCATGAAAGTGGGTGCAGCCCCAATCTGGTACTGAAGGCTTGGTGTATGCCCAGAAGAGGTGAAAGAGACTGGCATTTGATGTCACTGAAGGATGGTGTGGCAGCAGTACCAGGCACACTTTCTTAGGAAGACGGGAAGGTGGAATAGCACTGCCTTTTCCTGGGACCGTGGTATATCTGGGCCCCTCTAGTCAGTCACTTCTGGAAAGCACCATCAAAGAGGTGTGTCTCCCAGGAGATTTCAAATCATAAAGTGATGATGAAGATGAACCATGACACAACCCTAGTGGTCCTGGGAAACCACGGCTGTAAACCATATAAAAAGATCTCATGACAATATCATGAGCAACTGTCACTCTGAAGAGAGCCTCGGGGGACACAGTCTGTCAGCTCTTGTTTAATGAATTGGTGAATAGGAGGGTTTCCCACTGGGGAGCCGTCAATCCCTCTCCCCAGGGGTTCTGATGGTCTCTAAGCAGGACCTCTGTGTGCATGATCTAGTGGCTTTAAATGAATGGGCTGACAAGACACGGGGTACATGGGGTCACAGCGCTGTGTGTGCTGCCTGTATGACCGCATGGCGTCTATCTGTCCTTCCACCTTCCTCCAGCCCAGCTAGTCTCTCACGTGGACTCCAACTCTCCTGGCAATGTCCTTGGCAACTGCAGCTGATACTCACTGCTCCTTCTCCAGGCTGCTGAGGCAGATTAGCATGTCATTGTTGACAGGTGCTTAGAGCCAGAAAATGGCAACTTCTGAAGAAGCTTCTTGTCCTCCCAGCATCCTACATGCCTGTTCACCTGAGTTCCCACCCAAGGTCTCAGGTAGACAAGTCTCCCACCTGTGGACTTTCGGCATCGCATGACATTTATTCCCAAAGCAGAAAGGCCAGCTGACCTTGACAGGACCTGCAAGGCCGCGAGCCAAAATCGCCCTTTCTTCTTAAATTATCTTGGGCATTTGGTTGTAGCCCAGAAGCCCAATGAAGCAGGAATCTGTGGGTTCCTAAGGTTCTTACTGCATTCTTTTGGTTTTTGATCAAAACATCTCAAAAGTAGGCCGTGTGTGTGTGTGTGTGTGTGTGTGTGTGTGTGTGCATGTGCATCTGCCTAAGTGTATATGTGTCTGTCATTCTTATTTTATTTTGGTGTGTACAGACAGAGTCTTCCTATTCAGTCCAACCTGGACTAAAGCTCACCATGTAGCCCAGGCTAGTCTCTAGCTTGTGATCCTCCTGCCTCCATCTCCAGCGATTGCAGGTGTGTGCCATCACACTTGGGCTAATGTACACCCTTCTTTATTTATCAATATTACCAAATAATTCTTGTAGCTGTCAATGAGTATACAGCTAGTGAAAAATTATGAAGAGTCTTGATGACTCCTTCCCATGGAGAAGGCAAACAGGGCCACGGGCTTTCTCTTCCTTGCCCAGTCCTAGAGGTAAGGATGCAGGGGCTGGAGTGACCCTCTTTCTCTGCTCCTCGATAAGATGTGTGGTCACAGGCATCCAGGGCATGTGGAAATCATGCCACAGCGCCACCTTCAGGTGAAGCTGAGAACTGCTGGGCACTTTCCAGCGGACAGACGCTGGCAGAGAGACACTGTGTTGGGTGCAGGGCTCAGCTATCCATTTGCGTGCATTCAGACGTTGACACTGTAGAAAGAAGGAACTAAAAGCTCCGCGTTTCAGAAAGCCTCGCGGACGACGTGTGCACACAGCTATGAAGATTAATGAGATGCAGCTTATACACACACTCAGAGTCCAGGACTAAGCAAGACGGTAGAAAGTGAAGTATCGGCTCTCCCCCGAGGGGACAGAGTCTTCTGAGCCTAGGGGCAGGGCTGGCCTCCTCATGCTTCCAGAGGAGGAACTCGGGACAGCAGGAAACCTTGAGAGAGGCGAGGAGGGCTGCAGAAGCCAGCAAGTCAGGATGCGGGATGCTGAGCTCGGTGTGGATGCCCAAATGAACTGAATGCTTCTTAAACAAACCATCAGTGACGGCTAATACTGTCAATTTGACAGACTCCGGGATCACTCAGTAGACAAGTTTCTGTCGGGGCTCTGTGTGGACGTTTCTAGACCCGCCCCTGACTGTGGGGTTGCCAGGCCATGGACCGAGGTCTGGGACACAGTACAAAGGAGAGAAGGCTCTGAGCACCAGCGCTGATCTCTCTGCGCTCCGTGGCTGCAGACGCCATGTGACCAGCTGCCTTGCTGGCTGCTGCCATGACTTTCCCGCTGGGATGGGCTGTACCCTTGAACTAGGAGCCCAAAGCATCCTTTTCTTCCTTAAGCTGCTTCTTGCTGGGCATCTTCTCACAGCAGCGAGGAAAGTGGCTAATCCAGCACCCTCCCTCAGCTGCAGAAAGCAGGGGAAGCCGATGGTGGGACTGGCTGGGCACGGCCAGCAGGCGTTGGTTCCTCACTATTAAACCTAACTTGACTCGTCCTGTTTCTCAGGAGAATCCCACTTCGCTTGGGTCCTACCTCTGGCAGGTGCCTCCTGGAGCCATTTCCCCAGCCCCTCCACGGGTTCCATTGCAGTCCACGCGTGTGGCAACCCATGAGATTGCAGTGACTGCCCCAGGCCATACACAGTTAGAGCAACCAGGGCTAGGGCTGAAAGCTCTGACTGACACACGGCTCTGCTCCCTGTGGAGAAGGTAAATGCCAGCAAGCAGCAATGGCCCCATGCCACACTGTTGGCCATGGGCTCTGCTAACCCACTGAGAGAGACCAGGATGGAGCCTGTCGTTCAGGAAGCCAAAGGGAGCCGGCAAACAATTTGACTCTGTGGGGTTAGGAGGGGCCTCGGAAGCAGGACCTGGATACTTCCGTACCATACAGTTTCTGAGCTCTTATTTAATAAGAGCCAAAGAAAAAGTCCAGACCTATAGCATCTTACAAACAGAGTTTCTCCTTTATAGACACATCTGCACGCTCACGGTGGGGCCAGGATCGTTAGCCAGTGTGCCTCTGCTCCTTGCCTCTGCTGCCACTGTGATGTGGTTCCTGTTAGTTCTCCTGGAAGAGGCTTTTGCTCCAGTTTAATAGGAACCAGGGTACATTTGTTGTGGGGTACATCAAAGCCTCAGGAAGCAGTCTGGGGGTTCCCTAAGGTCTCTAAAGGCCTCAGAAGCATTGGGCCGTGACGAGGAGGAAACATGCTCATTTCCGTATTCACCAGTGCTGGGCTGCATGGCAGGGCCTTCCTGTCAGGCTTACCGAGGCTGCTGTGCAAATGCCTCGTGCTTACTTTGAAGTAAGGTGATTCTGAACACCTTGGGCCAGGGCTCCTGGCTAGAGCCTGTGAAGGCATCAAAAAAGCCAGATTTCTTCTGTCTTTCCAGGTTGGCCCCACTTTACACAAACAAATGGATTCATTGGAAGACATAGTGATCAGCTGGTGAAATGACTCATATTATATATCCCACACACACATGAAATATAAATGAAAACCTTAAGAAATGGTGATGAAGAAGCCTTGTGTGAATGCATGCGGAGGCTGGGGGACAACCTCCAGCAGGATTCCTCAGGTGCCGTCCACCTTGTTTTTTAAGGCAGGTCTCTCCCTGGCTGGAATTTGCTGACCAGGCTCGGCTAACAGTCCAACGAGCCCCAGGAACTCCCTACTCCACCTCCCCAACACTGGAATTACAAGTGTATATACTATCAAGTTTAGCTATTGACACAGGTTCTGCAAATCAAACCCAGGTCCTCACACTTCAAGGCATGGATTCTACTATGTGAGCATCTTTCTGCAGCCCCAGGTGGTTGTGACATGACTTGCTTTGATGCTGTTTTGGCACTGAAGAAGGAACCCAAGGCCTTGTGCATGCTGGGTAAGAACTCTACCGCTGAGTCATAGCACCAGCCTATAAAGAGCATCCGAAGGGAGGAGAAAGAGACTCTTGAAAAGGGGGTAGAAAGTCCATGCCCTGGGCAGGGCCAGTATTGGAGAAGTGCATGGCTTTCCTTCCACTTCTCTGGTGGGACCTGAGAGACTCTGGTCTCCCGATAGTCAAGCAAGAGGGGGAAGGGAAGAGAGAGAGAGAGAGAGAGAGAGAGAGAGAGAGAGAGAGAGAGAGGAAGAGAAGGGAAGGAGAGTAAGGGTCACCATCAAACTCCTGCATAGTGTGAGGTACTCCAATTCCCCATGTGAGGTAAAGGAAGAAGGGGTCTGTCTTTGATAGGGTTTTTATCACTGTGAAGAGACACCATGACCACAGCAACTCTTATAAGCAAAACGTTTAATTGAGGGTGGTGGCTTATGGTTTCAGGGGTTCAGTTCATTATCATCACGGCAGGGAGCATGGCAGTGTGCCAGCAGAATGGTGCTGGCGTAGCTGAAAGTCCTACATCTTGCAGGCAACAGGAAGTTGACCGAAAATCACACTGAGAAAAACTTGAGCAAAAGAGACCTGAAAGCCCGCCCCCACAGTGACACACTTCCTCCAACAAAGCCTAATAGTGCCACTCCCTTTCGGGGCCATTTTCTTTCAAACCACCACAGGATCCCCAAGAAGTAAGGTGTCAGGAGAACCTATGTAAGCAAAAAGCGGCCAGCAGGTTGAGCAGGCAGAGGTTCTGCATGCAAGCCAAGCGTCTGCCCAAGAGCTGTTTTGACATTCACATGCTGTTTCCGAGGTGGAGGGAAAGCCAAGGCCAGGGAGATATATCCTCAGGCTTTGTGTCCATTAGAAGGGACAGAGAGGTAACAGGGACCCCCACTGAGAGACAAGCTGAGCACTGGTCATTTGACACACCAGGGGAGCTTGGATCTTGCTCAGCAGTTTAAAGAGACGACTGTACCCTCAGGAATCCCAGCGCGACAAAGTACACCTTCATTTCAGAGGTGAGGAAATGTGAGCTGCGTGGAGGTACCCAGGCTTGCCAAGGTCACACAGGAGCCAGGGGGAGAAGATGAGCAATCAGCAAAGTCTGTGACAAGAGTCGGGAAATGTGAGAAGGACATGAGGCGGGAGCAGAGCATCCAGACAGAACGGAACTAATGGGCAGCATAAATTCTTTAAGTGATTCTTAAGCTTGAAATTCAACCGGGAATTTACTGTGCTTGTTGGGATGCTGGGGGTCAAGGCTTGGGAGTTTTACCCTGAATACCCCACGCATCACCTCATAAAACACAGGCAAACTGGAGTTGTGTCGCCAAGCATTGGGTCACAAAAACAAAAGCCCCTGAAATATATAGAATTAGACAGAGAGGATTTGGAGATCAAGCCTTCAAGTCCCAGACAGACAGACAGTGGCTTCTCTCTTCACAGGAAGTGTAATGAGGTCCCATGGCTCCCAGGACCAAGGCAGGTAGACAGCGTGGGTCAGCAGGTGCCACAGTGATGGAGGATCTCGGAGCTCTGCCTGGGGGACAGAAGAAAATGTCAACTCACCCAGAAAGAGAAGACTTTGGTAGACTAAAGGGATTCCGTCTAAGCCTGGCTTGGTGATTCACTGTGTTTATTGGGGTGACTCACAGACAACCTCACCACTGGGAAGTCCCCTGAGTAAGTTGCAGGAAGCTACTCTGCCAGAGTCCCCTCATCCCCAGTCAGCTGCCCACCTGTAACATCAGGGAGGGGTGGAACCTTGAGAGGATCTCATGAAGGTTCCTGAGCTCCTGGCAGCAGTGTTCCATGCCCCCAAGAGGAAATGCTAATAGCCCCATCTGGTGATGGTCTAGTCTCCTGAACACATCATAGCCTCTCTGATGCAGGAGTGACCCCTGTCCTTGCATCCCCGTCTTCCAGTCCTTTGAAGACACGGTACCTGTTTGAGAAGCACGTAGGCAGGAAGGTCTTCTAAGAGCTCAGCTTCCCTGTCACCCAGAAGCACTGACATCATCCCTTTCAGGCTACAGCAGGGATCTAGAACTCCTGAACACCTGCAAAAGTGAGCACAGAACAGTGCCCCCCACAGCACAGGAGGAGAAATGACATCTGAGAGACTGCTCCTGGGGTAAGGTGGATGGCACCTGAGCAATGGAAGTCAAGGTTGTCCTCTGACCTCCACATACACATGCACACACACCTGTATACATATGCATTACACACACACACACACACACACACACACACACACACACGAGGTAGCTCTGTGTTGCTTGGTGGCTCCTAGGGTGGAGACTGAATAGTGCTTGTACATTTAATATTATTTTCCCAGCTTTTGATGTTATTTTTACTCTATAATTTTGGCACATTAGTTTCCCAGTGGTCAAGTCCTTTCTCTCTGCTCTCTCCCTCTCTCTCTCTCCCTCTCTCTCTCTCTCTCTCTCTCTCGCTCTCGCTCTCGCTCTCTAGCCCATCCCTATAAACGCTAAGCTCCCTACATGGCTGCTTGCTCTGACCATGGAGCTAGCTTTCTCTGTCTTAGATTTGTCAGGCTACACTTTCATGGACAGACTGACAGAAGGTATCACTTACATGGTGGAGGCAGGAGCCACAGACTTCTCTGCAGCAGCTAGAACTGTGAAAATACCTGACAAGTAGCGACTCAAGAGAGAAAATGTTTATTGTGGCTTATAGTTCAAGGGGATACCGGCCTCACAGCAGGGGAGATATGGCAGCAGGAAGGGGCACGACAGCAGTGCAGGAGGCCAGGTGGGCACACTGCTTCCACAGCCAGAAAGAAGAGAGTGAACAGGAAGTAGGGCCAGACTACAAAACCTCAAGGCCCACAGCCAAAATCCAACTTAACGTGAGGTTCCACCTCCTAAAGATCCTAAAACCTTCAGTAAACAGTGCCACCAGCTGGTAACTAAGTGTTCAGACATTGATGACCGTGGGGGATGTCTCACATTCAAATCCCAGCAACGCCTGCTGGGTAGTCTTAGGTCTGTGAATGTTTAATTTATAAAGATTTCCACAAGTTTCCAGCAGGTCCTCTCTGCTTCGAGTTTCACATTGGCTAAACTCATGCCAGGGCCAACATTTGTTCCCAATCTGACTGCGGATTTGAATCCAGAATATACAAAGAACTATTATAACTCAGCAACTGAAAACAATCAATAAAAGGGGGAGGAAATAATGAAGAGATGTTTTCCAAAAGAAAATATACAAATGGCTAATTAGCCCGTGGAAATGTTCAACCTCATTACTCACCAGGAAATGAGCATTCCAAACACAATAAGATAATCACTTAACAGCTAACACTGACAACAGAAAAACCACCCAACAATAGCAAGTAAAGACTCTACCAGCTAAAGTGGAAAATTTTGTAAACACAGTGGTTCTGAGTGTCTTAAGGAGTCAATGAATGGAGCAGACATTCTGTAAGTATTTACCTAAGAGCAACGAAAGAAGTTTAGGGAGCTCTCTCTCCCTCTCCCTCCCTCCCCCTTCTCTCCTTCTCTTCCCCCTTTGTCTTCTCTATACTGGAAAAAAAAACCCCAATACCCATCAGTGCATAAGACAGCTCTGACCTTTATGCACAGACTAGAATATTATCACTCAGCTCCAAAAAGGGCTAGACTGGAATGAACGAAAAGCCATTGATGCAAACTTGGAGTCTTTCATTTCTGAACCCTGTGCCACGTCAGCCTGTTCCTCCTTCTTGCTTTCTCCGGTTTTGTAGCTGGGCTTGTGTGGGTCTCCTCTGAAGGTGCAACTCGTGTAAATAATCACATAAATGGACACAGAAATCCCTGCAGGTGAATTCAGCCCAATGCATGTAGACAGAAGCTCCATGCTGTTCTAGAAGAGGTGAAATCAGCCTGTCTCAGTAGAAACTGGGTCAGGGATTGGCCAATTGGAGAATAGAAGGGGATTTGGGAAGGGCACAGGGAAGTTCTGGGGTAGGGTATCTGTTAGAATTGGTAGAACATAGTTGCTTTACTTAAAATTCGTGTGTCCGTAGAGCTAGGGAGATGACTCGGTTGGCAAAAAGCTTGCTATACAACCATGAAGACCTAAATTCTGTTCCCAGCGCCCCCCCCCAAAAATGCCAGACACGGTGCAACCAGGAAAGGTGGAACCCTGGGACACCCTGGCCAGACACCTTAGCCTCATTGGAGACCTCCAGGCCATGGAGGAGCGGTGTCTCAAGAGGGGGTGGATAGTGTTCCTGAGGATGATGTTCAAGGTTGTCCTGGGGCCTCCACAATCCTGTGCACACACATAGACCATCTCACACACGTGCACATCCACAGGCACACATATAAACACACATAGACCATCTCACACACGTGCACATCCACAGGCACACATATAAACACACATAGACCATCTCACACACGTGCACATCCACAGGCACACATATAAACACACATAGACCATCTCACACACGTGCACATCCACAGGCACACATATAAACACACATAGACCATCTCACACACGTGCACATCCACAGGCACACATATAAACACACATAGACCATCTCACACACACATAGACCATCTCACACCACATGTGCACATCCACAGGCACACATATAAACACACACACATGCATTTTAAAAATTCAGTGCGTACAGTCTTGCGGCTGTGTGACTGAATTAAGCATGAAAGACAACCGAGAACGGCCCATTTTGCTCCAGTAGAACATAGCATCTGGTTCAAACTGGAAACTGTAAAGAGCAACAGAGAGGTAGGTTTTACAGGAATAACCTATTTGTTTAAAAGTTCTCCCTCGCTCCCCAGCTCACGGTACCCTGAAAGCAGCTCCGAGAGCTTCAAAGGAAACGGATGTCAGGGAAGATGGAGGACTCGGCTTCTCACAAAGGAGATAAGAGGAGAGTCGGGTTGATTTTTCTCCCCAACTTAAAACAGCCTCTTTGTATAATTAAACTCTGCTAATTTGCAAGACCTGGTAGGCAAGCAGAATGCTCAAATTCAAAGTCCAGATTTCAGCAAAATATGCTTTAAATAAAGCAAGAGAAGCAGCAGTTATAAATTGTTGTTAATTACAGCTGGAGGCCACAGGGAAGATTAGTAGTCTGTCTTTGAGAAAAGACTCCAGGCCTCAAGTTCATGGGGGTTTGAAAGTAACTGATAGCCCCGTAAACCTCTGTAGAAAGCAGATACTGTCCAGGGGTCTCTGGGACAACTCAAACTCTGTCGCCAGGGAAACCAATCAGCCTTACAGTGTGGAAATGGGAATCTGAATGTGTTTGTCTCATTCCAAATGAGCTCTGGGGTGTGGGGCATAAGTGCAGATCTCTGAAATGTGACCTGAGACAGAGTCACAGGCCAAAGCCAGCCTGTGTCCCTTCCCCCTGCTCCAGATTATAGTTTGTGTTGTTTGATAGCTAATTTTGTTTTACAGACACCCCTGACCCCCAGAGTGCATCCTAGACCAGCCATGTTCCTAACCAGCCAGGTTGTGGTATTGCTTTGTTGTCTTATTAACTGGCTCTGGTCTATCTGAGGAGTGATCCCGGGCCCCTGGATACTATCCCAGGCGCATGCTATTCCCTAGCCAGCCAGGCAGAGGGATATTAGCAGGCCAGGAGTCCAGGCAGATGTAGCTGCCATGGTCAATACTGTGGGGCTCTTGGCACTGTGTCTCATCACACTGTGCTGTTGAACTATAGACATGATGCTTCACAAATGAGGACCAAAGCGACCCTCTTTCGTTTGTGTGTTTGTGTATGTGTTTGTGTACACTCGGAGGCCAGAGGTCAGCGCCAGGCGGATGTTCTCCTTTTGATGCAGACTCTTGGTTTTATTCAGAATTTTTTGTCTTGGCTAACTGGCCACTAAGTCCCAGGGATCTGCATGACTCCACCCCTCCCCCTGCTCTGGGATTGCATGTACCAACACACCCAGCTTTTTCTTAAATTCTAGGGACCAAATCAGATCCTCTAGCTTGCAAGGCAAGTGTTTGTGAACCGAGCCATCTTCCCTGCCCTGAGCCAGCTTCACGAATGAACATAGGCTTGCTAAGTGGAGCTTTGAACTTGGTGGTTGGCCACAGAGGGTGTAGTCAGGTGACATGAAGGCTGAAAGAGATAGTGAGGGCTGTTGCCACAGAACCATCCTAGATTCCCTGGGATTGTGTGATCCTGGGATGTCAAAATCAAGTAGAAGCCTTGAATCTGAGTGAGGACATGGGACAATTGCAGCAGGGAGGAAGGGCGGCTGGGAGAATCCAGCCAACAGTGCTGATCCTGATGACACGGGAGGGGGGGCACTGAAGCCTTATTTGGACAAGCCGGGAGGTCTCATCCAGATGAGTCATAGCCACGTACGGGGAGCACAGAGTGCCGGACTGAAGAGAGCATCTCTGTCAGGTGTGCCAGGTTGGACCAATGCCTGCCCCGTGCTAACAGTAATTCTTGAATTTTGTCATGAGTAGAGTCCATCTCTTGCCTCAGCCTTGCCTGGTCCCAGCTAGAAGGGAGGTGAGCGGATGCTTTGTCATTACAGGGAAGAGGAGGAGGAAAAGTGGCACAAGAACACGCCACTGGAGAGAGACTACACCAAAGCGCCTCACAGGGAATGCTTACGCTGAAATTCTTCAGTGTTTATCTTAATCATTTTCCGCAACTCAGGCACCTTGAGGCACCAAGCTCCTGATCGTCCTTAGCCAGTTGGCATGTGGACTCCCAGCCTCTCTTCTCTGCCTTTGTTCACGGCATTCCCACAGCAGCTGGTGTGTCTGGCTTCATTCTGGTGTAGGAGGAGCAAGTACATCTTGCTCCTCCTCAGCCCCTCAGCCCCAGCAGTACCCAAGCTGGGCAGCAGTGGTTCCTATCCAAGTCAGTGTTTGTATGAGAGTCACCAAGTACTTCCTGGGGACTGTGGTAGGAGACCTGGCTCTGCCCACATAGTTGGTATCAATAGCCGTGGGTCCCCTTAGTCAGGAGAGCCACCCCTGCTCCTTACCCTAAGTCCCAGAGCGAAGAGGCGTTCCTAAGGGTGACAGGCCCGCTCGGGGTCTGCACACGCAGGGGTGCTCATCACCGAGGACCCTCACAGCCCCGGGGCCTCACAGACAGCCGAGCAGCCTTTCATTTGTTTCCTGGCTCAGTGCTAAGAGCTTTGTACAGGGTGCATGCAACTGGGCCACACAGCTCCACCAGGACCACTTTGAGGGGCATTGCTAAGTCAGGCTGTAATGGACCCCAAGAGTCCCACCCAGCAAAGCAACTCCCCTCACGCATTGCAATGAAGCCCAATCAAGGTATGTGTCCCAACACGCCTGCTTTCAGGAGAGTCTCTACCCTAGCTGGGCCTGAATCCCACAGCCTGGCATGTTTGGTGTGCGGCAATGGGCTTGTGTGTTTTCAGAAATACTATTCATCATTTGGAAAACACTAAATCTAAAATGCTGAAATTTAAATGACTTCTATCATTTACCCCGTCACTGCCAATATTTCAGATTACCTTGTCCCAATTATTTCCATGCAGGTGCTTTTCATTTCATTTTATTTTAATGGAGCTATAATCACACAGTGATGGGAAATGTCCGGGACTATTCCTTTAAGTCTGCTGTTTGTTTTTTTTTTTTTTGTTTTTTGGGTTTTGATTGCAAATGGATTCTGTGATCCTGAGATTCTAATCTGTGCCCCGAGGCCAGGCTGACTGGATGAGGGCCTGAGCCCAGGGAATCCAAGACTAGCCTAGTTCTCCTGCACACAGGTGGAGGTCTGTCACTGTCTTGCTGGGCTACAGAGTCAGACAGCCCAACAGCTCTTTGCTCCAGATCTTCAAATGCAGGTTTGCTGAGGCTGTGAGTACTGGGCCCGAGCCCTCTCTTTATGCAACAACTCCTTACTCCGCTTTTCCCTTACAGTGGAGCCTCTTCAGGAAACAAAGTGAGGGACTGGGAGGCAGGGGCTTTTGGAAGGGACAGGTTCCATCTACCCCCTGAAATCAGATCTGTTTCACACAAGGGGGAAGGGGGACAGAAATCAAGAGCCCAGAGTCTCCAGTTTCATTGGCCCACAAGCAGCTGTTCAGCCATGACACAGAGCAGACTCTCAAGTGCCCCAAGTGGGCTGGGGAGACAGCTCAGCTGGTGAGGTGCTTGCCTTGTAAGAACCAGAATTCAGTCTCCAGGATTTTTTTAGAAAGGGGGTGTGGTGGCAGGACTCGTAATGCCAGCACCGGGGAGGTGGACACAGACAGATCCCTAGAGTTCACTGGCAGCACCGGGGAGGTGGACACAGACAGATCCCTAGAGTTCACTGGCAGCACCGGGGAGGTGGACACAGACAGATCCCTAGAGTTCACTGGCAGCACCGGGGAGGTGGACACAGACAGATCCCTAGAGTTCACTGGCAGCCTGTCTAGCCTACTTGGCAAGTTCTAAGCCAGTAGAGACTTGGTCTCAAAAACCAATATGGCCAGCACCTGAGAACGGCAGTTCAGGGTGGCCTCCGGCCTCCGAGTACTTATCCACACGCACACACAAGTCTGCCCCGTTCCACAGGGTCTCAGACAGATGCAGCTTTAAAGGGACCATGACAATGGACCCAGGGGAGGAGCCACGGCATTTCCCCTCACTGGGAAGACACAGGAGGCAATGAAGAAAAACGAATGACCTCTGGAGGGCCCCTGTCCCAGGCCAGCAGCAGACTCTTCAACACTTTGTTTGGCAGCTCCACCCTGACTGACAGGATAACCTCACCTGGGAGTGGCAGGAGTCACCAGCGGCTCCTACGGGAACAAGCTTGATGCCTCCTTCTTGTGCTATACCATGCGGATGATTCTGGGGACGACAGAGCCTGACTCTCACATCTGGGGGAAATGAAGGAGGAAGGAGGAAAGTGCAGGGAGGCGTGGAGGTAGAAAAGAAGGAAGAGGGGAGAGAAGGAAAGGAAGAAGGGAGGACTGGCCAGCTGAGTCTACTTGGCCAGCTCCAGGCCAGTGAGAGACCGTCTCAGAAACAAGGTATATGGTTCCCGAGGAGCACCAGAGGTTGTCCTGTGGCTTCTACACACACAATTACATTAGTCTCATTCTCTCTCTCTCTCTCTCTCTCTCTCTCTCTCTCTCTCTCTCTCTCTCTCTCACACACACACACACACACACACACGCATGAAATTTGCTTTGGTGCTAATTTACTAAATATAAAGCATTTAAACTATGTCATTGTCAGTGGAAAATGTAGGACTGTGTGAAGTGTTCATACGATCAGTTATCATATAGTGAACATACACTCTGTCATCCATATATATGTATGTATATATATTACGGGTAAAGAACCTCCATGTAGCTGGATTTGGCAGTGAATGTCCGTAATCCTAACGTTCAGGAAGCTGAGGCAGAAGCTCAAGTTTGAGGCTAGCCTGGGCTACAGAAAGATCCCGTCTTAACAGAGAGAACGAGAAGGAGAGGGGCAGCACTCAAGAGTGAGCGCAGCTATGTAGACATTTTCTTTGTTTCCTGAGATGCTGCCTTTTTATATCTGATTCTATGTCTTTGAGCTACTGAACTCAGGCGAGAAAAGGAGACAACCAGCTCCCAGTGGGCCCTCCAATTCTATTCTGCTTGTCAGTGATGGAAAATGTTAAAGGAGTAATACTTAAAATGCATATTTTGGATACAAGAGGCACTTAGAGTTGTATACATGTTTTCTTTCTGAGTTAGATTCTCCTATGGGTTTACTTTGCTTACATCAGCTGTTCGCTGATTCCAGTTTGCATGCAGGTGCGAGATGCGGAAGGGAGGTTACTCAGTGGGATAATAAGTAATATACCGTTATAGTAATGCTGGATTATAAACGGTGCGGGGCTGATGGCGGCAGGTGTAGCAGGCCGGTCTTTTTAGGTGATGTCTTTTTAAGCAGCAGGAAACTGAGCTGTTAGATTGGCATATATCAGCTGCTGAAGGGAGCACAAAGGATTGGTGTGTGTGTGTGTGTGTGTGTGTGTGTGTGTGTGTGTGTGTGTGGTGTTTTACACACACGAACTCATTAAGGAGCGGACTCCTGGAAATTGCTTTCTCCACCAGGATGGAGCGTGACTGATCACGAGTCCAAGCACACCCATGCTAGACTGAAAAGACCTATAGGTACCTGGCCCAAGGCCACTGCCACTTCAGTTGCTGGTGGAAATGAGTCTTGTAGCTAAGTGAGGTGACGATCCCTCAATTTCTTGGGGGGAGAAAGCCTGTAGGCAGCTGTGGGTTGTGCCAGGGGTGGGGACGTATGAAGCAAGGCAGGGGTTACTGTATCTGGATAGGGTGGAAAGTCTGCTTACATCAGCAGGCAGCAACCTAGGTGAGTTTAAAAGCTTCCTGCAAACAGGCTCTAGTGTTTAGGATGAATGCCAGTTACTCATGTCAAACAGTCTAGGGGAGGCCATTGCTTGGGGTCAAACTGAACTTTGAAACACGAGCTTTGGGCTAGTTTCCCCCAAAGCAGGGGAGTCCCGACAGTGAGTTTCAACCAAGGACGGAAAGAACTCTGGAAAGAGAAGTCCCTTTTATTTGCTTTCTCTGGTAGCCCCTTTCTGTTGGTCACGTCAGCTCACTGGCTACTCATCCTATTTCCAGGTTGCAATAAAAAGCTAAATCAAACCTTTAAACTAGACCCCCGCTACCTTGTCTCAGATACTCAAATACTGAGCTAAAGGTCGGGATAAAGCAAGGTTAACTTTACCCCAGCTGACTGCTCTACAGCAATGCGAACACCGAGCAAGGAATCCGAATCCCAGCAAGGCCCAGTCGTTCAAGAGGCTTCCTATGGCCCCAATTGTTACACAGGAGCTGACTTGGAGCCTGGGGTGAGGGTCTCAGGGACGGAACTCAGGATACCCGAAGCAGCAATGGCAAGGTACCTGACATTCCCACGCACGTGAGTTTGTTACATAGGAGCACCAGGCACCTTAGGGACCTGTCTCCAGACCTTGCAAACAGCCACCACAACAGAGCTCCACGTCGGGGAAACATGCGCGTGCGCAATGTGTGTGTGTGTGGGGGGGGGGGATGGGGGAAACGACACGCAAGTTGGAAGCGCATGCGCGGCTACGGGACTGTAGTTTCCGGGACGGCAGGGGCGTGACCTTCTGCGAAGGGGGCGGAGCCTGACCGCCCATTCTGACCCCGACTGTACTGCACCTGACCCCCAAAACACATGGCGCGGCACGTGTTCCTCACCGGGCCTCCAGGTGACCCAGGGCCTGCCAGACTTGGCAGGGAGGGGGCGCGGCCTGGATAGTCCGTATCTCCGGCCATGGCTGCAGTTGCGGTCTGGCTTGGTGCATTGCAGCCCGGCGGGAGGGAAGGCCGGGAAGAGGGCGATACGCGGTTCTCAGGTCCCCAGCGTCCGGCTGTCACCATGGTCTTAAGCCACGGAGGCCGGGGTGGACTTTGTAGACTTCGGAGGCCTTTGAGCCTTCAGAGGCGTTGGAGAGGAGCAGAGGACGGTGTTAGGAGACGCGCCAGCCTTGCCAGCACGCCATGCGTTTGAAATCGGGATGCATTGGGTCCCCAGCATCCTGCTGTGGTGTTCACCGGAGATTGAGTGAACACAGGACCACATGCTCCCCCTCCCCAAGCCCCCCCCGCTTCCCCCCCACCCCGAGTACTAGCAGAGCCAGGGGTGTGCAGGGCATCCTGGATTAGTAAGCACCACACCCCCAGCCTTGGTCTCCCAAGTTGTTAGTGCTCCGCCCCTTGCGCTGCAGGACTCACCCCTGCGGTCTCTGGAGTCCCCTTGCTTTTGGACTCACTTTACTGTCTGATTATTTGCTGACCACTAGCAAACCCAAGGGTTTGGATTTCCAAGTCCCTGTTCACACGTGACCTCCTCTGAGCTGTGTGTGGGTTTTAGAAGAAGCCTGTTACATTTACACTAATGTAGGCCTGCAGCTCTCGAGGCTGAGCTTTTGGTTCCCAGTGCCTTTACCCATGGCCAGGTTGGGCCCTAGGTGATGCGGGGGTGGGGGGGGGTAGGGGGGTGTCACTTTTTTATTGCTGTGACCGAACACGGGAGATAAGCAGCTTCAAGGAAGAAAGATATTTTGAGGCTCACGTTTTGGGGGACACAGTCCAACATGACAACCAAGGCCACAGTGGTCAGAGCAGCCTGGTTCATGGCAGCGGAAGCTGCTGGGGCTGCTGTTTCATATGGTGCTAACCAAGAAGCAGAGAGCTTGGGCTGGAAATCCAGAGGTCTGCAACCCTCGGGCCCTTCGTTACTGACCCAGCTTGATCATCCTGGCTTCCTGCCCTAAACGTTTGACAGCAAGACCCCTTCCTCCCCCTACACAAATCATCAACTTGATCAAACACACGAGCAGGTGGGGGAACACTTTAGATTTATACAAGTATAAATCTTGGACAGTGGTTCTCAACCTTCCCAATGCTGTGGCCCTTTAATACCGTTCCTCATGTTGTGGTGATCCCCAGCCGTGAAAATTACTTCGTTGCTACTTCATGACTAACGTTGCTACTGTAATGAATTGTGTTGTAAATGTCTGTTTTATGATGGTCTTGGGTGACGTCTGCGAAAGGGTTGTTCAACCCCCCAAAGGGAGTCATAACCCACAGGTTGACAACCACTGATCTAGGAGGAAAGGAAGCTGGGCTCCACATGCATTCGGGACTGTGTTAGATGTGACTTCATGCCGCTCTGTCACCCCTGGTCTCTACTGGGAATGAAAATGCCCACACCTGGAGCAATCAGCATGGCAGTACAGTTAATAGTCGTGAAACCCATTTGCAGCCCGCTCCATTCCCAGTGGTGGCCCTGCAGGCGAGGTAAAGCATCCTGACCCATCTCCTCTTTTGTCTCTTCCAGGGGTTGGCAAGACAACCTTGATCCAGAAAGCCAGTGAGGTCCTGCAGTCCTCGGGCGTGCCTGTTGATGGATTTTACACTCAGGAAGTCAGGCAGGGCGGGAGGAGAATAGGATTTGATGTGGTCACCTTGTCCGGCGCTCGGGGGCCTTTGTCCAGAGTTGGGTACTGGTGTTTTGTTTCTTCATGTCTTTTGTCTCTAGCCTGTACTGTCCACACCTTGGGGGCAGTTCTTCTCTGTGTGAGCGTGCATGTGTGTGGAGCATGCGTCTGTGCAGAGGCCAGAGGAGCACATTGGTGTCCTGCTCTGTCACTCTCTGCCTTAGTCCCTCAAGACAGGGCCTCTCGCTGAACCTAGAGTTTGCATGCGGGCTAGCAAGACCCAGCAGTCTTGCTCTCCCCCTGCAGGACCGGGCCTACAAGCATGCATGGCCATGTCCAGTGGTTTTCACTGGTGCTGAGGATTTGAACTTGCAGCAAGTGTTCTTGCATGCTGAGCCGTCTCGCCATCCTGAGAGCCACTTTCTTATGATTTCCCTATCGCCGACTCCCCTAAAAGCCATCTGTGGGGCCCATATACGTTTATTTGCCCATCATTGGGCTGAGAGTCTAACTGGACTCGGGGATAACCAGGTCACCCCGCCTATCTTGGACCTCCAGAAAAAGAAAACAGACCATCCTGTGAAAAAGGATTTTAAAAGTCCTCTGTGATCTAAAACTCTGGCCACAAATCATACACATTTCTCCTGTGATTCTTAGCTCTGTCTAGTACTAGTATTTACTTTTTAACTATGATTCTTTGGAGGCACTTAAGATCGCATGCAGGGTTTTTCCCATCTTAGGCAAGCCTCTGTTGCTAAGCTGCCTCCTCAGCCATCTGTTTAATATTGATCTTAATTTTGTATTGTTTTGATACAAGGTCTTGCTATCCAGCCCCAGCTGGCCTGGAGCTCACAGGGGTCCTGCCTTTGCCTCCCAGTGCTGGGGTTAAAGGTGTGTGTTACCACGCCCAACACTCTCTGTTTACTTTTTATTTTGAGAAAGTCTTAAAGTTGCCCAGCTGACACCGCACTCAACTCTGGCTCAAGAAGTCCTTAAGCGTTTTGTCCTCCTGCCTCAGCCTCCTGATTGGTTGGGATGATGGCAGGCCTGTACCATCAGGCTCAGACAGACAAGCTCAGCTCTTGTGCAGTGGCATGTGGGCCTATGGGAGTTGCGGGGACTTCACTGTTACACTCCAAGACTGACATTGGCAGAAGTAGTGTTGACATCATCAAGGCCCCTATTTCAGGAGAGAAACCCCAGCGGGCCCAAACGTACACACTCCCACCCTGGTGGGTGATTGATTGGTAAGGGTGTGTGCGGAGTGGCTCAGCGGAACAGCCCATCCCCAGAGGTCCGTGGAGGGCCCGCATCAGTGTCTTTCCTTTCAGGTCACAGCCTCCACCTGGAAAGCCCGAATGCCGAGTGGGGCAGTATGTGGTGGACCTAGCATCTTTTGAGCAGTTGGCACTACCCGTCCTAAGAAACGTGAGTCCACATCTTCTGTCTCAAAAGCCCATTGGCCTCTGTGCTCTGTGGGATGCGCTGGCCACCTGAACACAGTGGCTTCTTTTCTGTAATCGGGTTGTGTCTCACAGTTTCAAAAGTCTTCCAGCATCGAGCCTTGCTGAAGATAGACGCCTTACTCTGCTATCACTCTGAGCTGTCACGTGCCCCAAAGCATGTATAAAGTACTTCAGCTTAGGGAGGCTCTAATGCAGATCTATATCCCCCGCTCTGTGCTGCACAGAGCTAGCTGCAGTGTGGGCTCCGTGGATACTCTGTACTGCTGCTCCCTGTCCTTCTGCTCTGTGCTGCGCAGTTTACGGCATGTGCTGTGCACTGCTGTGCACCAGATAGGAGGAGCCTGGAGCTGCTGAGGAATTCACCGCCCACCAAGGGCAGCCTCCGTCTTCAGAGGCCTGGGGTCCTGCGGTCTGTGCTCACCTGTAGCTGCTGCTTCTAGGATCCCACTGAGCTCCCCCCACCTCCTCCTCCCTCCTTCCCTCAGTCCCTCTAGGAATCCCCCACATGTCTGCTCTGGGCTGTGGTGGCTGCTCTGTCACTAGCAGCTGGGGGCAGGCGGAGAATGATATGTCTTCTTGTTTATTTCCCCTGGGGTCCATGCTTCCCTCCCATGCTCAGGCAGCAGTGAGAAGTGGCTGATGACATTCTGAGTGCAGAGCCCGGCTGTGGGCATTGGATTCACATAAAGAATTGATTTTTGCTCAGCCAAGCCATGCTTGGTGTCTGGCTTCGGGCTTATGTAAGAGCTCCTGTGTGCTTGCTGACCAAGTCAACAATTTGTCTCTTGTTTTTAATGGAAAAAGAAAATAGAAACTGCTCATATTTTTATAGTCACCCATGTTGCTGTAATCATTGTGACTGTAAACTCAGGCCACCAAACTGGCCTTGGATTGAGTAATCACTGTGGTCTATGGTTGCTGCTCTACCTGGGCTATGCAGACATGGGTTTATCTACCCAAGAGGAGTCCTAGCACATCCTGTCACGTGGGGAGGGTCTGCAAGCGGAGGCTGGGTGAGAAGGGTTGAGCATGGTTGGTGAGCATGGTCGGTGAGCGTCCCAGCGTTGTTGGTGAGCGTGGTCGGTGAGCGTCCCAGCGTTGTTGGTGAGCGTGGTCGGTGAGCGTCCCAGCACTGTTGGTGAGCGTGGTCGGTGAGCGTTGTTAGTGAGTGCTCCAGCGTTGTTGGTGAGCATGGTTGGTGAGCGTCCCAGCACTGTTGGTGAGCGTGGTCGGTGAGCGTCCCAGCGTTGTTGGTGAGCATGGTTGGTGAGCGTCCCAGCACTGTTGGTGAGCGTGGTTGGTGAGCGTTGTTAGTGAGTGCTCCAGCGTTGTTGGTGAGCGTGGTCGGTGAGCGTCCCAGCACTGTTGGTGAGCGTGGTTGGTGAGTGCTCCAGCGTTGTTGGTGAGCGTGGTTGGTGAGCGTCCCAGCACTGTTGGTGAGCGTGGTCGGTGAGCATCCCAGCATTGTTGGTGAGCATGGTTGGTGAGCGTCCCAGCACTGTTGGTGAGCGTGGTTGGTGAGTGCTCCAGCGTTGTTGGTGAGCGTGGTCGGTGAGCGTTCCTGCACTGTTGATGAGCGTGGTCAGTGAGCCTTCCTGCACTGTTGGTGAGCGTGGTTGGTGAGCGTCCCAGCATTGTTGGTGAGCCAACTGGTTCTAGGACTCAGGCAGCATCTTTACTCTTAGGAGGTTTTCCTGTTGTGGCTGAGAATTTCAAATCAGCTGGAATGCTGGCCAAACCCAGGTGCAGGACAGGTGAGATACACAAGGCAAGGGTGATACACAGCCCTTGGAGGTGGCCCTCACATGTTGTATTTTGGGGACATGGGGACCACCCAGATGCCAGGCACAGTGACTGCTGTGTGGCCAAGAGGCATTCCAGCTGAGTTGCACGGGGAGGTCCTAGAATTGAGAGCAGCCTGGTGCTGTCTTATTCAAATTCAGCCTGGTGCTGTGGGCCATAACTCGGGAGCTCAGAATCTGGGCTAGGTCCACAGGGCAAGCTTCCCTTGACCTGTTTGTTCTTTCCTTCTGGGTCGGCTTGAATCCATCTGTGAAAACAGCAGTTGGGGCAGAGTGGTGTTTCTTTTTTAAGCTCTTCTGAATACCCTGTTGAACTATTTGGAGAAGCAAGCTGTATGTTGCCTGTTCTCAGTGCCCTGACCTTCAACCCCTCTCTCTATGACATGTGAATCACTTCCATTTTTATTAAAAAACTTACTTTTGCAATTTCCGCAGCCTGGACAGAATGAGGGTGTGAGAAGGTCCAGGGTCTACAGGGAGCAGCAAGCACTGCACTTGCTGGCCCAGGCGTCCGTTCGCTTCTGTGGGCATGCTCTGGAGAGCTGCAGGGCCCTGGAGCAGCAGCATCAGGGAGCAGCAAGCACTGCACTTGCTGGCCCAGGCATCCGTTCGCTTCTGTGGGCATGCTCTGGAGAGCTGCAGGGCCCTGGAGCAGCAGCATGAGCTTGCAGCCACTTGTGCATGTGCCTGTACCACGCACCACATGTGCTTACTGTGCTTAGGCAAGCACACACAGTGTGCACGTGTTCTTTCCCAGTACCTCTCCTTGTCTGATTTGATGGCTTTCAAAGTTGTCAGTCAGTGTTCCAAACAGTTCTGTCCATCTCTCACATGTTGGCTTCTAGAAAGGTGGCTGCTGCCATCCGCTGTCTCTGGGGTGGCTGTGTGCCGTCCATGCTTTGGTAAGGGCTGGGTCAATTGTCATGACTCAGCTCCAGAAAGAGACCTTCCTGTGTAATCGGCTGCGTTTTAAAATCCCGGACTGCTGGCAGGCATTTTCTTTCTCCCAATTTGGTACTCAATTTTGAAGAAAAACCTTGGAGCAGATAGCATCTGACCCCACAGGCACTCTTCCTGCCGGTGGAGGTAGTGTCAGCCCCAGCTTTCCCTTCTCAGCTCTGTAACCCCAGTAAGTTGCAGAGTTCCATGGTGAAAGCAATCCACTGTGCAGACCCTCAGGCTGGTGTCCCTGTGGGTGTGCTGGGGATGGGAAGCAGAAAGAGTGCGCCTCCTTCATGACCAGGAGACCACGCTCCTGCCTCTCCTCACAGCCTGGACCTGCTACCTGTGGGCTGTCCCAGCATGGGCCACTGCTGCTGCTCCTCCCCATCCCCTCTTCACAGCTGGCAGTAGTGCATGACCTCATGTGCTCAGCAGTTGCCCCTTCCAACAGGGCATCACATGCCCTCAGCAAGAGGGAGGCCAAGGCAGAGGTGGCCGGATTTTGTTAGCCGACCTGAGAAGGGCCTGGTGCCTCTTCTGCTGTACCCTTAGTGGCCACATGACCAGTCCTGGGGAGGTGTGGCTGGGGAACATGGTGGAATATGATCCATGGACATTGGGAGGCTGCTGCATTTTCAGGGACAAAAGGGACTTGAATCCAAGGGGAATCTGAGATTCTCTTTTTAACAACATTGATTTTATCCATTTGTTTGTGCATTCATCTGTTTTGTGTGTGTTGTATACCTACATGTTTATATCACCTGCCAGTTCTGCATGTAAAATACAGATGTGATTATATCCATTTATATAGCAGTAGGAGTGCACCAGAGCAACAGTGCTTATTTCTGAATAACTTTCATTTTAGTTCTATTTAAGTTATTTTTATTTAGTAATAAAATTTCATGCATGTACACAATGCATTTTGATAAGTTTTACCCTCCATTACCATCTCACCCCCTCCCGTGCCCATCGAATTCTTCTTAGAAGTTTAGTCTCTGAGGTAGCTCATTGCTTGATCATCAGGTTAATTGTCATTGTTCTGACCACTTCTGCTTTGAGCCAGACTCTTTCCCATCTCATTTCGTGACTTTTCGTAGACTTTAGACTGGATTGGGATACATAGGCACCTGCCTGCAGTGGCCACCTCCTTCCCATTGGCGTCAGGAGTACAGCCCATGACTAGCGAGGTCCCCAGCACAGCTGTCCTGTTCCCCTAACACCCACGACACTCTGTCTTTCCCGGTTCACAATCTTTGTTTCTTAGGTGTGTAAGTAGGAAGCCCGGTTACCACTGAGCCTTCTAGAAGAGAACACATTTTGAGAGAAACTCAGGGGCAGGGAGGTGCAGTCCCAGGGAGCCTTTCCTATGAGCATTGCAGACATACCTGTGTCTTGTGTGTGTGGAGACAGTCCCCTGGTGTGTAAGGCACAGCCCAGCTGCCTTGCTGTGGGTGCTGGTGGGTAGTCAGGCTGGGACCTCCTGGATCGAGATCACAAGGCTCTGCTGTCCCGGTGACAGTACCTTCTGTCCGCAGTCCGGTCCCAGCTTCAGCCCCAACTCTACTGTCCTAGTGACAGTGCCTTCTGTCTGCAGGCCGGTCCCAGCCGCAGCCCTGGGCACAGCGTGTGCGTCATTGATGAGATTGGGAAGATGGAGCTGTTCAGCCAACCATTCATTCAGGCGGTCCGCCAGACGCTGTCCACACCAGGCACCGTTGTCCTTGGCACCATCCCAGTTCCCAAAGGGAAGCCCCTGGCCCTCGTGGAGGAGATCAGGAACAGGCATGACGTGAAGGTGTTCAGTGTGAGTAAGCCAGCCCTTGGGAACCCCTGCCCTGGGATCCCGTCCTTGCCCCGGCTGCCTTCCTCTTCTGCCTTCTGCCAGTGGCATAGTCAGGGCGGGATTTGAGGGGTTGCTTGGGAAGGTCTGTCCAGGGAGGAGCCATGCCACGCAGGCCACGGACTCAGTGGCAGAGTTCCAGCCCCAACCTCAGGTGAAAGGTGTATGCTTATAGGAAAATCAGTTACTCAAGTCTGGGCCTTGACTTCAGAACTGTCTCATTAAGAAAGTAAAGTATACCTGTAAAAGATGGGCACAAGTTTGAGTGGCTGTTTCCCAAGGAGCATGAGGAAGCCAAGGCAGACATAGAGGAGACAGGCACCCCACCATCGTGACCACGAGGCACCACACCACACCCACTAGGATGCCTTCCATGGCACAGTTAGAGAGAGGTGAAAGGACTTGGGAAACCCGCGCCTTCCTACCCTGTTGGTGGGAAGGAGCTGAGCTGTCCCTGAGAAAATTCTGGCTTCTTCAGGTGTGTGTTAGTCACGGTGCCAGCAAGTCCACTCCTAGGCAGTCACGGTGTCGGCAAGTCCACTCCTAGGCAGTCACGGTGCCAGCAGGTCCACTCCTAGGCAGTCACGGTGTCGGCAAGTCCACTCCTAGGCAGTCACGGTGTCGGCAAGTCCACTCCTAGGCAGTCACGGTGTCGGCAAGTCCACTCCTAGGCAGTCACGGTGTCGGCAAGTCCACTCCTAGGCAGTCACGGTGTCGGCAAGTCCACTCCTAGGCAGTCACGGTGTCGGCAAGTCCACTCCTAGGCAGTCACGGTGCCGGCAGGTCCACTCCTAGGCATGCACATGGAAGACTTGAAGACACGTGATGCAAAGCTTGAACGAATGCCCATAGCAGCGTTATTTACAGTGCTTTCCAGAATGAGAGGACCCAGACGTCCACCAGCAGCTGACCAGGCAGGGAACCTGTGCTCCAGCCATCTAGTGTGGGTTACTTAGCAACACAAAGGGATACAGTGCAGCCACGTTCTGAGGCCTGCATGAAGGCAGTGCTGCCGAGAAGAGTGATGGGCAGGAAGATGGGTGCCATGGGTGGCCATGAATGGGGACCTTGTCTGTGACGAACCAGGTAGATGTCGCTGTCCTTGTGAGTAACTGGAGCTGTGGGCCGCTGCTGCTGTGTGGTACTCTCTGGGGCTCAGGTCCAGCCCAGGCGTCTCCTTGCTTCTCTCCAGTCAGGTTGCAGCGGCTCGGTCCCACTCCCTCAGTTGCCATCCTGTACCTCCACATGGGCCTTGATGATCCCGAAGAGCCAGCCTCTGCCTCCATCCCCTGCTTTCAGGAAAATGTTGGTCCGAAAGACAGGAGGGACATGCTCTTTACGCGTGCTCTTTTGCCTCTTCCCGCAGGTCACTAAGGAGAACAGAAACAGCCTCTTGCCGGATATTGTGACCTGCGTGCAGAGCAGCAGGACCTGAAGTGGTAGGGGACCAGGTCCAGGTCCGCCTGCTGGTCACTCCCTGCCCAGGTTTGCTACCTCCCTGTCGATGGGCCTTGTACTCTCTGTCCAAGAGGGCGGACAGCTGCTTTCCATAACCTGCTCCTGAGATCAGATTAGCCCAGAGCCTGCTGGGCCATGCACAGCAGATAGTCCGCTGTCTGACGTGTGCTCAGGGGTTCTGTCTATTTCCTGTTGCGGCTGTGCATGTGATTAGAGTAAATTCTAAATGAATGTGTCAAGGATTAGTGGAATTTTCTCCCACCAGGGTTTATGGATGTGTGTGGGGCTGGGGAGAGGAGTTCCCTTCTTCACTGGCTTACGTGCTGTAGGTATTAAATACCTCTCCAGGTGCAGCTCCAGGCTCGTGCAGCCGAAGCAGCGACAGCAACTTAATTCTCTTCAATAATTTCCAAAGAAAAACCTATTAGTTCCCCTCTTCATCTCTGTTTATTCCTTTGTTTATTGCCTAATAAAAATGAAAATAAATCTGGTGGTTGAGACACAGGAGTCCTTGTGTGGGAGGGCTGGTTTTCTGAGTGCTGTTGTTAGCTCATGCTCCATGGGCTAGACATGAGTAAAATCTCCTGTCTGTGCTCAGTTAGCCTGGGCACAGTTTTCAGCCACTCTGAGCCCAAGTGCCTTGCTGAGAAAGAAGGGACATGGCTGTCAGCAGAGAAGGGCTTGGAAAGCTGATTTGAGCTGCAGTCCCTACTGGCTGCAGGGGCTCCTTTGTGAGGAGGGGGCCGCAGGCAGGGGCTCAGCCCACATTGGGCTCTGCAGTGCTAAGAGAATCAACTCTGTAAGCTGCTGGGTCCATAAAGGCCAGAGGCTACCCTCCCCGTGGCTGGTGGCACTGGGACTTTTAGGTCATTTAGATATTTTTTAACAACAGCATCACTTGACAGCACCCACTGATGAGTACCATCGGTCCCTTACTGGGATGTGGGCATCTATGGGCCTGTCTTAATGGGGGCCTGTGAGCTGCTACTAGGACCCAGTGGAGAACACAATAAGCACCTGCTCCAAAGCCTGTGGCTGGGGAGGATCTTATGTCGATCTTCCAGGGTAGTTTTCAAAGCTCAGCTTGCTCTTTGAAAGCAGGTCCTGGAGGGACCACGGCAGGAATGCCTTCTAGACCAGGAACTGAGCCTCAGAAAGGCCTACCTCCCTCCACCATCTGTGCCCCACTAGGCTTTTCAAGGAGGCCAAGGATAGAGCTCACAGCCGTGGGCAGGCTGGCTGTGATGCCTGAATGGGTACTAGGGCAGGCGGGAAACAGCATGGTTTGGCCATAGCATCAGGCTCCTGGCCACCCAGGACCTGAGTGTACCTAGCCAAGAGCTGCCGCACAGCCTGCTCCTGTCAGGGAGCCCTACTCAGCCTTCCTTCATGCTTTGAACCTAGCATGAAGGAAACAGGACAAATGGTGGCAGTGGTGTGAGAGGCTGCATACAGCATGCTCCTCTCCTGCCAGCCCAAGGGAACCTCGTGTTGGCCTCTCACTGGGCCCCTCTAGTGGTGTACACCTGTAACTGAAGCACCCAGGAAGGAAGTGCAGGAGGATAGTTCCAGATCAACCTAGGCTACTTACAGAAACATTGTCTCAAAAATTAGTTTTAAAATATCACAGCTGTGGTAGGGTAGAAAGGCTTGGACCCAAGTCTCAGTGGCATCAGAGCGTCTGCTTTGTCAGTGCTCCCTTCTGTGTCTCCATCCAGCCTCTCTGTCACCTCCCCCTCACACCGACACATCCTTCAGTGACTATTACTCTGGCAGATGAGGGTCAGGGAGCAGGCACACAGATTTCAGATGCACATCCTGGAACTCTAAGAAACGTTGACGCCGGGGCACTGGGGTCTCTAATGGATGTGGAGCCTGACTTGAGGAGTTCACGTTGAAAAGCCCATTGACATGCACATGCATTTCAGCCAGAATGACATGGTACCACAGGGTGCCTGTTGCCCGCATGCATTTCAGCCAGAATGACATGGTACCACAGGGTGCCTGTTGCCCACATGCATTCAGCCAGGCTCCGACAGGATGACGGAGATCCAACTGGAGAAAGACTGTTGATGCCCTGGCTGTCTCTCACTTAGCAGGTCACACCACCAGCCTGGTCGTCACACCCATTGGTTTGAAAATCCTTTCTTGTCTCTGAATGAAGGTAAGCTTGGGTGTGGAGCCAGCATGACCTTTAAATAGGTAATAGAGAATCTTCCAGGCTCTCCTGGTGGGCAGAGAGGCTTCCAGGAAAACTGCAAATTCATGGAAGGTTCTGGGAACAGTGAGGTGACCCAGCCCTCCTCCCATCCAGTTTGGAGTTGCTGTAACCTGGGTTTGAAACCGAATGACGTCGAGTGGTGGTGGGGGCTGCGTAAACAGGCTGTGCAACACACAGCAGAGGCAGGGACACCGGAGCAGCCACTGAATTTAGACAAGTATGTGCCAGACATGAACTCTGCAACACACGGCAGGGTTTAGAGTCAGTACCTAGTTAGCAACGATAGCCACAAAGCCAAGTGCTGCATTGTATCGTCTTTAGAAGAACATTGCTTTTGTCCTGTGTCAAATGCATTGAGACAGATGTCAGCAGAACATGTGAGCCCGCTGGCAGGCAGTGCCATACAGGCCTGTCTCTTATACCACCACCAGAATGAAGGAGGCTCAGGGATGCAGAATTGCCTGCTGGGAGGACTGGGCAACAAACATGTCTACATGAAAAATTTATACTTTAAACTAGATATGTACAAATCCCTCCCCTCAGGGCCCGGGGAGCCCTGCAGAAGCAGCAGCAGAAAGTGTCAGAGGCAGAGGCCATGGAGGACACCAGCAAAAACAAGGCCCTCTAAACCAACATGAGCAGATTCCTGTGGACGCACAGAGGCCGAGACAGCATTGCAGGGCCTGCAAGGGTCTGCGTCTGTCCTCTGCGTATATATTATGGCTTACAATTCAGTGTTTTTATGGGATTCCTGATTGTGTGAACAAATGGGTCTCTGATACTTGTGCCTTCTCTTGGGCTCTTCTGTTTTGTACAGTTCCGATGTGTTAGTTTTTATCTTCTATTTTATTTTATTATCCCTTAGAAACCTATTTGTTTCCTAATGATAGACAGAGAATGGATCTGAATGAGAGGCACAGTGGAGAGAACCTGGGAGGAGTAAAGGGAAGGGGATTCAAGATATATTATGTGATAAAAAAATCGATATTCAGTATAATAAAGCCCAGAGATGTAACTCAGTGGACAGAGGCTCGCCTGGCATGCAGGAGGCCGTGGGCTACATCTCCAGCATCACATGACCAGGCATGGTGGTGCACACCTGTGTCAGGAGGTGGAGGCAGAAGAATCAGAAGTTCAAGGTCATCCTAGGCTACCTGGCAAGTCTGAGGTCTGCCTGGGCTTTGTGAGATCCTATCTCCCTGCCTCCTCCCAGTTATACAATAAACAAAAGCTAGGAGCATATTCTTAGTATTACTGAACAGCTTCGAGGAGTCTTTCCTTGGCGGGATTGGTGTGCATATCCACCCCTTAGCTTGTACACCCAGCGCCTGTATTCCTCAGTGGGCAGGAGACTGCCCAGGACGCAGTTCGTGAGCCTGTGGATGCCAAGCAGCAGCCAGCTGCGCTCCCAGGTGGTTGCTGCTAGGCACATGTTTCTCGCCAACTTCAAGTAGGGCCGCACACCCAGCTCAGAGCTAGCTGCTTATTCCTGAAGGTTAGCAAGCAGCCTCAGGGGGGTTCAGGAGAGGCCAGCTGAGTTTGTTTTAGTCAACCTGAGAACTGCAGCAGGTCACACCAGCTTCTCAGATACACAGTTGCAAGGAACCCAGAAATACTGTTTCTAGAGATTCTAAGGTGCTCTGTCTCTGTTGATAGACCCCACTGATGTGGAATATTAGTTGAGGATGTGTTACATTTGTTTATGCCAGGGAACATTTGTTTAGTGATATAAAGATGTGTTGCATTCTTTTACCTTGCATTTGTTTAACTCTATAAAGCTGTGTTACTTTGCCTGTCTAAAACACCTGATCAGTCTGATAAAGAACTGAACGGCCAGTAGCCAGGCAGGAGAAAGGACAGGCCGGACTAGCAGGCAGAGAGAATAAATGGGAGGAGAAATCTGGGAAGATCAAAGAGCAAGAGAAGGAAAAGGAGGGAGGGCATCAGGGGCCACACAGCCAGAACAGAAGAAACGAAAATGTATACAGAAATAGAAAGATAAAAGCCCAGAGGCAAAAGAATAAGCCTCCGTAGATTTATCTGGGATCTGGGCAGTGGGTCCCTCAAAGAGTAAAAACAACCAACTACACCCTACCTACTGCCCTTAATTGTTAATTCTTTTTTGTGCCTATGTATGTACTCACGCTCATTGGTGTCAGCATGGATGTCGCCATGCCTCAGTGCCTATATTGAAGTCAGACGGCAGCCTCTGCCATCCGCCTCCTGCCCTGGGACAGGATGTATTGTTCCGCCATTGCTAATTCTTAAAGAACAGAAAGAGATGCTGGAGAGATAGCTCAGTAGAGTGCTTACCCGGAAAGCACAGAGCCTGAGTTTGGTCCCAGCACCCATGTGAGGAAGGAGTGGCTGTGGCGGTACACACTTGTGCCCAGCGCTACAGAGGACACACCAGAGTGGCTGGGGCTCCCCGGCCACCTAGGCTGACCTGCAAGCTCCAGGACAGCGCACACGCACACATGCATACACACACGCACACACGTGTGCACACACAAACCATTACTGCCTACTTCCCAGTGGTGAAGGATTGCTGTATCCATCCTTTGCAGCTCCCGTTTTCCAATCTTAGATTCTTTGGAGACTTTACTTTGCATAAACCAAGTCCTTCTTTTTCCCACTGCCCTTCCAGAAGTCCAGGCAAAGTGAAGCAGATGCGTGGTGCCCCCTCTTCTCAGCAGAAGGCTGTGCCTCTGCTCTGTCCTGTAGGGGTATCTGAGATGGGATTTGCTTCCCTCCCCACAAAGGTCTTTCTCAGAGTAGAGAGGATGTGTTTGGGGAGAACAGTAGACAGACACAGCCAGAACTGTAAACATTTTAATCCCTAAAACAGGTGTGTGCAAATGTGCTCACATACAGCAGAGCTTGCTCAGCTTGGAAGACTAGCATGCATTCCTGGGAAGCACGCAGGGATCCTGGGTGGCCCAGAACTTGAGGGAGGAGCATATCACCCTGAAACTCCCATCCTGGACCAGTGCACCATCAGGTTGTAGTGAATGGTTTGCACTTCCAACTGTGCGAGGGTCATAAAGGAGGAGGCTCTTTGCAGTTGGGCCGAACATGGATGCCCCTGGCCTGCTGATGGCCTCAGGGGCTGTGACTCTGCCCTCTCACGGTGACAATGATGTGTAAAATGCCAGTAATGTAGCATGCAGCTGTTCTATTACCAGAGCAGGAGGAGCCAGTCATGGGCCCTACTCATTCTAGTAGTTTTAAAATATACCATGGCTTTTGTGAGAAATGTCCAACTCTTGTGCAGTGCTTGAGGGAGGAGGCGCAATGTCTTTTCCCGACTCCCACTAGGCGAGTGTTTCCAAGAACCTGAGATAAAGTTACTGTTTTCTAGAATGGCTCTTCTTTTCCCTTAGGAAGAACCATGTGGTTCTGGAGCAGAGAGAGTCCCCATCTCTCTGACCAAAAATGTGTCCACTATTGCTCATCCGAGGCACTCTGCTGAGAAGCTGTGTCATCCAGGCCCATGTCCTCCTGGCTCGCTCTCCGGCAAAGCATCCCCAGGTTCTCTGCCACAGCCTCTGCCAGCCGTGGATCTGGAAGCTGCCCTTGCTCTGGGGTGTCAGTGGGTTCACATGGCTCAGAGAAGTGCTTCAGAAAGGAGAGAAGCAGAGACATGCTCACTGTCTGCATGGCCCAAGTCACCCCACCCATCCCCGACATCCCAGGTACTGAGGCCCGCGTAGCTGCAGACTTCAAAGGCAGGCTCTTAAAATGCACAGGACGGACAGGCAGCCTCTGAGGTTAGGATGTGCTTTCAAGCTGCACGTCTACATGGCCTCTGCATGTGGGACTTTGTTCAGAAGAGCTGGACGTGCCAATCCAAAGGGTGCCCACGGGAGTCGCCCCATGTTTGTCTACCTGCCTGCCACTGTGCAAGCCCTGGTTGACTTTCTCCACCCACCTAGCCCTCCCTTGTGCTGATGCTGCCACTGCAGGCTCAACCCAGCAGTTACACAAGATGCTCAGAGTCCTAAAGACCTACCATCCTTGCCAGAGACAGAAAAGGAAAATTTGCCAGAACCCTCGAAGTATGCCCACAGAGTAAGTTTAGAGAGATGGAATGGGAAAGGAGTGGCAGTTGTGCCCTTTTATTGAAGGAGAAAACAGAAAGAGATTAGGTGACGGTTTTACCCTCAAGTTATACTCCAGTATCTTCTCTTCGGCCTGGAGACACAAATCTGCCTAAGTTTTGCCTTAACCCATTGTTTTTTTTTTTATTTTTCTTTCCTAACAGAGGACATAGGAGAATTCCTGAGTGGCTGCCAATCTTTCTCTTTCTCATGAATGAATCCCAGCTAGTCTTCTCTGTTAGTAACATGAATTCTGAGCAAGTGGCATTTTATTCGATAGACTCTTTTTAAACTCTGTTTCTGGGATGGATCCACTTGGAAGTGGTTGGTCATCTTTAAGACTGGGAGTCCAAGGCAGTTTAACTCCAGTGCCTACTCCTGCCCTTTCTTCTCCCTCAGGCCAGAGTGGCTCGGATGGGAAGGAAGGAATCCTGCTTCCATAGAGAGGGCGAGGGGAGGCTTCTCCTCATGCCTGGGCTTCTGGATTATGGAAATAATTATGTTGGGGTACCTGTGGGACTTGTGACCCAAAGGCTGGGAATACTCATTGTTTGCTATAAATCAACCAACCCTGGAAGAAGGCAAAAGTATTTGGCAGGTGGATGGGATCCCCAGGCCCTCTGATGCCTCCTGCCTGTCTCCCACCCTGGGGCAGTCCTTACCCGAGCAGCATGGCTAGCGGCCCTCGCGGAAGGACCCATCACGATGTTGACACTGCTGGATGACTGGGTGTCGCTGGTGTTGCCTCCCTCTGCAGCAGAGAGTCCAGAGATGACAAGCGCGCTGGAGAAACTCCTTTTGCCAAAGAGGAAGCTGAGAGTAGAGCTGGTTGAAGAGCCCAGGCTAGACCGAATGAGTGCCTCAGCCCGCTCCCGGACACTCAGGTGACCCGTGGTGGTGACGGGAGGTGGTTGCGAATGCAGGGATGCAGCCGAGTTGTGCAAGGAAAGCCGGCTTCCTGAAGGCCTCTGGGCCAGCTCGTGCACAGAGCTGGATGTCTGAAGGAAGGCTTGGTGGCTCTCTACAATGGGACCTGAGGAGCTCAGAGTAGGTGGCCTCTGGCTTATTGCCGAGTGTGCCAGGACGGACTGGCTTCTGCCCTTCCTTCTTCCTGTAAGAGAGCAGAGCACCTGGTCAAACCCTGGAAGAAGTACTTTATAAATATGGGGGTGGGGGTGTCCAAACCCTGGAAGAGGTACTTTATAATAATGGGGGTGGGGGTGGTCTCTCTCCATTGTGATCCATCAGTGAGGGCAACACCCCTTGAGCCAATCCCTCCTTACAGCCTCATCTTGGGATGGTGGGCTTAGCTCCTCTATGCCACTTCCCATGACCGAGCTTACCTCCCATGACTATCCCACCTTGGCTTTGCATTTGGGGTCATAGCTTCAAGACATGAACTTTCTGAAAACATTTCCAATACAAATCATCAGAATGCTTTTATGTGTGTAATTTAATTTTGGGAGACCACAGAAGCAATGTAGGTACAACACCAGATATTATTCCATTATTTTAAATATATCTCTTAATTATTGTGTTCAGTGGACTCTTTTTCTGTGTATGTATATCCTCTCTCTCTCCCTCCCTCCCTCCTTCCCTGTGTGTGTGCATGTGTGTGTGCATGTGTGTGTGTGTGTGTGTGTGTATTTGCACAAGCACTTCAGTGCAGTGCCCTAGGAGACCAAAAGTGTCAGATGCCCTGGAGCTGAACCTATAGGCAGTTAGTTGTAAGCTACCTGATGTAGGAATGAAACTCTGGTCCTCTGTGAAATCAGTAAGTGCTATGAAGACACACCATGACCACAGCAACTCTTGTAAAGGAAAACATTTAATTGGTGGTGGCTTAGAGTTTCAGAGGTTCAGTCCATTATCTTCATGTCAGGACATGGCAGTGTGCAGGCAGACATGGTGCTGGAGAAGGAGCTGAGAGCGCTACATCTTGACCCACAGGCAACAGGAAGCAAACTGAGCATAGCTTGAGCATAAGAGACCTCAAAGCCCACCTCCACAGAGACACACTTCCTCCAACAAGGCCACAGCCACTCTAACAAAGCCACACCTCCCAATAGGGTCACTCCCTGTAAGCTTATGGGGCCAATTACATTTAAACTTCCACATCATTCTTCCAGACTAATGAAATCTTTTTAATGTTGTATATGACCATTGTCTTTAGCTGTCCGGGAAACCAATACCAAACCAAGGGAGGGAAATGCTTGCTGGGGCTCAATAATACAATAAGACAGTGGGGTAGCATCTCAAAGCAATAGACAGAAGAATCTAAAGTCTAACATTGAAATGACAGACTTGGGAGGGGCAGCACATACCAGTTACCCTGAGTTGATCACTTCCCAAAGTAGGCACACGTCAGAGTTTCATTCTGTAGCTCATTAATATGGGGCAATTAAGAAATAAAACATTTTTAGGTCTTAAAAACAGAGCATTATTGCCACAGGTGGCCACATATACCAATATCTCTGTGGTGTGTGGGTACCTGCTCTGTCTGTGCCCAAGAAAGCCAAGTCCTCTCTGAGAGAATGGAACTTGGTGGAGGCTGGCTGTACCACCTAGGCCCCTCACTGACATTACTTTGGACACAGTGATGGTGGTGTGCTCATTTCCAAGGGGCATTCACTGGTGACCTGCATGGCTTTCCTCTACCTATAGGTTGTGAAAATGGGAGTCTCAGACTGAGGCACTGTGTGAGGTACCCAGAACTGGTGCTGGCCTCTCTGGACTGAGTGAGTGGCCTGGAGCATCTCTGTCTTGGGCACAGGGGAATGGCCTTGGGCTTGAAGGTCCCTGTTAAGAAGTCAGTCAGAAATAAGGGGGAGAAAAAAAAAAGAAATAAGGGGGAGACCCTCAAGGAATCAACATTGTGAGCAAGGGTAGTGGCTTGTTTATTTGGAATCTGAAAAGGCCAAACTTCTGTGATTTCTAAAGCTAATCTCTGTCCAAAACCCTCCGCAGCCAACCACCTGCAAGTCTGTTCTCCGCCTACACTAGGCAGGGCCTTCTGCCGATCCCAAGAGCAAAGGGAGAGAGGTCTACAGAGCATCAAAAGAGAGCTAGCTGTCCAGAGTCCATGCAAGACAAGGGACTGCCCCAGCGCTGAAGCTTCAGCCAGTCTCTGTGTGCATGCATGTGTGCCTCTGTGTGTGGGGGCCAGAGGCTGATGTTAGGCATTATCCTCTATTGATCTCTATTCTGTGTGTTTTGATGATGCTTCTGCACTGAACCTGGAGCTGCAAATGAAGCTCTGAGCCTCAGGGATCTTTTCCTCTGCCTGCTCACGGTGCTGGGATGATGGGCTGCTGTTGCTCACAGCTTTTACGTGGATGCTGAGGATCTGAATTCAGATTTCCGGGCTTGTGCAGCAAGCATTGTTCAGACTGAGCCATCTCCTCTTTATACCTCAGATATTCTTTCGGTGTTCTGTTGCTCCTTTTTTTTTTCAATTTTAATTTTACAAATTAACCAGCAGCAAGCAAGCTGTGTTGAAATCATCTGCGCTGCTCGGTCTCATTACTTTACAATTAACTTATTTTTCCAACGACCGCATTATCAAATCTGGGCATTTCTAGGGAAAACCTTCAGACCTGAATTGAACATAATGAAATTTATGCTCCTTGGTTCATTATTTTTTCTTTGTCTTTGATTGCTAGTTGGGTTGCTAGGTTGTGGTGAGGGTCCTTAGTGATATAAGATAGCAACCCTCTGAATCTCTCTGGTGTGGGATTCAGATGGGTGATGGGCTTCTAGCCACCTGTGGTAAGTAGGTCACCAGCTCACTCCTAGGCCACCTCTCCTTGCTGTGACATTTACTGTTTGGTACTGAATGACTGTGGGTTTTTGGGAGCTTCGCGAGGTCGGCACACGGAGCTCCTGGCAATGGGCATAAGTGTGAAGTACCTAGCAAGCCAGCAGTGGCTGCTCAGTGTGGTGGCTCGGGGCGGCCTGCTGGTTAGGAATCTGGACAGACACTGGTCCTCTGGGATTCTGGCAAAGCATCAGAACTGGAATGAATGATGGGAACCAGGCAAGGAGTAAAGACGGGGTGGGGCAGGCATGGGGGATAAACTCAGTCACAAAAGTGGTATACGGGAGTGAGCCCTGCCAATCAGGAGTGGGGCACACTCACTACTGTTGAGTGACTCCCTTTATTTTGCCCTACCCTTGAGTGGCCTCATGCCTAACTATCATATGACAACTAGCTCTTGTGGTTTGCATGGAAACTGCCTCCCCTAAGCTCATGTGTGACATCCAGGTGGCGGCGCTGTCTTAGGAGACTGTGAAATCTTTGGGCGCTGGCGCCTTCCGGGAAGAAGTGTGTCATTATAGCCCAGCCATGCTTCCTTCTGCACACAGTCCGCTCTTGTGGTGACCAAATGCAGAATTCCATCTGCAGGCTGAGCTGCATCAGCCGCCATGTCTTGCCCACCGTAATGAGCTCTATCCAGAGCTAGTCACTCCGGCTGCTCTGTGAGGACTGTGAACTCGTGACATGGGGGGTGACAAAGAGAACCATAGCCAGCGGCTTTCCTTTCTTTGAATGGGAGGAGAACATCTCTTCTCTTTTCCCAGTCTGCTGGCTTGGGCTCTGCTTGGGTGTCTCTCTCAGGTGCCGTGCCTGCTCCCCTTGGCACATCGTTTGTTAGGATAGGGAGGGGTCTGGGCTATCTACCATGTTCCTGTCCCTACTCCTGCCCGCAGCAGGGAATGGGCTGCCTCAGAAGGAACATAGTGTCAGCCCACCAGAAGGAAGATCACTGGAAAGTGGGACTAGGCCGTGGCCGGTAGGGATGTAGTCAGGGGGACAGATGGAAGGCTAGGAGTGTGCAGGTGTCCTGGGGTTCGCTGCTCTCGGGATAGGACTGGGTAGCAGCTAAAGGGAGGCCACAGTGAGTAGATCAGAGGCTTGGAGGCTGTTCTTCCTCATCTGAATACCAGGTTGGCTGCTTACTGACTGGGTACCTTGGGGCAATGCCTTTTCTGTGCCCTGTGTCTCCACATGGGAAGGGAAGATAGAGCACCCCAAAGGGCCTAGAGCCATGGAGAGTGTAAAGGAGCCGGCGTATGTACAGCCCTCACGGGAGGCCCAAGAGCAACAGTGTACAAACAGCCTCGGCAGCAAGTGCAGTGGTCACACAGGACGCGGCATGGACGAGGAGGGCACTGCAAGCTAGGTCAGGGCCGGGAGACCCTCAGCCCAGGACGGGTTAGGTTCCGGGACTGGAAGCCCAGGCGCTGAGGTATTTTGTCAGCATGCCTCCTTCATTTAGAGGTTCAGAGCTAGGCTGGACTTAGCAGAAGAGTTTTAAGAAGCAATAATGGTGGAACAGCACTGAGAGGGACAGATGGACAGAATGGAGTATCAGACGGTCAGGAAGACATACATCAAATGACTGCCAAAGGTAAAGGACCCATGGACAGATGAATGAGCAGAGCTGGACCCAGCCAGCCAGAGGCTATGACGAGTAAATCTCTTCCAGAGCCACAGCCACTGACCCTAAGTTCCTTGATGGCAGCCAAGAGGCCCTGGAGACTAGAAAATACATTCCATGATGTTGGACCTACGGCCCTGGGCACACTCACCTGTCCTATGACCCTCTCCACGGGGTGAAGCCCATTGCTGGGTGCCTCCTTTTCTGGCTTGTTCTGAGCTGCTGTCCCGGCTTTCTCCACTGGGGGCATTCCTACTACCTGCTGCTGGTCCTGCTGGTCCATCCACATCTTCAATGTTGCCACCGCTCCTCTGGCCCACACTGCAATCCTTTCTCATCCTGTGGGAGGGACAGGAACGTCAGGGTCTCATTGACACATCTCTCATATAGTCCCAGGCCACACAGTGACATCAGTTAAGGACCGTGATCGCATAAGATGGTATCACCACATGGTGTGTAGCTGGCTGGCTTTGTACAGCTCTGGTTCTGCAGGTTGGATTCCTCCCATTGCAAGTGCCTCCTAACTTACCCTGCCTGTCCCCACTAGCCATGAATGAACTGGGTGGAAGGGCACTCTCTCCAGGTGGACCGCACCCCGGGAGTGCATGTGAGAAAGGGGCACAGTGTCTAATAAGCAGATATGCATGCCAGGAATAGAAGCATCAGGCTGAACCTTCCATGGGAACCCATCAGGAGTGCTACCATGCTCAAGTGATGCTCAGAATACCCCGGCAACCAGAGACTCCTTACTGCAGAAGGCAGAAGGCAGCACTGAGTGACAGGCCTGAAGGTTCAGGCCTGCTTCTCTCTGCAGCCAGCGAGAGCTGGGGAGAGGCTCAGTCGGCCAGGCGCTTGCTGTGCGGTGTAAGCCTGAGGACAGCCTGTGGAGCCCATGTCAAAACGCTGGGTATGGTGGTGTGCACGTGTAGTCTCAGCGCTGGAGAGGTGGAGGTGGGCAGATCCCTGGAGCTCATGGGGCAGCCGGTCTAGCCTAATTGGTGGGTTCGTGGCCAGTGAGAGACCTTGTTTTGGAAAAATAGATGCTGGCAAGATGGAAAGAAGGGATTCTACAAATGTTTTCTCCTTTCCACATGTGTGGGTATGCCTCAACTCACAGATACACACACACACACACACACACACACACACATACACACACATACACACATATACACACACAATGGTAAGTGATACCTGAAGAATGAGAATGATATGATACCTGAGGTTGTCGTCTGTCCTCCATACTTACCTGTACACAGTCACAGCCCCTCTCTCTCTCTCACACACACACACAGACACACACACACACACAGACAGACAGACACACACACAGACACACACACACATGCTGGCATACATATGAACATACACACAAACAAAATAAAAAGTACCCTCTATCCCTCAAACCAGTTAGAGGACAGACCCGACCTGGACCTGAGAGTAGGGAATGTGACCGTGTATATGACATTCCCCATTGATTCTCTCTGAGGCCACTTGTTGGCCACATGACCTGTTGAGGGTCAGTTGGGCACAGCAGGGTGACTCATCTAAGACAACAGTGACCCTTATCATCATGCCACCCAGAGCTCAGCTCCACACGCTTCTCCCCGGTGCCCAGGCAGAGGCCCCTGGGAAGTCCTACCTTAGCCACCTGGTCTGGAACCACGTCCTCATACGGTCCAGTGTGACAGGCCCACCCCAGACGCTTTGCAGCTGCTTGTGGGTTCCCAGGTAGGACGTGGTCAGTGGGGAGACATACATGGGGTACCCCAGCGGCTGATCGCAGGAGGAGTTGATGAGATTGCGTAGCACCTGCTTGTTGTTCTGGATGCTTCCACGCTCTGGGTTGCGGTTGCGCAGGAAGATGAGCTCCTGCTGCTGCCCTGCCCAGAGTCCTCTCACGCACTCCTTGTTTACCTGCAGGCGGGGGTGGGAGTGCAGAGAAGTCCAGGGATCCCGGCCGTCAGTTGGGATTTAACCCACGGAGAGTGAGTCCGGTTCTGGGAGAGTCTGGGGGTATAACTACTTTTCGGGGGGCCCTTGTCTCACTCCTGAAAATAATGTCATTCTCATGGGGGGAACTTAGGGAAAAGAAAAAGGAAGTAAGAATTTTCTCTTAGCCCTATGCAAAGACAGGTCATGGGCAGGAGGGCTCTTCCATCCAGGAGCGGGCAATCCAAGAAAAGTAGGCATGTCCAACCTGCAGCCCATGGACCACATGTCCTAAATCACAAATTACTTAAAACATTAAGATACTTAAGAACAAAACAAAATGGTGTTGTCAATTTGGTAGATCCTCCCCACATGCTGGTTCTCCCAGGAGGGCACCACAAGGGCACCAGGCTTTCAGGCTGCCTCTCTGGTGCCTCTGGCTGCTGGCTAGCACTCCTGCTTAGGAACCAGCAGTGCCAACTGCCTTCTCGTCTTCTTGCTCCCCAGTTGGAGATCAGGGCATGTGACCTACCTTGATGACCTTGAAGCTCAGGAAACCCCTGTGGAGCATGATGACTTTGTATTCATCAGCACCCTCGTCCACCACGTGCCTCAGGGTCAGCAGCTCCTCCTTGTTGGACAGCACCGCACCCCTCCAGGCTGGGTCTCCCTCGTGGCAGATCACGACCTTCTTCTCGAAGGACTGGATGGCCTCATAGAGAACCGCCGGATCTTCATACTCATCCGGGCAGGTGAACTGGTCCTGGTGGGGAGAGCCCAGGGCTCAGTGAGGCCAGAGCTGCTGGTCTGGGCAAGGGCAGAGGGGGACTTGCGGGGGCCTCTGGGGCCACATGCTTGCCTCATTTCCCCGCTCCCCACCGTACCCTCGTCACTGAATCTTGAGCTGGGCATTGAGGGCATCTCAACTCGTTGTCCCTAACCAGCTGGAGCATGCTCAGGAAAGAGCTGCATTCCTCAGGCCTCTGTGACATTTAGGTCAGCTCCCCTCTTCCTAGTGAACCTCCTCCTCTATGCTCCTGGGGAAGATGGCCATTAGCCAATGCCAGGTTTATTCAGACCACCTACTGTTTCCAAGGCTAGCGTTGAATGATTTCTGAGGCTTTCCAGAAAAAAAGATTTTTTGGGGGGGAGAATTGTTTGTTGTTGTTGTTGTTTTGGTTTGGTTTGGTTTTGGTTTTTCGAGAAAGGGTTTTTCTGTGTAATAGTCCTAGCTGTTCTAGAACTTGCTTTGTAGACCAGGCTGGCCTCGAACTCACAGAGATCTGCCTGCCTCTGCCTCCCCAGTACCGAGATTAAAGGCGTGCGCCACACCACCCATATCAAAGACTATATTGTTATTCATTTTTGTGGCTTTCTTTTTGAGACAAGGTCTCATTCTGTAGTTGAGGTTGACATAGAATAATTTACCATTTTAATTATTATTTGAGCATGTCATATGCATCAGAAGGAGATGGAGCCTGTGTTACTGACTTTCTCCTTCGATGTGTTCAGTGTGTGTGTCTGCATATGTAGAGGACAGAGGGCCACCTTCGGTGTCCTCCTTGGTCGCTAGCCACATTCTTTTGGCTGTTGTTTTGAGATAAGGCCTTTCATTGATCCTAGTGGTCACCAGCTTGGCTAGATTGCTGGCTAGTGATGCCTCCCCCTACCCAAAGAGCCTCTTGTCTTTCTGTTCTCAGCCCTGGGATTGCAATAAAATGAACACACCTAGATTTTCTCCCTGAGTTCCATGGTTCAGACTCATCCTCATGCCTGGACAGCAAGCCTGTTACTGATGGAGGCCTCACCCAGGCCCACATTTCTTACTTTTCTTCTCACAGGGGAGAATTCTCTATTTGAGCCTGTGGTGTAAGAGGATTTATGCCATACTCCTTGGCTGAGCTGATTCTAGGCCAGTGAGGAGACAGACAACCATGGAGTGGGGCTCCCTGGGTGGGAAGTCGACTTAAAGGGGCAGACTCAGATTATTGTTCTTTCAGAATTGGCTTTTTTACCTGGTGCAGCTTCAGGGACATCCGGACGGCTGGAACAACAACTTTGTGCAACAGGTCCATGTCGGCAAATACCCACTCGTCTCGAGCTGTGACCCGGAAGTCACCTTTGAAGAGGGCATGCAGCCCGTACAGAAAGGAATCCAGGCTGCAAAACAGTCACGTTGCTGTGGGGTGCACACAGAGTTCGTGACCCCTTTATCCCACCAGCGTCTGCATCTCCTGGTTTAAGGATTACCTTCCTGGGGTTAGGGAGATGGCTCAGTTGGTCCACACAAGCGTGAGGACCTGAGTTCCCAGCATCCCATAAAAAGCCATGTATGGTTGTATGTGCTGGCAATCCCACTGCTAAGGTCCCTGGTTCTAGCAGGCCACCCAGTGTAGCTTACCCAGTGAACTCTGGACCAATGAAAGATGCTGTCTCAAGTAAGATAGATGGTATCTGAGTAACAAACAGGGCATGTATGACCACTTGTACATACACACACACAAACACACGCATTATCTTCCTATATTTTGAACTGACCCAGCATGGAAAGGAAGATGATTCTAGATGTTTCCCAGAACCCTCATGCCTGGCCCCACAGCAAGGCTGGTGCCTTGGTGTAAGGGCATCTCCCATCACCATAGGAACCACTGACATAATCTCTGAGCGGGAAACCGAGACCCAGCCTGGAACAGGCCAGACACATACACCAGAAAGCAAGGGTAGCAGGCTCACCCTCCCCAGCCACACTGGCTCTGCCACACCTATCCCCCTCACCAGTATCTTACTTTTCTTCTTGAAATTTCAGGGCTGGTTAAGCATAGTAGAAATTGGATTCTATCATAATATACAGAGAGGAAAAAATAGTCAAATGTCACCCAAGCACAGATTCTTAGATTATCAGAGCACAACTGTCCCCTCTGCCACCCTTTCTTTGAAGGCCAAGGTCGGTGGCTAATCTCTCTGCCAGGGTTGTTAGTGTTTTCATATCATCTTAGTTAGGGTTTCTATTGCTGTGAAGAACCGCCGTGACCACAGCAGCTCTTATAAAGGAAAACATTTAATGGGGTGGCTTACAGTTTCAGAGATTTAGTCCACTATCATCATGGTGGGACATGGCAGCGTGCAGGCAGACATGGTGCTGGAGAAGGAACTGAGAGTTTTACATCTTGCAGGCAACAGGAAGTGTTCTGTTTCACTTGGCATGGCTTGAACATATATAGGCCCTCAAAGCCCACCTCCACAGTGATACTTCCTCCAACAACAAGACCACACCTACTCCAACAAGGCCACGCCTCCTAAGTGCCACTCCCTTTGGAGGCCATTTTCTTTCAAACCACCACACATGTCCTGCTTTGTTTTCCTGCTGTCTTTCATCCCTGTCTGTGTCACTGTCTCTGAGGGTCACCTGAGTGAAGAACAGGGTGTCACAGCTGGCCTGGGCCGTTCTGAGTGAACACAATGAGTGGGCTCAGGAAAACAATGTGTCCTGTATTCTGGGGACAGGAAGGAAAGTCTTCTCTCCCTCGCCCTTATTCCTCCACTGTGCCCTCTCATGGTGACCTCTAATGCCCCCGAGATGCAGGGGTGAGGCAAACATGGCAGCCAGCACTTTAGACAGGGCTGGCCTGGGACAGGAGGCATAGGACACACATTGAGAAGACTTTGGTCTCAATGCCGTGCATGGGACCTGTGCATCAGAGACGCACAGTCACACGGCCACCGTGTGCTGCTGCGGAACCTTGCTGTGGTGTGTGCCTCCTCCACTGATTTCCATCCCGGACTCCCTTTAGGAAGACTCAGAGGCTTTGCACAGGAGAAACGGGAACTGCCAGGGCCTCCTGAGATAGAGGAATCTAGAACCTTCTAGAAAGGGATAGAGGGAGTAACCTTTCCCAAAGGGCTGTCTGCTCACAGAGCAAACACTCCCAAGGGGCTGGGAGCCGCAGCCAGCACCTGGGAGGCAAAGAGCCCCCTGGAGCCGGGCAGAACTGCAGGCCGGTGGGTGCCATGGTCAGAGGCTTCCCTACCCGAGTGATGCCACCATCTGCTCTCCAGGGGGACATCTGAGGGTACCCCATGCTGGAAAGGCGCTAACCATGAAAGTGGGGAGGAGGTGCTAAGTCATGAGTGGCATGAGCACAGGAAGGTGTGGGGGACACCACACTGCACACTCAGTGTAAGAGGAAATGCTCTTTTAGATGTGGGACCTGGATAGGAGAAGACTTGAGGGTTCACCCAGACCCCCCAGGTATCACCCTCAGATCCAAGAGCCTCAGCCTGCTGCTTGCTCAGTGGTAGGCCATTGCTCCCCCTTACTCAGACACCCAGGCTCCCATCTCAGGGCTCAGCAGGCTGCACCGGGTTGTCGATTCTCTTTTCAGAGAAAATGACACACTGTCGTGCTTCCAGGTGTTTGATTAAAGTGACCCTCCACATGAACCAGAGCCCGAGTGAATCCCTCCAGCACGGGGAATCCCGTCTTGACCTCACACAGCGAAGGGTTCTACCGGGAGGTGTTTCATAACTGGCTTCTCCCCTTGGGGGGGCATAAAGAGGAAGAAGGTCTCCAGCAGGCAGCCTGGAGAAAAGCAGGGGAGCAAGGGGAACAAGGGGCTTGGAAGCCTCTCGAATGCCTGCAGTGCGTTTGGATTTGGAGCGTCGCTGGGGTTGTCCTCTTGCGCATCTGTTGAGAAGCCAGTGTAGTCATAGACTGTTGTGATCCCTGAACTAGGAGGCAGAGATTGGTGGATCCCTTGGGGCTTGCTGGGCAACCAGCCAGCTTAGCTCACAGGGAGAGCCCAGTCACCGAAAGTAGCTGTTTCTCAAACAAAAGTGGCTGGTGCCTGGAGAAGGACAGTCGAAGTTGTTCCCTGGCTTCCACACACATGGACACCTAACAGGCATAGGAATGCACACATACATTGACTGGACTGAGAAATGACAGACTCCTACACAGCTGCATCTGGGCTGTCACTGCTGTGAGAGAATAGCACACAGCACAATCAGGGTTGTCTGTCTCGGAGACCAAGCCCCATCCGAAGCCCACGAAGGAGGCGGGCAAGACAGGCTGTCTCATCACAGAGCCAAGGATGCAGGGGAATCAGGAGAGGGGGGAGGAGTGAGGGAGGGAGAGAGAGAGAGAGAGAGAGAGAGAGAGAGAGAGAGAGAGAGAGGAGGAGGAGGAGGAAGAGGAGGAGGAAGAGGAGGAGGAGGAGGAGGAAGAGGAGAAGAAGGGGAAGGGGAAGGGGAAGGAGAAGGAGGAGAAAGAGAAGGAGAAGAAGAGGAAGAGGAAGGGGAAGGGGAAGGAGGAGGGAGGGAGGGGGAGGGGGAGAGGGAAAGGGAGAATAGCTCTGTCTCTGTCCAGGCTCCAGGCAGGGACAGCAGGAACGTCACATCTGGCTATGACCCACCCCTTCCTGCTACTACTTTGCTCCTCTTCCTCTCTGACCAGCTGTGCCATGCCCTTCACCTCATGATGAATTTGGAGCCATGAGCCAAGACAAACCATTCCCTCTTTGAACTTAACTTGCTCTCCCGGGTGTTCTGATCATAGTGACGAGAGCAAAAACTAAGGCCTTTCCTGGCTGACCTGGCTTGGCTGTCCCCTGTGCTCTCTCCGTGGTGGCTCTCAATCTCTGGGATTGGGCCCACAGGAGACATCTGTCCATGTCTAGGGACAATTTTGATGCCCCATCTGATGTAGGGACAGATGTCCACCCAAGGAACTGCTAGAGCCCCAATGTTGAAAACCCCCAGGCCCACTAGGAAATGAGACCAGCACTGGAGTTGGGGGTCCTCCAGTACTGGACAAGGGATCACTGCCCAGGGTCATTAGCTGGGCTTGGACCTTAGGCTTTGGGGAAACAACTGTGTCTCAGGGACAGTTTCTGCAGGACTGACCCATCAGGGTCTGCCCAGCACAGACTGATTTGTTCCATTGCCACCCTTCACACTGTGACATCCGGGCTTTGCAAGAGCAGTGCGGCTACTGAGGGGGCTGACCATGAGATGACTCACCGCTGTGTCCTCTGGCCTAACTCATCAGTCACGGGGATACACAGTGCTCAAGATGCCAGCTCCAGAACCCTAGTGAACTCTCTTCCCGTGTGCCTCATTCCCCTCTGGAGCAGCCACAGACAAGACATTGGCTTTGCTGTCATGGTCACCTCCTGGCACACCAGTTCACAAAACACAGTGGGCCAGGTGACCAGCGCCACCTCATGGGCATTTAGATCACAATCATCAGACAAAACAACCAAAACCGATCAACCAATCAAACAAAACCCCAACATGGTTCCTGAGCACAGTCCCTGACCAGCCCGACCTTGTTTCATCTGTGCCTTTCTATGGTGGCTTTCAACTATTGCCATCAGGGACATGCTAGAGCCCGGTGTGTTCTAAAATCGAAATATTCCCTTGGGGGAGCCCAGCCTGTTCCTAGGTGGTGAAGAACACCCAAAATGCCCTGCTGTTCCTTCAGGGCAGGAACCTTCCTGCGAGTGAAGGGATCCAGAAACTCTACTCCCCACATCCCCCTGTCTCTGCCTCCCAGCACTGGGATGTCAGGTATGCATGACAACATACTCAGGTTTTGAAGTGGGTAAGGGAATCTGAACTCAAGTCCCATGCTGTATGAGCACTTTGTCCTAAACCATCTTCCCAGACCTTATTTCTTCATTATGAGTTACAGAGCTACTGACAGGTTGGGGACAATTCCCAATCAATGCCTCTGTCAGTATTCATGTTGTCCTATGTGCCTGCTGGCTGAAGCTGGGGGATGCAGATGTGCCCTAGTGGCCCAGACACTGAAGGTACATGGTGGGAACCATGCCAGGGGAAAGGATCCACGTGGTCAGGAGAAAGCATGGTGCCACTCCAAAAGCTACAACATCCCTAAGCTCAGACTACACTTGAGCCACCACACAGCTAATGCCCAGGCAGCTTCTGGCACCACAGCCCAGCACAGGACAGGGCAACACAGAAGCTAAACGGGTGGGAGGAAACGGTAGACACTGGAGTAGCTGAGCAACTCTGGGGCTCGCGCTTTCTCACCTTCCTGCCTCTTCATTTTCCTCTAGTGCTGGGAATCCAACCAGAGTTGGATACATGCCAGGCAAATACTTGACCATGAAATCTATCTACCCCTGGCCCCATATTTCCCCTGTCTTTTAAACTCAAATGTTCCCTTATGCACCAAGATTCTCATTTTAGCTGACAGCCCACTTTGATCCCTGTAAGTCAGGAGCTTGCATCCTGCCCCCCAGTTTCTCTAGTGCTGAGTACCAAAGGTGAAGCCACACAATAGCCACTGATGCCCTGTGACTGGGATTGGTGGTGGATGTCCCCAGTTAGAGCATCTTAGCTGGAAAAGAGGGACAGCAGGGCCCAGGCACAGCTTGTCTATGACAGATCCTGCTCAGGGGACAGAAGGTGAAAGGAGGTCTGGGAAAAATGATAGGGATGAACCTTTCCCAAATATCAACTTTGGTAGGTACCAGGCAAGCATCCATAAGGAGGCCTGCAACCATTTTATTTGAATATAGGGTGTTACACATCTCAGGCTGCCCTTGAACTCACTAGGTAGCAGAGGATGACCTTGAACTTCTGATCCTCTGCCTCTACCTCCACACTGCAGGAATTACAGGTATATGTCACCATGCATGACTTATGCAGTGTTGGGGGCTGAACCCAGGGCTTCAGGCACACTAGGTAAACCTTTTATCTTAGCCCAACCCTTATAACCTAGAAGGTCTGAGACCCGGGACCCCTGGGTTCCAACCGCCCATAGTGATATTTCCAAATGCAACAGTCTAAAGTTTGCAATGACCAGAAACATTCTGCAGACCCACCCTGATTTCCCAAGGAAAGATGCATCTCAATGGCTTGCAAACAGGCCAGGTTGAAATAAAGAAAATGACTGACAGAACCCATCAAACACAAACCCCAGCCACCTGCACAAGCCTAAAATATCCCAGTTGTCTCTCTGGTACCTCATAGCCATATTGTGTGCAGCTGTTCCCAGAGCTCGCCTTCCCAAAATGCACAGGGCAAAGGAAAGTGTCACCAGAGGTGAGTCTTCATCGCTGTCCACAGGGTCCAGGGCCTTGGAGAGCTGAAAGAACAAGGATGTGAAGCCAGCTGTCACCCGGGCTCTCACGTGTGTGGCTGCGGCAGGCTAACTGGGCACCTCTGAAGTGACCCCGGAGAGGGGAGTCTGTTGCTGCCACAATTAAGTACTAAACATTTAATTGCTTAAGTACTGAACATTTGTTCAAAAAAATAAATGTTTTCACCTCTATTTTCTTATTATCTATTTTGGAATACAGTAAGAGAAAGGCGGTTAAGGACCCTTGCTATGTAGGCTCGTCTTCAGTGGCTTAGCCCCAGGTCCCCTCCTACCTCCTGTCTTTTCCCTGCGCAGTACTGAATCCATTCCAGGAACACGGTGCAGTAACTCGCCCGTGTGATGCCCTGGAGACACGGGACGTAGTCATCGTCGATGTTGATGTTAAACATCGCAAGGTCACGCTCAATGTGGTGCCACTTGGCGAAGGGCTGGAGGGACTTCAGCAGGGGCTCGTTCTTGACCCACGAGAGGAGTTTGGGGGAAGTGACCATGTAGTATATTATGCTCTGCAGAAAGCAAGTGAGACTGTGAGATCTCATAGCCAGTGGGCAGCCAGGAGACCTCACTGTTTTGATTTATCAGGCCTCAGTAAGGAGGGTCTAGAAAGATGGCTCGGAGGCCAAGGGGAGACATCATTACCTCCATCAAAGACGGCTTTGGTTGCAGGGGTCTGAGGTCTCTGATGGGTACCTTTTGGCTATCAGCTCAGTGTAGAGGACATGAGGTCCTTTTGCTCACAGATAATCACTAGGGAAACCAGGAATGTTAAACACGCTGGGTGGTCTCTTCAAAAGAACATATACAGTCAATCTGCCCTCATGACTTGAAATGACGTGGCTAATAGCCTGGGGACTTCTGTGTTGTCTGCAGGGTCAGAGCACACCTGAATACCCCCAGAGTCTTCCTCCCTAGACCCTCATCTTGAGCATTCTTTCCCAGTCAATAGAACCCATCTTTATGGAAGAGGTCATATGGACTTTGAAAAAAGTTCCAATGTTACCATGTAGCAAGCTTTGCTGTACACAGAGGATTGAGTTAATTATCACCGGGACATTTTTTTCTAAAATTGTGCTGTGCTTAAATATGCCTAAAATAGATTGCCTGGGGCCAGACTCTAGAAGTTGGAACTAACACTGGCTACTGAGCCGTGTTGAACAAATTTCCCTCTGGCCTCACACAGATCCATAGTCCTGGCCCCGGTGATTGCAGAGACACCCCACAGGACAGCGCTAAATTGCGGAGCCTTCAGTAGGCTCGTCACCGTCCATAGCCTTCCCCCAGCATAGGGTCCCTCACAAGGGTTTCCTCTGTCCCCTCCTGTCCTTCTGGTCCCTTTTCCTTAGAACACCGCTCAGCCCAGGCCCGCACTCGGTACCCTGAGCCAGAACCACATTTTTCTTCACAGGGCATCCAGCTGCATACTTCTTTTCTTGTCTTTTTCCTTTCCTTTTTCTCTTTCTTCGCTTCCTCTTCTCTTTCCCTGTCTGCTCCCCCACACCCGTTTCTCTCCTTTTTTTTTTTTTTTTAAAAAAAAAGCATTTTTCTTCCTATTCTTTGGATTGAATGTTGAAACAGGATCTTTTGTAGGATGGTTTGGAACTCTCTATGTAACACTGAGCTTCTGCCCCTCCTTCCTCCTCCTCCTGAGTACTGGGACTTATAGATGTACACCAACCACAACATGAGGTTGTATGCAGTGCTGGGGATTGAACCGAGGACTCTGCATGCTAGGCAAGCACTCTGCCACCTGAGCTACATCTCCAATCCAAACTCTGGTTTTAAACTGAACCATCTGCACAGAGCTAATAATGTAATCTGTAACTCTAACACTGCTGATGTGCCCTGGGTATTTAAATTGGCCATCACAACAAGTGCCCCTGCTGTGGTGGAAACGGACAGATAGTCAAGGTCTGTCCCAGACTTAGGCTAACACAAAGCCCTGTTGTATCTTTCAAGAAAGAAAAGGTCCCCAAGCCTGACTGCATCTCTCATTGGGAAGCTGGGAAAAACCTCGTCCTGCCACTTTGTGTAGAGATTTCCAGAAACCCTGCCTTTCACCCCCTCTCCCCACTTCCTAGGCGCCACCCCTAGTGTTGGGAAACACAACACACCTTGACATAGTAGCGGACGAGCACCCTGCGGAGGTCAAACACCTGCAGCATGGTGGCTGCATTGTTGTCCATGATGCGATAGCCCTCCAGGATGTACTGTGTGCGCGTGATCTCCCAGGTGAGCCAGCGCAGGTGGAAGGCGGCGTTGCAGGACAGCAGGTGTGGCAGGTGGCCAGGCTTGCAGCAGCAGCAGCCTCTGTCATCCTCGTCACCTTCCATGATGGCCTCCACCTCCCTCTGCTGGCAGTAGGTCCCTGGCCAAGGACACAAGAGGCATTAGGTCACGCAGAGGTCAGAAGAGGGTGTCAAGTGATCTGGATCTGGAATTATAGACAGGTGTGAGCTGCCGTGTGTGTTGAAAATTACACCCAGTTCCTCTGGAAGGGCAGCCAGTGTTCTTAGTCACCAAGCCCTCTTTGTAATCCCGTGAGGTGTCTCTGAAGGTGCTAGGAGGTGCAGGAGTCTAGTGTGTGTTCTTTGTTTTAAAGCAGGCCTACTAAACAGCCATGAATAACTTTTTGGGTGCGTACCTATATGAAAGTGGTGTGTGTGTGTGTGTGTGTGTGTGTGTGTGTGTGTGTGTGTGTAGGTAGGTAGGGAGGTAGGTAGGTTATTTCTCAGGAGCCCTCTGCCTTGTTTTGAGACGGTCTCTCCATGGATGGCAGCTCAGTAAGTTGGCTAGATCAGCTCTGCCTCCCCGGAACTGGAGCTCAAGCCTCTAATCCCAATGTTCAAAAGTAGGAACAGAGCAATCCCTCGAGCTTGCTGGCCAGCAAGACTAGCCAAGTCACTGAGCTCCTGCTTCAGTGAGAGGCTTTGTCTCACCAATAATAAAAAAGAACGGAGTGGCGAGACACTGCAGAAAACACCCGGCATCAACCTCTGGCCTCCACAAACGTGTGCGAAAATACACAGAAACATCATACACACAGATGTACATATACACACACACACACCTAAAAAGTGGAACTAATCAAAGCTTCCAGGCACACCAGGCAGCCCAGTACACAGCAAATGTTGAAATGTGTAATTCTGTAATCATCTCTGGGAGTAAGGCATCCCAACTTCCTCTCTTTACAGGTCGGAACAACAACACAACCAACCGGACTCAGAGGAGGGGTCTTTCTAGTTCACGGGTCATTCAGAACGCCTCCTCCTCACACAGCCTTCCTGAGGCAGATGCTAAGGGGGCAGAGACTCTGCTAGTGCCCACGGGACACAGCCTGCTCACCTAGACCCGCCACATACACCGACATGCCTTGGGCTCCTCCAGTTAGAAGTGAAGGGAACTATGTGTGCTAGCATACGCGGGGGACAGCGCTCTACTTTATGGATGAAGTCTGGAACTCAGGGAGTCAATAGACCACACAAGCTGCACAGACATAAAACCCAGAGGCATGACGAAGCAGTGACTGTCGCCAAGAGGAAGAAAACTGTGGAGTTTGAGATTAGTGGGAGAGCTATGTGGATCTGCCAGTTAAGATAAAGATCCGGGTTGGGTTTGCTTTGGATAAGATTAGGCTACGCGGATGTTTCCACACGTCCCCGTGGGCCAGTGATTATGGGGGTCAGCCAAACCATGAGAAAACTGATAACATTTCCCTCAGACAGGAGCATAAATCTTGCTTTTTCATATTCCCCGGCTCCAAGGGGAGTGGGTGGCTTCACCCTAATAATTGCCTGTGCTTTCTGTGTCCCTTCTGCAAGGTCCATCAAGATGCTGAGGAGTGGCCTGCAGGGTGCGGCCACATGAAAATTTGAAAGAATTCTGAGAAAATGGGATTAAAAAATTTAACATCAAATAGACTTTTAAAACGTTTAGACATTCTTTTTTTCAGTCTTTCCTTATTGAACTTCCCTCTCTCCCCTTCTTTCTTTCCCTCCTCTCTTCTCTCCATTCCATACTCAGCTCATCCATCTGGTGTCAAGTCCTGTGACAGCGGTGCGCTAGTGCATCAAGGCCCTGTGGCAGAAGCTGAGGCCCTGTAAAGCCACGTCGCCGGGATGTCCACCGAAGATCCTGATATGAAAGTAGATTGGTTTTTCCAGTGAGGAAGGCGGTGTGGAGCTATCAGAAGGCTATGTGGTAGACAACTACTGAGCGCCTGGGAACCAACTAAATACTGTGGCAGAGATTTCCAGCAAGTTCCCCACAGTCAGACTGTCCAGATGGAGAGCCACATGGTTGCCCAGCTGCACCCTGATCTAGCAGTGAGCCCAGGGCCCTTCTTCTCCCTTGCTTTTCTTTTGGAGTTGGTTAGGGGGTTGGGAGGAAGGACGATGCCTCTCCTGAGGGTATCTATCCCCTTCAAGGTTCTGTCTCCTGAGCCCGAGTTCACAGGTATCTTCTAAAAAAGACCAGTCCCCTGCCTTGGCCCTTTGTTCCTGTCTCTCACCTCCAGACAGTATCACTGGATCTGCAGCCCCTACCCTTCCCTTCAGGCCGTCTGGTGCCCACTGGCACACACTTTGTTTATGACTCTGACTTGGACATTCAGCTGATATTAATTTGTCAACCCTTGAATTATTAATCACCTTAAAGGAGACACCGCTCTGGGGCCCTTTAAGGTGACTCTGTATGCATGTTTATCCTCTCCTCACAGAAATGGCTGACCCATCTGTCCAGGTCACCTGACTAAGCGATCACAGAAGGATGGGAAACTCCAACAGGAGCTCTGCTTGCTTTCCAGGTGGTCACACCACTACTGTAGGGACCGTGAGACACAGAAGGAAATGGCCCATTCTGGCCTGCAACCGCCTCCCCTGCACGCTTCCCCTCACTACCACGCTCCACACTGACACTCGAGGCGACCTTGAAAGCAGTACATAAAGAAGCATTGGCTGGGGCACCTGGCGATGTTGAAAGGAGTGACTCTGTGTCCTGCTACCTCTACATCTGAAAGGAAAAGCACACTGTGTCACGGTCTCAGCCTCAGCTGTATCGCTAGAGCACTGGCCTTTCTTCAACAGCTATGCTCACCACTTAAGCCTCAGCAACCATGTCCCACTAGGAGAAATGGAAAGCCAGATACCCTCTGACCCAGAGACATGCATGTGTCCTTGGCTTTGGTACTCTGATCTACTTTACTCGGACTGAACGGACAGCACAGAGAGGCCAGTGATGGGCACATGTAGGAGGAGAGGTCGTGGTAGAAGCTGTTTCTCTGCTCTCAGGGGACAGAGGTATCTGAGGGTTCAAGCTCGGGGATCAGCGATGTGGGGGCAGCCCTGGGTCCTTTGCAGCTGGCATGTGAGTTTAAGGTTTATGTAAGTGTGTGTGTGTGTGTGTGTGCGCGCGCACGTGCGCATGTGTGTTCACATGTGTGGTGTGTATGCCATGGGTATATAAGTGCTCAAAGAAGGCAGAAAAGGGCACCAGACTCCCTAGACCTGATGCTGAGCCGTAAAATTCAGGTTTTGGGAATTGTATCAACTGCTCTTAGCCATTGCTCCAGCCCCTGTTGTGTGATTGTAGACTTGAACTTGTCCAGCCACCCCAGGTCCTCCTACATTGCTCAGGAAGTCTTCATCCCTGGGTATATTTCCCATAAGCCCTTCTCCTCTTATGTTAAAATGGGTTGATTTCTATGGCTTGATGCTCAGACCTCCTGTAAACTTGGTGCTTCTCCTCCAGGGGGTTGGGGCTGGGGGCGGGGCAGAGGATTCTTCCCCACAACCTCTGGGGTAGATCTCTTGCTTTCTTCCTGAGAAAGTATAGCCCGGTGGTAGACGACTTGCCTGGAATGCGTGTGGTTCTGAGTTTGATCACTAGCCATGAGAGAGGGAGGGAGGGAGGGAGGGAGGGAAGGAGGGAGGGAGGGAGGGAGGGAGGGAGGGAGAGAGGGAGCCAGAGCAAGCTGCGAATGTGCAAACAGCCCCCACTCCCTCTCCTGGCTTCCTCAGTAGAGTTCCAGAGAGAGACTGTCTGGGTTTTCACTGCCCCCAGGCCGTGCCCAGCTAGATTAAATTTGACCAAAATAAAACCCGCTCTTTCAGAAGACAGGGAATTCAGAAGAAAAGTAGAATGAAGAAAAAGAAACTTAGAACACCACCCAAGAAGAAAACCGACCTCCGAGGGAATATTGTAATTGATGCTGCAATGAGAATAAACCCTACAACAGTCCTTTGGGGTCAACGTAGCTCTTCCTCAGAGCTTGAATTCTGTCAGGCTACGGGGCTTTTAAGTCTCTATGTTTAAAATCAAACTAGGTCAGAGAAAATGTACTGTAGGAGAGCTGTGGGATGCGGGCAAGCTGGCTGCCATTTTTACCCTCAAGACATGGCTTCTGTGCTAATCTTACAGTCAGGTGACATGCCCACTGTGGTTGACTGGAAGAAGACAAAGCCGTAAACTCCCAACCGACAGTCCCTCCCAGAAGCCTGCTTACATAGCCCCAACTTTGGCCATGCTGGGAACCCCCTTCTGTGTTTTACCCTGTGAGGTTTCAGGAATCCAGTATGCTGTGGCAATGTTGAACCCCAGCAAACCACGCCTCTCACTCACCGTGACACAGGACAAAGAGTTAGTTTTTCTACCGCCTGACTTTGAGCTATAGCTAGAATTGACTGTATATTAATTACCTTTCTCTCTGCTGTGGTAAAATAACTCAGCTGAAGCAATTTAAGAAAGGAGGTTTTCCCTGGGGCTCATGGTGTACGGGATGCAGTCCAGTGTGGTGGGGAAAAGACATCAGCAGGAATGGCTCCTGACCGTCAGGGCAGGAATGCTTCATCTGGGCGGATCAAACAGCAGAGAACAGACCAGAGGGCGCTACTGTTTCCCCAGCTGACTGACGTGTGCTTGTCAGAATGTCTGCTCAACAGGAGGGGTAGCCTTGATCCCATGCAACAGAACCGTCCCCAAGTCCTTCTTGGTGACATCATCTCTAGAAGGTTTGTTCTGTTCGTTTCTATTTGTGTGCATGTGTCTGAGTGTGCACATGAGAGTCCAAGTGCCCATAGGGGCCAAACTGCATCGGAACCCCTGGAACGGGAGTCCTGGATGCTGCAACCTGCTGGAAGCTGGATTCAAATGCAGGCTTCTGCAAGAGTTGTACATGCGTTCAGTGAGTGAGTCATCTCCCCACCCCTGATGGTGGTTTCCGAGCAGTGCTCTGCACGGTCCTCCGCCTAACACCCCGAGTTCCAGTGAGGTCACAACTGCACAGTCCTCCCTAATACCCTGAGTTCCAGCCGCAACTGCACTGTCCTCCACCTGACACCCCGAGTTCCAGCGCTGCCGCAACTGCACTGTCCTCCACCTGACACCCCGAGTTCCAGCGCTGCCGCAACTGCACTGTCTTCCACCCAACACCCCGAGTTCCAGCGCTGCCACAACCACACTGTCCTCTGCCTAACACTCCACAACCACAGAGACCCCTACCTCGGAACTCTAGTCCTCGAAGTTGAAAGGTGACGAGACCGTTCCCAATCTCGATCAGGTGGACGAAGGCATTGAGGTCATCCGAAGCCAAGATGAAGCAATCACCGGAGCTGTAGTTGCCCCAACGGCCAAGCACCAGGTCTCCACAGAGCGACTCCTGCAGGGTCCGCGTCAGGTGCTCATAGAAGATGGAATTGAGATTGTTGTCATCGCTCCCTGAAGGCAGGCAGAAAGGAGAGTGGTGAGGGGTTTACCCAGAAGCAACACGCCATCTTATGCTCAGATCCTGAAACAGAGAGCTGCCCTTTGGTAAGGTCGGAGTTTTCACGTACACAAAAGTACCTGCTTCCCATCTATTTTGGCGGATTATCCTGAGACCTCCTAGGCCGTCCCTCTAGACCCTGTGGTAACTTCATACAGATGCAATACTGTCTAAGTGCAAATTACTTACACGATCCTGTGTTAAACTCAGTTCAACACTCTGACCTTGGGGGAACTGGCTGTGCCTGCCGTGCAAGAATGAGGACCCGAGTTCATTCTCTAGGACACATGTTTTTAAAAAGACAACCATAGTGACAGGCACTTGTCATTCCAACACCAGGGAAGGAGAGAGAGAAGTGATCCCCAGAGCTCTCCGGCCGGAACCCTAGTCCATGGAGCTAGCTCCAGGCCACTGATGGACTTCTTTTCAAAACACAGGGTAGATGCTGCTGAGGAATGACACTCAAGGCTGACCTCTTGGCTCCACAAACACATGACATATCTACATGGGTGTGTGTGCACATATGCACACATACACACACTTCTGAGCTCTAGGTCTGCACCTTAATTCTCTACTTAACATCTCCTGTCTCAAATGTTCCACAGCTTCCGTGCATACAGAAAGGACTTTGGGGCTGTCTCAGTGTGCACAATCACGTGTAAAACAACCACAAAACCAAACCAACTTCTCTTTGCTTTCCAGTAAACATCTGGGCCTGGGCCCACCATTCCCACAGCGGCTGATCATTTGTGTGCCCCCCCCCCCCACCCTGCAGGGACTGAGAGTGTGGGCTCTATACCCTGACCAAGGTGTGATTCTGGGAGCTGCCCATTGGTTAAGATTTGACACTCAGCTGGAGGGAGGGTGAGAGCTGCTCTTTCAGAGGACCAGGGTTCAAACCCCAGCACCAACAGGGCAGCTCACAACTGTCGGTAACTCCAGTTCCAGAGGATTTGACACCCTCACACAGACGTGCATGCAGGCAAAATGCTAATGCGTATAAAATATAAATAAATTATTTTTTTTTAAAAGAAAAAGCACTTACCTGGGTCTCTTTCCATTTGCACAGCCAATCTTGTGTTGGAATTATCCACACGCCTTGTACTAGAAGGGGCCACAGAAAGTAAAAGATTAATGGTCAGATCTCTGCCCATTACGAAGCTGGTGGACTGAATAGGTGTGAGGTGGGACACGCAGGGTGCTTACAGGGGAAAAGGGACATGGCCACTGAAATACTCTTCCCTCTCAGAATAAAAAGATACATGTTTTTATTATCACCTCTCTCCTTCTCCCTTCCTCCCTCCTCCTCCCCTCTCTCTCTTTCTCTTTCTCTCTCCTTCTCCCTCTCTCTCTCTCCCTCCCTCCACCTTCTTTCTCTCTCTCTGTGTATATGTGCACGTCATGGCTCTCCTGTGGAGGCCAGAGAAGGGACAAATTGCAGGAGTCTGTGCTCACCCTCCACAATGTGTGTACTGGGGATCAAACTCAGGTCACCAAGCTTGGCATGAGCCACCCACTGAGAACCCCACCAACCCATTTCTGTGTTCACACAAAGCATCTGTGATTCCAGTTGGTTCTAGAAAATGCCTGTGGGTAGTCGGCATCTCTGCCACAAGCTTCTACAAGTATGGGCATACTTACAGGTTTATCTTTGGTTGAGCCATGAGAACAACTCTTACAAACTTAGGAAAGGGCCAGATTTTCTGCAGACCTGGCAAGAAGGGGTTGCCAGAACAGGGTCTACCCTGACAATGCATCTTGGTTCAGGGCTCCTAAACAGCACTGGTGATGGCCAGCCTTATTTCTGAGAGTCAACAGTGGGGAAAAATATGCAACCCCCAAAGGAGTCACACCCACAGGTTAAGAACCTTTGGCATTGCTGCTCAACCTACCAGTACCCCTGAGACAATGCCTGTCTTTCATTCACATGCCTCAAGACCCCTGAACGTCAGCGTGTGCTCTACTTGGAGAGCCTGTGTCTGAGTAGCTGTCTTTGCATCTCAGACACAGAGTACCAGCCTCATCAGCCTTTAAATGGCAGAGGTTGTCAGGAAGATGATGATGTTTATCTGTGATAAACATGGTGATTTCACATTGTTAAGTCCACCCCACCAACATTAAGAAAGGCTTTTTGTCAAGACACAACAGCATGAATACCACATTATACACAGGGTCCCACTGGCACTTCTGAAGGATTTCTTACTGTGGTATCTCCTAGGAGAAGCAGCTGTGAGTGCATGCATGTGTGTATATGTGTAAGCATGTGTGCGTGTGTGCATGTGTGTGTGTGTCTGCAGGCACAGGAGATAATCTAGGCCATTGGTCCGCAGGTGCCTTTCACCTTTTGTTTGAGTTGGGAGTATTTCATTGGCCTGCAACTTCATCCCACGAGCCAGGCTACCTGGCCCATCGGCTTTCAAGAGTCTGCCTGTCCCTGCTTCCCATCCTTCTGCTGGATCCCAGGCTCACACCGCTGGTATTTTGTACAGGTTCTGGAGATCTAAACTCGATCCTAATGCTCTCAGGGCAGGTGCTTTACTGGTTGAGCCATCTGCCAAGCCCGCCCAGCTGTCCCTGATGCTTCCCACTTGACTTCGATTTAAAGGCATTGACACGCTCTGTGTGACCTGACCAACAATGAGCATTTGTCAGAAATGTCAAGGAATGTCATTGGGACGCAGACGTCTTGGCTGAACCTGCCTCCCAGGGATTGGAACTGATTGCAAGAATACTAGGATGGGATTATATTTGAATCAGTGAAATGGCTCATCTTCAGAAAAAAAAATCAAAAGCATCACTTGCTTCCGTATCCACCTTAGACATTCACCAGCCATGTAGTTAGGGTCCAGCGTGAACCTGACGGCTGATTCTACAGAAGGACTGCAGACAATGGCTCTGTGAATGCGCTCAACAGGCATGAATCTCAGCACGCTGCTCCATCCCGCCTCAGCTTCCCTCCCAACAGCCTCATGGCATCTCTCAAAACAGCAGAGCCCAGGCCACAGAAGACCAAGCAAACAACAAAATCCCGCATAATGAAGGCCGAGGTCCCATGTCTGCACACTGAATCCCTAAACAGAATTTTAATTTCACCTTAAGACCTGGGACAAATGGAATTTCCAGCTGCAGAATAAACAATTTTTAACATGGGACTGAGCCAAAAGAAAGTCAATTATCCCACTCCTTAGGGAATGTAGACACTTTCTAAAGCTCCGTCCATTGCAATGCTGTCTTTCCAAAGGTGACAGCCTCTTTGGAACAGAGAAAGCTCACTAAGTCCTCACGAGCTCCTCCAGGTCACCGGGTACCCCCAGGCCTAGGGCATCTTCATCTCGGAAGGGAAGCTTCCAGAGCTCTGGGCAGTCTGAGCTCCGCCAGGCCACTGGGTACCCCCAGGCCTAGGGCATCTCCCTCACAGAAGGGAAGCTTCCAGTGTTTTATAATCAGAGTTCTCCTCCAGTGAGGTCCGCGTGGAACCTTGGTGCTCACGACTGAGAGGTGCTAATTACCTCTGTAATTGGATTCCTGCCTGAAGCGCCCCATCGCACACCATCCGATCTGTTGCTTCCTTCTCGCCCTCCCCCATCTCTGGGATGCAGGCCGGTCAGCTGGGCATGCACCTGTGGGTGGGATATCTTTTCCAAAACTTGCCCTGTGAAGTCACTGTGTCCTGTGGACAATGCCAACCTGGAGGTCTAGGACGGCATGCTGGGAACAGAGCTGGCCTCCTCCCGACAATCCTGTCCCTCCTCAATACATCTCCTAAGCCAGTCACCTGCTCTGCCACGTCGTTTCGGATGTACACCTTACATACTTTGCTGAAACTATTTCACGGTCGCTTTGCCAGCACACTGGTTGTTCATGGGAGACTCCTCCCATTCGTTACACTGCTCCTGACTGGAGTAAGGCAGACAGCATTTGTCCCTGTGGTTAGGAATGGATGGCCCTTCTAGCCCTGGTCTGACTACAGTATTGTTGGCTCAAAGTCCACGTTTGGACTCCGATTACTCTAATGTTGTTCTATTCCACTTCATTTCTCTCCAGGGTATTTTTAAAAACTTCCTTCAGCACGCTTGGTTTGGAATTTTTGTTGACTGAGCTTGTACGGAGTACGGAGGGGAGAGTCACCTCATCTGTCTTATCTCAAGCTCTCTGTTGTCTGAAAGAGCAAATCAGGACATCAGAGAACCTCCAGAGTGAGACACAAAGAGACGCATGACTGTCACTATGGTCTTAAAGATGCAAGCTGAGCATCATGCCAGCATGGGACTGACCAGCCGATCCTGGGGATGTGAGCTACGCTAGCAAGGTAGAGACAGGAGGATGATCAGAAATTCAAGGTCATCTTTAGCTACATAAGGCTTCTGAGACAAGTCCAGGAACACATTAGATCCAGTCTTGGAAACAAACAAACAAACAACCCCCTCCCCCAACTCTCAGTAAGTCATTGTGCCCATATTGTTTTTGCCCTTAATGAAGGGTGGTAGAGTGGACTCAGTGTGCTCTGGGCTCTGGATTCCAACCCCACTATCAGAAAATAGCAACAAGATACACCATTCCACCACTGCCCCCTGGGGAAACTGGTGGCAGGTCCAAATAGTCAAGGAAAAGGTGAGTAAATGTGTCCTACAGGTTCGGTGATGCACTGTCTATGCAGAGCTGTGGTGAGTTTCCAATGCTCACAGAAGGGACATGGCAAAGCAATCCTGGCATATCAAAGAAGGTGGGCCATGACTTGCCCATCACATCCCTTGGGCTAGCTGCTAAGAATTGACAGCTTAACTCTTTCCTTTTATAGCTGGATCTGTAGGCCACAGATTCACACTCTACCAGCAGCAGACACGATTCACACTGCACCACAGCAGGTCCCTGGTTCACACTGCACCACAGCAGACCCCTGGTTCACACTGCACCACAGCACACCCCTGGTTCACACTGCACCACAGCAGACCCCTGGTTCACACTGCACCACAGCAGACCCCTGATTCACACTGCACCACAGCAAACCCCTGGTTCACACTGCACCACAGCAGACCCCTGGTTCACACTGCACCACAGCAAACCCTTGATTCACACCGCACTACAGCAGACCCCTGGTTCACACCGCACCACAGCAGACCCCTGATTCACACTGCACCACAGCAAACCCTTGATTCACACCGCACTACAGCAGACCCCTGGTTCACACCGCACCACAGCAGACCCCTGATTCACACTGCACCACAGCAGATCCCTGGTTCACACTGCACCACAGCAGACCCCTGGTTCACACCGCACCACAGCAAACCCCTGATTCACACTGCACCACAGCAGATCCCTGGTTCACACTGCACCACAGCAGATCCCTGGTTCACACTGCACAACAGCAGATCCCTGGTTCACACTGCACCACAGCAGACCCCTGATTCACACTGCACCACAGCACACCCCTGGTTCACACTGCACCACAGCAGACCCCTGGTTCACACTGCACCACAGCAAACCCCTGATTCACACTGCACCACAGCAGATCCCTGATTCACACTGCACCACAACAGACCCCTGATTCACACTGCACCACAGCAAACCCCTGATTCACACTGCACCACAGCAGATCCCTGATTCACAGTGCACCACAGCAGATCCCTGGTTCACACTGCACCACAGCAGACCCCTGGTTCACACTGCACCACAGCAGACCCCTGATTCACACTGCACCACAACAGACCCCTGGTTCACACTGCACCACAGCAGACCCCTGATTCACACTGCACCACAGCAGACCCCTGGTTCACAGTGCACCACAGCAGATCCCTGGTTCACACTGCACCACAGCAGACCCCTGGTTCACAGTGCACCACAGTAGATCTCTGGTTCACACTGCACCAGCAGCACACCCCTGGTTCACACTGCACAACAGCAGACCCCTGATTCACACTGCACCACAACAGACCCCTGATTCACACTGTACCACAGCAGATCCCTGGTTCATACTGCACCAGCAGCAGAACCCCTGATTCACATCACATTAGCAGCAAACCACGTATTCACACTTTGAACTGGGGAACCATGGGAGCCTGGATCAGCCCCACTCTCCAGAGGATATAAACAGTTCAAAACCTCCCAGAGGGGTAGGGAGTAGGTCCTGGGCACATGGCGTACAGAGACTTAGCGGTGACGTCAGGTTCTTACTTATAGCTTCTCTCCCAGAACTTCACCGGCCTGACATAGGAAGTGATGAATATGACGCTCCCCAGGAAAGGGCTCAGGGGTGTAGAGAAGATCGAGGTGGCAAACGTCTGGAAGAAAAGCATGGCCGAGTCTGAGAGGGTGGGGTTAAGGCAGAACACGTGCTGTCGTTAAACGCCATGTCCACAGATCACGGTGTCACTCATCTGTATCCCGGCACTAGGCAGGGGGACAGAAGTTAAAGTCATCCCAGCTACAGCAAGAATTCGAGGCCAATCTGGGCTACAAGGAGGCTATCAGTGAAGACTCCAGCACTGACCTCTAGCTTCTCTGTGTGTGCATATGAACACACACACACACACAAAGAAAAGCTTGGGCACTCTAGGGGAGGAGAGGTAGGGTAGAGAAGGGAATGAACGAAGAGACTCTCCATGGGACAGTGATTGCGTAGTCAGCTGACCTGTGATTAAGAACACCAATACAGGCCCCGGAGTCCTAGAGCAGCGGTCCGCCAAAGCCTCCTTCAGTTCCTTCCAACAGAACGGGCCCAAAGGTCAGCCCACAAGGCAGATGACCAGAGGAAAGTATAATTAAAATGGAACCCGCAACACCATAATTAAGCACTCTATGAAAGTCGTTAGAGGCTTAAGTTTCCCTCCTCACAATGCACGTTTAGTGGCGATAATTAGGGAAGGCCGTCTAATTATGGGACGATAGCTGGGCCCAGTGTCTACACATGTTCAAAGGGTCTGCTCTTCTCCCCAGAGGCAGGAAGCTCAGAAGCCAGTGGAGGTGGCAAAGGGGAAAACAGGCTAGAACTGGAGAAAGCAATTTATCCACAGGGCTTTGCTGGCTGGAAAGCTAACTCAATCCCCAAATGGAGCAAATTAGCCGGTTCTCGGTGTGGGATGGAGCCCACATTTCTTAATAGGGCGATGAGATAATTAACACTTGGCAATTAGTGGGGATCCAGGCTGAGATTTAGGGGTCTGACACCTTTCTCTGAACCGTTATGTATACCCAGCTTCTCCGCCCTTCATCTCATGTGGACGCTGGGTGGTAAGAGTCCTGATCTTCATCACTGAACAAGGAGGGGGAGGTCTGCGGAGAAGGAGAAGTTTTGGAGGCAGTGGCCAGCACAGGGCAGTTGGAAGGCCTCGTCTTAGCAGAACGGATGAGTGATGTCATGAAAGGGCCAGTCTTAGGGAAGAGATGAATGGGATATTCTAAAACTGGTTGTCAAATATGCATCTTGAGTGTCTCCATTTCTTGGGGGGGGGAGGGGCGCGCATGCGCGCGCATACTTGGATGCATTTTCATGTAAAGGCCAGAGCTCACTCTTGACTGGCTTTTCTCAGACACAGCCACTTTATTTTTGGAGACAGGGTCTCCCATTGACCTGAGGCTCACCAAGGAGGCTGCTAAGTCGACTGACTAGTGATTTCCAGGAATCTTCCTGCCTCCACGGCCTCTCTGTCATGGAGATTACAAGCGCCCATCAACACATTCAGCCTTGGTTTGAGTTCTAAGAGTCTAACTCAGGTCCTCCTGCTTGCGAGGCGAACACTCTACGGAATGAGTTCCTAGCCCTCATGTCTCCATGACATAAGAGAAGGCATCTACAAATGGTAGCACTTGGCTTTAAGCCATGCTGGCTAATTTGATTCCCTGGGGATTTACTGAGTCATCAACACGGGTTCGGGCATGAACCCAACAGACAGGCACCCAAGCCATAAAGCCACAAGGAATCACTGGGACCCACGCTTACCTACTGAGTACAGATATTGACAGGAAGCCCTACCAGTCATGAAAGGCTGGGGATCTGAGCGTCCCACTTTAAACTGCCACAGTGGTTCCTCACCATGCACTTGTATTTCACTGAAAATTTTCATTTAAGAAACATGCTTGAAATTCCAGGTGAGAAACCTCAGAAATACATCAGAAATAAGAAGTCCCCCTATCTTTGTTTAAAGGACTCTGTTTAGGGAAACAAAGTGGCTTGCAGTTAAAGGGCGGCACAAACATTTTTTTCCCTCTTTGTTTATTCTGCCAAATCACCTTGAAAGGATTTAGAAATATCAACGTAGGTCTAAGAACAGGAATATACCACGCTGTGCACAAGTGATCATCAGTTTCACTCTCCCAGCGATGAACCGTGCAAGCTACAATAGCGACCTTTCTACAGGCTGTGCCCATGGTTACAATAGAGGCACAAGTATTAGGGGATTAACCAACAACTTTTAAAAATTAGATTTAAGGCTCACTCCATGAGATTGAATTCGTATCTCATACTATTACTGTGGCCAAGAACATGGTACTAAATAGACCATAGGTCCTACTGGAATTATCCTGCTAAATGAACACAGCACCATAACCTACTCCTAGTGATATATTGTTCTACCCATAGATCAGCATGACTCCCATGCACCATCAGAGAAGCTTCTTGCAGGAGATGGCAATTACCAGGCAGACACACAATTGGACAATGTGCAGAGAGAGAGAATTTGGAGTGCACAGCCTTGAGTGGGATGTCTTTGCTACACCCTCTCCTCAAGCCTCGGAATCTATGTGGAAGAAGGGGCAGAAAGATTCTAAGAGCCAGAGGTGGTAGTTGGTTTAAAAGACATTTTAATGAATTTTTAAAAATTTAAAAATCTAGAATATGTTATTGCTTCGTGATGATCACAAGTATGTTTCTGTCCCGGTCCCCAGGTTGAATAAGAAATTTCCTGTGAGGAATTCATGGGAACCCAGCTCCCAGCCCCATTCAAGGCAGCAAACAGCACCCAGAGTGCTTTGCTGGAGTTTAGTTCCTTCATCCGAGGGTGTCGACACAACTGTGGTTCCTGTGTCCACCTCTACTAGTTGGTTTTCCTGTCAGGTTGACACACCCTAGCATCACCTGGGAAGAGGGACTATGGAGGAATTGTTTCGATCAGGCTGTCCCATGGGCATGTCTGAGAGGGACTGTCTCGGTCATTCACTGAGGTGGGAAGACCTCTTCCAAATATGGGTGACACCACGTCATGGGCTGGGCGGTGTAAAGGAAGCGGAGCACGTGAGAGCCAGCAGGCAAGGGTGCGCTCCTTTCTCACCGCCCTTAGCTGCGGGTGTAATGAACTAGCTGCGTTTCCGCCTTGACTTCCCTCCGTGACAATTCCACTGGAACCCGGAACCTAAGCCAAATAAACCCTTCCCTTCCTCAGTTGCTTTTGGTAGGAGTGTTTGTTGTCGTGACAGACCCGCCCCTGAACCTGACCTTGAAGTTGTGCAGAGCCCAGGGATCTACCTATGCATCTTACAGGTTCCTTCCAGGATTCTGACAGCAGTGGCTCTGAGCCTTGTGACCACAATCATGGGTACAAAAAATACTAAATCACTAGAATCAGTGGCACACGAAAGCTTGAGGGACAGAATTTTAGGCTGACATCAAACCTCTCTCTTCAAGTGTATTCTGGTGTTTTCTTTGTTGGTTTTGCTGTAGTTTTGATGAAGTCTGGCAATGTAACCTGACCAGCCTGGACTATGTAGATCTGACCTACCTAAAGTTTGTAGACAATCCTCCTGCCTCTTCTTCCTGAATGCTAGGATTACTGGTGTGTGTCACCATGAATGACTTTTAAAAATCAACTTTCATGTCTCTCTGCATTGGGCATAAAATTTAGTTATCTGTGTCAATGCAATCATTAGAAATGGCATCTCCAACTTGCTTTGAACTGAATTAAATCGATTTAAAGCTAATTATCATTATGGAAACACATTAAAAATGTACAGAAACCAGTCCTGCCTAGCAACCACAAAATAAAACCATGATTAATTTTGTAGTCTCTGGAAGCATTTAGGGGTAATTCTACTTGTATCTAATTCTAGATTTCTTAGTATTGATGAAGTAGATACAATAACTATATTATGTCAAAATATAATAAAGAAAATATTGAATTCATTACCCTTATCTATAACATTTAAGGGTAAATAGATGTGTACGAGTTTGCATACGACAACCCAATTATTTAATCAGTTATTTTCATATAAAAGGCCAACTCTCTGACTGTATACCTGGAGTCGGGAAATGGGAGCCTCAGAAAAAAGTAAGAGTTCGGCTAACAAAATAACATAACATGGTGGGTACAGACACTTGTCTCCAGCTGGATGGCCCAAGTTCTGTTCCCGGGACCCACGTGTCAGAAGCGGCGAACCAATTTCTACAAATTGTTCTCTGACCTTCACGGTTGTGCTATGGAACATGCCTCCCTCTAAATAAAGAAATAAAATGTTTTGTTTTTTTTAAAAAAAAAATGACCGCTGAGCATGCATTGAGGAGCAGGCAGAGTCTAGAATGACCCAGTGTCTTTTAAGGTTAAGTGGACTGGAGGGGACCCAGAGTGCCCGACACCGCCCCCCCCCCACTCCCACCCTTGTTAAAATGTAACCAGGCAGGTGTTACAGTGTTGCTACTCCTGGTCAGTGGATAGCCCCAGCCTGTAAAATGCAAACCTCCGCTCGGCAGGTGAGAACAAGCAGAAAGGATATGAGGGATGGCGAAGAGCTGGGCAAACACGTGAAAGGAAGAACCCCAGGCCATCTGCCAAGGGGCCACGTAGGCCAGGACAAACTGCAGCTTGTGTAGCAGGTCCCCGAGCTGAAAGCGAAGAGAGAAAGGTTAGATTGGTCGCCACATCAAGGCCATTTAAAGGACATTGGTTTTGGGGTACGGTCCATGAGATCACTGCTGGCTTCCACCTCCCAGCATCATCTGTCCAGCAGGCGGTGTGAAACAGTGTTTGATATGGATGCTCCCCAGAGGCCACAGGTCAAGCAGAGAGGCTTGTCCGGCTCATCTCAGCAGATCCACACACTGGCTCAGAGTCTGCCTTTCTCAGAGCGATGATCATAGCTCAGTCTAATTATTTAAAAGATACTCTAAATTGTTTTTGTGTGTATATGTCTGTGATTGCTTGATACAGGGAGGGGGCATGGATGCCACGTTATGTATGTGGAGGTCAGAGGACAATTTTGTGGCGTCTCTTCTCTCTTTTGCTTTTACACGAGATCCAGAGTTTGAACTTGGGGTCATCAGGCCCATATAGCAATCGCCTTTACCCGCCGAGCCACCTCACCAGCCCAATATCCCATCTGTTAGAGGCACAGGAAGCCCAGTCTCCCTGACCTGTATTGTCCCAGACTCTGTGACAGTGACAAGATGCTCTAACCAGTTTCCATCCTTGGCCTCCTTCTGGGGTAGAGAATTCCCTTTCCCCCACCATTAACCCAACCAGACAAGCTCAGGTTCCCTGCCACAGACGGACACCCCAGGACTGCAAACCCACCTGCCCCCCCCCACTGTGGGTCACTCTTGGTGTAACTGTTAAGAGTCCGTCCGTGGCTCATGTCTAGGCGAAAACTGCAAGCATGAACAAGACTTGCTTAAGTGATACACCCCCTTCCCCCTAAAGGACTGGGCGATCACGAATTCCTCTGTCTGTGTTCCCCTGGTGCCTGTGTCCTGGGAGGCTCTCCAGACACCTTCCCTGGAAGCCAGGAAGTAGGTCAGGCCCAGCCATGCCGTCAGACAGACGGCCCCAGGGAGGGCAGGCACATCTGCAAGCACAAAGCCCTTGCAGGTCCAACACAGCGGTGTTGTGATTAAATGAATCTATTACAATTATTTTTTGCTTGGTACAGCAGTTTGTATTTATGCAGAAGCAAAAGCAGTAATCAGACATCGGAGGATTCCAAATCCAGCAGTTTCTCGCTGTAATTGCGCCCAGGTCCCAGCTATCTCCATTCTTCCCTACGTCTCCCCACGTCTCCATTCCCTCATGAATATCATGAAGGGCGTGGTGCCAGGGCATCATAGGATGCCAAACAGGAGACTCGGGGGTGGGGGTAAGCTTGGCTGCGTTCTGTCTCTGGAGAAGAGGGCACCTGGCCGTCAGCTCTTTTTAGTTCCTTCACCACCTTTTCATGGTTCTCTAAGAAAGAGGCTGTGTGTGCAGGACCATGTAGGTTTAATACTATGGGCTGGAGTGTTCTACACAAGCATGTCAAGTCCCCATGTCCTCCAACAAGAATGGACAGGGCCATGTGGAGAGTGGAAGAAACAGAGACAATGTATTAAGAGAAAAAGACAGAAGCACAGCACATGAGCCAGCGGCCCGGGCCTTGGAGAGTGACCTGTAAGATGTGAACTGTTCTCCACATGCTTCTATACATTGGCCTTGTGGGGGCAGGTCTCCAGTCTGGCTCATTTTGTATGTTGTGGGCGTGTGTGTACATGCATGCACCATGTGTGTGTACATATGTGCAGTGTGTGTGTGTGTGTGTGTGTGTGTGTGTGTGTGTGTGTGTGTAGGCCAGAAGACAATCTTGAGTATCATTTCTCAGGTACTGTTTACCATTTTGTTTCTGTTTTGAGACAAGGCCTTTCACAGGCCTAGAACTCAACAAGTGAGCTATGCTGTCTGGCCACTGAGCCCCAGAGATGCCTCAGTTTTCCCCACTCTGGGATTACAAGCACACACATCCTGCCCAATTTATCTCTATGTTGCCCTGGGGAACCAGCTCAGAACCTAGTGCGTAGACAGCAAGCTCCAGCTACAGAACCATCTCTCTGGACCCTCATTCCCCGCCACAATCTCCTGCCCCAGGAGTGCATTCTGCTCAGACCCCAGCTCTGACTCTGCCCTCCTGCATCTGTAAAAACAAAACAAATCAGGGTCTCAGTGTCTACTTGAAACAACAGGCCCTGTCTCCCCAGATTACCCACATGGCTCCCCCACAGGTCACTGTCAGCTATGCACAGGTCACCAGGGTTTCTACTCTCTTTGGTCCCTTTCCTGTTCTGCTCCCTTCTGCCACCCTGGTTCAAGCTCTTATCATGAACCACACAGCTTATTTCCAACAGAGACACTGAGGAATGCCTGCAGCCCCAGGACTCCAGAGGATGAGGGTCAAAGACAGAGTTCAAGGACAGCCTGAGCTACATAAGGGGACACACACAGCACACACACACAGGCACATGCACACACACACACACACACACAGGCACATGCACATAGGCACACACACACAGGCACATGCACACACACAGAGGCACACAGACAGATACACACAGAGACACACACACAGGCACACACAGAGGCATGCACATAGGCACACACACACAGGCACATGCACACACACAGATACACACAGAGACACACACACACAGCACACACATACAGGCACATGCATACACACACAGAGGCACATGCACACACATAGGCACATGCACACACACACAGGTACATGCACACACACAAAGGCACACAGACAGATACACACAGAGACACACACACAGGCACATGCACACACACACACAGCACACACACACAGGCACATGCACACACACACAGGTACATGCACACACACAGATACACACACAGATACACACAGAGACACACACACAGGCACACACAGAGGCATGCACATAGGCACACACACATAGGCACATGCACACACAGGCACATGCCCCAACCTATATTCCTGAACCTTTCGAAGCTTCTGGAAGCTTCCGTGGACTCCACCTGCCTGACCCCCTTCTTCCTCAAAGCTCCAGTCAGCACTTGCATTCCCACTCACGAAGGCTAGCTGGGCACTGCTTCCATGTGCTTTCTGGAAGCTTCCATGCAATGACCTCCTTACTCACGAGCCTCCTGTCCCAGGCTTACCTGGGGTCACCACAGAATACAGGCTTAGCTTGAGAGGCTGCCCTTGAATCTAGTTCTCCCATCTGCAGTCAGGAGACCGTCCCACGACTCACTATTCTCCTGCCTCAGTTTCCTCATCTGTAAACTGACGGGCACAGGCCGATCAAGCTGTGAAATGAGCCAAGTGCTCTGGGTGGTGCCTGGCCCACACGGAGTCCCAGGGCTAGGCTGTCCACTACACTATGGACAGATGGCCCCAGGACAGTGCTTGGCAATCATAGCAATTTTCCTGATTTTGTGTGTGGTTTGTGTGTGCATGCGCACACATGTGTGGTGCCCAGAGGCCAAGTGTCATGTGTCTTCCTCAAATGTTCAATATCTTATTTTTTTGAGCTAGGGTCTCTCAGTAAACCTGGTGCTAGCTGACTTGGTTAGGCTGTCTGGTCGGTGAGCCCTAGACTCTTCCTCTCCACACGATGATGACTGCAATTGCCGGAGCATGCCGTCATTCCTAGGTTCCGGGGACCTGAACTTGGACTCTCATGCCGGTGCGGCAAGTGCTTTACCAACTGAGCCGCCTTCCAAGTCCAGTAGCTGATTTCGGAACAAAGTTTTTTTTGAATAAACTATTTTCTAAAATCCCAAACTCTTTAAAAAAGTAATTCATTTTAAATACAGGATTGTCCACCCAGACGCATAAAGTACAAGAAAATGCCATTTAGAGATGGCTGCAGAGACCTTGAACATGAACCACGGTCCTCCACAACAAGGCTGCACATTGTGGCTTGGTAGCAATTATTAAAGCAGTATCACCACGAGACACCCTCACCATTAATTTTACTTTCCTGAGTGGCAAAAGCACCCATGTTGAACTAATGGTCTGCAGAATTTCATGTTCAGTGTGCTATGGGATGGCAGGGTTTTCTCAGGTCATGCAACCACATCCTTTCGCAAAACTTATTCAAGACAAAATGGTTTTTATAAAAGTCCCAGAGCCGATGGGATGCTATGCAAGGATCTTTGACATCTTTGCTCTGCTTATAATGAGACAGTCCTAGCCACCCAGTGTCCTCCACACACAGCTTACTGTGGTTCCAGATCAGGATGGACCAGAAAGCTCCCAGAGCATTGCGAGAGTTTTATGTAGCCAAGGACGACCTTAAATTTTTCATCATCCTGCCTCTATCTCCTGAGTGCTAGGATTGCAGCCCTGTGCCACCATGCTTGATTTAAGTGACAATGCTTAAATGGTCCTTCAATTAGAAGAAATAGGAAAGTTCCTAGTTTGGTTCTGTCTGAAGTCACATGTATTTTGATCAAAAGGATCCATAGGAGGTGTAGTCGTCTAGTGTTTGTGAAGCTCTGGGTTCCAGCCCCAACACTACACAAAGTGAGCGTGGTGGTGCACACCTCTAACACCAGCATCCGAGTGGAAGACACAGAAAGAGTATCGGCACAAGGCCGTTTTGATCAGGTTTTGCCAACTTCACACAGACCTCCACCTACCTATCAGCTGAGGAACTGTCTTTACCAGAATGGCAGGTCTATAGGGAGTTTTCTTGATTCGTGACTGATGTAGGAGGGCCCAGCTTACTGTGAGCAGTGTCGCCCCCAGCAGGAAGACCTAGACCGGGGAAAATCATCAGGCAGTAGTCCTCCGTGGTGTCTGCTTTAGTTCCTGCCTTTGGCTTCCTTTGATGACAGGCTGTAAGAGGTAAGATGCAGCAAACCCATTCTCCCCAGGTTTTATCACAGCAATAGGGAAACTAGACTAGAAATTGGTACCAGGAATGGGGTTTTGCTGTGATGGACCTCATCGTGCGGCTTTTGTGTCTTGGACTATTTTATACAAGGAAGATGGATGATTTTGGAGCTTTGGTCTGGAAAGACACTGCTCATAGCTTAAAGATGTGTTGTGGGAGCAGATAATTCTGAGAGACATGCAGTCAGTGGAGGACTGGCTTGTGAGTGTCAGAGAGAAACTGAGAGCCTCTCGACAACTTTATCAGGGCCATCAATGTGATCATTTCAATAAAAATCCATGTTTTCTGGTTATCCGGGGCTGAAGAATCAGCTGTGGTTAACAAGAGACCAGCAGTAATAAAATGAAACCTTTGCTTTATTGGGACAATTGATGCTGGTCACCTGGGTCTGAAGAATCAGTTGTGGTTAAGAAGAGACCAGTTATTACTGAGGTAAAATCTGGAAAGTATTTGCTCAGGGTCAGCATAGAGAAGCTATGGTCTAGAGAGGGTCAGGAATGAATCTCCAGCTAAAAGTCAAATGGCAAGATCTAAGAGTCATCTCCCATGTGGTATGGGCTTTGAAGTCATAAGGGAGTCAAGGAGAGCAGCTAAGACTCAGGACCGTGAGAGGCTGCTAGTGAGGGTACAGCCTCAGGTACAGCAGAGATTCCAGGATTAAAGGGTTCATTGGCGGAAGCTAAGGCTTAGCAACTCCTCCCCCTCCTAAAGGAGGAGGCCACTAGATCCCCCCTTGAAATTCTAGCTACCACTTCTTACTGTCTCAGCTGCATGTAGACTTGGCAAGTATTGGTATACATAGGAGGAGAAGATTTAGTGGGAGCTGTGGACTTTTAAAGGCTATAGCTGCTTGTGCATTTGACACACCATATTTGGGGTTTTCCTGGGGTGTAACTGTCTGCGTGTCTCCCAAGCTTGGGTAAATAACCCTAATAAGCTCTTTGCTCATCACGCTGGCCGTCAATGGGATTCTGTCTTTGGTCTGTCTGGACCTTCCTTCCATTCTAGCGAGAAGGGAAAAGTAGGATTAACATGAGACACGGCCTTTCCATCAATAAAAATGAAGAAAACGAGCAAGGAACTTGCCTTGGTGGATACAATGGACACCATGAAGAAATCCAGGAGGAAGCTCTCAGAAATGTCTTTGTAGTCAAAGTGGAAAAAGATGACCGTGAAACCCAAGTTAGCAAACTGGTGAACCGGGTTACAGAACGCGGTCCTCAGTAGCTTCATGCCAGCGGTGATCATCAAAAAAATGTCCCAGCTGTGTGGGAAGAAGAGGATGGGTCAGTGACGTCATGCAATGTGTTACACTAAGGTCCCTTGAGGTCTGACTGTGCAACACACCTCATGCAGGCTCATGAGTGTTAAGTTGGGAGCTTAACCCCAGCCCCTGGCATCCATCCCAGCCCCCTGGTCTAGGAATTGCATTGGTCTGGACTCAAAATTCCAGCATGTCAGGTCCTGACCCCTCACGGGGGAGGATCAGGACCACTCCCACAGGGTATTTAAGTGAGCTCCCAGAGGAGGAACAGCTGGTTCCAGGTTTGCATCAGCTCCCCACTTTTCTGTCTCCCCGCCATGCACTCAGCCACCTGAGAGTGCTGTATTTAATAAAACAATGGGCATTTTAATTCGGTTTAATCTGACCCAATTGGATTTCTTTGCATCGGCGGAGCCGCCCATTTTAAGATTCTTTCCTAATATAATGGAGGTCCCACGGAGATTTGAACTCAGATCGCTGGATTCAGAGTTCAGAGTTCTTAGGGTAAGTTTTAATGGAGACTTGGTCTGAACTGACTCCCTGGCATAGCCTCCTTGCCAATGAAGACATTTTATGTCTGTCCTGGTTAGTTTTGTCAATCGATACAGCCTAGAGTCATCTGAGAAGAGAAGCTCAAGCCTTGTTCAACTCAGCCTGTGGATATCTGTAGGGGATTGTCTTCATTGTTAATGGATGGAGGAGGGCCAGGTCCTCCACAGGTGGCACCAGGCAGGTGGCCCGTGGCTGTATGAATAAGCTAGCTAAGTCTGAACCTGGGAGAGAATCAGCAAGCCGCGTTCCTCCAATGGTTTCTGCATTCAGCTCTAGTAGAATACAGTTCAAGAATGGAGTTGTGCAAGGGGAATTCTGAGTGTTTGCGAGAAACTCCACAGAAACAAAACAAGAGTCTTGTGAGCTCAGTTTCTTCAAAAACACCGGCTTGTTCCTTAGAAAGTGTCTCCTAGGAGACACAAGTGAGTTTGCTTCAGCTCTTGTCATTCGTGACTCTAGGAAAAAGCACGTTTTTGCCACGCGCGGCTTATTCTTATGATTGTATCCTTCACTCGGATGGCTCTCCTTAACCCTCGGAGGATAAACTGTCTGGTGCTCCGAATGAAGCTGGCTATTGCGTGAGACTTTAGTCTGCTTCATGTTCAGGCTCCGCTTTCCCAGGTTCACGGCGCCAACCAGAACAGCAAACAAAACTCCTCCCTCAGTGACAGAGCTGGAAGTGTAAGCCCCTGAGTCCTCTCCTCCTCCAAGCAGCTTTTGGTTAGTGTTTTCTTACAACAGCAGATCCTCCCTCAGTGACGGAGCTGGAAGTGTAAGCCCCTGAGTCCTCTCCTCCTCTGAGCAGCTTTTGGCTAGTGTTTTCTTACAACAGCAGAAGGGACTGCTGTCCCTCAAAAGCTGTGGTCACGGGTCCTTGTCCTCCGCAGACACGGAGCACCTTCAGGGTGTATGTGAGGCCACGGACGCCATGGGAGAGTGCGTGTGCACTGTCCCAGCCAGGGTCTGCTCCCGTGCGCCTTGTCTAGGCAAGAGCCCACGTTATGCTTCGAACACAGAGGGAAATGCAGAGATTTAATAAAGCCACCGTCATTTCTACATCCCACCTCCAGGGCTTCTCGTGTTTGCTGCTCTTAGAGACCAACAGCTTTCTGATCACCTTTAAAAGCCAATTCCCTGGCTGGGCAGTGGTGGCGCACGCCTTTAATCCCGGCACTTGGGAGGCAGACGTAGGCAGATCTTTGAGAGTTTGAGACCAGCCTGGTCTACAAGAGCTAGTTCTAGAACAGGCTCCAAAGCTACACAGAGAAACCCTGTCTCGAAAACAAACAAACAAACAAAAGACAACACAAAAAGTCAATTCCCTAAATTTTTTCTGTCATGGCATCAACTGAGCAGCTGACCAAGGCAGACCCGTGAGAAACCTTTCCTCCTAGGATCTGCTTTTCTTCACCTCCCCCACCATAACACGGTATTTGGCCAGCGCCTCTCATCCTCGCCAGCGCCTCTCACCTTCTGTTAGAACAACAGACCTGCAAATTACCAAGTGGAGTTCCATTTGTAAATTCAGAAGGAATTGTTTGTCTACGAAACTAATGATTTAATCTCCCACGGCTCGTGCTTTGCAAGAACATGGACACCTTGATGAGGCCGCTCTTGATAAATGCAGAGAGCGGTGACAGGGTCGCCTCCCCCCTCCCCAAAGCATGTACTTGCTAAATGAAAATGATACGAAGCAATTTGCGAAGCTTGAAGCGCAGCGGTGAAGACTCCGGGATTTCCGATTCATGCTGAGCTCCTGTCACCTGAGGAGCATCAACTGCTCTTCTGCAGGGAGATGCTCAGACCCCCCGATGTTTATCCTCTGCACCGCCATGGGGCGTCCCTGGCACCGCACAGTAACTGCTTACTCAGTGCAAAAAACGGCCCTGGTTCCCTTCATGAGGCCACTATGTATGGTGCGGGACACTGGCTTTTGCTGTCTGTTTAGAGGAAACGTATTTGGTTCTGAAAATGTAACCCCCATTAGTTTGACAATAAACTGTCAACCACTTACTGGGTCCCAAGTCTCCTGTAGTTGCTTATGGAGAAGGCATCAAGAGTGAGGGCGTTCAGGACGATGGCCGGGTACAAGAGATACTTTTCAAAACACTGAAGCCACACGTAGAGTCTCTCAAACCACATCAGATGGGCAATATCTGAGAGAAACACAAAATCCACTGTGAGGCTCTTCTTACACACAAACCGCAAGAGCTCTCCCCATTCAGCACGGCTGAGGTGGGTGTCCGGTGCCAGGCACTGTGTGCCGGGTCTCCTGATGGGCTGCTGCTCGCAGCTCGGATTCTGCACAGTCCACAGGTGATAGCACACAGGTCGGCACCCCTGTTTTCAAGACAAGTTTTGGAGATTTAGGGACAATGAAATGAAGTTGTAGGTCCCCAGGTCCCCTTCCTCCCACTTCTTCTTGTCTTCACTGTGTTTTACGTCTTCGGACACAAAATCCTTTCTCGCTACAGCAAATGTTCTTCGAGTAAGGCTTATAAATGTCAAACCTCTCTTTATGTTTTTAATCAGATAAGGACAATGATCCTTATCTGGGGAAGGTAAAGAATTACAAAGAAAAGCAAAAGATATGTCAGACTCCATTAAAACAGGGAAAAGTCAGGGAGAATCGAGTTCAGGAAGGAGGGTGGACACAGAGGTAAAAGTGTCCCCTCCTCTCCCTTCTTCTTCCTTCCTTCCCCTCCCTTCCATTTCCTTTCCTCTCCTTCCTGGGTTTTCTCTCTTGAAAGATCAGTTGCTTAGTCTCTTTCTGCATAAAATTGAGTTTTTCTTCTGATTTCTCTATCTATAAAGAATCAGCAGTGTCGGATTGAGACACCACATCAAAAGCAACTCATTCAGCCAGTTTCAGAAAACATGTTAGCGTTCTATCAACATTTGCCACTGATTCAGAGAAACATGACAACCTAAAAGTAAAGGGACAGACATCCAAGCCATGTCACCCGCAGTGCGTCAGAGGAAGGATGGGTGCCAAGGCTGGGGAGAGCCGGGAGCCATCTGGTCGGGGGAAGGGTGCATGTGTGGCAGATTTTCAAAAGCTTGTCATGTTTGCTTTTAAAAATGATATTTTCCAGTATGTAGCAACAAGAGCGATTGGAGACGGGGAGCGGAGAAGGTGGGAATCCTCCCATCGTGTTGACAGGGCCTTACTGCAGAACATGATGAGAAACGCAGGATGTTCACGGGCTCCAGTTACTCACCCGAGGAACAGAAAGCAGCAGATTTCAATGAAAACATACCCAGCAGTTGACTCCAAACTCACTTCCTGTGATTTGCCAAATCTGTAAGAGTGGAATGACTTGTTCATCGAACCAGCAACCGTCTGAGCTTTGTGTGAGCATATCTGCTTGTGTGTGCTGGTCTGTGTCTATGTAGCTTGACTACCTGTCTGTCTATGTGCACGTCTGTGTATTTATCTGTTTGTGTTTGTGCCTGTCTGTGTGTGTGTGTGCCTGTTTGTATGTGTTTGTGTCTGTGTGTGTCTATGTGTCTGCTTATATGGCTATGTTTCTGTGTTGCCCACGTGTCTGTCAGAGAGTCTACACACGTGTCTGTGTATAAGTATAAAAACACAGACCCAATGCCACTCTGAGCCATGTGTTGGTGATCTCAGAGTTTCGGGGAGACTCGGGCATTAAAGCTTATTATGGTTTGGGTGTGGAATGTCCCCACAGGCTCACATGTTCGCACACTTGGCCCCTAGCTGGTGGTGCCATTCTGGGAGGTTGTTTTGGAGTGTGATAGTTAAGCAGAAACAATCACTGTGGGTTGGGCCTTGAGGGTGATGCCCACTTCCAGGTTAGCCAGAGCTCTTTTCTTTTCTGTCTTGAGCTGCAGCGATGTCATGATCCTAATGCCAGTTCCTGTACCACAGAGCTAGCATCTGAGCTGTTCCAGTCTCCCCATTCTCCCCACCATAGTGGACAACAATCCTCTGAAACCATGGGCCCAGGGGAATTGACCCTAGCCAAAAAAAAAAAAGCTCTTGCTAGGCATTTGGTCACAGAGAGCAGAAAAGCAACTGCCAAGATTCCTTCCTATTGCCTGACTCTGCAAGAGGACGCACGTGCCCCAAAAGGTCAGGCCAGCCAGTCGAGGATGTGGATGACTGGGGCCTGGATCCTTCAGACACGCTGACCCTGTCATCAGGCAGAAGTGTTGTGCCCTGTTAAATATCCCATATTATGCTGATTGAACGACAGTTTAAAATTCTCACAATTGTAGGGAGCCGGAAGGTCACGTGTCCACAGCCAAATTCTCTTGGGTTATCTTTAGCCCCCTAAGCAGCCATTTATTGCCCACGTCTGGTTGGACCCGGCATTCTTATGGCTAGCAGGTAGAAATCCCTTCTCACGGCTCAGCGGGAAAAGCATGTGATGTGCTATTGTGAAAACTGAAGTCTGGATCTGTGAACCAACATAAGAAGCCAGCAGGCAAGGTAGCCAGCCACAGGGTAGAGACAGGATCCCCGGGGCACCTGGCTAGCTAGTCTAACTGCTCAGCAAGCCTTGGGTTCAGTTGAGAGACCCCACCTCATTAATAAAACCAAAAATGCTCAAGAAAGACGCAAGGTGTCAACTTTGGGCCTCCGCGTGTATTCGTACCCATGAGGGCTCGTACCTGTGAGCATGCCGACCCTCACACCAACAGCACACACAAAAAAAGCGTACAAATGGAACACTGTATTCACCAACCCGAAGGTTAATAGATACAGACAGCATCTGAGACCTAGAGCTGTGATCGTCCACCTCACTTTAACCCGAGTCGTGATGTTTTCATCAACACAGTCTTTAAAGTTCCTTGGCTTACAACTTTGTTTTTAACCGCAAAATCTTCATGAAAATGTTAGCATAGGAGAATATGGAATTTGGGGTAAAACCTAAGTCTGTGTTCCCGGGCCATGGTCACTCACTTGTATTTTGGTTCCAGAATGAGATCTCTTCTCTTTGAAGTGAGAGTTGGTGGGTTTGTGTTTATGAGACAGGGTCTTACTCTGCAGCCCTGGCTGGCCCAGAACTCTATGTGCAGTTCAGGCTGACCTTGAACTCACAGAGATCAGTCTGCCTCTGCCTCCTGAGTGCTGAGATTAAAGCCTGAGCCATCGAGTTTCACTGACTATGTTTATGTAATATGTTTACTATTATTCTATAGAACCTTAGACATATGCACAACCACCCAGAGGGGGAGGGGGGAGAAAAAAGTGGGGGAGAGAGGGAACACAGGAAGAGGGGAGAATGAAGAGAAACTGACTGAGGCTGAGTGAACCCAGGTTGAACCCGAGAATTCAGCTCTCTTTGCCACGAGACTGCTACAAGGGCCGTGACCCTGACGGGGGGTGACATGTGATGCCTGCCACTAAAAGATTCCGACTCTGTCCACAAAGAGCCCAGAGGACAGAGCACAGCAGCAAGGGTGTGGCGCATACGGCAGGAGCAGGGGTACAGGCTGGATGCTGAGGGGAAAACATTCACCATAACGCAACAGTAGAGCAGAAGTGAGTCAAAGATCCCCCAGCTCCCACGCTGTGAGGTCAGGGTCTGTGTACTCAGATACTGATGGAAAATTAATTTCATTTCCATTCTTGCCTGTCTCAGAATCCTGCCGACCTCAGTAATGTAGTCTGGTGGATGCTCCGAGCTTTGGGCCCATGGATCTCACAGGGAATGTTTGCAGTTGGGGGCAGCAGGGAGCACATGGAATGGTGACAGATAACACAGAAGGGCCCTTAAACAAAAGCCCAGGTCCAGAATTCTGAAATTTTAACTTAATCCTTTCTTGTGAGGCAGCCAGGGAAAGCTAATAAAAAGCAAACCTTGCGAATGCAAAGACACGATAAACGTGTGTATTCAGTCCCCAAATTGTCTCTGTAGTCATTCGCCGCACAGTTGAAAAGAAAAGCCGTGTGATCATATTTTATAACCGCCTCTCTCGAACGTCCTTAATATGCAAAGAGACCATAAAAACGCATTACCAGAGAGCTGTTCTTTCTCCTTCTCTTGGAATATGAGGCCCCCAAGCGACAAAATGCAAAATAATGATGCCATTTGCAAGTTTATAGACAGCTCACTGCACTTCAAGGCTTTACATTTTCTTAAGGGGTTTCAGGTTGTGTTTTATTTAGGTGCTGGTGGGACTACGATGGGCTACCAATAATTAAAAATTAATCAGGAATCCTCAGGATGCTTTCAAGCTTTAGGAAGCCAATCTGTCCAGATCAGAACAGGGGCAAAAGCCAAAAAGATTGGGGCTTTCTGCTTGGGGCACTGAGGGGGTCACCTCTGGGATGTCCAGGACAGAGAAACCGTACTGAATAGCGTGCACATAGTTGGGGAGTCAGCACGGACAGGTATTCCTTGCTCTCTTCTTCCTTCTGGGCTGGAGCCAAGGCTGTAAAGTCCTTCCCTGTGGCACACACGCCATCCACGATGTCAGTTTCCTTTAAGTATGCTGCACTTCCAAAGCAGAGGATGACCAATCACAGGGCTGCTTGGGACCCTTGGACTCTGCTTGGGAGAATCTCGAAGTTCATGACCTCTCTTTTCTCCATAACCTCATTAAAGTTCAGGGCTTCTGGCACCTCACCCTGTACCTGGAGGCCTCGTCCTCTGCTCGGAGGTCAGCCTGAATTCTCTTCAGGTCTGTCTAATGTTTCTTCCTCAGTGCTGCCTCCTCCGCTTCCCCTCAAATCTGAATTAGGACTCTGCTCTTTTCTTAATCAAGGACGGCCATAGCTGTATCGCACGTCACTTTTGTCTGCTTCTGTGATGTGCGCCCAGCAGTAGGGAAGGACACATCACCAGTTCACTGACTGGCTAAAGATGTGACTGCAGAGGCAAGCTGGTAGATCAGAGTCGGGCTGTACGTGTGCGTGCGTGTGTGTGTGTGTGTGCGTGCGTGCGTGTGTGTGTGTGTGTGTGTGTGTCTGTGTGCGTGTGTGCGTGTGTGTGTGTGCGCGCGCGCGCGTGTGTGTGCGTGTGTGTGTGTGTGGCAGGTTCCTTCAGTGGGGCCACCTGTGACTCCTGCCCCTGTACTCTGCCCTGTCCTTGGCACACGCCAGGCACTTTATATTTTCAACTGAGCTAAAAATATAATCAAGTTTCACACCGTGGCAAACTTTGAAACAAGCAAAAGGCAGCAAAAACAATCGGGGGAGATGACAGGTTTAAGTTCATCACTTCCAAAGAGAGATTTATTATTTTTAAGTATGTGGATGTATGTGTGGGGTGTGTGGCTGTGAAGGCAGGCACACCCAGAGGCCTGAAAAGGGTATCGGATCTCCTGGAATTGGAGTACAAGCAGTTGTGAGCCAAATGACACAGGCGGGAGCAACGGAATTCAGGTCCTCTGCAGGAGCAGTGTGCATGCTACTGAGCCATCTCTAGCCCTGCATTCAATTTTGAGGAATGAAAACATCCTTTGTTTCTCTGGCAGCTCTTTACTTTAGGGTCATGCTTACAAAAGACCCCACCCCACTTTTAATCAGTCTAATATAACTCATCCAGGACTGTTTTGTGGGGCACTGTGCTAGCTGGCTTCTACGCCAACTCTACACAAGCTAGAGAGCCTCAGCTACAAAACACACCATAACACTCAGCTGCAGGCAGACCTGGAGGGCATCTTCTCAATTAGTGATGTGGGAGGGCCCAACCTCCAATGGGCGATGCCGCTCCTGGACTGGTGGTCCTGGTGCTATAAGGAAGAAGGCTGAGCAAGCCATCGCGAACAAGTCAGGAAGCAGCACCCCACCCCTCCTTAGCCTCTGCATCAGCTCCTGCCTCCAGGTTCCTGCCCTGAGTACCTTTGAAAATGAACTACGATGGAAACAGAAGCAAAATGGACCACTTCCTCCCAAACTGCCTTCATTATGGTATTTCATTGCAGCAACAGAAACCCCAAAACAGAGTCTATTTTTCCTTTTCTTTTCCTCCCTGTCCCCCTTTCTCTTTTTCCCTTCCTTCCTCTGAACCTTTCTTCTTTCCCCTCTTTCTTTCTCCATTCTGCTAGCTGTAGCTTTTTCGATCTTTCCAGCATCTAGAATTCACTTGATTCAAAGTTGTCCTTTTAAAATTCCTGTCCACTCTAATGCTAACAAAATCGTGTCCATGCCCTAATGCTAACAAAATCGTGTCCACGCCCTAATGCTAACAAAATCGTGTCCACACCCTAATAGTAACAAAATCGTGTCCTTATTGTTTGCATTTGAAATGTCCCTCACAGGTTCACGTTAGGATGCTTGGTCCCCACCTGGTGGCACTGTGTGAGGACACTGTGTGAGGCCAGTGTGGAGTCTTTAGGAGGTGGGGGCCTTGCCGGGAGAAATGGATCACTAGGAGCCTAGGAGTGGGCCTCCGAGGGTGCTGTCTAACCTCTGGCTCCAGCTTTGCTCTTTTTCCTGGTCATCCATGACTTTAACAGGCCCCGCCTCATGCTCCTGACACCATGAACTGCCTTGGAGGACTGAAAGCCCTGGAACCATGAGCCCTGTAAAACCTTTCCTCCCTAGGTTGGGCTTCCCTAGGCCCTCTCCTTAGAGTGGAGATATCTGTCCCAAAACTTTCATCCCCACTCGTGACAGCTAACTGCTATCACCCCGGCCACTCAGCTCTTGTGATGCCTGACACAGGGAGATAAGTGTCCCAGCCAAGAGAGAGGTCGCCAGATGAGGGGAGTGAATCATGAGATGACAAATAAGCAAATAAGACAAGCCATAGCACAGAACAACTATGGTAGCTTTGTTTGGAAGAATTATGGAAAAATCAACAAGCTATCCAAAGAGGAGGAAGTAATTTTTCTGGGAAAGAAGGACTCAGAGATGGGAGGGGCTGGGCTGACAGGCAGCTGCTGCTTTTCATTACAGCTTGTTCTGTTTGATTTCCAACACTCTCAGTCACTTTGACATAAGTGACAGATACACGCGAGAAGCCAGCAGGTCTGCAGCAGAGACCCGCCTCGCCGCAGCACAAGTTAGATCTCATTGCAGAACTGCAAATCTGGGACGTGTTACTGAATCATTAATAGTACGTTTTTAAAAACTGATATTTAAATGAGATCCTCAATTGATGTGTTTCATAATTTACATAATCCTTATTCGTTTATTCTAATGCGTCCAAAAATGAAAGTGTAAACATTTCACAACCAACACGCTCCCCAGTGCATCCTTCCACATGTCCTCCAGGTTCAGAGGCCTCCCTGCACACGCCAGGCCACAGGGACCCTCTGGTCACCTGTGAGTTTACAAAGCAGTGGGCGGTTTATCTGCTCACTCAACCAGCATGTACAGAAGAGCACCCATTTACCAGACTCAACCTTCATTACTTGGTCCCATGTATTTCCTAGTTTATCTGAATATCCACCAGTGATGACCAATAACCATTGTCAACTTGACAGGATCCAGAATCACCTGGGACACAAACCTCTGGGCAGAACCATGAGGGATTATCAGGATTCGGTTAATTGAGGTTAAAAAATGCTATTTCTGTGGTCTGAGGCCTGGGGTGGGTTAAAGAGGAAAAAGTGAGCTGAGCACAAACATCCACTGATCTCTGCTTTGTGTCTGTGGATGCCAAGTGACCAGCTGCCTCCAGCTCACACCTTCCCTAGGCTGCCTCCAGCTCACACCTTCCTTAGGCTGCCTCCAGATCACACCTTCCCTAGGCTGCCTCCAGCTCACACCTTCCCTAGGCTGCCTACAGTTTACACCTTCCCTAGGCTGCCTCCAGCTCACACCTTCCCTAGGCTGCCTCCAGCTCACACCTTCCCTAGGCTGCCTACAGTTTACACCTTCCTTAGGCTGCCTCCAGCTCACACCTCCCCTAGGCTGCTTCCAGCTCACACCTTCCCTAGGCTGCCTCCAGTTCACACTTTCCTAGGCTGCTTCCAGCTCACACCTCCCCTACTAAGATGAATGTTCCTTCAAACTGAACCAAAACAAACAATTCCTTCTGTACATTTCTTGGGAACTTTTGCTGCCACAAGAAGGAGGATAACCCAGCCATCATCTACCTGCCAGTGACCTGCAGTTGTCCCCTGACACCCTGAGAAAGGGAGACTCCGCTGAGGAACTGTCTCCACGAGATGGGCCTGTGGGAAGGTCTTGGGGGGAGCTTTTCTTGATGGCTGATGGATGTGGGACGGCAGCCCAGGGTGGGCTGTGCCATCCCCAGGCAGGTGGTCCTGGTGTTATAAGAACTCAGGCTGAGAAGTCAGAAAGCATCACTCCTCATGGCCTCTGCTTAAGCCCCTGCACTGACTTCCCTCAAGGATGGAGTGAGACCAGGAAGTCCTAAAATGAGACAAACTCTCCTTCCCCAGTGGCTTTCGGTCCCCGTGTTGATCACAGCAATCAAAGGCCAACCAGGGCAGGACTATTCTCTACCAGCCGTCTAGGAAATGGGTCTTTGTAGGATGGCAATAATTTGCATTCAAGTAGCACATGAAATGGCTGAGAACATTAAAGAGCACATCAACGGAACCCTTGGGCTCGGCTCTTCTCGGCTCTCCTTTGCAGAGAAGCCCTGGGAACTGGAGCCTGAGTTACACTCCTTCATCTCTCCACTGAAGCTAACGGTTTTGGACACATCACTTTGCTCACCCCACCCCCACTCTGCACGGCTCCATCTTGTTCTGCTCACAATCTAGCAGCTTCTGGTCTCCGCCAGAATCGTCCCCTGCCACAGTCTCACCGGGCTGGACGTCGCCACCAGCACCTTACGGCTATTTTATTCCTTCCTTTCAAAGCTTTTTCTTATTTTTCTTGGCACCCTAGGCCGCTGAAGCTGCTAAATCCAGAACTTTCCTCGAGTCTTTGAAAGGCCTAAGTGAATACTCGGGAAGCACGAGGTCACAGTAGGCAGAGAGACCACGCAGACCAGCATTGCTAGACGATTTCAGTGGCTTAAAATCCTGGGAATTCATTTTACATGTCTGAAAATAGAAACAAGCCGGTCCCCCTTCCATCTGTTCACACATGGAACAAGAAATTGCGGAGTGGAAAGGCTCTCACCAAGAAATAGCAAGAATTCCTATCTAGAAAAAAAACCCTACATTTTTAAAGTTGATTTTTATTTAGAGGCCAGGGTCGTGTTGCTCAGACTATCCTCACACTTGCTGTATAGCTGAGGAAGAACTTCTGACCCTCCCACATCTGCCTTCAGACGGCCGGACTTCAGGCCTCCGCACCCATGTATTCGGTGCTAGAGATTAAACCCAGAGTTTCCTCCATGCTGGGTAAGGATGCCACCAATCAAGGCACACCCCCAGCTTCCAGAAGAGATGTATTTTTTAACTGAAGCTCTGAAGTTGCCGCTTACACCAGGCTGATTCTCCCAGGGGAACTGCTAGGTCAACCCATTTAGACACAGTTCTGTCTACACAGAGTTAGTTCATGGAAATTCAAGAATCCGGAGCCTGAGAGTTAAGGGGCAAATATGAAGAGACGCTGTCCTTAGGGCCCAGCCAATGTGAACCTGAACTGCACCCTCCCAACATGAACAACGGAAGCTAACTTTCTCTGAAATTGTAAGCAGTGACTATTTAACAGAGCACACATCTAATTTGACAGACTTCCTTTCTTCTTCCTCCGGGCCAGCCTGTTTTGGGCAACACCTAGAGTCTGAAGCACAAAGACTTTCTTTGCTTCTATTATGGGCAAACATGCACTGAACCCCTGTGTCCTTTGAAGCATGTGGCACTGTGGCATGGAACACACTCATGAAGCTGTGCACATGGGCTCTGAGAAGGGTGTTCCCCGCATCATGGTCCCTCATAAGGCTGGGGCACACTCATGAAGCTGTGCACATGGGTTCTGAGAAGGGTGTTTCCCGCATCATGGTCCCTCATAAGGCTGGGGCACTGACCTCTGGCTTCCCGCTGCTGGCACTCCTTGCTCTTGAGCACAGGGTGTGAAACCCACATCCACGGGTGGTGCTTTCGGAGCTGAGGGAGCAGGTGGTGGGTGACGAGTCCCACTGTGCCGGCCAGGGCAAAGAGCACGATGCTGAGAAAAGGCTGCGAAGGAGAAAGAGGTCAAGGGTCATTGTGTGTAAACAATGCATAAAGCCACCATCACTCCTTCCTTTCCCCATTCTTTTTCTGGCGTGTGCATGTTATGTACATGTAGTTGTACATAAGATACATGTATGCACGAGGAAGTCAGAGGGTAATCTTGGATGTCACTTATCAGGTGCTGTTCATCTTATTCTTTGAGGCAACCTCTCACTGGCCTAGAATTCACTAAGCTGTTGAGGCTGGCTGGCAAGGCTTATAAGGCGAGCACTCCATGTCCCCAACCCTCTTCCCATCTCATAGGAAGATCTATGTGCTAAGAGCTGGGAAGAACAGGTGGGGAGGTGACCCCTGGAGGAGGCGGGGAGAATCCTAAACCCCCAGGAATACACCCCCAGTCTTTCTAGAACTAGAGAAGAGCACTCACAGCTGATAGAATGTTCCAGAAAGACGTGGAAGGCCCTGAGGGTCCCATGTCTGTAAGAAATGCAAGGCAGGTTCCCATGTGGCCCATGCGTGTGCTTGTGCTCAGTAAAGATGTCCAAATGGTCCCTTCCGTCACTGCGACTTCTGCCTTATTCTAAATACAACCACTTCTCTCTACTGAAGGAGGTCTCGTGTCTGTTACCAGCCCACCGTGCTAACAACTGTCCTTGATGACAAGCTGTCCCATCACTTGAGAGACAAAACACCTCCCCCGGGTAGAGGAGGTGACACAAGGGGGTGGCCCAAACCTCCTTTTGAATAATGTTTTCCGTGTGTGTGTGTGTGTGTGTGTGTGTGTGTGTGTGTGTGTGTGTGTGTGCTCCTCAGCCCTCTCCCTTGGCCTCCGCCCTCTCCCCAGGGTTCTCTGCCTCTCTGTGCCCTCATTCTATACCTGACCTCCATGAGAGAATAGAAAGGAAGGGCAGAGCCTCGGGACACCTACCCGTAAGGACAGGAAGACGGTGCTGGCGCTGACCGCAAAGGAGAGGACAGCAGCTGCTGAGCAGACGACAAGATCCGACCGCAGGACATCCTTCTAGAAGGAGAAGGTGGGCTGTGAGGTCCGCTCTGTGTGGCTTCCTCAGCAGCCCTCAGCAGGTGAGTCAGCGGCTAGACACCAACCTGCCACACCCATGCCGGAATTGAACCTAGATCATCTTTTAAAGCAATGAGTGCTTTTAATCACTAAGGCATCTCTCTGGTACCAGCATGATTCTTTATGTCTTCCTTTGTAACTTAAAACAATAAAGGAAAATCATCACCCGCTAATTCGTGAAGCAGTAATAGACTTGACTTTTTGTTTTCCTTGAAATGGTCCTTTCCTAAACAGCTGGCCTCTTAAAGGCTGTTAGGAAAGAAAGTCAGAACAGGGGAAGGGGGAAAGGTGTCTCCAGGCCCCATCTCCCACCTCTGCATTTGCAATCCCCTAGGTTGACTTTGAAGGACAATGTGACACAGGAGTCTGGCTTTATTTTGTCATTCACTTCCTTCCTCTCTTGCCCACTCTCTCCTGTCTTCCTGAAATGTTCTAATCTCTTAGTGATGTTCTGGTGTCCAGTGAAGGGTTAGCACATAAAAACCTTCCCCTTACCGCCCCCACTTCTGAACGCCACACATCTGATAATTTTCACACAATGTGTTTTTATGACTGACGGGCCCCCTTCTGCTTTCCTCAGAGCTGCTAATCTGCTAATCCTACTCTGATCTCCTCTCTCTCTCTCTCTCTCTCTCTCTCTCTCTCTCTCTCTCTCTTCTCATGCTTCAACCCTTTTATAGACTCTTAAATCCCAAAGCACTAAATTCGCCTTTCTCATCTTTCTCTTTCAAGTCATTCTTAAACTACGAGCTGCTATTTTTCTAAATAAACCTTACACCCTTTTGCCAGTGCCGTGAATTTGATTCCATTGGGAATGCTCTGAACTGTATTAAGCATTAAAAAATATATTTTTTAAAAGGACTGGCAGTGGATAAACCTCAGTCTTCCCACACAGAGCCAGGGGAGGTCTACCCATCACTGTAAGGGGAGCTTTGTTTACATGTTAATGGGCTGCCCCTTTCACTTTCTGGGCCACCTCTGGGTGCACGCAGCCCCTTTATCTCTTCCTATGTTTCCTATGCTTGTGGGAGCTCTGGCTGGGCTGCTGAAGGTGATTTGGGTTTGTGGATGTGCTCTTGCTTTCTACATGTAATCCCTAGAGCCCTTGTAAAGGTGGAAGGATAGAACCAACGCCACAAGGTTGTTCTCTGACCTCGACAGCCACAATGTGGCATATGTACCCTGTCTCCTCACCCCAATAATAAGTGTCTAAACGATTTTCTTAAAAGATCATGAAAAACAAACAAACAAAAAAGCAATAGGTAGCTTGTTACATCTAACTGCACTAGTGACATGTTATCAGTGCCCATTGGGCAGATTTATCATGTTCCTCTGTGATTCCTAGCTTGCTTCTACTGTAAGAAACAAGGTAATATAGACGCATCACCACTAGCCGTAACAGCAAGGAAGACTTCAGGAACATAGGTTCTCTCAGCTATCCAGGAGGGGTAGGGGATAAGCCTTGTCCTAAGACTCCTGGTCCTACATTCTCAGGAAGGCTGTATGTACTGCTTGAAATGCCAACGTCTTCCTTCGGTTTTGGCACTTAGCTCCCCATCCAGCGGCACTTTCTCTGCATTTAGACACCTCGCACCTTGTATGCTGTCCTAGCTTCCTTTTGGTCACTGTAATAAAACACTCTGACCAAAGAAACCTGGGGGCCTGCGCATTTAATTGGCTCACACTTCCAGGTCACTGTCTATCAGAGGGAAGTCAAGGCAGAAGCCATCAAGGACCACTGTGGGCTGGCTTATGTCAGGGGTGGAGGAAGCCCGGAGCAAGTGAAGTCTGAAGTGAACGTGTATTTCCACATGGGCACATCATGTCATGGGCCAGTTGACCCATGGAAAATTATAAAAGTCATCATCTATGTGGGCCAGGCTCAAGAGGAATGGCAAAGTTTTCCTCAGAAGTTTATGAGTGATTGATCTGTGTGTACAAATACTAGCAACAAATACTAGCTTCTTTCATCCTCAAGTTTCCAGGCTGAGGTCTGCAAAGACCTCCTATTGAGATGACCTCCCCCACCCCACGCTGGACCTAATAAACCCACCGAGGTTCCGGGTTGCAGCGGAGGCTGTACAGAGCCCCCACCTGATTCCAGTGTCCCTGCCTGTGTGTCTCTGTATCCTTTCTTCATTCCTGCACTGTCCCTACCTAGGAGACCAAAGCTGAGCTGCCATGCTGAGGTCTTACCACTGAGTCCTTCATCCTCTGAGGGAGAGGGTCTGTGGCAGACTCGTCCAGGTCCTGATGTAAGCATTTAGGAAGAAATCTGCACTGAACGAAGGACCTGAGGGTAGAAAAACATACAGAGTTTCGTTTTTAAAATATGTGTCTCGCCGGGCGATGGTGGCGCACGCCTTTAATCCCAGCACTTGGGAGGCAGAGGCAGGAGGATCTCTGTGAGTTCGAGACCAGCCTGGTCTACAGAGCTAGTTCCAGGACAGGCTCCAAAGCCACAGAGAAGCCCAGTCTCGAAAAACCAAAACAAAATAAAATAAAATATGTGTCTCAGACCATGCAAGTCTTTAGGTCTTGCACCTACAAGGGGCAAAACCGAGTCCATTTCAAAATCACAGTAGAAAGGACACACTCCTGGGATCACAAGGATGATTTGATTTTCAATTCATTCACTCATTCATTCCTTCTTCTTTATTATTATTATTACTATTGTGTGTGCCTGGTGGTAGGCACTGTGTGACGGTCAGAGGACACCTAGTGGAGTTGGTTCTCACCTACCTTTTTGTGGGCTCTGGGAATCAATGTGCGCTGCCCAATTCCATTTCCCAGCTGAGCCATCTCATTGGCTCATGTTTCAATTTTTAAATTTCATCCTGACAAAAGTGGTCAGGCAACTTTAAGGGTATCAGTACTCTAACCGCCAGTGTCTGGGCATCTCCTCTTTCCTCTAGCCTACTGCCCTGCATCCTCACCTACCGTACCAGCAAAAGGCAACCGTTCAGGCACATATCTGACATGAAATATCATGCAAGCCATGTTTAACTTTCCGCCGTTTCCCCGTTTTCTATGCTTTTCAATCTAATGCGTCTAACAGTCTAAGGCTGTGGTATTGCTGACTCCCAAATGAATTATGTTAAGTCAGAAAGTGATGTAAGTTTGGTCAAACTCCAGGACATGCTATTATCAATATCTCATACTCCCTGTAACATTGTTCAGATGGATTTCCAGTCCCCAGAAACACATCTATACTTCAAGTGACCAGAGATTTCAATAGATAGCATTTAAGGCCTTGACACGTATCTCATTTTATTTTTTATTTTATTTTTGTTTTTCGAGACAGGGTTTCTCTGTGCCTTTGGAGCCTGTCCTGGAACTAGCTCTGTAGACCAGGCTGGTCTCGAACTCACAGAGATCCGCCTGCCTCTGCCTCCCGAGTGCTGGGATTAAAGGTGTGCGCCACCATTGCCCGGCTCACGTATCTCATTTTAAAGGTCAAAGATGCTGGTTGTACAAGAAGGAACACAATAAAACAAAAGCCTCCTTTCTAGGATGTGGGCAAGCTCTCCACAGGGTGAGCGCCATAGCAAGACGACACTGGCCCTCACCTGGGCCTACGGCTTTTCCTACAGTTCTCCCAGATTTCTCCACCCAGCTACCTGCGAGCTTCACTGCAATGCGGAGTTCAAAGAGGGAGTCAGGCTGGAAGTTCGCCCTTGGGTTTCAATCATTTCAGGTAGCCCTGCATTTCTCTGCCACCGTCCAGGACGCAACCAGCTTGCTTCAAGGAAGTGTCAAAGGGCAGAGGGCACCAAATGGCCGTCTCTACTTTGGTGAGCCAACACGAAGTCCACCACGGCTTGGAAAGAAGGAACCATGGGACCTGGGCAGATAGTGCTTGTCATACCTGAGTTCAGTCTTCAGAACTCATGGAAAATTCTGGTTGCGGTGCCACCCATGTATTATCCCAGTGCCAGGGAGGCAGAGACAGGGGGATCGCTGGGGTTTGCTGGCCAACCTAGCCTATCTGGCAAGTTTCAGGCCAGTGAGGGATTCTTGTCTCAAAAGAAAATGGGGACCCACACCAGAGGGATGACACCTGAAGTGGCTCTCTGGCCTCTGTACTCTCCTCCATGTGGGCACGCACACACACACACACACACACACACACGCACGCACACACACACACACACACGCACACACACGCACGCACGCACGCACGCACGCACGCACACACACACACACACACACACACACACACACACACGCGCACGCGCGCGACAGTTACTCACAGGAGCACCGATGGATCACTGCTCTGCCGGCTCAGATGGTAGGACAGTGCGACCAACAGCCCACAGAAGGCGGAGAACAGCGCTGGGATGTGCTGTGTGCTCCATGGTTCCTGCAGAAAGACAGCAGAGCTGAGAAACATGGCGACGTGCCTCCATCCCACAGTGGCCTTCCTATGCAGTGCGTGAGTGACCCATCGGGCTTTCTCGAGCATCGGGCACTGAAGAGACGGTGTGTGCTGCCTCCTATATGAGCAGGGGTGCAACAGTGGGCCCCGACAACAACTACAGTGCCAATGTCCACTGTAGAATAACGTCCTCCAAGCGAAACGGTCACCGTCCGCTTTCTTGTTTGGTTGGTTTTGGTTTTTGAGACAGGGTCTCATGAAGCCCAGAGTAGCTGTGCGACTGAACTTAACAATTCTACTTCTGCTTTCCGAGAGCTGAAACTGCAGGCGTGTACACTTGGTGTGATAGAGCAATGAGGTTGGAAGCTGTGCCCTGTACACACGAGGAAGCTGTGCCCTGTGCACACAAGGAAACTGTGCCCTGTGCACACGAGGCAAACACTCTACGAACTGAGCTACATTCCCTAGAGCCACTGACATCTTAGAGCAATTGAGATTCCCTGCAAGAGTTCTGGAGATCCCAAACAAGAGGGAACCCATTAGTGTTCCCTTATAGGAGAGAGTGAGGAGGGTCATTGGACCTTCACCTAAGGGTCAGCCACACCTTTCTTACACCATTCTCCCAGCTATGTGGGAGGAATTCCATCCCAGCTGCATGGGATCTCAGGAGATACTGTGTGCCCTCAGGATGCCAGAGAACACGGAATGCGTAAGGATTGACTGGAACGGTTGAGGAGAAAGCATCACCCGGGCCAGGTGGGGATCTTCTGTGATGTGGTTGTTTGGGGGTCATCCGTGCCCTTGTAGGCCATCCCTCTTCCAGGCCTTGTACGTAACCCAGATAAACTCTTTGGTTCATCAAACCAGATTTGGGCAGACTTGTTCCTTCTGTCTGTAGTTGGTGCCCTATCTGTAGTGACAACTGTCTGCATCTCCTCAGGAAAAGATAAGGCAGCACCAGGCAACTGGGATTTCTTCAGCCTTACTGGAATCCTCTAGTGCTGGCTGCTCATGTGCCTTGTTTACGCGGTGTTTCTAGAGCGCACCAAAAGGTCATGCCTGACTATGACCTCTGAGGCCGTATACCCCACAAGAGTCCATCATTAAGTGATATGTGGCCAATGTTATTTACCCACGCTCCACTGTCTGCACCAGCAAGCCTGACAGGTGATTCTCTCAGGATTCTCTCAGCTCTGGCATCCGCACTAAGGGTGGGTCTTTCCTTGAGGCGGAGACAACAGCTTCCAGGGTGATGGCAAGAGAGAATGAATGGCAGGTGGTTACAGGGGCAGAACGTGGGGTGGACGTTTCCTTCAAGTCCATAAGAGCAAGGTGATCCTCCAGATGACCCCACTGTTTTACTCCTGTGCACATAGCTGGGGAAAGTATATACCCTCCCATGGAGATACCTGTACCCATGTTTATTGCTGCTTTGAACACTACCTAAGAGCAAGAAACTGTGGTCAATCTAATTATCTGTCAACAGATGAATGGACAGAACAATTTAAAGAAATATATATATATATATATATATATATATATATACACACATATATATTCTAGTATATATATAATCTCAGCTCTAAAGAAGAATGTTAGCAAAGTGATCCAGAATGCTATACTACCTCCAAGCTTCCAAGCCAGTGGGTGAGGTGACATAAGACTACACAATGTGGCATTCTGCCAGAAATGGTTATTTATCAGGTTACGTCATTGTCTGCTCTGGGTGTCCAGACATTCCGTGCCAGCCACCGATAGCGGACTCACATTGGATATCTGTTATCAGTGAGCACCACGTTGTCCTTAACCAGCCCTGTGGGCAGTGTCTAAGCATCCTCACTTGGGTGTGGGCGTGCACATCTTTAAACCTAATCCCAGATGCAGCTCAGTCCCAGGAAAGGCCCAGCTTCCAGTTCCTACAGACAGTGAAAGGTACACTGCAGGTCTCCTGGGCTCCTCCTGGAGGGCCTTTCCCTCCACATGTATGTAGCTTGGTATGTGATTTCAACAGTGGCACATGTGTGTGTGTGTGCACAGGGCATTCACACACGCGCACGTGTTTACCTACCGCCTCCTCCGCACTCACACACATGCACGCCAGTTTCTCAAGGAAACAAGGACAGGAAAGCCTGCTTGACCACTAACATGAATTGCTGCTTCGTGTGCAGAGAACCAAGAGTACCCAGACTCTGCTAGGTTCGAGAAAGGACATTCATTCTAGAGTCAAAAGGGGTCTCCTGGCTGAGCTGGTCTTCTCCCATCCAGATGCTGATAGGGCGAGAAGACAGGAAGAACAGAAGACGCTAGCACATGGCCAGGGGGTCATCGCCAGTCTGCTTGGCATCCACCCCTTGCTCTGTATCCTCAGAACCTTAGGTGAGTGTGTCCATTGAAGGACGGACGATGCTGAGGATAGGGGTGGGGTCTGCAGCCACAGAGCATCATGGAAGCCCTAGGCTCCAAGGATGAGTCGTATCAGAGACGCGATATTAGAAAAGACCAAAGGGAACCAGGTGACGATGCTTAACTGTTGCTTGGAGACAAAGAAGGGGATACTGATATTTGCAGAAAAAGAAATCAGGTGGCCTGAGAAGGACTTTGAAGGCAACTGTGCTCAGCACAAGGTATTTTCCAGAGAGCTCAGAAACCACCATGCCCTGCTCCTAGAAAGAGAAACAGAGACAAGGATGGGCATGGGTGGGGTAGGAGCTTTGCTAACATTTCCAGGAGCTGGGGAGATGATAAAATAAACGTTTATATTTGAAGCATGTGTATTTCAGTCTTAAATTTATTTATACAAGCCAGGAGTAGGTAGTTGCTTACACTAAAATCCCAGCTCACAGAAAGCTGAGGCAGGAACATTGCCATGAATTTGGAGCCAGCCTAGGCTATAGTATGAGACCTTGTCTTTAAAAAGAAAAGATTTTATATTTATTGTACTCAAGCCACATATACACACAGCCACACAAATCCATGGAGATTTCAAAGGGAGAACAAGTTTTATTTTATTCTTTAAAGATTTGTTGGCGTGTGCGCGTGTGTGTGGGTGCCCAGTGTCGGCCAAGGCCAGAAGATGACAATGGATCCTGGAGATAGTTACGTGTGGCTGAGAGTCACCTTACAGGGGTGCTGTAAACCAAAGCAGGGTCCTCTGGAGGAGCAGCCAGTGTTCTTAACGGCTGAGCCTTCTCTCCATCCCAGGAGGTTGGGTTTAAAACCATCTATCACTCATGGATAATGAAGCATCCGCCACAGGATTGTTTGCTTCAAAAAACGAACGCCTGTAATTGCCTTGCGATGTGTCTCATGGGCCCCTAAATTGGAGAGGCCATGGATTGATGAGAGCTGGTTTCATAAAGCTCCCCCAGGTTTTGAAATATTTTTATGAGGCAGGAATAAAACCGTCTAATAGCCTGACAGTCCTGCGGCGTGGTTCACGTGCGCTGTGGGGAGGGCAGCTTAGATGAGAACGTGCAGGGCCTTTCAGCCTGTACAAAGGCCCTCTGAAGAGGGGCGGTCTCAGCCTTGACTCCCCGAGAAATGCGAGGCGGCTCTTAAGATGGAATTTATGGGCAGGCTGGCTAAGAGCCTGTGCATGAACGGAATACAAACACGTCCAAGTCTCACCGCTGGGCTTCTCAGATCAGATTTAAATGAGCTCTGTTTGAAGAAATAAGTTTCTCATAGCCCATCAAAGGGATGTTTTTGAGATCCATACACTTGGATTCTGACGTAAGTCCTTTTCTGACTTTTTTTTTTCTTTCTGAAGCTCACCTAAAGAGAAGCCCCTGAAGTAGGACTCCAGAAATACAGCTGAGTCCCAGGTTTCCCCAAGTCCTTTAACTGTGTGCTTGGCACACGCTAGACCAGTGATTCTCAATCTGTGGACTGTGACCTCCAAGGGGTCGAACAACCCTTTCTCAGGGGTCACCTAAGATTATCAGAAAAGACAGATATTTACATTACAATTCATAACTAGCAAAGTTAGTTATGAAGTAGCAACAAAATAATTGTATAGTTGGGGTCACAACATGAGGAACTGTATTAAAGGGTCGCAGCGTTAGGAAGGTTGAGAACCACTGCTCTAGGCTATGAACTCCCATTGTTTTCCCACGGTAGCTCCCGATTCCTGTTGGGTCCCAAGGGCCTGCCAGTGCCTAGTGCTGTGTTCAAGTCACATCAGACTTTCAGAATTTGCTGAGTAAATAAACTAATGAGTGTGCTAACAAAAGTGGCAATCCATCTATCCATCCATCCATCCACTCATCCACCCATCTAGTCATCCATCCATCCATCCATCATCCACCCATCCATCCACCCATCATCCATCTATCCACCCATCCATCTACCCATCATCCATCCATCCACTCATCCATCCATCCATCCACCCATCCATCATCCATCCATCCATTATCACTGAGCATGAAGAGGACATGCGTATTTCACTGTGGGTTCCATTTTGGTGGAAAACACCATATGTTAACGAGTCAAAACAATACTTCACTTTTAGGGGAGAATGTTTAAGAAAACTGAGGTGCCTTGATACAAGAGGGGATGATGTGCTTCAAGTATCCAACCCTACCTAGATGGTACCTACCTAGATAAGTACACCAGAGCATACGCACACGCACACACCCACTCACATGAACTCACACACGTACTTCTTGAAAGACAGGCATTCTCTTTCCCACTTTATATCAATCCAAGATTTTATACAACACCTCCCACATGACACTCGCTTCAGCAGGAAAGCAGAGTCTAAAACGGAGTCCAAAATAAATATGGGGAGGCAAGAAGGCTCAGACCATAAACGTCCCTGCTGGGAAGTGCGGTGACCCAAGTTCCACCCCCAGAATCCACAGTTCTGAAAATAGTCCTCTAACCTTCATATGTGTGCTGCGGCATGTGTGTCTGCACACACCATGCATATATGCACAGCAACAAAAAACAAATATTGGATAAATTTCAGTCTGTGACTTCTGAGTGCTCAGAATCAAACCAGGACCCACGAAAGATGCCCACAGCCAATCAGTAGCTTTGCTCGGTGCTTAGCAGCCAGTTGGCTTTAGAGTGTGCTGCCCCTTCCTGCAGGGCACAACACCTCTCTGTGCTCTATGCGCTACCATACAGTTCGCGAGCTTCGGGCAAGGGGCTGGAAATTGAAACACACAAAGACACACAGAGAGACAGAAGCACGGACCTCTAGTCACTGGTAAGAAGCCCCCTATTCAATAGCACCATGGAGGCTTATATACCCAACAGTCAGGTGGGCCAACAGGTGAAAACTTTATCCTCTGATCCTCAAGGCCAAGGCAACAAGGGCTCGTGAAGCAGAGCTGGTAAACAACTTTGACACAGCCTTTAGTAACTCAAATCAGGAGGGAAGTAAAGATCTCTTGCAGGGAAGAGCAGCTGGAGGCCAGGACTCCAAATGGTCCCAACACCTTCTGCCTCTCAGGACCCTGAAAGATGCCGCCCCTCACTGTGTCCTGGTGGCTGTGAGCCTGCATGGCTTATAGTATTGATTACACACAGCAACACCAGCCTGAGGTGATCACTACCAAGCCAATCCCATCCCCCAGACTCTGCAGGAGAGAAAGACAAACTTCCAGAGCCAGGGGGACAGATTTCCTCTCCCTTTACCACAGGCATCACCTGGGATTGGCACTTTCTGATTGGCATGCCGGCTGGCCAGGGAGCTCCACAGATCTGTCTCTGCCTCCTCAGTGCTGGATTATAGGCATGCACCACCATACTGGGCTTTCCTACATGCCCTGGGGGATCAAATGCAGATCCTAATGTTTGCAAGACAAGCACTTGCCGACAGAGCAACCTTCCGAGCCGTATTTTCCAATACGTCACTAACAGCAAAACTCTACTCTCGGCCGTCATCACCTCGACCACCAGTGGCTCATCCTCAGCAGCTGCCATCCCTGTCCATTGTCTGTTGCTGTGTAACAAGCTGGCCCAGAATTACTGGGTTACGGCAGCACAGGTACACGGTGTCATGGTTCCCGAGGCCTCGCCAGGTTAAAATCAGTGCGACTGAACCTCTGATCTTTTCTGACGTGAAGTCCTCCCTGAAGGCCATCAGAATTCAGTTTCATGCAGCTGCAGGCTAAGCAGTCCCTCTTTTCTGGCTACCTGGCCGCTGGGACACATTCTGGCTTTGAGGCCACCCTCAGGTGCTGGCCACATGGTTCTCTCCTGAGCCACTGAGAAGCCACTGTATTCCTGGAAACCACACACCCAGGCTTCTATTGTGTCCCTCTCCTCTTTAGACCATGATCCCCTCCTTTTAAAGCCTCCTCTGATAAGGCCAGGACAAACTCCTCTCAAAGTACATGCTAGTACAAATCAGTTAGTCATTTGGCGATGTTACAGCTACCAAGTCTCCTCCCTTCACAGCCCACACTGCCTACCCTCAAAGGGAGGAAGCTGTTCAGATCCTGTAAGTCAGGCAGCCTTGGAGCGTCACAGATCACCCTGGCTGGCTGGCTGGCTGGAACTCTTCTAAGCTCCCCAATTTTTTTTCATTCAAACTCAGAGTAACTGGCCTGTCTGGAGGAATGCATATATTATAAAGTATTATAAAGGAACACCTGTGCTCCCTCTTTGCCTACCAGGCTATGGGAAGGATGGACTACAGGAAATTAGAACTCCCCCAGGAATCTCCTGCTGGAAGAAGGAGCCCCAGAGCTCAGAGGAAAAGCTGACCTCCTGAAAATACGATTTAGAACTTGTTACGTGTTCTTAATGGAGAGACTTGGAGCTGAGGTCGTGGTGGGCAGGCCATGCCCCGGCCGGATTGCTTAGTTATACATAACTTAAGTCAGGACCCTCCAAAGATGGACTTGGGGACCACTGTTCTCTTGTCATCCTTCTGAATGACCCACATTGACTACGTCTCCCTTTTCTGCTTTCAGTATTAATTTGGCTCTTTTAATTGACGTATTGAGGACTGGCGGCTGACCCTGGCTTGTTAGGGTACAGAATGGACACCCCCTAAGCCCAGTAGCACCGACATCCTAATGAGGTGGGTTCACTAATTCATTGTCAATGGGAGGGGGAAGAAATCTTTGAATTATGGATGGCCCCCAAGTGATGTAGCACAGCACTCTGGGCTTCAAGTTCAAGTTCACTTTTGGAATGCAGAAATGCTGGACTCATCCCTGTCTGTTAGGGGATGTCACCAAAGGCAATGAGCAAACACTAGGGACATGCTCCTGCAAACAGAAGTGCCATGATGGGCAGGTGTCTCATGTGCCTGCGAACTGTCCTTCTGGGGAGCAGGGCTATTTACACTTCACAGGGCTAGGGTGGACAGCCGAGGTCAGCAGAGACCTTAGGATCTCTCATCTGCCCTGTGGTGCCGAATACCTTGCTTAGGGGCTGCACGGGGGAATAGGTAAAGTACACACCAGGTCTCCCCACCCCCGCCAAAAAAAACCCAAATTCAAGAACTATGGGTTTATTATAGATCTATAATTAGACTTTAAATCCTGAGTGCAGGGAAATGCTGAGGTGCAGGCTGTGATCCCTGAATGCTGAGGAGGTGTGGGGTGTGTGTGTGTGTTGGGGGGGACCCCTCCTAAAAGCCATTGTTAATGACGCTTGGGAAATGTTAAACTGTAACAATGTGCTTCAGCTCCTGGGTCCTCTCACCAGCAATAAAGAGGAATTTCTTTGTAACAGATAATAAAAAATAGCAATCTAGGTTTACCTAGACAAATAGAAATCCTGGCTAATTAACCGCGGAGCCATTTCTCCAGGGAGCAAATATTCCAGTGGCTTCCGTGTGTCACTGTCAAACGGGTAAGCCATCGAGGGGGCCTGCTTTATGTGATGCACAACTGTCTCAGATGAGCCAAAGAGAATATGAGATTAAAGGATGAATCATATTTTCCTTCCCTAATTAATATTCCAGAGGGCAAAATCAACTCACTCCCCCTCCCCCATCTACTTCTACCAAGTGGTAATGAGGCCTGTGGAAAGACAGGGAAACTCGGGGGACACCTAAGAGAAAGGCATCCCCACCCTAGGATCTGCTTTGTGTTTCTTGCTGGCTATGAGTCAAAAAGCTTCAACACTACTGATAAAATTGAAATTGTCTAGAGATGAGGCTCTTTCCAAAACGCATCGAAAACAAGGAAGTTATAAAAGTCACGTGAGCCAAGCTGACTCAGGCCCCAAACCTTCAAGACCCTGACTTCTGCCACACCAATTCTCCTCTCGTCCTTAACCTCCCACCAGGCTCTTCATAACGCACCTTAATATCTCATTCACCAGAGGAAATTCCTTAAGAGAAATAAGGAAACCAGATCACACATTAAAAGACAAATTGGAACTTCACTTCCTTTGTAAACTTTGATTACTCTTTGTATCTGGTTATAAATTATATCCTCTGAGTGAGGGAACTTCCCAAGACTCCAATCCCATTATAGCCTTTGCCGAGGCACTTGGGGGTGCCCCTCTCTTAAGAAGCCCACAGTGATGCCTTAGGCATACACTACAGTTTTCCTATGTAATTATCTTTTTAAATGTTCTCCTATGTATAGCACCCCATCTCTCTGCTCAATGGATCAGCTGACTTGGCATCATTCTGACATGCCCCGGAGTTCTTTTCTGTGTCATTGTTGAGGAGTGGAGGTCCCTAAGACAGGAATTTTGCAGGCTCCTTGCAGCTGGGCTGGGCTGCATCTCCCAGCCACCGTGGGCAACAACAATAATAAATCAAGGCAATAAACACATCCTAAGCCTTGGCGAGAGAGAGATATGCCCCTGGCCAGGCTGCTGACATACAGCCATTGTTCGTGAGCACCCGTTCATCCATCACCCTGATCCTAGTGCTTCTATTGCTGTGATGAAACACCATGACCAAACAGCAAGCCGGGGAGGAAAGGGTTTATTCAGTGTACACTTCCACAGCACTGTTCATTGCAGAAGGGAGTCAGGGCAGGAACTCAAGCAGGGCAGGAAGCTGGAGGCAGGAGCTGATGCAGAGGCCATGGAGGGTACTGCTTACTGGTTTGCTCCTCATGGCTTGCTCAGCCTGCTTTCTTATAGAACCCAGGACCACCAGCCCAGGGATGGTACCACCCACAATGGCTTGGGTCCTCTTCCATCAATCACTAAGAAGACAGCCTTACAGCCAGATTTTATGGAGGCTTGTTCTCGGCTGCAGTTCCCTCCTTTTAGATAACTCTAATTGCGTGTCAAGTTGACAGAAGATTAGCCAGCACAGCCCTGAAGAAGATATAGAAAGTGCAACAGCCAAGTCAGCCACAGAGTGACCACAGTGGTGTAGGGGAAGCATATGAGAGAAGCCCCACAAGCCTAGCTCTGGGCTGGGCAATGTGGAGGCTGTTCTTGGTTGTCAACCTGACCACATCTGGAGTTAACTAAAACCCAAGTAGCTGGGTAAACTATAAACCTAAATCATTTGAAGTGAGAAGACTAACTTTTAATCTGAGCCTTCTGAGGTGGGAGAACTCACCTTTGATCCGGGCCACACCTGCCGGCAGCCTACATATGGACATGGATGGAGGAAGCTTGCTCTCTGCCCGCTTCCTCTTGCTCTCACTAGCAAGTTCTCTCCTTTGCTGGCATTAGAGCAGACTTATTTAGGATCCCAGAGTATAGCGAGGACCAGCTAAGATCAGCTTCCTGAACTAACAACCCACGGGATCTTTGGACCTTCCATTGGTCACCAGCCATTGTTGGACTAGCTGGACTACAGCCTGTGAGCCACTCTAATAAATCCCCTATATATTCTGTCCCTCTAGAGAACCCTAATGCAATCACTGTTTGTGGAAGAGGGGTGCACTTCCCTTTCCTCCCCAGGACCCCCGTGTGAATTCACTAACCACGTTCATAGAGAACCCTAATGCAATCAGTGTTTGTGGAAGAGGGGTGCACTTTCCTTTCCTCCCCAGGACCCCCGTGTGAATTCACTAACCATGTTCAGTCAACTCACAGCATTTAATAGGTGCTGCATTTTAAATCAGAAAGTCAACGTGAGACCGTTTGAAAAGTCAGCACTCGCTGATGAGGAGAGACAAAGGCAGCAAATTGCTCTGTGTTATGTTACGTTATGCTTTGTTTTGTTTTTAAACAAGAGGTGTTTAAAATGGCAACTGGGGCCATTAACAGTCGGTCACTATTTGTGGCTTGCTCCACACCAAGCGAGAGGAGTCAGAACTCTTCTCAGGAGACACAGACGTCTCTTTCAACACTCGGGAAACCTCAGAGCCAGAGAGCATTTGGCCTCAAGCCTGAGAAGGCGCTGAACTGGCAGAAGGGATACCTACAAGTCTCCCAGTTCCTGTTTCTGCTCCTGCAGGCAATGGCTCCCAGCTGTTTCTCCTTCACCCATTTCTTCCTACTCCCAAACAAGCCAAGTTCTCTAGTTTGACTTTCTTCCATTTTGCTGACTTCTCATTGAAGAAGGATCTAGACGGTTTCCTCCTGTGTTCCACATATCCCCATTCTTTCACTAGAGACGCGGGATTACTCCGAGCCTTGTAAATACACAGACTTGATTCACAACCACACCGTGTGTCCATGCACGGCTAGACCACACATGTACAACAGCTACACTTCTGACAGGACGTCCTGGGCTTCCGACATCTGTGTTTGTCTGGTTTCCTCAACATTCCTGCTTCCTTGGCCATGCCCCAGGCTTTGCTCTTCTTGGTCTTGGGAACTCTGAGGTCCTCTATGCTCTAGATTCTCACTGGTGTGGCTGTCCCCTCCCATACCATTCCCTGGTCCACACAGCTACATGAGGATGTACCCCCATCATACTTAAGGTGCTACCTCAGACAAAAGCAAAATGAACACATGGGTTACATTGTCTCCCATGGCCAGCAGAAGTCCTTCTGGTGTCCCTGATCATAGCAGAGACATCACTGGGGACTAGGCAAGTGAGGGTTACACTCTAGAACAAGCCAGGCAATGTGATGACCTGCTTAAACTCAGCCAGGTCCCCTTCTCAATGACAAAATTTTTTTCATAACCGGAAAACTATTCAATGAAAACAATATGCTGAGTGACACAGGCTATAGTCACCACCACGGTATGTCTGCAAACTTACCTTGACGGCACTGAAGCAGAAGGCGTGGAGCAGGGCTGCTGCCAAGACACTCCGGCCCACACTGTACACGGCTGATGTGATTCCAGAAACAGCTGGAATACAAACACCATCACAGCTTACTAGATGTGCCCTCCTCAGAATCAGTAGAGGGGTAAAGAAAGATAAGCTGTCTGGTGACAGGCTCCAAAGACACGGGTCACTTAGTGTGGGAAAGATTGTGATCATGGAACTGACTACCCATGGAATAACGACACTAAGGGTATGCCACTCCCAGAGGACACTGGGGTTATGTGCCTTTGGGGGAAAGATTTGTCAAGGCTCATAGATACTCTCACAACACGCATCCACACACTACAGACACAAGTACATGCTGACCTATTCCCACAATGATACATGTGCTTGCACACACACACACACACACTTCTTCTAAAGAATAGCTTGAAGGGCTCACGCACTCCAAATCAAGGAAGACCCTTCCTTGCATCTTTGCTTATTCCTTTGCTGAGTGGACCACTTCTTATTCTATGGAACATAGGAAATCCAAACTAAATCAGGTTTGGCACTCAAGACAGAGCAAACCTCCCAGTCAGACCCCCAATGCTCTGTCCCCGGGACCACCAGACCTTGTTCAATCTTAAAACTCTTCCGGGAGCAAGGACTCACCAGAACCTCCAAAGAGCAGCATGTCCACTTGTTCCAGAAGGTACGTGCAGAAGGTGTTGATCTGTGGGAAGAGGCCCAGGAGGGAGATCACAGGGAAGCAACATAAAAATACTGGAATTGAAAAAACAAAGGCAGCGATGAGCTAGGGGCAGGGTAACCATGGCCAAGTTGTGGCTACAATGTGGCTGCCTTTCCCCTGTCAGACTCTTTTCTTCACCACACTCGGGGAAACTGAGGCAACAGGACTCCTCTCACTCAGGCATCTAGAGGATGAGAAAAAACAGCAAGTGTATTACCCAGGGCTGGCCACACAGACAGCTTGGGACCTAAGGGGAGCTAGGGGTGGGGAGGAGGGAGGAAGGTGCTCTGCCTGCAGCTCAGAAGAACAGAATCAGACCTGGGGAGATGAGGAGGGAGTGAGAGGATAGGGAAGCTTCCAGAAAGACATGCGAACAGGAGGCGACAGTGTAAAGTGAAGTTTTCAGAGGAAGAAAGCCATACGTATGTCAAAGACTCACAAGACCAGGGCTGATCATGGAGACAATGGATGTTATGGAGCCAGGGCCACACACACCACCCTGGCCAATTTTCAGTCCCCCTACCAAGAGTAATTCATTGCCCACTCAACATGTTTTCATCAAATAAAACCTTTACAACATGTTCTTAGCAGACTTCTAGCTTCCACCAAGCCCAGATGGATGTCATTCAGGTAACACTTGAAACCCAGAACAGAGTTTGTCCCCCTTCAGTCTTTCTGGGTAAACCAAAATACTTGTTTAATTAAAAAAGGCAGGTGGCTCCTGAGGACCCTGATTCTTGCTCTGACTTTTGTGCAGGAAGTAACAGTACACAGCTGTTGTTGCAAAACAGCTCTCCTCAAAACCAATGAGCCAGATGTGAGTGAACACAGATACAGGTTCATCCAGAGGTTTTGTTGTGGATTCAGTTACATGGGATTTTATTAGTTATGGAACAAAGGTCCATTGGCTGACCACGTGTGTGTGTGTAAGTGTGTGTGTGTGTTTGTGAACGCATGTGCACATAGAGTATATGTGTGTGCATACATAGCTCAGTGGTTGACCTCACCACCACCCCTCAGCAGCCACCTTGTCTTGTTTCTTCACACAGGGTAGGACTAGCCTTGTTGGTATGGTTCAAGCCAGCTCTTGTCCCTGGAGTCTGGCTCTGCAGACCCCACCACAGCTGTGCCCTGCCTCTTCTGACATGGGAGGCTGAGACCTGTGGCCTCCCCATCCACAGGGTAATCACAAAGCCAGTCTCGCTCACGGGCTCTTGCTGAAGTCACCCAGACAGTCAGTAATAGAAACCCCAGTCCCAAGGTCAGCAGCCTCCCTGAGCCCAGGAAATGGATGGCCACCGTAGAGGCCGGTCACCTGCCAACAGAAGCAAAGGAGGTCTCGCCAAGGAGGGAAAACAGAGTGACACACTGAATACACACAGCTCAGCACAAGTGAACGGACTCACAGGAGAACGTTATCCCTGATGGGGCTTGGCGGTGTGGGCTATAATCACAACTATTCAGCAAGCTGAGGTCACAAGTCCCAAGGCAGTTTGGAATATGGAGTGAATTTGAGGCCAGCATATGGAAGTTAATAAAAGCCTATCTCAAAATAAAAAGTTTGAGGACTGGGGATTTGGGTCAATTTTGGAGCACTTGACAGGATATGAGAGGCCCCGAGTTCAATCCTCAGTACCACAGACTCATTCATCTATCTATCTATCTATCTATCTATCTATCTATCTATCTATCTATCTATCTATCTATGGATCTATCTATCTATGTTTGGATCTATCTATCTATCTATGGATCTGTCTATCTATGTATGGATCGGTCTATCTATGTATGGATCTATCTATCTATCTATCTATGGATCTATCTGTGTTTGGATCTATCTATCTATCTGTGGATCTGTCTATCTATGTATGGATCTATTTATCTATGTATGGATCTATCTATCTATCTATCTATCTATCTATCTATGAATCTATCTATCTATCTATGTATGGATCTATCTATCTATCTATGGATATATCTATTATGGATCTGTCTATCTATGTATGGATCTGTCTATCTATGTATGGATCTATCTATCTATCTATGGATCTATCTATTATGGATCTGTCTATCTATGTATGGATCTATCTATCTATCTATGGATCTATCTATTATGGATCTGTCTATCTATGTATGGATCTATCTATCTATGTATGGATCTATCTCTCTATATATCTATGGATCTCTCTCTCTCTATCTATCTATGGATCTATCTATCTATGTATGGATCTATCTATCTATCTATGGATCTATATATTATGGATCTGTCTATCTATGTATGGATCTATCTATCTATCTGGGGATCTATCTATCTATTATAGATCTGTCTATCTATGTATGGATCTATCTATCTAAGGATCTATCTCTCTATCTATCTATCTATCTATGGATCTATCTATCTATCTATCTATGGATCTCTCTCTATCTTCTATGGATCTATCTATCTATGGATCTATCTATCTATCTATCTATGGATCTATCTATCTATCTGGGGATCTATCTATCTATTATAGATCTGTCTATCTATGTATGGATCTATCTATCTAAGGATCTATCTCTCTATCTATCTATCTACGGATCTCTCTCTCTCTCTATCGATCTATGGATCTCTCTCTCTATCTATCTATGGGTCTATCTATCTATCTATGGATCTCTCTCTCTCTATCTTCTATGGATCTATCTATCTATCTATGGATCTATCTATCTATCTATCTATGGATCTATCTCTCTATCTATCTATGGATCTATCTATCTATGGATCTATCTATCTATCTATCATCTATGGATCTATCTATGTATCCATCCATCCATCCATCCATCCATCCATCCATCCATCCATCCTTCATCTCTCATCCACCCATCCATTTACCATCCATTACCCCACGCTCCTTTCTCCACCGCAGGCCCTCCTCACACTATTTTCTAGCTGTCTGTCTCTCCTTGCCTTTGAGCTGCTCCTCCACCCTACCAGACAAACAGCATCTCAATCTTTCCTACTGCTTTGACCCTACTCCTGGGTGGACAAGGGACCCTTCTTACACAGGGAGGCAGCCCAGGCTGGATTCTCTTTAAACAGAAGGTCTGATCTCCTGAAGCTGTCCTCTCCTCCTCTCCTGACCCACAGATGGGAATGACAAACAAAGCCCAAAAGTGTAGCATGAGGCAGACACCACCCCAAGAGGAAGTCCTGGGAGACTTTTCTCTACATTTTGACTGTAGCCCAGGGAGGGCCAGCCCCATGTGGCTCTGCTGGAGGTGCCACTGCATGTCATGTATATTTAACTCTTGCTTCTCTTGTCCTTCTACTGTGTGTTCCTCACTCTGGGTTTTCTTGGGTCCTCTCCAAAGGATGCTGAAGTCCTAAACTTGGCTCTTCTCACTGTGTCTTAGTTGCAGTGATGAAGTCAGGATCCTTGCAGGTCCCTTGCAACCCTAAACCAATGTGAAGGGTCTTCTTTAAAAGAGGGCAACTGGGTCGGGGATGTGGCTCAGCCAGTGGAGTTCTTGCCTAGCATGCATAAAGCTTGAGAGGTTCAAGCCCCTGCACCTCAAAAAATTAAACATTGTGGTACATATATGTACGAGATCATAGTTGCAAGTTAAAGGCCTGCCTGGTTTACCTAGTGAGAATCCTGCCTCTAAATAAATAAATAGTAGCAACCACGAAACAGAACACTAGAAGGGGAGAGAGGAAAGGCAAGGAGGATGAAGTAATTATAATTAAAAAGAAAATACAAAAGGGCCGGTGAGATGGCTCAGTAGGAAAAGCCCTTTGTTGCTTAAACCTGACAACCTGAGTTTGAGTCCTAGAAACCATGGTAGGAGAAAACCAACTCCCAAGAGTGATTCTCTGAGTTCCACATAGGTGTTATGCTCTAGCATGGGATGGTATACACACCCACATACCCCACACCATACACACAAATATACATACATACACAAACACCCCATTTATATACCACACAGACATCACATACATATACACATACCATACACACACCACACACACAATACACAAATCATCATACACACACACACACACACACACACACAAATTTAAATAAAAAAATCCAACAGCAACGATGGAAAGGCCAAGTCTGGGCCCAGAGACACACAGGCAAAGGGAGAGAAGCTGTGCTGTCCCAGAGGGAAGATGCCCAGCTGGCGCCTTGCTCTTGGACTCTAGCTCCCAGCCTGTGAAGCCAAGTGCTGTTTCTGTTTTTCTTTCCAGCCGGGTTCTGACAGGACAACACCACAGCCCAGGAAGGTGGCTAGCAGGAAACCAGCCCCGGAAACCAGCATACACTTCTTCTCTCCGGCCAATCTTACAGTCCTTGCTTTCTCCTCTCCTAACTGATCCCTGGATGTGACAGTGGCAGCCATCACATCACTAAGTCTCCTGGTGAAGAGGCTGCTCGAAGCACAGTGACCTTGAATTGACCTTGCCATCTCCTACAAAGTCAGAAAGGCCCTCTCAACACCCGCCTCTTCTGCTTTGTTCTCACACATTCCCAGTGTTTCATGCTCTGTGCAAATCAGTGCCTTTAATCCCCCCTTCCTTGCCCATTGCTATTCTTCTAGTTCTCCTTTTATCTGAGGCACAGATATCATCGAGTCAGCTCGCGGGTTATTTATCACCGTTTTCACCTGTCGCTGTGGAGGAGCAGACAATATGTATTAGGAAGTTTGAAGGAGAGAAATATATTTCAGGAGGGAGGTAAGAAAGCCATGTTCCCTGTCTCTTCCACACCCTGAAAGAAACAAAAGGATAATATCCAGCAGCCTATTTGGAGGCACTGCTTACTGTGAAACAAATACCTCAGGCTTCAATCAAGCACAACCCTCTTCCCCTTTGAGCCCTAATGAATTCTCTGGTTCTCTTGCCATGGAAAGTGGGGTACACCGGGAACTCAGGGTGCTGACTTTCTTGGAGTAACAAAGTAAAGAAAAATAAGAACTGAGGCTGAGCAGGACTCAGGCATGAAAAACAATTTGTTAATGAGATGTGTTAGGACTTTGCTTCATAGGTCTCTCTTCCTTCCCTGCCTCTTCCTTCTCCTTCCCTAACCCTCCTTCTCCTTCCCTGCCCCTCCTTCTCCTTCCCTGCCTCTTCCTTCTCCCTCCCTAACCCTCCCTCTCCCTCCCTGCCAATTCTTCTCCCTCTCTGCCCCTCCTTCTTCTTCCCTGCCCCTCCTTCTTCTTCCCTGCCTCTTCCTTCTCCTTCCCTGCCCCCTCCTCCTTCCCTAACCCTCCTTCTCCTTCCCTGCCCCTCCTTCTCCTTCCCTGCATCTTTCTCCTCCTTCCCTAACCCTCCTTCTCCCTCTCTGCCCCTCCTTCTCCCTCCCTAACCCTCCTTCTCCCTCCCTAACCCTCCTTCTTCTTCCCTGCCCCTCCTTCTCCTTCCCTGCCCCTCCTTCTCCTTCCCTGCCCCTCCTTCTCCTTCCCTGGCCCTCCTTCTCCTTCCCAGCTCCTCCTTCTCCTTCCCTGCCCCTTCCTTCTCCTTCCCTGCCCCTCCTTCTCCTTCCCTGCCCCTCCTTCTTCTTCCCTGCCCCTCCTTCTTCTTCCCTGCCCCTCATTCTCCTTCCCTAACCCTCCTTCTCCTTCCCTGCCCCTCCTTCTCCTTCCCTGCCTCTTCCTTCTCCCTCCCTAACCCTCCCTCTCCCTCCCTGCCCCTTCTTCTTCCTCTCTGCCCGTCCTTCTTCTTCCCTGCCCCTCCTTCTCCTTCCCTGCCCCTTCCTTCTCCTTCCCTGTTCCTCCTTCTTCTTCCCAGCCCCTCCTTCTCCTTCTCTGCCCCTCTTTCTCCTTCCCTGCCCCTCTCTTCTCTTTTCTCCTCCCCCTGTCTCTTCTTATTCTATTTTGGGGGATGTTTTTATTTTTGCTGTCTTTTTAAGCTAAGATCCCATGTAACTCAGACTGGCCTCCAACTTGTTATTTAGCCAACAGCAACAGTGACCTCCTAATCCTAATCCTCCTGCCAAGTGTTGGGGCCACAGGTCTGTCCCATCACGACCAGCACCTTCAAAACTCATTCTACAATTATCTATAAAATATTCTTCCTGAAGCAGCCAGCTCTGAGGTCCAGGGAGCTGTCCGTGATTTATGAGTGGGAAGCCCTCCAAAACCTATTTTGCTCATTAACTTCTGGAGCGCTCCGTGACTACCTCTGTATCTGCAGTCACTCCGCATGCTTCTGTGTCGCAGAGATGCCGCTTCTTGGTTGCAGGTATCAAAGTCCATTCCAAGAATCCCATTGTTAAGGGCTAGGGAGGTGGCGTGGCTGGCGAAGTGCTTGCCTCGTAAGCATGAGGACGTGAATTCCATACCCAGAACCAAATCAAAATGAGACATGGGGCAAGCGCTTGTAATTCTAGGTTCCAGGAGGTGGAAACAGCCCTAGTTTGCTTATTCTAAATTAATGAGAGACTGATTAAAATACAAGGTGGATAGTGCCTGAAGAATGACAGCTGAGTAGTCCAGCCCTCCCAACGCCCCGCCCCCCACGTTGTTATCTTGGGCTTCATAGGCTTCCATAGACACAAGCCAAGAGGATAATACTTAGTTCTTCCCATCAGTAACCAAGTGTGCAGGCTTTTCCCATGAGGGGTGCCAAAGAAAAAGGGGAGACATACCTTCCCGTCCCAAGGCTCTTCCCCATAAATCCCCAAACTCACTCACCTATTAAGTGGTCCCTGACTGATTGCAGGGTCTCAGGGGAGAAGAGCTTCAGGCCATATACGACATAGCTGGGAGGGTGCCTGGCTTTGGCCCCTGCATCAAGAAGCAAAATAAGGCCACACAGCATACAGAAATAGATTGGTCTGCTATAGGCTATGATTTGGTTGTGTCCCTAGAAAACAAATACAATTTCCGAGTTGTACTCATTGAGAAGAATCAGACACCACAAGATACAACTGACACTACCCAACACCCATTGCCACCCCAACACCCATTGCCACCCCAACACCCAATGCCACCCCAACACCCATCCCCACCCCAACACCCATCGCCACCCAAACACCCATCCCCACCCCAACACCCATCGCCACCCCAACACCCATCGCCACCCCAACACCCATCCCCACCCCAACACCCATCCCCACCCCAACACCCATCGTCACCCCAACACCCATCGTCACCCCAACACCCATCGTCACCCCAACACCCATCGTCACCCCAACACCATCCCCACCCCAACACCCATCCCCACCCCAACACCCATCGTCACCCCAACACCCATCCCTACCCCAACACCCATCCCCACCCCAATACCCATCCCCACCCCAATACCCGTCCCCACTCTGCTGTAATTTTACAAGCCTAAAATACCAGGAAGAGAACGTGGGGAGACAAATAGAACTAAAACAATGCTTCATGTTTATTTTGCCAAACCATAAGGGAATGTTGCCATTTAAGCCCAACAAGATTTCCCTAAAAATGTAATTACCACCCCCGCCCCCAGAGAAAACCTGTCTAACGCAACGCTTTCCTTGGGGGGCAGATTTCCATTCTCCTCGCTCTTTTCAGGTGCGAGGTTCCTTGAAACCTTTGTTAGTTGTGTCCATTTAACGTGGGTTTCCTAACAAAGCCTTTCAGACCTCATCCCGGTCCTCAAAATACTGCTAAAAGAGGGGAACTGCCCTTTCTTCCTTTCAGATGACTGTGGGAAATTAGGGGAAAGGTGGCAAATTGGCACAGTGGGTCACAGGGCTTGCTGTACAAGATGGACCAGAGTTCTGTCCCAGACACTTACATCAAGGTGAAAGGAGAAAGCCAACTCCACAGGGTTGTTTTCTGACCTCCACACGCGTGTGCGTGCACACACACATCATGCATACATGCTCAATAATAATAGAAATTTAATATATTTTTAAATAAGGAATGAGATATTGTGGCACGGGCTTTCCAGGGCAAAACCCCGCAAAACTCCCACATTATTGAAATAAATGCACAATTCATAAGATCTGAGAAACCAACAACAACCAGGTGGAGAGTGTGCTCTGCAATTCGTGAGCCACCTTGTGCGCAAGCAGAGGGAGATAGGCGTGGTCTCAGACTGGTGTTTTTAGCCACAGCCTTGAATGTGCTATATTTAGAAAGGGAATTTCAATGGACACTGCCTCCACAATAGGAAGGGTCCTATTCTAAAACCATCTTTCAACAGGACAATACCAGTGTCTGTCACGGAGACCGGCTGCCTTTGGTCCTGAGGCCAGGTTTAGTCTTAAAAAAAATTGTTGCCCTGGCAGGGAATTTTCTTCAGAATCCAAGTAGGTCATGGATTAATAAATACAAGAGAATTTTTATTTGCATTAAAAAATAATAAGACCAAAGTCAGAATGAAATCTAAACGCCCTTACTAAGTAAACAGAAAATAAATCGGCTGGTATAAATAGCGGTGCGGTGTATTAGAGCTCACGCATGGGAGACATTTCCTCAAACTGACGTGGTTTAAGAAACATAACTAAGCAACTATCATTTGTTCTGGTTCTTTCTCCTATCAAAAGCCTAATGGGCTGCAGGAATGGCTCAGTCAGTAAAAGTTTGCCGTACAAGCCTGAGGAACTCAGTTCAAGCCCCAGAACCCAATGTTTAGCATGCCTACAATCTTAGTGCCAGGAAGGTGTGGACAGGCAGGTCCCCAGGGCTTGCTGGCCAGCTTGGTAAGCTCCAGATCAGTGACAAACTACTCCAAGCCCCTCATGCACCCCCCAAAATCAAGGTGGTCCAGTCCTTTGGCCTATAGATGCACATGTGTACACCTGTACACGCACAGGTGAGTGTGAACACACACACAGACACGTGCATTAAAATATATTCTCTGGCCTTGAACAACATGAAACGCCCTCAGACATCTCTCAGGAGCTTCATCAGAAATGCAAACATGTCTTCCGTGTTGCTAGTTTACAAAACCAAACACAGCCCCTACAAAGGGCTTGCCTTGCTGCTATAATCATGCATCCTGTGTTTTGGGTCCCAGAGCCATCCTCAGCACAGCACACAAGACACTCTATCCTCCCCAGGTCCCCAGAGTGCTCCCCAGTGAAATTCCAAGCTCCCACTTTGCAAAGTGCACATCTGCACCAGCCATCAAAATCCCCAAGTCTTCAACAGGAAACATTTCACCCATTCATTCCTCCAGTGAAAGCCAATCATAGTCTCTTAAAAGCTCATTCAGTTCCCTCAGTCCAGTCTGGTTAGAACCTAAGCTTCCACAGTGGGTCCCCTGGCTGGGAGCATCCTTGAGGCTGCTGTCAGAATGGAATGCTGACCTTGGGTGCACGTGGGTTTCCCATCAGCCCCACCCAACATCAACACTGCAGCAGACTGTTCACAGAGCAGTTTTATAAAATTCATAGAGAAATGAGAATCCCAGGTGGGGGAGGGGGTGGGGTTAAGTGACCAGAAACCTGCTCACTTTTTACATGCAAGGTAGCTCATGAATTGCAAAGCAGACTCCTCTCTGAATTTATTTATTTATTTATTTTGGACCTGATGAATTGCACGTTGATTAACAAGATGTGAATTCTTGCCTGACTCCTCTCATTCTGGAAAAACTGCATTACAGGAGAAAATGCCTTTGCCTATCCTTCTCTTCCTCATCAGAGCTTCTAGAGCCCAGCTCAAACCAGCTGAATGTCCTTAGACATCCCAGTGAGCAAACCAACAACTGCAGTAACACAAGTAGATGCCTGACTATAGTTCACTGTGACTATAGTCACAGTGTCTCCCCGTGCCATGCCTTCTCCCTGTGACATGCCTTCTTGGATCCTGGGATGGTAGCTTGGTTAGACAGTATGACTCCAGCTCAACATAGCAACATAAGGGTCATGGTAACAACAACCTCAAATTTATCTGACTCATGAGGTTTGTTTGTTGATCGTTCCTCCCGATGGTCTTAGCATGTTTTATATCACATCCCAAAATCCATGCAGGGAAGGAGCTGTATATGTGTAAGCGTGCTTGTGTGTGTAATATGTGTGTGTATGTACAAGTTTGTATGGGTGTATACATATGTATAGAAGCCAATTCCTCAGTCACATTTCCATCTTATTTTATTTGATAAAGGGCGTCATTGAGCCTGGGGTTCTTCGATTGTCTTGAATTACAGATTTGTGTGGCCCTGAATTTTACATAGAATCTGGGGGTGCGAGTCTAGTTCCCATGCTTGTATGGCAGCCACCTGACTGACTGAGCTGTCACCCCAGCCCCAAGGTAAGGAGTGTTTGAGGCCATGTAACAATATCAGCGAACCAGCAACGGGGACAGAAAGATACAGGATGGGAAGAGGTGATGGGGCACCTGGGGTGGGCTGCAGTGACCCTTCAGAGCCACACCCCTGCCCCAGGTTTCCGAGGGCGTTCCCAACACTACATCTTAATGCTCCAATTATGCTGCAGCTAGTGATCCTGATGCCGAATCTCAAATAAAAGATGCACCACACAAATCAATTACAGGGAACAGGAATTTAACAGGACAGCATCTGCCACCATGATGACCACCAGTTCGAACCCTTTCTTAATTATGACGAGCTAGCACAGATTAAAAATCAGTCTTAAACCCTGGATATAATTTTTTTAATTGCACAATGGTGGGAAAATAGTTTTCCCCCATTGGAGAGATCTTTCAGAGCCCGTGTATGTGTGTGTGTGTGTGTGTGTGTGTGTGTGTACGTGCATGCGTGTTTGGGGGTTGCTATGACAGAGGCGGGAAGGGTACACAGAGCACAGGAGGGTAAAAGGCACACGGCTATGGCCGACACCTGAACAGTGGACCCTGACCACTGGGGTACCAGAGCCAGAAGAAGCTACGTGGACCTAGGAGCTGGAAGATCCTGGGCCACTAGTGGGCAGTCTGAGTGAGCCCAGACTCTCCCCCAAATCTGACTCTAGGTTATTGGGCTGCAGCATAAAGGGCACCTGAACCAGAGGAATAAGAGCAGTCTGGCTTCATACACAGAGTTTCCATGTGGGGACATGGAAATAAAAGCCACAGTTGGAAATGAACTCACACCTGTTAGAACGGCATTTACCACAAAAGGGAAAAATAAGTTTTGGCGAAGACATGGAGAAAGGAGACCCCTTGTGGTGCACTAGGAATGGTTCTGCCATTAAGGAAAGTGAGAAGTGCTTTAAAAAGTACTAACAGTGGATGAGAGCCCCTGCCTTGAAAGTAGATGACTTGGGTTTGAATCACTGGAACCCACATAAAAAGTGGATTGCAACAGGGGATACGCAGCAGACAGCAGAGCCTCCAGCTACCCTGGCGCATACAGCAGTGGAAACACTACAGAGATCCAGCCTCAAGCAAAGCAGAAGGCAAGGGCCAGCATCTGGATTATGCTTTGGCGTCTACATACATGATATGCTCCTGAACATGTGTGATGTGGGATTCCCCTCAATATGCTGTGAATGTTTTATTACCATTGGTTAATAAAGAAGCTGCTTTGACCTAGAGCAGGGCAGAATATAGGTAGACGGGAAAACTAAACTGAATGCAGGGAGAAAGAAGGTAGAGTCAGGCAGAGGCCATGTACCTACCAAAGGAGAAAGACACTGGAACCTTACTGGTAAGCCACAGCCTTGTGGCGATACATAGATTAAGAGAAAGGGGTTAATTTAAAATTTAAGAGCTAGGTAGGAATACGCCCAAGCCATTGGCCAAAGAGTGTTGTAATTAATATAGTTTCTGGGACTGGGAAGTGAAAGTGCAGTGTCTGCTTGCACATGTGTGTACTTGGTCATGCACCTGTGTACATGTGTGCACATGTGCACACGCATGCACACACACATACACAGAGAGAGAGACAGAGAGACACACAGAGAGAGACACACACTCACAGAGACACACACACACACACATACACAGAGAGAGAGACAGAGAGACACACACTCACAGAGAGAGACAGAGACACAGAGAGAGAGAGAGAGAGAGAGAGAGAGAGAGACACACACACACACAGAGAGAGAGAGAGAGAGAGAGAGAGAGAGAGAGAGAGAGAGAGAGAAGCTGGAAAGATGGTTCAGCAGTTAAGAGCTCTTGCTGCTCTTCCAGAGGACCTGAGTTCATTTTCCAGCACCCACATCAGGCCATTCCACTACTTAGAACTCCATCTCTAGAGGATTGGATGCCCTCTTCTGGCCTCAACAGGCATGTATATACATGTTGCATACACTCACATAGATGTACACATACACACAAATAAGTACTTTTAAAAATACAAGCCAGGTTGTGGCAGTACACACCTTTAATCCCAACACTCAGAGGGCAGAGGCAGGTGGAGCTCTGAGTTTGAGGCCAGCCTGGTCTATAGAGTGAATTCCAGGACAGCCAGGGATACACAGAGAAACCCTTTCTCAAAAAAACAAACAAAAAAACAAAAAACCCCAATGAAACAAAGATAAAATAATAATAATGTGATATATATATATACATACACATACATACATACACATACATACATACACACACACATGAAATACTATTTCGCCTTGCAAAGCATGGCAGTCCTGTCATGTGTGAACAGGAATGATCTTGAAGAACATTGAGCAAAGAGAAATACATCAGGCATGGAAGGAGGAATACCGGATGACCCCACTCTGGAAAATGACCAAGTCTGAGTCACAGCAAAATGAGCAAAGTGGTAGGAGCTAGGGAACAGGAAGCGGGTAGGGAGGGCGGGTAGGAGGGAACACAGAGTCGGGCACATGGGGTCAGTGAGTTTTGTAGATCTGTTCCATAGTCCAGTGATGGTGCTATCATCAATAATTACACAGGGCGCTCTTGGAAACCAAGGAGAATGCGCTGTAAATATTCTCATCAGAAAAGGTATATGATATGACAGTTGAATGAACTTGAATTAATCCCTCCACCCTGTATATGTGACCAGATTATAACTCACCCCCAAAGTATATGTAAGAGTGTGTTTGAACACACACAGTTTATGCCTACATACTAAGAACACGTGAGGAGCAATTGCTAGGTGTCAGCCGGTGTTTGAAGCAATTTACATGCAATATTCATTCAATCCCCATCGACGTTAATCAGATTTATTGGCACATAAGGAAAATGGGAAACATAGAGGACTACCATGATTGCTCAGCATCAGATAGGCAAGGGGATAAGTGGGAAGCAAAGGCAGGCAGACAGATGGCAGCCTGTGGACCATCCAATCAAGCCGTGTCTTTTCCTATAAGAGCCTGGAGAACAAAAGTGACCTGTCAAACAGAGTCCGCCCCATGCCTGAGCTGCCCCTCCTCCAATGCCAACACACCAAGCGCTTAGATCCAGCCAGAGCTTTGTGCCATGCACTTGGGTATCCATCCACTGCTTCTACTCCTGCATCCAAGATACAGACACAGAAGCAAATGTGACCCTTTGAGTAGACGTGAGCATCACCCTGTTTTCAATGCAAGCGGATGAGACAAGCTACGGGCCTGCACTTACGTGTATTGGTGAGGCGGGGTCAGGTTGGACGCTCTAAAACACAAACCAGAGGGCCTGGGTCACCTTGTGATTGTAAGGCTTTGCTAGTGACAGTAATACACACCCACACACACCTGCCCCACACAGAGGATGGGTTCTTGCCTTGAGCAGGGAGTACTGGCAGCTGGCCATGACCACGCAGAAGAGCAGGACCCACAGGTCTCTACAGAAGCCACGGTTCAGCGTCAGAAAGCCCAGGAGGGAAACCAGGACGCTGAGCAGAATCGCCACCACGTTCTCCTTCACATCCTCAGTTCTGTGCAAAACACACAAACAAGCACAGACTGAGACCGAGGCAAGCTTTCCTGCACTCACCTGCAGACAGACTGACAGCCAGCTCAGAGGGGCTGTGTTGTGCCAGCCCCTGCATCAATTCAGTCTTGTGCTATTCAAAAAGGTCCTGATGCCGACTCTAGGTGTTTGTTCTTGGAATAAATGACACAGGACCCCACTGACTTCCCTGGCCACTGCACTGGCCTCCCTAGGAGGAGGCGGCCCGTGATTTCAACCACAGCCTGGAATGTTTCAGAACTCCATTGGCTCCTCTCAGAGAGGGGTGGGGAAGACTTGCATTGACATCGGGATCACTGTTTCCAGACCGATCTTCTCTGAAGTTGGTTTGCAGCCCCATTCCAGGAGCAGGAAGCTTCAGAGGGAGATATGACCCCTCGCCCCCAGGCCGCACAGTCCAAGGAGCCTCACAGGGTAAGCTGTGAGTCTACAGTCTTGCTGGGTGATTTGTTGTGGCGTCCTCCATGAGATAGAAGATGCAGTGGGGCCCTCATCCAGACATGAGATCTTATCAAGTGAAAACATGTGCTGGGCCCTTTAGAGCATTGTTAAAAGGGGGGCTGATGAGATAAGTCAACCAACCAAGGTAGGGAGGTAGTAGGGGAGGGGCCTAAAATGGGAGGGGCTGAAAGAGGAAGATAGGTAACGAGTCAAAATACTACGGACGGCCATGGAAGGACTGAGGGGTCAGTCGGCCTGTTGGGGGAGGGTAGGTGAGCAAGGATGGGACCATGACTTCAGAAGGATGTGACCTTGAAAGGACACCAGATGCACAGCAGAACATTGGGGGCCTGGCCAAAATGGAGATGGGGGTTGGTGCAGCAGAGGGGAGACATGGGTCCTTCACGAGAATTCTAAGTACATTTCATAACTGAGCAGTGTTTACTCACGTACAATCTGTCTACCCACTAAACAGTGATCTTCTAGGTAGGGATATTTGGCTACCTTGTCCCTTGAGATAGTCACGAATCTTTTATTTTGTTTTTAATTATGTGTATGCATGTTTCTATGTATGGGTGTATGCACACGTGTGTAGAGGTGCCTATGGAGGCCAGAGGAGGATGTCAGATCCGAACTCAGGTCCTCATGCTTTGTCCACTGAGCATTCTCTCTAGCCCTGTAGCCACAACTTCTGACATTAGTGGTATCCCTCTATGTCTGGGTCCTCTGCCTTGGGACCCGTTATGTTTGCTCTTGTTCCCTATGAAGGCAGACACCATGGCTGTGGCATTCACTAACACCTCAGTACACAGCAGAAGCCTGACATGGGGCTGGTACCCAGCAAACAATTGATGGAGAGATGAACAGGATGCTGAGATAAAGCAGAGATTGCAGCTTCTTATTTTAGATGCTGATAAACAAGACAGCGGAAGGTAAGGTTTGGGTAGCTTTTCAAAGGGTAAGGGTGGGACAGGAGACAAGAGACGCGGCTGCAAACACCTGAGAAGGAAGGGGACGGCTGGAGGACCAAAGGAGAAGGGGAGGCTGCAGCCATGGGTGCCAGGAAGCAACCATGTCAGGAGACAAAGGAATTGAGGATGGGGTTCACAGCACCAGGTGAGGGCCTCAGTCTAGGGGTGCACAGTATGGCTACCTCTGTCCCACAGTGCACAAGCTCAGCTCATCTCCTTCCTGGACAGCTAGGCAGCCCATCTATCACACATCCTTCCTTCCTTCCAGTGCACAGCTCAGCTCAGCTCCTTCCTGGACAGCCAGGAGCCCATCTATCAATCACACATCCTTCCTTCCTTCCTTCCTTCCTTCCTTCCTTCCTTCCTTCCTTCCTTCCTTCCTTCCTTCCTTCCAGTGCACAGCTCAGCTCAGCTCCTTCCTGGACAGCCAGGCAGCCCATCTATCAATCACACATCCTTCCTTCCTTCCAGCTTTGCGCTCTTGCAGGCCAAGCTTTTCCGCCCATGGGAGCTTCAACGACACCTCCCACTAAGTGGAAACCTTTGGAAATAAAAACTCGGATGTCGCGATACACAAACCCGTGAGGAGGGGAGCGCAATGGGTCAGCGGGGAAAGCGCTTGCCATCACGTTCAGTCCCTGGGACCCACGTGGTGTAAGGAGAGAAAAGACGCCTGCGGTTGTCCTCGGGCCTCCACATGGGCACGAGGCAGGCAGGCGTGGGTACATGCAACACACACACACACCTATAAAGAGATTTGTTTTCATATGAGGGGTTAATACAACCTATTCCTTTCTACAGAAGAATAAAGTAGTAGTGTTTTTTAAGGCCTCATCTACCAGAATACATTATCTTAGATCACCAGCCATGTATTCCACGTCTGCTCACGTGCAGGCGCTAGGGTAACACGGTATTGTTAGCAAAGTGATTACAAGGCTATTCCCTGACTTGTGGGTGCTGAAATTTACTGCTGTAATTTTGCAAGACTATTGGTTTTTGGTGTGTTTTTTTTTTTCTCCGACACGGCCGCACCATTACGGTAACAAGCAGTCACTGGGGGACAGACGGCAGATAGACAACCCTGCCACTGCCCCAGAGGCTGGCACTGAGCTCTGAGCAGACCCTGCTGTGTGAGCCTTAACGATCATACCATCCATTTTTAAACCACTCCCCACCAGAACCACAGCCTCTGAAAATCCTAATATTGTGCCCCCCTCCCCAGTTCTGACAGGGAGCCCACAAACAAGCAGTCCCCACTCTAAGATTATCTTCATTACCAGAGCAAACTGGAACCTCCCTGCCGTGCCTACCCAGGCTCCACATCTTCAGCCACAAAGCGTTTTATTCTAGGGGGCAATGAGGGAAGGGTCTAAAGGAGAGCAGCATCAAGTTAGTGTACAGCAGAGGGGAGAGAGAAGCAGGAATCCAAGCTGTGGAGGACAGGTAAACACCACCCCACTTTTCCTCCCCTCTGTCCCAGGGCCGCAGCTAGTCAGGCAAGGCCGGCCTCCTGCTCCAGAAACTGCGCATGTCTACTAGAACAAGGCCCGGCGTGAGCAGACCAGAGCAGACTGTTCCCCAGGCAAACCTGCAAGCTAGTCCATCCTGTCCAATCATCACTTCCCATGGCAACCGTGAAATCCAATGTCTAATCCACCGGGGTTCACAGGAAAGTAGGGTGTGGGCTGGAGACAACCCAGGGAACTTAGCAAGCAGACGTGCGCATTCTAGGGGCGGTGGACTATGAGCATGCTCCTTGGTGTCCTCCCTTGTCTTCTGGCCACGCCCATGCCCCTGAGCGCTTACCGATCCAATAGCGCCAACAAGGTGAGTCGGTCATACCAGACTTTAATCCACTTCCCAGGGAAAATGATGAATTTGTAAAACTGCTCTCGGTTAAACCTTCCTTGCGCCGAGGATCGCGACGAGTCTTCCAGGTCCTGGCTCACGTGCTTTGCGCCCCAGAAACAGAACAGACGAGAGGCAGAAAAGAGGGTTACTGTGACATGCCCTTGTCACAGAAACATCCCAGAGTTTAAATGCACGAGGGCAGGGGGAGGCGGGCTGCAGAGAGGGCTCAGCGGCTAAAAGTGTTGTCTGTTCTTGCAGGATTGGGGTTCAGTGCCTAGCACCCCCGTAGAGCCCCATTAACTGTTCAGTTCAGAGGTTCTGAAGCCCCAAGTTTCCCTTTAGTACTGAAACAACAGCTAAACCAAGACACAAAAAACATGATCAAATTCTGAAACCAAACTATTTTGTTTAAAAGGCCCAGTCTAAGACATGAATAATGATTAAATCACACCAATTCCATGAGGATGCTGTCGCCGAGATCCTGGAACTCACCGCTTAAAACACTTCTGTTCACTAAGTCAAGGCATGCCTGGGAAATAATTACTGTGTAAGACAAGAGTCGAAGGGAAAGATTTTAAGTGGCTTAATTTTTAAATTGTTATTAAATATAATGCTGAAGTAAACAGCCGAATTTCACTTCAATTGCTCAGTCAGCAAGGTGTTTGCTGCAGAAGTATGAAGACCCAAGTGTGCCCCCATATGTAAAAAGTCAGTCATGATGGTGTGTGCCTGTAACCCCAGCACAGCAGAGGTGCCGATGGATGGCTGAGGCTCACCGATCAGTTTAGATCACTTAGTGAGTGCCAAGCCACAGAGAGACCCTGTTCAAAAACTAGAGAATGACTGGTTAACCACAGCTGAGGTTGACCTCTGGCCTCTGCACATATGAACATGCGTGTGCACAAACACTTGTGTGCATGTGTCTGAGTGTGTGACTATAGGTGGGTGCGCCTGTGTGTGCGTGAGAGTGTAGGTGGGTGCACCTGTGTGTGTTAGCGTGTGTGGGTGCATGTGTGTGTGTCTGAGCATGTGAGTACAGGTGGATGCGTGTGTTTAAGTATAGGTGGGTGCACTTGTGTGTGTGTGTGTGAGTGTGTGTGTGTGTGTGTGTGCTTGAGAGTGTAGGTGGGTGCACTTGTGTGTGTGTGTGTGCGTGTGCGTGAGAGTGTAGGTGGGTGCACTTGTGTGTGTGTGTGTGTGCGTGTGCGTGAGAGTGTAGGTGGGTGCACTTGTGTGTGTGTGTGTGTGCGTGAGAGTGTAGGTGGGTGCACTTGTGTGTGTGTGTGCGTGAGAGTGTAGGTGGGTGCACCTGTGTGTGTGTGAGTGCATGTGGGTGCACCTGTGTGTGTGTGTGAGTGTGTATCTGAGTGTGCGTGTGTGTATGTGACTGTAGGTGTGTGCACTTGTGTGTGTGAGTGTATGTGGGTGCACTTGTGTGTGTGTAAGCTTACGTGGGTGCATGTGTGTATGTGTATCTGAGTATGTGTGTGAGTGTACATGGGTACACATGTGTGTGTGTATTTGAGTGTGTGAGTGTAGGTGGGTGCACTTGTGTGTGTGTGTGTATGTGTGTGTGCACACATACATGTATGCTAGTTCTTCAGAGTCTGCATCTAGAGAAGACTTAACAATAAAGCAGGAAGCAGAGGGGATGACCAAATAGTGACCTCGTAAGGAACAGGAGTTTGGAATAGGAAACTAAGCAGAAGGTGGGGTGCCCACCACAGCCGTCCCGGAAGTCTGGGACCCCAGCATTCAGTGAACTACATCTACTTTGTGGTCAGTTCACCAGGGGGCTGCATGGAACAGTGCCGGCCTCAGGCTGGGTGTGGTGGAAATGAAATCCACAGCTCTCCTGAGACTTCCGGAACCCTGGGGCCCCTCCTCCCACCCCTGCAGGTTTGTAGCCCTTATTCACACTATGTGGATGCTCCAAATCCCTCAGAGAATTTACCTTAAAGCATCTCTTCACACCTAGCAGAAACAAAAATACACTTTAATCTGGAAGCGTGAAGCTTCGATGGGCGTCTCAAAGAATCACACAGATCAAAATCCAAGGCAGGAGCGACACAGAAACAAACAAAAATCATGCCAGCCTATGCTAGGGCCCATAGGCTGTCAGACTCCCACACACACACATACACACACATACATACATACACACATACATACACACACATACACACATACATACACACATACATACATACACACACATACACACACACACACCCTGGGTGAGTTTGGGAATTGCAATCATCAATTTCAAGGACAGTTGCTGCTATGTAAGAACCTAGTATGTGTTCAGAGTGACCCAGATGCTCCTTCATAGAAGCCTGCAGAGGCTGCCTTCCCTGCAGCATCAAGGGGGACTTGCTAACTCAGCTTAAGGACCAGGACGCTACCCTGAACATAGAGTCCTGATGCATTTATAAGGCATAGGAAAGGAAAGCCACCCTGTCCCAAGGATAATACCCAGGAGCTAAAGGGCAGGGGATGCAGTGGGGCTGAGACCCTCGGAGCAACATATGATCTGGGTTCTTGTCTTAGGGCTTCTACTGCTGTGATGAAGCACATGACCAAGAAAGAAAGTTGGGGAGGAAAGGGCTTACTTTGCTTACACTTATCATCAAAGTAAGTAAGGACAAGAACTCATACAAGGCAGGAACCCAGTGGCAGCAACCTGGAGGTAGGAGCTGATACAGAGGCCCTGGGATATGCTGCTTACTGGCTTGCTCCCTGTGGCTTGCTCAGCCTGCTTTCCTATAGAACCCAGGACCACCAGCCCTGGGAAGGTCCTACCCACAATGGGCTGGGCCCTCCCCATTGATCACTAAATGAGAAAACGTCCTACAGGTTCACCTACAGCACAATCTTACGGGGGCATTTTCTCAATTGAGGCTTCCTCCTCTCAGGTGACCCTAGCTTGTGTCAAGTTGATATAGAACAAACCAACACAGCTCTATTTCAAGACACAGTGCCATCTTGGAAACCACCTGGTGCTGCATCAGCAGGAATTTGTGCAAATGGACATGGGCCTGACTTTGCAGCAAACCTTACACTCAAGGGTCTTAGCCCGGATGTCCACTGCTGCAGCATGGGCAAGAAATACATGCGCCAGTGACTCAGCGTGCTGTTCTGGTGATGTGGGGTCCAAGGGTGCTGCATGTACTGGCCAAGGCTAGGAGGAACTAAAAGACCCCAAAGGAAATGGACTGAGCCTGGGGATCCACACATGTGTAGCTGAAGGGAGCAGAAGTCTGAAGCCAGCCTGATCTACAGAGTGAGTTCCAGGGCAGCCAGGGCTACACAGAGAAGCCCTGTTTTCAAAAATCAAAAGCTAAAAACAAACAAACAAACAAAAAGAATAGAACTTTAAAAAAGTGCTTCCCCCACCTCTATGATCCTTTTACAAATGTACAAATGTACATATTCAGCAGGAGGCAGAATAGCAGCCTTTATTCCCCCGTGGAACAAAACCACAAAATACAAGCATTTTATATTTAACTTAAAATAGAAAAGACAGTGTGGTGGTTTGAATAAAAATGGCCCCTGTAGGCCCATAGGGAGTGGCACTATTAAGAAGTGTGACCTTGTTGGAGTAGGTTGGAACTTTTTGGAGGAAGTGCATCACTGGGGGACAAGGGGTGGGGCTTTGAGGTTTCAGAAGCTCAAGCCAGACCCAGTGTCACTCCCTTCCTGCCGCCTGCTGGTCCAGAATTAGATCTCTCACCTCCTTCTCCAGCACCACGTTTGCCTGCCTGCATGCTGTCATGCTTCTAGCCATGATGATAATGGACTAAACCTCTGAAACTGTAAGACAGCCCCTAATTAAATATTTTCCTTTATGAGAATTGCCGCTGTCATGGAGTCTCTTCACAGCAATAGAAACCCTAACTTCTCAATGGATTTGGCTGAGTAACAATAAAACTATGGTAAATTAGTACTTTATGTGACTGTATACTCACAGGTCCTGTCTTTAATTACACTTATGTGTTTGTGCACCACGGTATGTGTGTGCAGAGGTCAGAGGACAGCTTGTGAGAGTTGCTTCTCTCCTTCCACGATATGGGTCCTGGGAATTGAACTCAGGTCCTCGGGCTTTGCTGTGTGAGCCTTTACCACCTAAGCCATCTTGCAAGCCCCACTTAAGAGTGAAACAAAGGGCTCTTATAGCTGTATCTAATCAATCTTTGCAATCTCTGTTCAGCCTTAGTTTCTGCTGGAACCAGGATGCCTCTGAGGCTTGTTAGTGCCTCTAACATCCTCAAAGGTCCCTTCACCTCCAGCTCTTCCGCCTTCCCAAGCTGTTTCAATATAATTGGGGAATCTTCTGGGAGTATGAGAAGTGGAGGCCCTGTGAAGGCCTGGGTTGGGAGGGACCAAGTTTCTCAGAGTACACATTCTGCAGAGGCTGCCTGCGCCAGGGCTGCGGTGAGAGCTGAGCACAGGCCTTGAGGTGCAGCTGAAAGAGCTCACAGACCTATCTAGGACTTGCGTGTGACAACAGCCCACAGCCAAGGTCTGAGGGCCTCAGAGGTCCAGGAAAGATGGGTGACCTCAAAGATACCAGTTAAACGGGAGACGCTGTGTGGTGAGTGGGCCTCGGGGAAGGGGGAAATGGTGCAGTCCCTGATGGTAAGTGGGACAGAGCCAGGCAGACGCCGCACCCACATCGACCATACTGGATTTATTTATTTTTATTGACTGTGTTTGGGCGTTTTGCCTGCATGTCTATCTGTGCACTCTGTGTATGGCGGGTGCCTGTGGAACTGAAGAAAGGCATTTGTGAGCAGTCATGTGGGTGCTGGGAATCTGTAAGAGGAGCCAGTGCCCCTACCCACTGAGTCATCTTCCCATCCATCACTGATTTAGTTTTTTAAGTTAGCATACAAGATATTGAATATCCTTTTGGCATATCCAACAATGTGATCTTCAGTGGTTCCCCTCATGCCTCATTTCTTCCTCCCCTGTTCTTCTCCTCCTTGTGTCCTATTGGTCCTTGTGCTGACCCCCAGTCCTTCCTTACCACCTGTTTGGTCCCTCTCACGCTGTCCTTTAGTTTTGTGACTAATACCCCCTCCCCCCACATCTAAATATTAGACACTGGAATTTGTTTATGAGAGAAAATGTGTTATTTATGTCTCTGAGTCTAGTTATTTCACCCAATCATTTCTAGAACCATCCATTTTCTTGAAATTTTCACTTTTTTATAGATATATAAAACCCTATTGTATGCATGTACCACACTGTCATTATCTCTTGATGGACCCCTCAGTTGTTCTGGTCCCAGCTGCTGTCACCAGGGCAGCGATAAACAGGGCTGAGCAAGAGTCTCTATGGTGGGATGTGGAGTCCTTTGGGTCCACGCCCACAGCAGAAATAAGTGCTCTTTTAAAAATGTTTAGTGTTAGTTTAGAGGTCTGTGTGTGTGTGGCATGGCGTGGGGTGGGGGTGGGGGTATGTAAAGGTTACTGCAGGTGGGAGCATCAAACACCCTGGAGCTGGAGTTACAGGAGGTCGGAAGCCATGGATGCTGGGAACCGAACATGGATCCTACGCAGAAGCAGTGTGTGTTCTTAAATGATGAGTCATCTCTCCAGCCCCTACTTCTAATTTTAAAGGAAACTTCCACAGTGACGTCCTGTACGAGTGCCCTCGTTTGCACGCCCACCAGCAGGGAAGCCTTGCCATGTTTCCTGGCAGCCATTCTGACTGCGGTGAGGTGGGTCTCTGAGCAGTTTTAATTTGATCACTAGGGATGTTGAACACATGTTAAAATCATTATTGGTCATTTGTGTTTTTTCTTCTGAGAACTGTCTGTCCTTTCCATTAGCCAATAGGGTATTATATGACTTCTTTGAGAAATTTTTGCAGAGCCATCTTAAAACCAAATATAAAACCATATTAATTTTGCAAAGGCGAGGCACTTTAGAAGGAATGGAGGCGTTGCCAGGAGGAAGGCAAATGTGAGGCTCAGAAATTTCACATGACCTTGAGCTTATCCCCTCTGCGGTCCTACATCCGAGCCAGAGGAAGTTCACTCTTCTTGGAAGTCAACTCCAAGAATTCCTTCCCCTAAAAAGCCTTCCCTGTCCCCTACTCCCTAAGGCCCAGGCAGCCGTTGCAGCTCATAGGCAGGCCTCTGTCTGTGTCCAGCTTTCCCTGATGCTGCTGCCTGGGAATCCTCACTCCCGATCCCTCGGGCCTCTTTAAAGCTTGCCTGGATGACTAAACAAACATTAACAAAGGATGTCTTAGTAAAATAACAGAAGCCTTCATGTTTGCCACCCTTGACATCCCCCAAACCAATAGCAACAACAAAAAACTCTTCCAAATTAAATATTTAAGAAGCTTTGTATATTAGTCAGTAAATACAAAGTTATCGTACTTTTTAAAAAGCAGTTATTCTCGAAACCAGGAGAGGTGAGGCAGAAGAGAAAACTATGCTCTTGAGGGGTCCATGCATCCAAACCACCGAAGGTCACTATGGCAATAGGAAGGGATTTCTACTGCATTTGGGAACGTGATTGAGACAGCAGAATGCAGTAACGTTGGCAGAGGGTTGTCTGCCAGCTGCATCATTCAGACAGCCCTCTAGTGATGTTTCATGGGAAACTCAGGGTGAGCTCTGACTCACGAGGAGAGACAGGCCTTAAGGCCTGCTGCTGGGGCTGGGGAGGTGACTTGGTCAGCGAAATGTTCATCACACCAGCAGGACACTTGCATTTGACTCCCAGAGCCCATGTGAAAAAAAAAAAAGCAGGCATGAGTGGTAAACATTTGTAAACCCCAGCACTGGGAGGCAGAGACGGGTGGATCCCTGGGACTTGCTGGTCAGCCAGCCTGGTTTACTTGGAACTTCCTGGGCTGAAGAGAGACCTTGTTTCAAGGGAGATTGACGGCGTTCCTGGGGATGACTCCAAGTTTGACACTGTCCTCCAGACTCCAAACACACAAGCTCATATGTAGACCTGCATCCGCAATACATCCTCCAATATGAACACATACATGCACACACACGTATGCACACACACACACATGCGCACGCGCACACCCAAGGCTTTCACAGCCGCCGCTCACAGCAATACTGGCGCACACATGTACGCACATGCGTACACATACGCACACAGAGGCACATACACACGCACACACACACACACACACACACACAGAGGCACATGCGTGCGAGCACACACACACACAGAGGCACATGCGCACACACACACACACACACAGAGGCACATGCGCACACACACAGAGAGGCACATACACACACACACACACACACACACACACACAGAGGCACATGCGCACACCCAAGGCTCACAGCAACACTGGCGCACACATACCCGTGGGGTTTCCGACTGTGTCCTTCGAGCCACCATGAGCAGCAGCTGCTGCTGAAGGGCACTGACTGCAGGGTCCCCCGAGGACGGATCTGGGCTGTCTGAAGTGGTGGTACTGGAAGAGCTGAGAAGAATCTCTCTGAGAATGGGGGAGAACAATCCTTTGGTGACCATCTTGCATTGGGATGCATTTATTTATTACCCAGAATCACTAGGAGGGTGGAGAGGTCCAGCACAAAAGGGACCATCTGGGTCCTGATCCTTAAAATTCTCTATAAAGAGCTAAAAATTCTGCATGGGAGGCTAACTGTAGGCACAAAGCTTCCAACATTAACTGTGAACTTGGCAGGGTTTAGACTCACCTAAGAGACACGCTTCTGGGTGTAATAAGAGGCTGCTAGTTCATTTCCCGACCAGCCAGCAGCTCAGACCCAAAATAACCACACAGAAATCTGTATTGATGACAATACTGTTTGGCCAACAGCTTAAGCATATCTCTAGCTTGCTCTTATATCTTGAACTAACCCATCTCCATTAATCTGTGAATCACCACGTGGCTATGGCTTAGCAGGTATAAAGTTCTGGCGTCTGTCTCTGGCAGGACTACATGGCTTCTCACTTGACTCCGCCTTCTTTCTCCCAGTATTCAGTTTAGTTTCCCCCACCTACCTCTGTTCTGCCCAGCTATAGGCTCAAGCCATCTTTCTATATTCATTAGTGGTAACCACAGCATACAGAGGGGAATCCCACATCATCTGGGCATGTCTGTGAGGGAGTGGACTGGATTGGGCTAAGGCAGGTGGGAAGACACACCCTGAGTATGCCTGCGTTGCCTTAACATCTTGAACTGAATAAAGAAAAAAAGTAAGGTAAAAACACCAGCATTGACCTTTCTCTACTTCCTGACTCTGAATGTCACATGACTCCTGCAACCACGCCCTCCTGACCATGATGGAGCATACCCTCAAACCGAGTCAAGGCAACCCTTCCTTCCTTAAGTTGCTTTTGCAGGATGTTTGATCACAGAAATGGGAAAAGGAACTATGGCATTATGCTGGCTCCCCAACCCCAGTTTTCTGTCTGCATCACTCCTGCGGACACCGCAAAGTTTACACACAAGAAACGCCTCTGTGGTAGCAGGAAGGTCCTCAGAAAAGTGGCCTTTGTGAAATGGCTTAAGTCTCTATCTGAAATGAAAGTTCCTTGATAGGAGGGGGCAGAAACTCAGAGATTTGATGCGTGAGAGCTGCCCTGCCTGGAACCGAGAAACTAGATTACATTGCAGGTGAGGGAGGTCATGTCTGCTGACCCAGGGACAGGAGTCAGGAGAGACCCACACCCCTGCATGGGGAGCTAGTAGACAGCCTCTCCGGCTGGTTACTACCGTGCCATGTCAGAAACAGCTCTGCTAGAGGCACGCCTGCCAATCTTCCTGCCAAGCAGGACTCTAAGGAGGGGCCACACATGGACTTCATTCCCCCATATTATTAAGCATGCTTTTATTGCAAAATAACATCCTTAACATGGGGTTAGGGCTGGGGCTCAGGGAGTATAGAGTGTTGGCCTGGCATGCAAAGCCGTGGGTTCACTTCTCATCATTGCACGGGGAGACTGGCGTGGCACACACCTATAATCCCAGCGCTGTGAAGGTGGACTCGGGAGCTTCAGAAGTTCCAGGTCATCCTGGACTACATAGTGAGTGCCAGGCTGGCCTGGGATACGTGAGACCCCATCTCCAAAATAAATATTGGCCAGATGGAGGCTCAGTGGGTAAAACCGCTTATTTGGATCTCTAGGCCCTTCATGGTAGAAGAAAAACTAGCTGCCCTCTGCCCCCTGACCTCTTCACAATTCCCCAAAATAATCAAAATGACTTTTAAAGTAAGTAAACAAATAGCTTTTGTGAGTAGACAGTTTAATACCTTATGTTAGAATCTAAGGGTTGGTTTTATTTGTTCGGTTTTTTTGTTGTTGTTGTTGTTTTTAGTTTATTGATGCAGGGTCTCACTGTGTAACCCTGACTGACCTGGAATTCACTATGTAGACCAGGCTGGGCCTCAAACTCACAGATTCCCCTGCCTTTGCCTCCTGAGTACTGGGATTAAAGCTGCATGCTATCACACCCAGCCTTGGGTGAGTTCTAGAACAAACAGAAGTGGGTCTAAACCACTGTTGTTCTGCTGACTTCCCTGACTTTGCTGGCGTTGTTCTCCCCCTGTGGACCTACACTTGGACGAGAGAGGTGTTTCCCTCCTGGGGAACAGGAGAACTAGACTAGACGGAAATGTCCTGTTGAGTCCCCTAAGCAGGCACTTGGTGAGACATTCTGGTCTCTGTTGCCTCCCATTGATGGGGAACTTGACAGGTAGCAAGATGGCTGCCAGCCTTTCCTAGATAAGGCCTTGGCTCCGGTGGCAGATGGGAGGAGGGTCAAGCCTGCATTTGTCTCATCGCACAGACTCAAACAGTAGGTCCGTTTCTCCCTCAAGGGACCTCTTTCACTGGTGTTGGCTGAGCTCTTATCACAGACATACAGTGTCACCTGTGCGGGCTCTTCTGCAGCCTGGAGGGACGTCTGTGATCAGCAAAACCCTCCCTCCTATGGATCTGCCTATGCTCCTCCTCTAGGGCTGTGGTGACTGTAGCGGTAAAGGATCAGGAGACCAATGCTCTCTACTGCGCTAAAGAGCGTTAGGTCCCAGTGTTAAGTCGGGAGCTTAGGCCCCAGCCCCTTGCATCTATCCTAGCCCCCTGACCCTGAGAGTAAGCACTCTGGATTCCAAATCCCAGCAGGCCAGGTCCTGACCCCTGGGAGCGGGGGAGGTCAGGACCACACCCAAGAATATTTAAGTGAACTCCCAAAAGAAGAACATGTGGTCTCCTTTTCTTCCTCCAGGTGGTCGTGTTTGCTCAGATTCCCAGTTTCTCCTCGGGGCTGTCCAAGAGCACAGAACTCCCATTAAACCTGGATATCTCTTAATTTGGCTTGTTTTGATTTGGCTTGATTGAGAGCTCGTGTTAGGAAAATATTTCTAATACCCAGGGCTGTTCGTTAGAGGATGTCAAGTGACATTCCCACTTCCTGAAACATCTGAGCACGGAGAGAGCCCACTCTGTGGAATGGCTATCTCAATGACCCCACCAGGTCTCCATCAGCCTAAGGCTGGGCTGGTCTCTGGTCAACTCCTTCCATTCAAGGTGAAAGCAGAGGAGAGAGAGAGCTCAGAGAAGCATCGGTGGTGGTGGGGGCGGGGTGGCAAGAAAAGCCAGCCCTGGAAGAGAGCCAAGAAGATGGGGGAGGGGGTGGGGCGGGGACCCTAAGCTAGGGACCCAGTGGTTCCAACATGGAATCCCAGCACTTGGGTGACTGAGGCAGGAGGATAACTGGGAGTCTGAGGCCAGTCTCAGCTATGCAGTGAGACCCTGTTTCACACAAACAAGCAAACAATCGCAGCTAGACTCTGCTGGGCTGGCTGGGACAGGGCTGGGCATGGGGTGAACAGTGTAGGGTGTTAGATTCCCGCTGGCCCTAGCTCCTCCTTCCTAAGGGAAGCTTTGAAAAGTACCCAAACTATACAAGGGTAATGCTGCCTCCCAGTGACAGAGAAAACATTACCCGAAATTCTTCCTCCTCACCAGACTTTAAAACAACAGTTTATTGTCCCCTGGAGAACGCACGTCTTCTGCAGGCCCTTCCCTGGGCTCCAGGCCCACTGTGGGACAGACAGACGGCAGGACATAAGAGGGATGCCTTAGGAAAGACGTTAGTGTAACGTGCTCACCAGCTGTGAAGGACACCAAGGGAAAGCAGACGGGGAGGGGCGTGATTCTAACGGGGAGCTGAATTTAAGGTGGGGATCAACTCTTCTTTAATAAGACCCACAAAGGCAGCAGAGAGAAAGCAAGTGGAAGGAGTGTGCCCCCGTGTGGCAGCTGGGGCTGTGTGCAGGCATAAGGGCTCAGCTTCCAGCTTCAACTTTTGTTTCTGGGACTCTGAACCCTGTCTTAGTCCCCAGGTTGAGGACCCCTGTGGGAGGAACAGAGACTGAGAAATCAGCGGCGGTGAGGGCACTCCAGGCCCATCACCTGGCCCTCCATGTGCTCAAAGGCAGCGGGAGTTCTCAGGTCTTTAACTCTGGCGCAGCAGCTAACACACACCTCTCATTCAGATCCACAGATCTCCATGGCTGAGGTTAGATATCCCCAACCCCACATCTCAGTCCTGAGCACCCCAGTTTTCCTGCTCTGCCAAACTCAAGGGCTCCACTTCTTCGGAATAAAGCAACAATAAGGAGATTATTTCTGGCAATTGTCTGCCTGCTTCCCTTCTTGGAGACCCCTTGAACAGCGTGGCCGTGGGCTGAGGAGATGGAGACCAGCATTTGCCTGCCACACAAGCAGGAGGACCTGAGTTTGAGTCCCGGAGCTGACACGGAAACGTCGGCTGTGCTGCCGAGCTCCTGTCACCACGGTGGCCCTGGGGAGGCAGAGAAAGGTGGAGCCTTGGAGCACTGGCCAGCAAGCCCAGCGAACTGGTGAGGCCCAGCCCCAGTGAGAGGCCCTGTCTCAGAGGAGAAATCCCGAGTGGACAACCCCTAAGAGACCGAGAGCTGAGCTAACATCAAGGGCGGGGCTTTCAAAGGGAAGACAGTACTTGGGAAATTTGTAGACAAAATAAATAGAAACCCAAAGTTCAAGACCAGCCTGGGCTGCTTGTCTCAAAAAAAGTCAAACCAAGGCTGGAAAGATAGCTCAGTCAATGAAGTATTTCCCTTGCAATTGTAAGGACTGAGTTTGATCCCAGAACCCACACAGTGAAGCATGGCAATGTGTGTGTGTGTGTGTGTGTGTGTGTGTGTGTGTGTGTGTGTGTAATCCCTATACTGAGGAGGCAGAGACAGTTCCTGGGAGGTCTCACAGGCCGGCCAGCCTTAGGGAGCTACGGGCCAATGAGAGACTGTCTCAACCGATATCCTGAAGTTCTCTTCGGGCCTATACACACACAGTGTGCATGTGTGAATGCGCATACACACATGCACACACAGAGGGAGAGAGAGAAAGAAAAGAAGGAAGAGAGAGAGAGACTGAGCAGCAGGGACTGGGGGGCAGCGCTTTCTTTACAAAACCCGGAAAGGACTGTGAAGTCCTGTGTGCACCGAACCATGTCAGCTCAGAACGTTCAGGCAACTTCTTCCATTTCCTGGGCTAACGACTTCCTTCCAGATCAGTTTTCAGGCAGAGTAGTTCACTCTGGGCTCTGAACTAGGAAATCTGTCCTGTGTTCTGGTCAGTTAAACATGAAGGGGATTTATCGTGAGGCAGCCTTTCCCAGCAGCCCCTGGAAATGCTGCAGCTCAGGTTTCTGGGCAGAGCAGGAACAATCAGATAACCTTCCCCAAGGCACCTGCTGGATGAACAGTTAGTGTGTAACTCAAGGTGCTCTGCCAGTCTGCGTGTGTGTGTGTGTGTGTGTGTGTGTGTGTGTGTGTGTGTGTGTGTGCGGGGGTGGGGTGGAGTGCTGTTTCTCACAGTGTTGGGAGGCCGGGAAGGGAAATGAACCTCTTCTCTCAGCTTCCTCCAGGAATCCCTAAAGAGACATAGAAGTTGCATGGCTCACAAGTCCCCATTCAGAGCACAGCACCTGGGACATAAAACTGTCACATGACCACCAGGCCTCACAATGGCCAAGAGTCACCTTCCTGCCAGTAATGGGATCCAGCAGTTTAACGAGTTAGTCGGAGGTTCTTCCAGCCCCTGAGGTCACCTTAGCGGGGAAGAGCGGATTCTTCAGTACCTTCTACGGTGAGCAGCTTATGGAGCCCTAACCAGGCCCCCTTCCAATCAGAACGTCAACGTTGTGTTTGCTAGACTCGGAGGGTCCAGAACTCAATGGCTTCCAGTGCAAGAGACAGAATATTAAACACCCGCCCTAAGGCTGCCCTAGACACCGCTAGCTGCCAAGGCGTTGGACCACGGGCTGCTGGGGAAACACCATGTCCTTGGCTTCCCACTTCACAAACAGATAAAGTGACCCCTGCCGAGAATGGACTTCCTCCTGGCTGATGTCAGGGGTTGGCTGCTGAGGAAAGTTAACCCTGAACTTTGTCCTCCTTCTCTACCCAGAAGGGGCACACACCTGACACTGCTGAGTGCCCTCCGTGCAGGCTCTGTCCTGAATGCTGCACAAGTGTGTGTGTGTGTGTGTGTGTGTGTGTGTGTGTGTGTGTGTGTAATTACTTGTCTCTAGGGACACAATACGTGCACAGGTGCCCACACAGACCAGCAGAGAGGAGTGGATCCTGGAGCTGGAGTTACAGATGCTTGTGAGCTACCCAGTGTGACTGCTGAGAGCTGAACTCATGTCCCCTGCAAGAGCAGCAGGTATTCCTAACTGCTGAGCCGTCTCTCTGGTCCCTGGTTTTAGTCTTTCAAGGCTCATGATATGTGACATACAATGTATGTTGTATGGATAGATTGTCACATGCTGTTTGAGCTCACTGAAGAGCTGGCTCTGGAAACACAATTGCCCCCCACCCTCAAGTCCCGATATACACACTGGTGTATATATCAAACCCAAGTGTGTGTTTGTCTCAAAGTGACCTTTGGGTAGGGCTGCTTCCCTAAATCTGTGACAGGAAAGAGAAGATCAGCGAAACAGCCCAAGAGTGAAAACCTTGTGCACTTGAGAAGAGCCAGAAGGTGAGCCATTTGTAGCAGAGGTTACTATCTAACATCTGTCACCCCTGGCTATTTCTCCTTTTCTTTGGCTTCCTGTATACTTAATAAAATCAACTATGGGTTTTGAACAGTGGCTCAGAAGTTAATAGCACTGGTTACCATTCCAGCAGACTGGGGCTCAATTCCCAGTACCCACATGGTAGCTCACAACTTTCTGCAATCCAATTCTGGGAGTTCTGGCCCCCATTTCTGGTCTTCAAGGGCACTACATGTGTATAGATACACACATACAGGCAAAGCACCTATACACATAAAGAGAATTAAAAAAACAATAAAGATAAACACACTTATTCAAAACTGAAAACACAGCTATCCCAGATCACCCTCTCTATCCAGAACACTAGCATTACTAGTAACTTCAGGTCAGTGTGCTTACCTGGGAAGAGAGTAGTGCATGTTTATTCAGAAGGAACAAAAAGTCAAAAAATGCAAAGCTTCTGCCTTTACTCTGGGATGAAATAGGAGGCTTCTGTTTGCTCTGAATTTAGTGTAAGAACACGCCAACCTGCCTCTGGGGAGAAGATGCAACAGTTCCCAACCCTGTGTTTTCCTGCAGTGGAAGACGTCGTCTGAGAAAGCTGCTATGCTAGACAATGAAACGCACAAGCTGCAGTCCTAGCGAGTGCTAAAACCAGAGAGGAGGATGCGCGTGCATTCCCTTCCAAGCCTCTGTCTGCTCAGGGGACGCCAGCTTTGATTGGTGCAGACACTAGCACCTGAGGCTGGAAGAGACTGCAGAGCGGGGAGGAGGTGAGATGCAGGCCCTGCGACCCTGCAAGATTGCCTGGGTTCAAGTAGGCAGGCACATCAGAGCAGAGCAGGAAGGATGGGGTGGCAGGGAGGGAAGGCCTCCAGGCACTGACATTGGGCACTAGAATTTTTGGTCAGGTGAGAACTGATGATGGGGACATAGTATCAATGAGAGAACATTCTAGAGGCTCTGCCTGATGACAAGGAAAATGATGTCCCTTATTTTAGGGTTCCTGAAAGTCCCCAACATGCCCCTGAAAAAACTCAGGACTCAGGAAACAAGAGGCCACTGAGGTTAGATTTTGTTTGTTTTCCTTGAGACCGGGTCTCATGTAGCTCAGGCTGACTTGGACATTGATCTGCAGCTGAAGATGACCTTGAAATTTGGGTCCTCTTGCTTCCACCACCTCCCAAGAGCCAGGATTACAGTTCCGCGCCACTGTGCATTGTCTATGCGGTGCTGGAGTTGGAAAGGAGGGCTCCAACTCAGTCCTACCAACGGAGTCACAACCCCAGGTTCTTAAAACACCATTTACAGTCTCCATGTGAGAAGCCCACAACATGCCAATTATACCGTAATAGACTGCGGTTCTTCAGACACACACGCAGCTCTAATGCACCGCACATAGCAGATCTGCCTCCACGTTTACAGCAAGGAACGGAGACCCACCCATTCGGATCACCATAAGGAATCTCTAAGCCTGGGGAAGCTCAGACCTTCTCCACAGCTGGTGAGCTGAACAGCTGGGTCTGTGCACAGTGAGTTGGCACTGTCTAGCTGCGCAAGCTGCTTCGGTACCAAGGGAACTCACTCTACTAGGAGCTAGGAGCTCTTTGACACAGTTTTAACAAACAGAGGCAACACTTAGGCCCTCTAGCTGCAGACTGACCCATGAATGAAAAGCATCTGTGTTTCTTTCCAGCGTGCCCTTGGGCAGATGCTGCATTGTCCTCTAGGGAGCCGAGCTCTCAAGCTGCTATTCTCAGATTCCTTCACACAGGTCCCCTCCCCGTCTCCACCCGCCTGTCCTGTTCACCTAATGGTTCTACCGGGTTCCCTATAAAGTCATATTTTTATCTCACACGAAACTCTGCCTTGGCTCCTGCAGAGGAGCCTGTAGACCCCAGCACTGTCCAGGCTCCCAGACCGGGAGGCAACGCCTACTCACCTGGCGCGAGAGGCACAATCAGGGTTCAGGGGCAGATGTTGGGAGGAGCCTTCTTTCTGGTTTCCAGACTTTAAATAGCACGACTTGATTTCCCCTGCAAAACGGTGAGATTTGAGCAAAGAGTAGCATCCCATTGTCTCTGAAGCTCCAGCTCACTGCCACCGCCTCCACGCTAAGGGCAGTCCTGTCAGAGGGTCTGTGGAGTGACTGGGTTTGTTTTGTTCTGTTTGACATTTGAAGTAGAAATTTACTTAGCAAAGGAGAATGGCACTGAGAGAAAATCACTAAGGAAAATGTTCTGCAAGTCTGCCTGGGACACCTATAACACTATGTCACTGCCTTCGATCTGTGTATAAGCTGCTGTTAGTTCATTTTGGGCTCCTTCTTTTCTTTAGCTTTTTTTTCTTTCCACTTCTTTTTCTTTTCAGGTCTCCAAGCTGGCCTTTAACTATCAATCTTATGCTGGGGGTACAGGCATGGGCTGCCATACTTAGTATTCTTTTCCAGGTCATCCAGGCTGGTCTTGAACTTGCTATGTAGCCTTGACACCCTTGAACTCCTGCTTTGACTCTTGAGTGCTGGGATTATAGGTGAAATGAAGCCAGCAATTTACCCCAGGGCTTATCACACCCTACAGACTGATACATCCCTAGCCCTTTTTAGCAGGACTGGAGGAGGGGTGGAACAGGTGGTTTCTGTGTACAAGCACATAGGAATCACGTATACAAAGAGGCTGTTTAGGCATGCAATTAAGATGGAGGCCACAGAGTCCAGGCTGCCTCAGGGAAGGTAAACAAATGTGGCTACTGACTTCAAGTCAGCATGGTAAAGAGAAGAAAGGATGGGATCCAACTGCAGAGCCACGTTAGCTCGGCTGGAGGGTCCTGGCTATTGGGGTGTGAAGATCAGCTCCTGTTTTAATGTACTTTCCCAGTCCCAAGGAGCACCTTCCTCTGGGGCCCCAGGAAATGCAGCTAACTCTCTGGTGGAGACACCTGCCTAGTGGTCCTCAGCTCCAAAGTGCCAGACAAAAACAAAACCAAGGCCTGGACTCCATCTTCTGGAGGCTTAGACAAAAGTGCCTCTGTGTGTGTATGTGTTTGTGTTCTAGTGTTTGAGTGTGTGTGTGTGTGTGTGTGTGTGTGTGTGAGTGTGAGTGTGCATGTGGCACAAGATAATGAGCTAGATAAGGCCACAGAAGTCAGCATCCTGGGTATTCAGTAACTGATAATGGGCCAGAGCCAGGCAGACAGACAAACCGCACATTCTTTCTCACAGGCAGGTCCCAGCTTCCCACTTCCAATTTGTATATATTTGTGTTTATGCTGGCGTGAGTGTGTATAGAGACCAAGAAACTGGAAAGGGCCTGGAGAGGAAGAAGAGGCACCGTGGAAGGAGTGAGAGGGAACTAGAACCCTTGTGATTTCAAAGAGGACGGTGAATATGCAGACAGAAGGGTTCATGCAAGGATGGAGGCTGGGAGATGGAGGGAGCTGACCAAAACTCAACCAGTGTGGAAACCTCATAAGGAAATTTGCTACTTTGTATACTGATTAAGAACTAACTTAAAAATTTAAAAGGATGTTAGCCAGGACCCGCGGAGAATAACCAGAGCCCAGGTTCCTTGTCTTTTGGAGGCTGACCCAACCATCTGTTTGGTGATTCCTCATGTAACTACATTAAATCTTTGTGTGTTTTTGGTTTTTGAGACAGGGTTTCTCTGTGAAACAGTCCTGGCTATCCTGAAACTTGCTCTGTAAACCAGTCTGGCCTCAAACTCACAGAGATCCTCCTGCCTCTGCCTCCTGAGTTCAGGGATAAAAGCGTGCGCCACCACTGTCTGGCATTAAATCATTTTTATATGAAGGCACCAGGAAAAGCTATGAGGATGTATCATATATACCTAATAAATATTTACTGGGGACTGGGCATGTGCCCTGGTGAAGTCTCCACTTGGGGAGGAGAAATATTGCTAGCAGACTATGGACCAAGCAGAATTCCGAAGACAACCATGGATGCCTCCCTTCTTGCTCTCTAGGGTTCTTTAAGACTCACCATGTTCATCAATGAAGACGTGCATGGCATCCAGGGACATCTCCTCCTGTACAGATGTTTCTGGTCCACTGATGACCTGTAGCACCGAGCTGTCTTGTTGGGAGGTCACTCTGTAGATGATCTGCCTTTGCCGACTGCCCTGGAAACTTAACACACATGGGAGCTTCAAGGATGCTGTACTGACTAGGTTTATGTCAACCTGACACAAGCTAGAGTCATCAGAGAGGGGGGAGCATCAATTGAGAAAAAGCCTCCATAAGATCGGGCTATCAGCAAACCTGTTGGTGATTTTCTTAATTAGTGATTGATGGGGGAGGATCCAGCCCATTGTGGATGGGGTCCCCCTTGAGGTGGTGGTCCTGGTTTTATGAGAAGCAGGCTTGGCAAGCCATGGGGACAAGCCATTAAGCAGTACCCGCTATGTGGCTTCTGCATCAGCTCCTACCTCCAGGTTCCTGCCCTGTTTGAGTTCCTGCTCTCACTGCTTTAGATGGTGAACTGTTATATTGAACTGTGGGTGAATAAACCCTTTCCTCTCTAAGTTACTTTTGGTCATAGTGTGTCATCACAGCCCTAGTAACCCTAACTAAGACAGACGGTGAGGGACTAGGAGATGATTGAATGGTAAAGTGCTCACCACGGATATTTAAGAACCTCAGTTCAGATCCCCAAGACCTATGTGAATAATAGCCAAACATTAAGACATGTTCCAATAATCACTGGGCTAGGGTGGAGACAGAAGGATTCTCCAGACTCCCTGGTCAGCCAGTGTAGCCAAACTGGTAAGTTCTAGGTTCACTGAGAGATGAAGAGCTACCGAGATGTTCATCTTCTGGTGTGCATGTGTGTGATTGCACGCATGCGTACACACACACACACACACACACACACACACACACACACACACACACCAGGAATTTTTCTTTGCTCTCCCCAAAGCATTAAAAGGAGCACCTGGTGGGGGAGCCACCTCACACTCCACACAGTGCTAAGTGACCAAGGCCTCCTTACAGTGCTGTGGTCTTGGCAGGCTGTGTCAACACCGGGCTGGCGACTGCACGGTCTTGACTTGGCAAATCTGCTTTTCCTGGCTTCGGATCGTGTCCACTGGGTTTTCCACTCTCCACTGCTTCCTCCTTGGTCCCTGGGGAGGCGTGATCTGGAAGATACAGCTTTCCATGTACACAAGAAAAAGGAAAACCATCCCTGTGTTCAGGGAATAGATCAACACTTTGAACTATGAAAAGGAGAACTTGGGTCTGGTGGGTAGGCCAATAGTACTGGTACTTAGGAGACTGAAGCAGGAGGATAGCTATAAGTTCCACCCCAGCCTGGGCTACAGACTTGGCCTCAAAGTCAAGCAAACAACCAAACTCCAAACAATCTGGACATGGTGGTATACACCTAAAATCCTAGCACTTAGGAGGCTGAGGCAGGAGGAGTCCCAGGAGTTTGAGGTTAGCCTGGTCTCCATAGTGAGATTCTGTATCAAATGATGGAGAAAGAAAAGGGGGGGAGAAGAGAGGAAGGGAAGAAAGACAGATTTCTATATAGATCTTCCTTTCACGAAGTCAAAGTCTATAAATATATTTGAGACACCGACACATACATATATTTAAGACAAGTTGTTCAGGCCTCTACAGTCACCATCTACTCTGGCAAGGGATTCAGAGTGACATTCACTACCCTGTTCCAATACACACACACATGAATCCCCATACACATACATGAAAGATAACACACAGGTGCTCAGCCTCAGATGGTAGGAGAGAAGACCGCAGGAGATGATCTGTTTCTGGTCCCACCGACCGTTCGGGGACCTCACCGTCTTTCTAGCCTTTCATTCTCTACAGGTCACTCTTCTAGCAAAGGCAGGATTGCCCCTTGGGAAGGCAGACCCCTGCTGATGGCTACTGACTTGGAACTACCAGCTCAGGGCTGTGGAGAAGGCACAGCATGACCCCCACACACCCTTCGCTGGGACTCCCTGAAGGTGAAAAACTATTCAGAAGTCAGCTGCCAGTACAGATGGGAGGGGAGGGGTTGTTTAAAATCTTCTCTAGACAGTGATCTAGACTATGGTCTTGGCTTATGCTTCTATGAGAAGTGAAGAACACACCTGCTTGTGTGTGAACACAGGGCTCAAAAGTCCCAGTATCTTCTGTGTGAACTGTCAACCCTAAAGGGTCTCAACCTGGACCTGAAGACAGGGTCTGACCCTACAATCCCTTTCAAGACACATCCAACACCCAAATCAGACCTGGAAGCCAAGGGAGGTTCTGGTACTGGTAAATGATGGCAGTGTTAGCAAAAGAAGAGTGAGTGAGGACCATCCCCAGGTGAGGCAGGATGTAGCCACTCTCGCCAAGGAAATAAAGGGCTCAAGACTGCACCCGGCATGAGTCAAGAACATCAAAAGGACTCGTTATGATGTGTGCAACTTGGAGGTGCTAGGAGGTTCCACATTCTGGAACATAATTTTGTAGGAAAAGTAAGGGTGTGTGTGTGTGTGTGTGTGTGTGTGTGTGTGTGTGTGTGCACGTGCACACAGAGCCAGGGGTAAACATCAGGTATCTTCCTGGACTGCTCTTACCTTTGTTTTTGAGACAGAATCTATCGTTGAATCTAGAGCTTGCCAGTTCAGCTGGACTGGTTGGCCAGTGGGTCCCCAAAGGTTCTCCTACCTCCATCTCCCCAGTGCTGGGATTACAGACACCCACTGCCCTATCTGAGTTTCTTTCTCCCATGGGTCTTAGGGGATCTAACTCAGGTCTTCTTGCTCACATGCAAACACCTAATCAGCTAGTCATCCCTGGTACCCAGCGCAGGGCCCTTAACAGAAACGTGAGCTTTCCCAGCAGGAGTGCCACCTCTGCTGGAAGAGACGTTTGTTTCCCAGCAGCTGGAACTGTAGGAAAACGATTCCTTCTTTCCCTTGAAATAAACATCCTTGGCTTCTAGAGACGTTGGCAACCCCTTGTAAAGCCTTCATATTTCTGTGGAGCGAGCAGATGCAGGTGCACCCCCCGAAAACCTGAATCTGGAAATTCCCCAAGATCCAGAACTTTCTGAGCAGCAACGTGGCATTGCAAGAGGAAACTTAGACCTGACCTCATGTAACAAGGCACAGTTAGAATATAGGCGCGTACACCCATCCATGGCTGCGTATGGGGTAGAGCCAGAAGATAAAGGAGTGTGCACATTCACATGAGTGTCGTGGGTCTTACCTGAAAAATACCTCATTGTGTGCAACCGAATATTCTAAAAACCGAAAACACCCCAAATCTGAAACAGAGCAGTTCCACAGCTCAGGACCAATATATGTAATAAGAATGGGAAGCAGAAATAAGCAACATGGTTGGGGAGATGGCTCAGTCCATAAACCCTTGCCTCACAAGCACGAGGAGCTGAGTTCAGATTTCCAGAACCTACAATAAAAGCTGTGTGCCGTGGTATATAATCCCAATGCTGCAAGATGGGAGGTGGGGACAGATAGCTGCCTGGGAGCTCATAGGCTAGCTAGCCTGGTTTATGTAATGAGCCATTCTGGCTACATAATGATGACCACACACACACCAAGCAACGGAGCAGCCCCTGAGAGCTGATGCCCTAGATTGGGTAGCACAGGTAAGGGAAGAGGCTGTGATGTCATCAGAGAGAAGCGGTTGGAGTCTTACCTGCAGGAGCCTGATCTCCTTTCTGCTCTGTTGCTGAGTCGGAGGCCACCACTTTGGAGGTGTTGATGGATTCCAGTAGGGAGACAAACTCTAGGAAGTTGGATTCATTTGGAATCTGCCCTTCCTTGGCTTCCAGGTCTGATTTGGATGTTGGGATGGGTTTCTCGCTGTCGCTGGCCACCTCCTTGGGACTCCGGCTTAAGAAGACATCGGTCGCACTGTCCACGCTGAGCACACGGGTGTGCCTTTTCTCATGGCCACTCTTACAAGAGGCTGGGTCCAGGTTAGCCTGGCCCTCCCTGCTCTCCTCAGACTCGGGGTCCACCCTGGGTGTGAGCGGTGCAGGGGTGGTGCCTGGTTCCCAGGCATGCCGTGGGGTGGGACTGCCATTTTTGGTGCTACACTGCATGTCCCCAGATCCACAACCAAGACAATGATCAGATGACATCACCTGCGTTCTCTCTGGGGTTCTTTCTCCCTCGTTTCCTTCAGGACAAGAGATGCCTCTTCCTCCTCCGTCCTCAGTTAATTCAAGGGTGATCAAAGGAATTCTGACCTGCTCAGAATCTGCAGGACCGGCCACTCCTGGACCAGAAGGCTCTGCATCCAGCCTGACACTGGTTCTATCAGAGCTGGTTACCTTCAGGTGCAGGGAACTCTCCAGGTCACTTGTGGAGTTTGGGGTGCTACTCATCGTGATGACTATCTTAATGGGCTCGTGCAGACTCAATGGTTCTCCAGGCTGGGAGGTATCAATGAGGGTCACTGCAACCTCGCCATCAGAGTCAACCACTTCCTGGTTCAAGGGCGGTTCCACCTGACCCGATGTTTGGGTCAGCTCCTCCTCCTCTGTGGGTTTGGCCAGGACAGTGTTGTGCTGACCGCAGCTGCTGCTCAGGCTGTCCTGAGGCAATCTGCTCTGTGACTGTGCCCTGGTGGGATCCTGGGGACAACTGGGGCACTGTGGAATCAGAGCAGAGTGCTCACTGCCCCACGGCTGGAAGGAGATGTCAGTTTCCAGTAAGTCATACTGGGACAGGGACAGATGTGGCAACTTCTTCAAGGCTCCAGTGTTCACCAGGCCACTCTCAGACCTGTGTCTGGCCGGGCGCTGGCCAGTGCCCCCCGGCTCTTTCCCTTTTCTTCCTGTGAGGATCTCTGTGGTAACTGGCTTCACTGGTCCTGCTGGTCTGGGAGTGGGTTCCGGGGTACGCCCCTGAGATGCAGGTAGGCTTTCTGACTTGATGCCAGGTGAGGTAGATGACACCACTGCCTCCGGTTGATCCTCTGACAGAACAACGCCTGAAATGAATGACAGGGGTGGGCATGGGACACGTTCGCCATGATGTCTAATGCTTCAGAGTGGAACATTGAAACCAAAACCAGCGGTAAATACTCCGACGCTTGTGTGTGTGTGTGTGTGTGTGTGTGTGTGTGTGTGTGTGTGTGTACTTGAGTGTGAGCACACGTGCCTGTACGTGGGCCCAAGGTCCATCTCAGCTGCCATTCTTTCAGACACCTTGTTCATTGAGTCAGGGGTCTCTCGCCAATCTGAAACTTACCCATTGAATGAGGGTGGCTGGCCGATGAGCTTCGGGGAGTCCCTGTCCCTGTCTCCTGAGTGCTGGGGTTGCAAGGATGTACCAGTACACCCAGTGTTTTTATGTGAGCTCTAGGGATGTGGCTTGGGTCCTCACGCTTACGAGGCAAGCCCTCTGCTTATGAGCCAGCCTAGCCCTGGTGCTTCCTCTATAAGAATGCCCATTCTCCTGGGCTCCCGAGAGGTCTGTATGACAACCATTACTCCCTCTTTCTTTCTTTTATTTTTCCCCCGTGCTGGGGCCTCAAGGGGCAGAAAAGTGTGGTCTAAATCATGTGCTCACTCGGGCCTTGTGGCTGGAAAGGGCTTGGTTCTGCTCTCTGTCACCTTCTCAGCTTGAGCAAGTTACATGAACCCTCTAGACCAGCGGTTCCCAGCCTAATGCTGCGATTCTTTAATACCATTTCTCATGTTGTGGTGACCCCTGGCCATAAAATTATTTCATTGCTTCTTCGTAACTGCTAATTTGCTGCTGTTATAAATCATTATGTAAACAGCTGATTTGCAGGATATCTGAAATGTGAACCCTATGGGGGTCAAGACCCACGGGTTGAGAAACACTGCAAAACCAAGAGAAACAACAGTGGTCAGCAGGTCGGACAAGCTCCTCCTTTGCTTTGGGGTTTACTTTGTGTGCCATGTGATGCTCTAAGTACCATCCTGGCCTTCGCCTGCTTGATGTCAGCAGCACTCGGTCCCCACTGTGACAATCAAAAAGCCTTCAGCATAGTCACATGTCCCATGGGAGCAGGGCCTCCAAGAAAGACTCACAGCTCTGACCCTTTGCACCTTCACCTCAGAGCTGGAAAAGCAGTTCAGTTAAGGGTGCTTAAAGCTTTTATAGGGGAGCCCAGTTCTGTTACCAGTATTCATATCAGGCAGCCCACAGCCAGTAACCCCAGCTCAAGGGGGTCTGGCGCCATCTTCTGGCCTTTGTACATACCCACACTCATTGTGTGAGCTTGTGTGCACACACAGAAATACACATATACACATGATTAAAAAATTGACTTTCCCGAGGATGTAGCTGTGATTAAATATCCAACAGAGACAATACTCTACCTTTGAGGTCTTCTACTGTCTCCTGTGCCGGCAATTCCTGTGGAAACAGGAAATAAACATCAATATAGGAGTCAGCCCACTACGCATTCCGCGCGGTTCATATAGCCGGCCACCACCCTTGTCCCCTCAGCAGCTGCCCAGTCTGTCTAACTGGTACATAGGCAAGGGACACCTCAGCATCTGTGCTTCTTAAGTGTTTATAAAATGGACTCTAAGACATGTCTAAGGACAGACAACCTCCCAAGATGGCTGCACTGTGACAGAAAGCTGGAGGATGCTAACAAGAAAGCTAACACCATAAGGAATACAGCGTAGCTGGCATGGATGGAGAACCGTGAAGCTACCCAGCAGGAACAGTGATATATTGTTTTTCCAAGAAGCAAGATCTAATGCAGAAAACCGTGGGGAAAGAGACAGAGTTTGCTCCAAGTGGGACAGGCTGACAATCTGATGACTTCACGGCTGATGCAGAAGAAAGGAAGAGATTTGCACCATGGCTCTCTGACAGGGATGACAACATGAGAAGCCATTGGTACCCTGGGAACACACAGGAGGTGAAGTCTGATGGTCCTAAGTACATGGGCCATTTCCACAGCATGAGAAGCACAGCAAACCAAAGGGACCACTGCAACTGCCCCCTCTGGATGCTCCATTCGGGGCGTGAACACCAACCAATGGCGAGGAACGCTGGGAGTGGACGCTCTGCCCTCGGGAGCTGCAGCGGAGGGGTGGTGTGGGCAGGCTCCCTCGAGGCTCCTCCTTCTTGGCGCTGTGAATCTGCCTGTTATTGCTGACCCAGGGTGAGAAAGAGCAGATGTTACCAGAGAGCCAGGCTCTTCAGTGTGCCTCCTTGCCATCCCAAACTGTTTCCCTCAGGTCTTTTTCTTATACACAAATCCTATTTTTAATAGCACATAAATTTTTCCCCTAACATTAGGAGAATTTATCTCTTCCCTCCCTCTCCCCCCTTCCCCCACCTCTGTGCGTGTGCAGGTGTGTGTGTTTGTACACATGTGTACCTGTGGAAGCCAGAGAGAGCTCAACCTGAAATATAGCTTGTTTGCCAGCTACCTTGTTTGTTGAAACAATGCCTGTCATTGGTCTGGAACTTGCTTATTTGGCAGGGTCGGTGGCCAGCAAACTGTACGGATCCCAACAATGGGATTATAAGACTACATCACCATGCCTGGCTTTTTACATGAATTCTGGGGATCAAGCCCAGGTCCTCATGTATCCTCCCCAGCCTGAGAGACACACCTTTAAACTATAAGAAAATGACACAGGCATGGTGACCTTGGGTGTCCTTCAAGCATTGACCTCTGAACCTCACTGTGCCATGTGTGATCTCTATAGCAAGGTACACTATCCTTCAAGATTCTTTGTTATACTCTGTAAACGTAAGTAACAAGATTAAATACTTAAGTAGAATAGTTAGCATTGTTAAGCCTAAGCCAAGTGAATTTTAGAGTTTAGTGTAAAGCTATATTGGTAGCCAGATAAAATATCCAGATTGCAAAAAAATAATTTTATTAAGGTTTAGCTTTAAATATAAGCAAAGTACAGAGACCCATGTCAGCCTGGGATGTTTGCCCTCATACGTAACTCATAAGCAGGAGGCAGCTTTTGCTCACTATGCACCCATAGATGACGCTGCACTCCCAACCCTCCTGCTGCCACCTTCCAAGTGCACACATCAGCATACAAGATTTCTGTAGTGCAGAGAATTGAGCCCAGGTTGCTGGGGATGCTAGGCAAGTGCCCCACAGAGTTAGATACAGCCCCGCCCCACAGAGCATCGTTTTAACCAGAACCGAATCCTTCCCGTTGGGAGTGGGCGCTTGTCTGGACAAGGTTACCTTGGGTTTTTGTGGCTGGCCATGCGCTGGTTGCTGGCCTCTCCCTCTGGTCTTCGCTTGTTCCTCTTTCGCGGGGACTGGCGCTGGATCACTTCTCCCTTATCGAACATGAGGTGCAGGCGGTAGCTGACGAGCTTGATGATGGCAAAGAGGATGGTCACAGAGCCGCAGTAGAACAGTGCAGTGAGGACGTTTGGAGGGAAAGCCTGCAGAGAGGAGAGGGAAAGGATGCTCATGCCTGCAGGCTTCTACTTTGTTTTAGACCTCAGCGCAATTCAACTATTTACTGAGCAAAAGTCAGGCAAGATTTCCAGTGTTCGGGAATTTTCTCCGGTTAGAATCTCCAAAGCAAAAGAGTTGTATTATCTATTTACCTGTGGTCTTTTTTGCTTCCCAGATTCTAATCAGTGACTTTGATGGCCAATGTTTCTACTAAGCTCTTTGGTTTTTATTTATATTATGCTTTATCACTGGATTTGGATTACTAAGCATGTTGCTATAAGTAACAGGATTCAGCCTTTACATAATGTATGCACCAATCCGCACATCAGTGTGCTGTTATTATGCGAATTAATAGGGCTGGGAACACAGATCAGAGGTAGAGCACTTGCCTAGTAGATGTGGGGCCCTAAGTTCAATTCCCAGAAGAAAGAAAGAAAGAAAGAAAGAAAGAAAGAAAGAAAGAAAGAAAGAAAGAAGGAAGGAAAGAAAGAAAGAAGAAAAAAACCAACCAAACTATTGAGGCTGGAGAGACGGCTCAGCCAGTAAAATGCTTGCTACGCAAACATGAGGACCTAAGTTCAATCCCCACACCTCTCATGAAAAAGCCAGGCAGTGCTAATCCCAGTGCTAAGAAGTCAGAAACAGGAGGACTCTGGGTACCCAACAAGTACTAAGATGCTAGCGTTTCTAATTTCCATTGCTATTCTTGCAGCCACCATCCACCCTGTATCCTTAAAACTATAACTGAATGTACTATTGCTTATTAATTTCCAAACCATAGACACTATTAACAATTCAGACACAGTTTTAAATGGAACAAGGAGCCACAGAGCAAGTGTTTTGTTTGGCAGGTGGGTAGATCAGCTGTGTCCGAACACAAGAAGGAAACTGTGGAGCAAGCCAGACAACTCGCCATGTTAGTGACTTTTCTCTCTGCTGCTCCCAAGTGCCTGACAAGAAGCGACTTCAGGGAGGGGCTCATTTTGGCTCACACTGTAAAGCATCAATTCTCAGCCTGTGGGTCATGACCCCTTTGTGGGGGTGGGGTCAAAGAACCCTTTTTCAACTATTGTCTAAGACTATCTGCATATCATATGTTTACATTATGACTCATAGCAGTAACAAAATTACAGTTATGAAGTAGCAACAGAAATAATTTTAAGGTTGGGGGTCACCACAACATGACGAGCTGTATTAAGGGGCCACGGCATTAGGAAGGTTGAGGAGCACAGTGTTAAGGTATACAGCCCAGGCTGGAGGGGGAAGCAAGGCAGCAGGCAGTTCCCATACAGGCAGACGTACGCTGGTGGGACTCCAGACCTCTCCAAATCTTGATGAAACAGGAAGCGGAGAGTGGACGTTAAGTGGAACTGGGCTATATGACCCCAAGGCCCACCCTCTGGGAAGCACTTCCTCCCGTGAGGCTTCATCTCCCAAAGGCTCCAGAACCTTCCCAAACAGTGCCATGGCTAGGAAGCATGCATTCCAACAAGAGAGCCTTAGTGACAGTTCACGTGCAAACCCCAGCAAACATTTCCTAATGAGAGGCCTTTTCAGGGGTTCCTGGAGGGTATCTCCTCTGGACAGACATTTGTCTTCTTTCCTGGTTATTAAGAACTGAGATGTAGTCTCTTATTTTAGAAACATGTTAACCAGACAAAGAAGAGCAATGGATATGTTTCAGCCTTTTTCTATTTTTTATTCTTTTCCCCCATTTTCCTTATGTGCATATGTGTGTGTGTGTGTGTGTGTGTGTGTGTGTACAACTGTATGTGTGTCTGGCATGCATGTTGTCATGTGTGTGGGAACTTAGGCACACGGGTGAATGTGCACATGGAGCCCTGAGGTGAGATCGGGAATCATTCTCCCCCTTATCCACTGAGGCAGGGTCTCGCAATCAAACCCAGAGCTCACAGGCATGGCTAATCTCACTTAACCAGCTCACTCTGGGATTCCCTGTCTGCTCTCTGAGGCTGGAATTACAGGTGGGCTGCCAAACCAACGCAATGTTCTATGTGGATTCTGGGCATCTAAACTCTGGTCCTCACATTTGCTCTTCAAGTACCTTAACTGCAGATCCAGTATTATGTCTGCCTTTTCTTTTAAGACAGTAAAGATTCGGGACATAGACACGCCATGCTAGATAAATTTTTATGTCAGAGAATAAAAGGACCAGAAGATTCTTAATGGCCTCCACAGACCAAAAAGTCTATATTTCTTTTCTATACTTAAGACAAATCAATAGCCATAAATACGATAAAGCCATTGTTGTTTGATCTGATGGTCTATAATTTATTTTTTCATGGGAAGGGATGAGGGGAAACTGGAAATGAATATGATGCTGAGTGGTGGAAGTAGAAGAAGGTGGGGGAAGGAAGAGAGCTGGCACTGAAGAAAAAAGATTGTGACGAACAGAGGTGAGAGACTGCCTGCCTGAAGGAATGAGCATCTCAGACACCATGGGCCTGAGAACTTTCATGCTAGCTGCTGTCCAAGAGCAGAGAGGCCAAGAGCTCAAGCATGCGCCCTTGTATTAGCTGGACATCCTAATGCTGGAGGTGCACTTGGGAGCTGCTATACTAATGGGTGCCACCTGCTCCTGCTCACTGCTTTGAGAAGCTGAAGATGACCTGAGCTGCTGGGATGCTGGGACCGCTTGTGGTTAAATCCCAGAACAAGTGTCGGGCTGCTAACGCCTAGAGTAATAGGCTTCTGAAGATCTCAGAGCTTGAGATGTGAGCTTCTGGGTCTTCCAGTCCAGCCCTGGGGGACCCAAGATTCCCAGTGACCAAATTGTATCTCCTTGCATACTAAGAGTCCCAATCCGGGTATAGAGTAGAAGAGCCCTGGGAAGATGACTGGTTACCGATGAGCATCAGAAGCAATGCTGATGGGAAAGGATGAAGGTGCCTGCCACCCACGCATGAGGACCTGGGTGGAAACCCCTAGAATTCATACAGGTAACAGTGTATGCTTGCAATCCCAGATCTGGAGAGATGGTGGCAGAAGGACTTCTGGAACTTACTAGCCATCTAGCCTAGTGGAATTGGGGAACTCCAGGTTCAGAGAGACTTTGTCTCAAAATCTAAGATGGGGAGCAATTGAAGTAGACACCCTATGTCAAAAGTTGGCTTATACACAGTCATGGGCCATATGTATATATCACACAGACACACAAGTGTTTCTATGAGCCGGGAAGTGGTAGCATATACCTTTAATCCCAGCACTTAAGAGGCAGAGGCAGACAGATTTCTGTGAGTTCAAGGCCAGCCTGGTCTACAGAGTGAGTGCCAGGAAGGCTCCAAAGTTACACACAGAAACTCTGTCTCGAAAAAACAAGCAAGCAAACAAAATATTTCTATGTAGTCAACAGTAACAAACAGAACAGGGCTCTAGCCAGCAAAGGTAAGAGAACGCTCTCTTTAGCAGAAGCCTACCAGCTGAGAAAGCCTGGAAGAACCAAGGTGCAAAGTCTGCACATTGTGACTACTATTGTGCTAAGTATTTTAAGCAAGAGTACAGCAGCCACTGAGTTTAAAACTGATGGCAATGAAATCTGTATATTTCAGTTCACCTATTGCTAAGTGCAGAAAGGGGATACGTACTTCAAAGTGCAGAAACTTAGCGGACGCCACACTGATCAGTGGCCACAGTCAACAGCAGCACTAATGGGAGTGGAGGTGAGATAACAAGCCACGCCCCCGATATGCTTCAGGAGGGCACAGCCTTTTCAATATTGCCTTCTCCAAACTCCTAGTCACAATGTAACCCCCAGAAAACAGAGAGATACAAATTCAGAAACACTGTACAAAACAGCTTTAAATGCTCCAGAAAGCAAAAGAGGTTGAGGACCCTCTAGAGTAAAGGTGAATCAAGGACCTAGAAGCCTTGCAAGATCCTTGAATAAATCTTAGATTCAGAAAAAGCCAGACACCCTCCTGCATAGGACACGACGGAGAAAAGCTGCCCAGAAAGCACACATTCAACACTAGCATCCTATCAATCGGTCTCTTCTCGTGAGGATGGTGTGGGTGACTCATTCCTCTCACGCGACACGGTGCTCTTGTTATGCAGGCAGTGTCTAGCGGGCCATCACTTATTTTGAAACAGTATAACACATTTTTATTGTGTAAATACATAAAGTCAGCTGTGGAGTAAACACCTGAAACTTGTGATGGTGAATCTTGGTTGTCAATGTCCCGGAATCTAGAATCACACAAAGGCAAGTCCCTGGGCATGTCTGTAAAGGGGTTTCCAGACTGAGCTAATTCAGGGTGGAAAACTCATCCTGAATATGGATGGCACCACGCCAGGGGCTGGGGTCTCAAACTGAATAAAAAAGAAATGAGCTGAGCACTGTCATTCATCTGCCTCTGCTTCCTGACTGAGGATAATGGGACCAACCTCCTGTCACCAAGCCTTTCCCGCCGCGAACTCATGTATCTCCTCTGCTTTGAGATTACATCCAAAAGACCAGCTGTTCAGACACATCTTCCTACCACCTCAGTCTAATAAGCTGGTAAGACCAGGTCCAAGCCAGACCAATCCAGACAAGATTTCTCATATACTGTCTCACTGAACTCCACTGCACCCACAAACTGGTTCTAGTGGCCCATAAGATAGCTCAGTGTACCCACTGCTACCAAGCCTTATTACCATAACCACCCCCAAATACACACATGCACATTACACAACACACACCTCAACTCCCACACCACACACACACATCACACACACCACCACCACACACATCACACACGCATGTATCACACTCAGAGCATACCACACCACACATACCACACACACACACTCACACCCCACCATCACCACCCCCAAATACACATATGCACCATACACAAGACACACAACACACACCTCAACCCCCACACCACACACAGACACACACATCACACACACATGTATCACACTCAGAGCATACCACACCACACATACCACACACACACCACATGCACCTCAACCCCCAAACCACACACACACATGCACCACACATAAACACTACACACATGCACACAACATACACACACCACCACACAACACAGCATATGAACACACACACCACACCACAGCACACATACACACACACCACACACATCACCACTGCCCACAGATAAATAAAATGTAAAGATAAAGCCGTGATTGTATTTTTCCTCCTTTTTTTTTAAAGTTGAGAAAATGGCAAGTCAGAGTGAGCTAACTTCTTCCAAGCTTCCAGAACTGGGAAAAACTGGAACCAGAGTTCAATTGAGGCAGTCTGTCGTCCGAACCACAGCTCTGGAGAAACTGCCAGGAAAGGAGCCAGAGCCCAGGGATGCCAAGCCACCAGGCATCTCAAATGTCAGACTCGGAACCTGTCAGCCATGCAAACCCATTGAAGATTTTGTGGAGGACACGATCGCAGGCTGTTGAGGGATGAAGTCCTTCACAGGCACCTCTGACCTGACTCCTAGCTCAACTTAGCGGCAGGCAGTTTGTTAAAGAAGTTTCACCATGGCTTCAACTACCTATGTGTCTGTCTGACCTATGAAGGTCATCTATGTAATCTCTCAGCAAGCGTTCGCTAGCACCTTCATGGTGTCCATCCCGGAGGAGGAGGTATCACACTGCTCTGGCATACGATATACAACTTTACCCACTCACTCCTGGTCCCCCTCCCCCAGACTTCTATACACCATGGTGTGGGAATTGCAAAGTAATTGATGGTAGAATCCGCCTTCTTAAAGCAAAACAGGAAGCAAAGAGAGGAGAAAAACCAACAACAAACAACTGAAATCAGGTCGCCTGGGAAAACTCATATTGCCTGTTCATTGTGACTCTGCACAACACGTTATAGCAGATATCATCCCCAGCCATGAGGCCTAGGGTTGGGTACCCACAAGCCAGTCTCAACAGTTCCCACCAGCAGGGCCTGACTCATCCAGACAGACTGCATCAATTCTTAATGAGCCTACAGTCCCCCAAGTCCTAGGTACTTCTTCCCTGTGACTCCCTGGTGTCCTGCAGGATTGCTGTTCCAATCCCCCACATTTTTCAGTCCCTATTTCTCAAAAGTCACTGTCCCATTCCCAGACCAGGTCTAGTCTCTGACTCCCTGTCCCCTTCTTTTTCCTTCATAACCTTTCTCCTTCTTCTGTTTTGTTCTCTCTACCTCATTCATCTCCTTCCTTCTCTCTCTTTTCCTCCTCTCTTCCTCTTATTAATCTTCCTTCCCTCCTTTTCTTCCTCCTCCTTAATCCCTTCCTGTTTCTCCTCTCCCCCGCGCCCCCATCCATTCCTAAGCTGGGAACTCACCAGGTGCAGAGTCAGAGGCAGCAGCAGCAGGAACAGCCACAGGTAGAGGTGGCAGCTGTTGGTGAATTTGCTATGCTCGGGGTCGTGGTACCAGCCCCCTGTGAGTGCGGCCCACACGCCCTGCCTGAGCAGCTGCAACACCTGAGACGCCATGCCCGCAGAGTCGGACAGGGACGGTGCGTGCCCTGGGGCTCAGCACCTTGGGAGCTCAGTACGGTGCTGTACTCGGGTGTGCTCCAGTCGTGCCCCCTCCCCCGCCGCCTCCACCCAACCCCCGGCAGACGCTGGGCAGCGCGGACCGGTACAGCGCGGTGCTGGAGCCGGCCAATGTTGCCGGGCAGGTGCGCGCCATGTCCAAGGGAAGGAGGATTTTCCCATCATGCTTCGCGACGCCTGCTCAAGGATGCTCCCGCGGCTCCGCCCTTCAGAGGAAGCTCGATCCCGCCCTCTCCTTTCCTGGTGGCTGGGGCTCCACCTGGCTTTCTCTCTGAGACTCCCAGGAGTGAGTTTGCTAGTTGTGAGGACCAAGAATGTTCCCGTGTGAGAGACACAGACAGGAAACCCCTTGGCTTTTGTTTTTGTTTTGCCACCCGCATCAAAAGGTTTGTCTAACCTCAAGGCCCAGACTTGCAGAACTCCAAGCAATTTCCTCTGAGTTCCACATGCGGGGCTTTGGTCCCTGTAACCTTGCCTGGCGATAGACCAGAGGTCTGAAGTTTTATGCTCCATCTGATCGGCTCCCACTGATAGTGTCTCCACTCTGGCTTTTCTCCTTCACCCCCAACTGGGCGCACAGAGACGACAACCGTCTTTCTGAAATAATCTTTGGAGTTTCAATTAGTCAGTGGTGTTTTTATTTTGCATTGCTTAATTTTATTCTCTCTCTGTAGACTGAAGAGGCTTGGAAGCTATTATATGGCTCAGACTGGCCTGAAATGTTATTGCAGTCCTCCAGGGTACTGAGATTACAAGCGTGAGCAACTGCATCTAGTTCTCCGTCTTTTTATATATTTCCTGAACATTATCTGGGATAGTTAGTAATCTACCATTTCTTCTAGGAGGAAAGACGAAAGGGGGGGGGGGGGAAGAGAGGGAAGAGAAGGAGAAAAGCAGAGTTTTATGTGTGGCGCTAGGTGGCGCTAGATCGCTGCTAGAATAGAGTAAAGCCTATAGGTATTGCCAAACAGGCGAGGATTAATAACCAGGGCAAATTCGGTATAGCAGAAAGCTTGTTTGCAAAACTACGGCTCTGATTTCCACTTAAGTTTGTTCATGTATCACATAGGTCAGTGAGTATTCTGTGTGTCTTGTGGTGAATATTATTGTTTATTTTAGGTCTTGCATTTTCTTAATTTTCTATACAATGAGGGTTTGAAGCTCAGGAGAGAAATAATGGAAGGAAGATTCTGAGTCTCAATCGAATAAGTTTTAAAGAAATAAGAAAAAAACTTTAAATACTAAAATAATGTGCCATGACCTCCAACTCAAAATGAGATAAAAACCAAACGGCCCCGTAAGGGAAGCTGCTAAGCAGGCAGGTGCTAACAAAGATAGACGTTGTTTGAATGTTGCTCCCTTTGCCCTGACAGCCGTTTAAACGGCTAGTCCTCACAACTAGCAAACTGCCTAATGGAAGTCCTGAGATGTGAAATGCAGGCTTCTCCGCGGAGCCTCAGAGTTCAGACTCTGTAGGTTCTGCTCCAGGGTATCCGACGCCCTCTTCTGACCTGCAAGGGCACTGGGCATGGGCACATCAGTGCAGTCAGGACACCTTTATACATAAAATAAAAATAAATACGTTTTTATTTTAAAAAATACTGTCATATTCAGTTACGAGGCATTTACCAACAGCCACTGAATCTGTGCTCTGAGGAAAGAAACGATGTGTGTGTGTGTGTGTGTGTGCACGCGCGCGTGCATGTGTGTGTGAATATCTGTGCCTCTTAGCTGTTCCTTTTAGCAAATTATACAGAGAAGAAAGAATTAGTTTCAAAGCGAAATACTGGACCCTTGATGGCCTCTGAGTGCTTAAGCTGACTCCATGGCCTGTGTCCCTCCTCTCACACCGGAAGGGACGACAATATAAATGAGCACATGACTATCATGTTGGGTTACCAAAGTGTGTGGGATCCTTTGTAACGGCAACTCAGTCTTGTTCTGTGAGTACACGAAGCAGCGAGAATAAAGCAGACTTTGACATCAAGAAGTAATCAAGACAACAAACCTAAGGAAAGCAGTGGGGAGGCTTTAATGAGTGTGAATTAACACACCGGAGAGGAGGCAACCCCTCGGATACAAAGAGTAAACACACTGGCTAGTGTGTGTCCTCGAGGTGTTGGGGCCATAAAATAAGTAAATCAATAGCTAACCTCAGCAGAGATGGGGGAGCCATGAATACACTGGGATGGGGGCTGGGTAAAGCAAATGGAAAAAGGACAGAAGACAAAAGGCACATGGAAACAAAAACTGCAAATATGTAATTAACTGAAAGGCAATAGTACTCTCCGGAAGCGTCTTGAAGACACCCTAGCTGAAAAGGGAGGTGTGGGATGGAGACAGGGCTCAGCAGTTGAGAGCACTTCCTGTTCTTTCAGAGTACCCACATGGTGGCTCACAACCCTCTGTAAGTCCAACTCCAGGGGATCAGACGCCTTCTTCTGGCCTCTGAGGGCACTGTACATCCATGTGCATGCACACACATGGAGAAAGAAAATTAAATCAAATACTCTTAGAAGGAAAATGCTAAAGGATTCTCTATGTTTTTTAAAAAGTATATGCCAGGTGTGGTTGGGCATGTTTAATTACAGAAGGCAGAGGCAAGCGAATCTCTATAAATGCAAGGCTAGCCTGATCTACACAGTGAGCTCTAGAACACTCAGAACTACATAGATAGAGAGACCCAGAGACCCGGTTTCAAAAAACAATATGTATGTGTATATATGTAAAGTATTCTATAAATGTTATATATTTGTAAAAATTTGTCTCTCATGTGCAGTTTCATCTGTTCTTGGAGAGATAAAATTAAACTCTGAAGCAAGAAAGCAGATGGCCAGGGAAGGTGGGGAGGAAATTAACTTTTTTACGGATAGCCTCTTAAAAACATGTTTTTTCTCATATTTTTCATACTTACAATATATATGAAAAAATGAAGTTGTATTTATGCTTAGATATCCTGGGATCCTTTGAGGTAGATCCTACACACATCTTTTAATTCTAAAATGAGAAGATGAAGAAAGGTGATAAAGAGAACCATAAGCAAACAGGAGCGAGCCAACTATTTCAGAGGCCAATTTGAAATCAACCCAGTGGAAAAGCAAGTTCCCAGTACTCAGGTTAATAATAAGGAGAATTTAGCTGTTGGATAAATGAGAGTGGGACTCACATGTCACCTGTTAAACGACCCCAGCATGTGCTAACATTTGAATATATTTAATTTTAAATCTTGGGTAGTAAGGCTGCAAGTTTTGAAAGACAGATTTACTGTTTTTATAGATCAAAAAATTTGTTCAAAAATAATTGACAAAAACACCCCTTGCAAACAGCACTAATTAGAACTGTCTGTTGACTTTGCTCTGTTTCCTGAAGGAGGACCACAAAGACTGACAAAGGACCATTGGTGAAGTGACAGCCACCAAGCAGACAAGCATATATTTAAAAATATTCATTTATGTAACTTCACGTGTTCATGTGTTTGCCTACGTGTATGTGTGTATGTCAGTGCACCGTGTGCACGCAGGAGCCTGTGGAGGTCAGAGGACTCATCAGATGCCCTGGAGCTGGAGTTACAGGCACTTGTGAGCCACTGTGTGGGTGCTGGGAACTGTACTTGGGCCCTTGTGAGAGCAATCATTTTTCTTAACTACTGAGTCATCTCTCCATTCTTGGAGCAAACAATTATAAACAGTGGTTGCATGTCTAGCGTGTATCACTATTTTTCCAGTATTTCACACTCCTTATGCCTACGGGATGATAAAGACAACCATGAATTAACAATAACATCCAGAAGAAAATCAAGAAGGCCAATAAAGCTGATGACTACAAATATGACGACCACAAAACTGACCATCACAAAGTTGTCTGACATAATGCTAAACACCATAGCAGAGTCATACAGCTGAGTCACACCAGGTGTGCTCCCAGGGTAGATTCACACAGCTGAGTCACACCAGGTGTGCTCCCGGGGTAGATTCACACAGCTGAGTCACACCAGGTGTGCTCCCGGGGTAGATTCACACAGCTGAGTCACACCAGGTGTGCTCCCAGGGTAGAGTCATACAGCTGAGTCACACCAGGTGTGCTCCCAGGGTAGATTCACACAGCTGAGTCACACCAGGTGTGCTCCCGGGGTAGATTCACACAGCTGAGTTACACCAGGTGTGCTCCCGGGGTAGATTCACACAGCTGAGTCACACCAGGTGTGCTCCCGGGGTAGATTCACACAGCTGAGTCACACCAGGTGTGCTCCCGGGGTAGATTCACACAGCTGAGTCACACCAGGTGTGCTCCCGGGGTAGATTCACACAGCTGAGTTACACCAGGTGTGCTCCCGGGGTAGATTCACACAGCTGAGTCACACCAGGTGTGCTCCCAGGGTAGATTCACACAGCTGAGTCACACCAGGTGTGCTCCCGGGGTAGATTCACACAGCTGAGTTACACCAGGTGTGCCCCCATGTTGATTGCCTCGGCGGGTTACTTAGTCTAGGGTTAGTAACCCACCTAGCAGTTCAGTTATTCCAGGGTCACAGAGAGGCACCACCTGGAAGATAAATGGGCTAGGAAAGAGGAAGAAGGCCATGCAAAGTTTGTCAGAGCCTCCATTTATTAGAGATGGGTTACAGCTTTTATAGGGTAAAGAGTTGGGGGATGGGCACAGGGGCCTGGGCTCTTGCCACATGGTTCACGTTGGTCACATGGTCCGAGTTGGTCACGTAGGCAGGAGGTTATCTTCGGTCAGGTCACTGTATGCCAAGAAGTCACCAGTCGACACACCTAGATCTTTAGATAGTTTGGAATGCGGGGTGGGTTCCGCTAACAGATAGCTCTTATTAACAGCCAATTTGGGTGTGGGGTAGGCTTTGATTCCTAACACAATTAGGGGTGTGGGGTTCTCTGCAGACTCCCCAGGGTGATGGTTCCTGTAATGATTTTAGGAGGAAATTGGCTCCTGACACCCCCATTTATTGCAAGGGATGGAAAGGTCAACTGGGCTCCCTGCAGAGTTCTAAAGAAATGCCAGGTATTAGTTTAAAAGATGGAGAAAAACATGGCTGCGTAGATAAACCTTGCATCACAACAAATGTTGTATGTAGGAGTTAAAAAACAGTGCTTGGAATTTGAGCATTTCTCGGATAGTGTCCAAAGGGTTGTATATGTGTTCTCACTAATCCCCACAGTCAGCATCTGCTTGAGGGGAGGGTATGCTCACAGCCTCCTTTTGTTTGCTGAGTCAGGTTCTCATGTAGCCCAGGCTGGCCTCAAACTATCTGTATAGCCAAGGATGACCCTGGACTGTTGCTCTTCTTTCTTCTACCTCTTGAGTACTAGGGTTACAGGCATGAGCTGGTGTGCCTGGCTTATGCAGTGCTGGGGATCACACCAGGACTTCCAGAAGCCAGGAGAGTATTCCGCCAACTGAGCCACATACTCAGCTCTCCTGCCTCTGTCTGCAAATCGATTTAAAACAAAAGCTGAAGCTCTCTAAAAACGTCTGTAGTTTGACCATTGCTGCATCTAGTTTAAGGAATCCACACCCTTCTCAAAGATCTGATATTCGGGGAAAACCCTCATTTTCACAAAGTGTGTGAGAAAAACGCACCAGACAGCAAAACTATTCAAAACAGAAGCATTAGCAAAATAGGGAGAGTGCCCAGTCTTTTGGAACTCAATAAAAAATAAAGCAAACCATACAAAGCCCATCTTCGTAGAGTCAGCCCTCCACCTCTCTCTCTCTCTCTCTCTCTCTCTCTCTCTCTCTCTCTCTCTCTCTCTCTCTCTCTCTCTCGCGCGCACACACACACACACACACACACACACACACACACACACATTTTTGTTCTCTGTGACTTCAGGTTAGTTAGTACCTGCAGCAAGTTGTAAAGAATCAGTCATTATGTTTGAAAAGAGTCAAGGACATTCTAAAAAAATGCAACAAAAATTGAAGGATCAGTTGGCAGGTGGACGGACTGGTGCCAGATTGGAGCCCAAGGTCATGGGTACTGTGGTCTGTGCCTGAAGGGATATCAGCTAGGATGGAAGGATGGCCTTGGCTTTCTGGATGCCCTCAGCCTTCCACAATGTAGCGGTTTAATGAAGTGGTCCATTGTTCCTTTCCCCAGCCCGGTAATAATCTGTAACTACAAGGCTCTCTATCTTTAGGACTGAAGCTTGGCCCCAGAGATTAAAGTAGCAGAAATCTTACAACTCAGGATGACTGTGTCTCAGGCAGAGCGCCAGCTGAAACGGAGAATAAACAGTAACCGGATCCACAGTCCGCACGCACACAGCAGTAGATGCCAGTAACTAGCTGCTGTTATTGTTATTTTTATTAATTTAACTCCACATCTTTAAATAGCGAGAATGGAGACAGGGGAGGGGGCAAGAGTTCCTGTTAAACTGCAATCTCTTAAGGCATTAGAAAAGCACCATGCTGCTTCACAATTAGCTTCTAAGAAACTGAGACCTCCGGAAAACAGCCTTATCTAAACACGCCCTTGAAGAGCTGACTGTCTCAAGTCTTGCCTTCTGCACGAGGCTACCCTCACTCTGCCCATGCTTTTGAAGATTCCCACTGTCTCCCCATCATGCCACCTCTCTAACTATTCTTGACCCATCATTCTCTGATGTCTTTCCTATGTTTAAGCCAGACGTGATGGCAAACGTCTAGAATCCCAGTACTTAGGAAAGTGGAGGAACAAAGATCAGGAGTTCAAGGCCAGTCATGACAAGTTTGTGGCTAGCCTGAGATGCATGAGAAACATGAGAAAAGGAGAAGAGAGAAGACAAGAGAAGAGGAGAGGAGAGGAGAGGAGAGGAGAGGAGAGGAGAGGAGAGGAGAGAAGGGGAAGGGGAGGGCAGAGGAGGGGAGAGGAGAGAAGAGGCAAACCTGTGAAACAGGTTTTCAGTCCTCAAGGAGTCATTTCCCTGACTTCTGGCAGAAGGCTCTCCAACATACATATACTTGTGGTATCTGTCAGCATGTCAAACCCATGTTGGCCTCCAGGCTCCCTCAGTATCACAAGTACCTGTTACACACTTCACAGTCTATACTGGCGTTCTAGACCTTCTCAACCCCTCTTCTACGCTCCCCTAAGGTACTTGTCTTCTGTGTAATCCACATAATCTGTCCATAGGATGGGCGCTCTCTCTCTTTCTCCCATATCTGATTCCCCCTCCCTTTCTCGCCATCCTCCCCCCTTTCTCGCTATCCTGTCTCTCTCACTGTGCTTTTAGTCTCTGTCTTTTGCTATCTTGGTGTCTTCATTTTTCTCTCCCACTTTCCCAAGCCCTGGCCATGTCCAGTCTGCTTTCTTTCTCTCTGCTCTGGACTCTTCCAGATCCCTCTGGATAATTCTTTTCTCTTATTAACAATTTAAAAAACCTTTCTGTTAATAATGGAGAGGTCATGTCAACAGTTTCTTTACTTTGCCCCCGGCATACAGCCCACACGCATGTGTGTGCACGCACACACACACACACACACAACACAGACACACACACACACACACACACACACACACACACACACACACACACACACAGATGAGACCCAAGGTGGGCAATGACAACTGGTGTTTCTGAATTTCCAAACTCTCTCTCAACATCCCTTTTGTCTTGAAGCTAGGCATAGGACTCAGCAAAGGCAATCTCACTAAACTGTCACCTGCCTGCAGTTCTGTTTTCTGAATAGAAATAGAAAAGGGGAAATGGGTGTTGTATATAAGTAAACATCAGGAAAAACATTTTTTCTATCCCTCGCATATTTTTTTTCAGATTAAAAATTTAAATTGCAGTCAGGTGGTGGTGGTGCATGTCTTTAATCCCAGCCCTTGGGAGGCAGAGGCGGGCAGAACTCTGTGAGTTCAAGGCCAGCCTGGTCTACAGAGCAAGTTCCAGGACAGGCTCCAAATCTACATAAAAAAACCCTGTCTTAAAAACCCAAAATAAATAAACTAGATTAAATAAATTAAATTACATTTGGAGGATGTGTGTGTGCAAATATGCACATGAAACATGTCCACATGTGTGGGCAGAGGACAACCTGTGGGGTCAGTTTTCCCTTCTGCCAGGTAGACCCAGACACGGGCCATTATGCTGAGCCATCTTACCGGGCCATATTTTCTAGATTTGCAAACACTCCCTCCTGCCCCCAGGTCTTGAGGAAATACTTTTCCTTGGCCCTCTTTGGCTTCCAGTCTCTCCTGGAGTTCAAATGCAGACTCAGTCTTAAGGTCCTCTATGCTCTGGTTCCCTTCCTTGGCTCTTCCAGGCCAGCATCTGTCCCTGTTGTTGGCATCAGGGCTGGCAACAGCGTGCTGCCAGGTTGCTCCTGTTCGTGTTCTTTTTCCATCTCTCATCTGCCCCATGCCCGCCGACAACCTGTTAGAAACCCCTGCTTTGAGAGTGGTCTGCTCTCCTGGGATGTCAGTGCTGACTCTCCTGTGGCTAGGGGCTCAGGGCAGGTCCACACATGTGTGAACCCCCTTGTCACTGACACCCAGTCTTTCATTGCTTTGCGACCTGGGTTGATCGTGTCTCTGTCTTTTTTGTTTGTTTGTTTCTCTGTGTTTTCTGCCAAACATTTCTAATCCACACGCCCCTCCCCTGGAACATACGAACCCGTCGAGGCTAGACCCCAACAGGAAGCCATCTCATCCTCTGGAAGATCAGCCAGGGCTCTTAACAGCTGAACCATCATCCTCCCCACCCCATAGAAGTTGAGATTTTATTTATTTTTTAATAATATTCATTCATTTATTTATTATGTATACAATATTCTGTCTGTGTGTATGCCTGCAGGCCAGAAGAGGGCACCAGACCCCATTATAGATGGTTGTGAGCCACCATGTGGTTGCTGGGAATTGAACTCAGGACCTTTGGAAGAGCAGGCAATGCTCTTAACCTCTGAGCCATCTCTGCAGCCCAGAAGTTGAGATTTTAGATGTTAAACTTTCCCTCCTCACTGGCAACATTCTCTCTTCTTCCTCTTGTAGGACGCTGGCTCCTCTCTGAGTAGAGAGGCATTCCACAACAGAGAAGTTCTTAGCTGTCATGATTCATGGAGTCGCTATCAGACAGGAAAGGACGTGGAAAGAGGCTGTGGAGGAGGGTGACGTCGCTTCTCAGCCTGCACCCCCAAGTCTTTTTATGGAAGCCTTCGCCACCAGACGTCTGTCCTGCTGCTTGTACTTTATCCCTGTGTCCGTGCCGTTTCCACAACCCTTTTCTTTCAGGGTGGTTCGCTGTAGCTTAATCACACAAGTTCTGACTTCGTTGCTTGTGGGTGAAAATCCCTATTGCTTGTCAGAGGCAGAAGGCAGTTGTGGTATAAATATTAGAAAAACAGAAAAGTTAGGGCTGAAGAGATGGCTCAGCGGGTAAAGAGTGCTTGCTGTAAAAACACAAATCCTTCAGTTTGGATTCCCAGGACCTAGATAAAAGTCAGGTGTAACCCCCTCTGGGACACTAGTGTAACATAGGGAGATGAGAGCATCCCTGGGTTTGCTGACGGCCAACCTAGCTCCAGGTTCAGTGAGAGATTTTATCTTACAGGCATAGGATGGAGAAAGGTGATGTCAGATGCTCTCTTCCAGTCTCTGCACCTGGGTGCATGCATGAGCACACACATGTGCTCACATGCGTGCACACACAAATTACATATATATATCAGAAAAGTTAGAAAATGTGTTTGTGAAGGGGGTCCTGGCAGACATTGCTGAACTATGCTGCTGGCACACACTCCCAATCCCAGCGTTCAGGAGGCCGAGGCTGGAGTACTGCTGTGACTCCCAACCTTCTGAAGTGTGTACAAGGCCAGTAGGCTCTACGTGACAAAACCCTGCCTCAAAGAGGGACTGTTAATATTGATATCAACCACTACTAGAGAATGGTTATGCAGCAAGCACCCTCTGAGGAAAACACCTCTTACCGCCACTAACATTTTACATATGAGTAAATTCAGACGCTGAAAAACAAACAAGCAGGCAAACCAAACAAAGCAGGAAGCTCAGAAACCGAACAAACCACCTTATGCACTTTAGAATTGAGGCTCATCCTTCTTTGTCACTAGTCAGGGCCCTCAGGTTTAGCACATTTTGCTCTGATTTCTCAGGATAATTTTGCAACTGTATTCTCTATTTGTTTTAAGCTTCATCGGTTGCTGCACCTAGACAGCCTGAAGCTCACAGGGGGCCGCCAAGGAAAGGAAAGGTGTGGTGGAGGAGAAAGTTTATTATAAATATGTGGGAAAACATAGCCAGAGGCAGAGACATTTGGGAGCATCCAGAATGGACACGACCAGACTGAACTGGGCCATGCAGGAGAGAGAAAAGAAAGGGGGTGGGCGCGGGGATCCGGTGCAGCAGCCAGGAGGCTGAAGGTACAAAATGTCTGGATTATATAGGGAAGAGTAGCCAGGCCCCTGGGCTAGAGAGTTCGGAGTAGGAAGTGGGGCCGGCAATCCGGGAGGATCCTGTAACAGGTAGGGACTGAGGGATGTCAGGAGAACCTGACGGCCACTGTTCGCTTTGACATGTTAAGCAGGCACCTCAGCAGCTAGTCTCGGGTTTGAAATTTAACAATAGCCTACATCGGAGCTGGTGGGTGCACTGTGCTAGGCGCGACCTAGAGATCCCTGACATCGGAGCGCTGCAGGAGCAGGGACGCATCAGTTTTCGGAGTTATGCCACTGTGGCTCGCCGCCCTCAGGCGTCTAGAGAATTTCCGTGCCCGCAGCCTGGTGAGATCAAGCACTCCTGGGCCAGGGACGAGCGTCTTTTGCTGGGATGATCTGTCACCTTACATCTAGAGCACAAGGGTACTCTTCGCTTCATCTTCCTTTACACGGCGGAGTCCAACCGTCTTCATGCACTAAGATCTCTTTAACTTTCCGGAAAGCTCTAAGAGGGCCCAGGCTTGCTCCGCCCTCCGGGCCGCGTGAGCGCGGCAGTCCGGGGACGCTGAAGGGCGGGCTCAGAAGAGGACACAAACGGGCGTGAAAAGAAAGACAGTCTGGGGGCGGGGTCAGAATGGGTCTAGAAAGCAGGTGTGGGCCCTGCAGGGCTGTAGAGGGGACCCAGTGACCTGGAGGATTGGTGGGTTCACTTTGAGTAAAGGGCTGGGAGTGGGTTGGGCAGATCCTGGAGACAGTCACTCGCCGGCCGTGTCCGGAGCCCTAGAGGACCTGTAGAAGTTGGCCCCGGGGTGGGGATTCAGGGTTACTCATGAGTGGAGGGAAGGGCCAAGAAGGCTGGCACCAGGACGAGGTAAATAGACCTTGAGGTGTGGCTCCAGGAGCACCAATGAACGTGGAGAATGAACTTTGAAAGGGTGGGCACCAGGGAGGGGCTAATGACCTGGAGGGATGGATCCAGGGGCACCAATGAACTTGGAGAATGCAATTGGAAAGGAAGGGCGGGCACCCGGGGTGGAACCAGGGAAGTCTGGAGCGAGGACCGGGTCCCAGAGAGCAGAATTGCTGGGGCAGAAGTGTCCACTTGGCGGAATGGACAGACAGAGGGCGTGTCAGATCGAGGAGGCGGGTTCAGGTCAGGCTCCTGGGCTAGTTCCTGAGGCTAAAGAACCCGGAGGGCGGGACTAATGAACCTGGAGGGTGGACACCCGGGGTAACGAACTCGGCAGGGACAGGACTGGTGCCAGGGGAACCTGGAAGACCTAGTGGCCGAGGAGGCGGGGCCGAGGGAGTGACTACTAGGGAGCGCGCGGGAGTCCACGACAGGCTCAGCACCCGGCGTCTGCGCCAGAGGCACAAGCAAGAGCTAGCCAAACAAGAGCCCTCGGGCAGTGGGCGTGACCTCTGTTGTCCCGCTCAATCTCTGCACCCCTTTCCTGTTGGTTTGGACGGATGAAGCGCACTTTTGGAGACCGGGGAAGCTGAGGTGGTGGCTACGGCACTTGCTCCTCTAGCGACCTCTCAGTCACCCCTATGGAGCTGCCTGGAACCGAGGGAACGGCAGATACACCACGGTCCCCAACACGGGGTGACTCGGGGTGCTCCTCCTCCGGGATGTGGGCCGCACTTTACGACTACGATGCGCGCGGCGAGGACGAGCTGAGCCTGAGGCGCGGCCAGCTGGTGGAGGTGCTGTCCCAGGACGCCGCGGTGTCAGGCGACGAGGGCTGGTGGGCCGGCCAAGTGCAGAGGCGCCTGGGCATCTTTCCCGCCAGCTACGTGGCGCCGTGTGGCCAGGTGCCGCCGCCTGCGTCGCCCCCGCCGCGGCCCTGCTCACCGGTGCATGTGGACTTCGAGCGTCTGGAGCTCAAGGAACTGATTGGTGCCGGCGGCTTCGGCCAGGTGTACCGCGCCACTTGGCAGGGCCAGGAGGTGGCGGTGAAGGCGGCACGTCGGGACCCTGAGCAGGACGCGGCGGCGGCGGCCGAGAGCGTTCGGCGGGAGGCGCGGCTCTTCGCCATGCTGCGGCACCCCAACATCATCCAGCTGCGGGGTGTGTGCCTACGGCAGCCGCACCTCTGCCTGGTGCTAGAGTTCGCGCGCGGCGGGGCGCTCAACCGGGCGTTGGCAGCCGCCGCACAGGATCCCCGCGCGCCAGGCCCGCGTCGCGCACTCCGCATCCCCCCGCACGTGCTGGTCAACTGGGCAGTGCAGATCGCCCGCGGTATGCTCTACCTGCACGAGGAAGCGGTGGTGCCTATTCTGCACCGCGACCTCAAGTCCAGCAACAGTAAGTGGGGCTAGCCCTAAGGGAAGCGGGTGCCAGTAGCAAAGAGAGGGATCTTCCTGGGATCCTGATGAACTTGCTTTAGGTCGATTCGTACTCACCCTGGGTTATTACCTTTGGGCACCTTTTTAAAAGACAGGGACAGACTTGCTTGTAGATAATTCTGGTTACTCTCTGGACCTGCAGGAACCCCCAGGGAGTGTTTTTATGTCTGTGTAAGTCTCCCAATTCGTTTGCACAGTTTGCCAGCCCTGACCTTCAGCAGAGTATGTCTAACCTGCTGGCCGTCATCAAACCCCCTCCTCATTTCCTTCCACTTTACAAGTTTCGAATTCCTTTTTTCCTGGTACACGCTGCAAACGCAGGACTTCATGCATTCTAAGCAGGCACTCCGCCGGGGTACTGTGCCCCCAAATCACCTCACCGTGACCACAGCTTCCTATCCTTGGGATTCCCCAAAACCTTGTCATTCAGATGTCTCTGTATATGAAATATGACCTTATTATTGTTCATAGGAATCTTTTCTGCAAACCAGAAGCGCTTATTTGAACTGAGAACAGGTGCACGGATCTAGTATGGTTCTGGGAATCTGAAATATCTGGTTGGCATCCGTTACCGTATCTGTAAGTCAGAGTGGGTTTTCCAGACGTTAGCAGAGAGCTGACACGTGAGCTAAACACAAGCCCTATTAAGATTTTGCTGTGTATGCGAGCTAGAGAGCATTGCTGTTTGAAGTTGCCTTTTCCCTAGAAGAGCCTCCCCTTCCCTAGACTGAAATGGAATCTCTTGCAAGACTAAAGGGTTCAGGCAGGGCTGGTGCTGACCAGCCTGTGTTGCCTGCCCATCTGACCTCAGAAACCTGCCAGGACAGGAGCTAGCTGGAAGGACACCAGTGTCTTCTGCAGAAAGACGGTAGCCAGGGGAATGAATGGGACTTTCCTTGTCTGCTTGCCTGGATTTCCTTTTGCTATCAAATCCTTCAGTACAGAAATGTACTTGAAAGTTACAAACATATTCTATTATGCAAATTTATTATGAATAAATCGAAAGTTGTGGCTATGCATGAGCATCTCATGGCCCTCAGTCTTTCTAATTTATATCTCAGCTGCTCCAGCCCTGAGTAGCAAGTCTAAGGAAGCAAGTCGTGAAGAAGTGGTGGTGTGTCTCAGCTGACTACATGAAGGTCCCTGCAGTGGTTTGCTTTAAGACCAGTGTCATACATGTTTTTGTGTGTATGTATTTCTGTATGTCCAGGTGCGTGTGTGTGCTCCTGCATGTGAAGGCCTGAAGTAAACCTTGAGTGTGCTTCCTTAGGTGCCTTATACATCCCTGGAAGGCACCAGATTTGGCTAGGCTGGCTGACCCGTTGAGCCCCATGGGTTCTCCCGTCTGGGCCTCCCCACTGCTGGAACTGTAAGAGCGTGCTGCCAGGCTGGGGTTCTTATGCGGGTTCTGCAGATGGAACCCGGGTCCCGTCCTCGTGCTGGCACAGCGAGCAGTTGACTGAGCCTTCTGCACCGCAGCATGGTCTGTGAGGAGCTAATTTATGTGCATACGTCATGGTAGTAGAGTCTGCTCTCAGTCTGTTCTTAGTTCCTACAAGTGTGTTGTCATGAGAGCAATGTGTACGTAGTCTCCTGCCACAGGACAATGTAAGACTCCACCTGCCTGGAAAGCCTGACCCTGGAGGGCCTCTGCTGACTGCTCAAGATGCCTCAATCCTTGCACCAAAGATTCAAGGCTGGAGCTCCTGCTTTTGCGTTGTACCCAGTCTGGTTCTCTGTGTGTGCAGTTGCAAGCACACACATGTAGAGACCGGAAGACAACCTCAGGACTTTTTTGTTGCTCCAGTACCTTTTACCCTTGACTGAGACAGAATCTCTGACCTAGAAACGTTCTCATACTAGGCTAGACTGACTGGCTAGTGAACCTTGACATTCCACCTGTTTCTTTCCCTGTGCTGGGATTACAAGCACACATCAGCATTCCCGGCTTTTTACACAGGGCTTCTAGGGCTCTCTCTTAGGTACGCACGATTGCAAGCAAGTGTTTACTGTCTGAGCTATCTCCCTGGACCTGACTCAGTGCGTCTTGAGGGGCCCACCACATGCTCACAAGCAGTGCATGCCTGTTAGTGTGTGTAGCACAGGAGTGTGTGGGAATCCTTGCTTGTGCACTTTCACGTGAGAGGTGAACTTTGAAGGAATTCCCAATACTTTGAAATAATTTTTAAAATAAGAAGTTACATGGTTTCTGTTCACACCAGCCCACTTTAGACTTCCGCAGGTCTGGGAGATGCTTTGTACTTTGGAAGCAGTTTCCCCCAATCTAGCTTTGGAAAATCTTTCATCCCCGGAAGAAATAGCCCAACATCCTAGGGTATTTTTAATTTCTTTAAAGACAGACGAGGCTTCCTTTATTTTAAAATGTTGCAGTTGCAAGCGGCAGCTATAACTCAGTTCCGAGAGTGCTTTCTTAGCACGGGGCTGCATCTCTAGCATCCCAGAAACTGGGCTTGGGGGCAGATCCTTGTAGTTCTTGGACTCTGAAGGTGGGGCTGGGAAATCAGAAGTTCAAGGTTATCTTAAGACACGTCCTGAGTTTGAAGCCAGCTTGGGCTGTATGAGACCTTGTCTCAAAGCACTAAAAAACATTTAAAAGCACTCTAAATGGGTTAGCTGGCTGGCTAGACACCATCTCGGCCAAGGATTTGTTCTGATATCACTATAATTATAATGACTTGATTAGAATGAAGAGAGCTAATCGAATGTGGCCCACAATGTTCAAATCATGATGAGGCCCATCGGCCCTGTCCTTGATGCCCGTTTTATCTGTTCAGTGAACCCCTGAGTATTTTGGGATGCCCTCCAGTGTGGGAGCCTTTCCTTCTCGCTCTGGCTGTGGGGTGCAGCACGGCTTCAGCAGGTTGTGTCTGACTGCACTATTTGCCGACGGTGGAGTGAGTTATGGGCTGTAAACAGGGCTTTGAGTCAATACTATTTCACTCCGCAGTCAACCCACATGGCTGGAGAGCAGGGGAGGCTTGCGCCCCAGCCAGTGTGGGGAATGACTGCTTAAACAAAGGCTTGAATTTGAGTTTGTTGGAAGATTTTACCCTTTATTTCTTTTTCCTTTCCTTTTTCTTTTCTTTTCCTTCCTTTCTTTCTTTATCTTCTTTATTTTATTTTTTTCTGAGATAAGGTTTTTCTGTGGAACAGCCCTGGCAGTCCTGGAACTCACTCTGTAAACCAGACTGGCCTCGAACTCTAAGAAATCTGCGTGCCTCTGTCTTCTGAGTGCTGGGATTAAAGGCATGGGCCACCATGCTTGTCGATTCTATACCTTTGGACAGATTTTCTTTTCTAGTGTGTTTTCAGTCTTGCTACTTCTTGGGAATTTGTCTGTGATGAAGCATCAATGAAATAGACAACTTTTGCCCTTTCTGACTGAGAGTTGAGCCAAAGCTGCAGGAGTGTGTGTGTGTGTGTGTGTGTGTGTGTGTGTGTGTGTGTACAGGGTCTTGCCAGTCTGGCTAGGTTTGTTGGCCATCCTGCCCCAGGGGCCTCCACTTGCCCAGCACTGGATTATAAACAAGTGCCACCATGCCTGTTTTGTCCTTCGGGTTCTGGGAGATCAAACTCTGGTCCTCATGTTTGCACAGCAAGTCCTTCACCCACTGAACCATGCCCCCTGCAGCCCCAAAGTTGCAGGTTTTGAGCTTCATGGTGGTAAAGAAATACTGGGCCCCGAGACTGGCACAGCATGGAGCAGCATTGCTGACTGACCTGTCTGTCTGTCTGCCCGTGCGGCCTGCACAAAACCATTCTGAGGAGCCACGGAAACTGCCCCCTGCCCCATAGGGATGGAGCCCAGGGTCTCCTGAGAAATTCCTCAATCGCTCCCTGAGTTGCATCCTCAGACCTCCTTCTGTTTTTGTTCTGAGACACGGTCTGGCCTTGAAGGAATTCTGTAGCCCAGGCAGACCTTGAACTTTCAAATCCCAGCCTCTTGAGCAGCTGGAATGATAGATGTGAGCCAGGAGAGCCAGCAGGCTTTATGTATACATTCAAAGAGGAGGAGAAAAAAAAAACCCAACCAAACACCTTGTGCTCCAGGATGTATCTAAACCTCCTTAGCCCTTTCTGGGTCACAAGAACACTAGGGCAAGGCAAGGGACAGTGACATCTCTGTCATCAGACTCTAATGAGATGGACTGGCAGTCATGCTGGGTTAGTGCTTAGCATGTCTGCCAGGTAGTCAGCTGGAGAGAGGGTGGTGGTGGAGGAGAGCGAACCATCTCAGAACAGAGGCCACAGGAAGCTGAAGGAGCATCTTGGGATGGAGAGCTTGAGGCCAGGTACACACGGTCAGACCTGTGGACCCATGGGACTCTGCTGCCTCTGCCTGGGAGCATTGTGTGCCTAGAACTGGTCTATGTGACTTGTGTTGTTTATTTCTTGTATATATGTGTTTTCATTGCTGGGTAGAACACAGGGCTAGTGCTCTGCCTCTGGGCTACACCCCCAGCCCTGACTCTTGTTTTCAGTGACTAGCCAATGAGGAGAAGGGATCAAGGCAGGCAGGAGGTGAGGGGAGGATGTCATTGCTGTCCCACAAAAATAGCTTCCAGGAATCTAGGTGTGAGGCCATTAGTTTAGTCTATGCTTGCTTACGCCAGAACGTGAGGGTTTAACATTACCAGACTCTTCAAAGGTCAGGGCTTTAGCTTAAGGCCACTCAGAGCTGATTTTTTTTTTCTGAGACAGAATCTGATGTGTAACAGGCTGGTCTCACTTCTGTAGGCAGTCAGGGATGACCTTGAACTTCTGGTCCTTCTGCCTCTACTTCCTGAGTGCTGGGGTGATAAACATGTACCACCCCGCCCCTTTATGCCGTCCAGGAGTGGGTTGGAATCCGGGGCTTCCTGCACGCTAGCCACGCACTCCACCAGCTGAGCTACATCCTCTGGCATCATCTCCCGGTGACTGCATGACCGTGCTCAAATCACAGAGCACCCTGGTTTGTGATAGTGTGTATTGGAGACCGACTCAAGTCCTGTGGGGGAAAATCTGCCCTGTGGTTCTTCACTGCAAGGGCTGCTGGGTAAACGTTACCACGGAGGCAAACAGCACTATAGGGAGCAGTAGCAGTTAAGGTGTGGCTGGATGGCAAGACCGGCGTGAGTCTGTGGGAGGAAATGCTTCCAGTGTGACCAGGCCCTGAGCCTTGGTGCCATGCGAGGGTGTGTGTGCACAGGGAGCCGAGGAACAAGGTTCCGTTGTTCGTCTGATGATGGTGCCCTCAGAGACTGCCCAGAGAGCAGCGGTGAAAAGAAGTGACCCTCACACACCAGCTCACATTGTGGATGATTAATGGATAAATCATCACATACTTTGATTTTTTTTTGATTCCCTGGAGACTTGGGATGTATTCATTTGGTTCACCACTTGGCTGAAATTTTTCTTCTATTTTTAAAAATCTCCTTTATTTCTTTTTGATTTTCTATGCATTGGTGTTTTGTCTGCATGTAAATCTGCTCACCAGGTACATGCCTGGTGCCCACTAAAGGCATAAGAGGTTATCAGATCCATAAAACTGGGGTTACAGATGGTCTTGAGTGACCCTGTAGATGCTGGAAACAATCCTGAGTCCTCTGAAAGAGCAGTCAGTGCTCTTAACCCCTGAACCATGTCCCCAGTCCTTATTTTCTTGCACGTGTGTGTGTGTGTGTGTGTGTGTGTGTGTGTGTGTGTGTGTGGTCTGAGCGTCTGTCCACCTTGGTCTTAGTTCCTGAGGGTCTCTCATCTATAGGTACTCCACTGATAGAGCCGTCTCCTCAGCCCCAGCCTGCTTTCTATAGGTGCCTCCACTGTTAACTTACTGAGCTGATAGAAATCTCCATGCAGAGTTGCGAACAGTCTTCCATGACAACGGAAGAAATCCAGGAGTCAGAATGAGGGAAGGAGGAGAGGGGTCAGAAAAGCCAGGGGTCTGGAGATCTTTTGGGAAGACTGGGCACCAGCAGGAACAGCCTGGAGGCGAAGCAAGCCAGGGAAGGGGTTCTCTAAGGATGGTCAATGGTCAGCGAAGGTGGGGCTAGGACTAGGCTTGGGGAGCAGTGTGCTCTGAGGACACCTGCTTGGCTGTGATTGTTTTTTACAGCCTCTTCCTTTGTGAGCAGGGTGTGACCCTTTCTCAGGAGGGCAGAGGTGATTTTACACTTGTCAGGTGACATAAGGTGACAGAGCTTGTGATAATTTCTCTTCCTCCTGAAAATTCCTCACATAAAGTCTTCGTTATTTGTTTACCCATTCAGCCAACAAAAAACACAACAAAATCCACAAAAATGCCAGGTCCAGTTGCCACGATCCCAGCATCCATAAGGTGGTTCCTGTTGCAGGAGCTCTGACGGCCTGTTCTGGCTTCTGAGGGCTCTGGGGAGGCACATGGTGCACATATATAATGGGGACAAAGCACTTACACACACAGTGCCGATAAATCTTTAGAAGAAAAGAGGGAAGCTTCCAGTCAAGTTAGGGGGAAGGCACCAGGAAAGGGCTCTCTGCTGATTGTTCAATATGAAGCAGGATCCCGTTGGTGTGAAAAACCCATGAGGCGTTCAGAGAGCCTGGCTTACTGCTGGTGGGTTTTTCACACAGTGAGCACAGGCTAGGAGGTGGGGACACAGAGACGAGGCTGTGGTTTTTGTTTTGTTTTAAAATTTGCAACGACTTTGGATACCAGAATTGTTAGAACATGGGGTTCGTGTGGGGAATACAAGAGCTGGTAAGATCATATCAAAAGGTGGCAAACAGCCAGGTCAGGGGCAGGCCCTTCTTCCGTAGCTCAGGGAAGAGGGCTGAGGTGGGAAGGGGGCTGAGATGAGAAGAAATGCAGGTATGGTATGGTAAATGTGGACGGCTCCCTTCCCTTTCATAGCCAATGCCCCTACTGTGTGCAAAACGGACATTCGTCAGGTCACCTTGTGACCCTGGCCCGAGATCAGTGCTGCTTGTAAATGCTTTCTCCTTTACTCCTTTTCTCTACTTGTCGATTTTTTTTAAATAATGCATTTCTAGTTAAAGATTAATTGAGACCCATCTGTCTCACAGAACAGAGTCTGGATTCAGTGACCCCATAAATGTTGGAGAGAACAGAAAGTGTATACTGTAATTGCTTTAAAAAAAAGTCTTCATGCCAACAAATGGACAAAGGCCAAGAGGAGACTCCAGAGAGACTCATGGTGGGGTGGGTGGCCAAGCACAAGGCCTGGTCCTGAAAGAGCACCAGACAGGGCCGAGAGCTCTTGCCGCAGTCCCAGAGAAGGTTCTCGAAGGCTCCCAGCTCAGCTGCTGAGGAGAATGAACATTTCTGAGGCCAGCAAGCCTACCTGCTTAACGTGACTGATCCAGACAGTCAGCCCTGTCTATGTCTGTTCCTACGTCGAGGGACCGGAAGTGGAAGCCGGCCCAACCTGCGTGCACCTGAAACCTGGCGAGACCTGGAGGGAGGCCCAGGTCTAATTTACCTGTTGAGGTGGCAAGTTGTGGTTTCGGTCACATTGCCCAAAAGATAAGGAATTTCAGGAATTCTGCCATGCCAGTTGGGAAGAGAGTCCCACACAATGGGACCTTTTGTGGAGCTCTGGCCCACAGTTGGTACTGAGGTGTTATTTTAACTCGTTTTGTGTTGATCTGGAGTTCACAGTGCCAGTTGCTAGGGGAACTTTGGACCCAGGGAAAGAGCGGCTGGCTTCTAAACCACGGCAGGGGCAGGACAACCGCTAGCAGGGGCTGCCTTCCTGCCCGCCCGCCCACCCTCCTGCCTGGAAGGAAGCTGGCTCCTTGCTGGCCAGAGCCCAGCTCTCCCTCCTAGCTGCTCTCCTGTGTTGTGGAGTCCAAGCTCTGGCCTCACACGTGGTGTGGATCTGGGGACGAGGGCTTTTTCGAGGTCCGCTTTCATTGCTGCTGCTGTGCCTCCTGCATTAGTGACTTGGCCCATTGTTGTGATCAAATCAGAGGGACGAAGTGTGTCCTTTGGCTCGTAAGTTCAGGAGGCGGATCATCTCCTCCATGATCAGCCGCGGGAGTGTACGAGTTGGTCGCTCTCTGTCCGTGGTCAGAAAGCAGAGTGGGAGCCGGAAGTAAGGCCGAGTTCTAAAGCCTCAAGGCCTGCCTCCTGTGAGGTCTTTCCTCCAGGCAGGCTCCACCTCCTAGAAGTTCCACAACCTTCCAGAACAGTGCTGCCAGCTTAGGACCAAGTATTGACGCTCGTGGTTGTGTGGAGTCGTTTCTCATTCAGACCACACCTTCCTGTCCACTTGTTGCAAGAATGAGATAATGAGGGGAAGAGAGTCTGTGAAATCGGTTTTACAGGGCGGCAAGTCCTTTTCAGCCCTTACAACTGAAGTCAGAGAAAGAGTGGGGGCAGGCGGGGCAGAAGCTGGGTGTAGGGGCTAATCATTGGTGTTTGTTTCTGTGGTTAATAGCACCCACTGAAAGGATTAGGGGCTACATCTCTTTTTAAATAGGATTTATTTTTCTTAAAATTCAAAAGGACAAAATAGGCTTTTAGCTTACAGGAAGTACTGTTTGAACGCCCATCCAGTCTGCAGGTGTTTTTGGTTGCCTTGTCTCCATGGGATGTCATGGCACGGATAGAGGATGCCAGAGCCTCCAGACAGGGTCATTTCTGCTCACAGCCCTGGGATCTTGGGTGGCGTTCTTAGGTTATAAACTGCCTTCCCTGATGTCTGGCGTATTAAGAGCTGAAATGTGTAAAAAATGTGGGAGATGGACGGCCGACTGTATTTTTACGGTTAGAATGGGTGGTCTGCTTTTGATGGAGGCTAGCCCAGCATTTGTTGATGGAGGCTAGCCCAGCATCTGTTGATGGAGGCTAGCCCAGCATCTGTTGATGGAGGCTAGCCCAGCATCTGTTGATGGAGGCTAGCCCAGCATTTGTTGATGGAGGCTAGCCAAGCATCCATTGAGACATACAGAGTCCAGAGTATCTATGGGGACTTGAAGGAGTGGTAAAATCATTTCTGGAGTTAAGTTTTATATGTAAGTGCACAGAGAAGTATTAGCTAAAGAATAAATTAACAGCCCAGCCCAAAAGACGGGCAGGCACCAGCAAGTGCGGGCTGAGCTGGGTGATCAGCTTCTGATGGGTTTACCTTCTGCATTTCCAATTTCATGAAGTCATGGTGTGTCCCTGGGTTCAGATGTCTGTGAGGGTTTTGCAGACGATGTTTGATAATGAGCCATGTTAATATGTCATCTATTGGTAGCAGTCTCTCGTGCACCCAGCAGGAAGGGCACCCTGCTTTGATTAGGACGGGACTTCTTGGAGGGGAACATTTATTTTTCTTGTGTTGTCTTTGATAACTGATTCTAACTGAGATATCTTGGTGAAAGGCTCTTGCCCCTAGGAATCATTTACTTTCCGCTGCAGCTGCACCGTGCTGGAAGAGTGCCTTGAAGCTCTGCCTGCTCGGGGCTGCACGCTGCTGGGAGTGAGTGGCAGGATGCAGACTCACTCTCCTTGACTCTGGCAGCTACCATGAGATTGCATTTTATTTTATTTATTTTTTTTTTATCTACAAGAGTTGACAATGTTATGCTCACATTGCACAGCATGATGGAAACCGCATTTTAAATTCTACTTCTCCCCTCCAAAATCATTCTTGTGGCTAGGAAGCTGGGGCGGGGTTTCCTTGTCATGCTCAACACTGTGACCTCCTGGTGAAAAGGAACAATGACAACAGAAAAATACAAGGAGCCCCCTCTGCTTTCCTCTCCCTGGCTGAGTCATGCCAGGTCAAGTGGGCACCACGACAGGGTGAGTGGGTGTTCTCAACCTTGGCTGCCCAGACATCATGGGCATGCGACCTCTCCTATAGATGGCCTCATTCCAGGAACAGATCCCATGGATATCATCCCAGGAAGAAGAGGGTTACCCCATGGGGTGCTGGGATCATACTGGGTGGGAAAGACTGGGTCGGAGGGGGGAGCATGAACCCATGCAGGAAGAGGAGCAGAGAATGGAGCTGCAGGGAGCTTACTTGTTGACATGCATCGTTGACAGACACCTGAGAGCCATGGGTAGGATGTACTGCAGTCACAATGCAGGCTTGGGCTACCCAATCAAGACTGTATTTCAGAAGCCGTTGAAAAGGGCTGGGGATGTGGCTTAGTGGTAGAGCCTTCCTTGTGTGCATAAAGCTCCAGGTCCAACCCCTGGTAAGGTGAACAAAGATAGAGGGTCATGCAAGGCGGGTATGAATGCACGCATGGTGTGCTGTGTACAAGTTTCTATGGGCAAACAGTTTTTAAATGGAGTCTTGCTATTAAAAATATAAAGCAAAACAGAATAGATGACTTAGAAGAGCTGGGCAGGGAGTGAGCCATGTGCCGAGGTCCTTCCTACTCTATCCCTGCAGTTTTGCTGAGAATCAGACTGGGTGGGGGGGACCACGTGCTGAGGTCCTTCTCGCCCTTGTCCCTGCAGTTTTGCTGGGAATCAGACGCGGGGTGGGAGGGGGAACCACGTGCTGAGGTCCTTCTCGCCCTTGTCCCTGCAGTTTTGCTGCTGGAGAAGATAGAACACGATGACATCTGCAACAAGACACTGAAGATCACGGACTTTGGGCTGGCACGGGAGTGGCACAGGACCACCAAGATGAGTGCTGCAGGGACCTACGCCTGGATGGCCCCTGAGGTCATCAGGTCCTCCCTGTTCTCCAAGGGCAGCGACATCTGGAGGTGAGCATATGCCTTCCTTTGTCTGCCTGCCACCCCTGGTTGCTGTGGTATTTGATCCGCGGAGGCTTCAGGGCTTCCTGATTCTGCCATGAATAGCAAAGAGCTTCTGAGTGTGTTGATCTAGATGTGCCTTGCAGAATATTTGCTTCACTATGTAAAGATGTGCTAACATTTGTTTATGCTGTGGAATATCTGTTTAACCGTGTAAAGATGATGTGTGCATTTATTCAATGGGGTAAAGATGTGTTGCTGTTTTACCTTGCCTGCGAAAGGCATCTGATTGGTCTAGCTAACAGCTGAACAGCCAATAGTGAGGGAGGAGCTATACACACAACTTCCAGTCAGGGGAAGTAGGAGGAGGAATTTAAACTCAGAAAAGAAAGAAAAAGAAATGCCAAAGAGATGCCAGAGGCCAACCAGACAAACACGGAGGAAGCAGGAATGTAAGGCATACAGAGTGAAAGAAAAGGAAAAACCCTGAAGCAAAGTGTAGATGAATAGAAACAAGTTAAATTAAGTTAAAAGAGCTAGTGAGACAAGCCCAAGCTAAGTTCAAGCATTCATAATTAATAATAAGTCTCCGTGTCTTTATTGGGGAGCTGGTTGGTGGCCCAGAGAAAATGCCAGCCACAGATGCAATGACAAGAGAATTGTCACTCGACTTCCGGTCCTGTGGTGCGATCTCTGGGGTGATTAAGTTAAAAGAGGAAAGCTTACTTGGCTCAGGGTGTCTGCGATGAGGCAGAACATCGTGGCTGGATGTTTGTGGCAATTTAAGCTGCTTCCTTCATGTCGCCCAGGAAGGAGAAAGAGAAGGGAGAAGGGACTGAGGTCCCAGGCTACCCTCCCAGGGCAGATCCCAGTGATTCACCTCCGTATGAGGCTCTGCTTCCAGAGGTTCTGCTGCCTCAGGTTGGGGCCAAAGCTCCGACCCATTAGCTTTAGAGGGACGTTTAAGATCTATCCTGTAGACTCCACCTGGTCCGAAAAGGCTCCTGCTCATCTCTCAATACAGGCGTATCTATCCAATCTCAAGAGTTCTAAGTTCAAAGTCTTTTCTGAGACTCAAGGCAAAATCTCTCTGCGTGTTATCGTATATGCATGTGTATTAGTAAGTGTGCGTTCATGTGCATTATGAATTGTGTGTATATGTGTGTGTGTTATTAAGTGTGTGTACATGTGTGGTAAGTGTGTGTCATTAAGTATTTTAGTTGGGATTACTCTTGTGGAAAGACACCATGACCCTGGTAACTCATATAAAGAAAACATTTAATTGGGGTGGCTCACTTACAGTTTCAGAGGTTCAGTCCATTATCATCATGATCGGGAGCATGGTGGCCTGCAGGCGGACATGGTGCTGGCTAATCTTGACCAGAAGGCAGCAGGAAGTCAGCTGACAGTTACACTGAGGGAAACTTGAGCAATAGAGAAGTCAAAGCCTGCTCCCACAGTGATACACTTCCTCCAACAAAGTCACACCTCCTAATAGTGCCATTTTCTTTGGGGGCCATTTTCTTTCAGACCACCACATCTAAGTATGTGTGTATATGTGCATATGTATATGATTGTGTATGCACATGCAAATGCATGTGTGTTTTATAAAATTTGTATGTTACTAAGTGTGTGTTCACGCATGCATGTTAAGTGGATGCATATATGTGTGTTATTGTGTGCAAGCATGTGTGTATTGAGTGTGTGCGGTGTGTTCACACATGGAGGTGAGAAGTTGGTACTGAGTGTCTTCTGCTATCTTTACCTTATCTTTTGAGATAAGGCTTGAGTCTGGAGCTCACTGATTGACTAGACCGGCAGGTGAACAGGCCCCTGGGATCCACCTGTCTGCTGAGATTACAGACATGTGAGACCATGCCTGACTCTTTTATATAGGTCCTGGAGATCTGAACAGAGTTCCTCTTGCTTGAGAAGCAGACACTTTACCGACTGAGCTAAAACAAACAAACAAAACACAAAACAACACCAACAACAACCTGGTAGCTGTGATTTTTTTTTTTTAAAGGAAGTTACCCACTTTGAGACACAATGACACACCGAGCTCTGGGAAGGAGGAATAAGAAAATAGCAGGGAGGGATCAGAGCAAAGCAAAACTGAGCCCTGCAACTGCCTACGTGTGTCCGTGCCTGATGTCTGGGGCACAGGCCAGCAGAATGTGGCTTGGGCAGCTCTGATTGCTGGTTCTGTGAACTGCTGCTCAGATGGTCTTTCTCCTCAGCTGGCTCTGCTTGCTGCCGGCAGCTCCCCCTGCTAGCTCTGACTCCAGAAGGTCTCCCTCACAATTTCCTCATTTTCTAGCTCCACACTTTGCCCTCTCAGGAACAGCAAGACTTCCTTCTGGTTGTTCCAGTTCAAAGTCCCTGTCTTCTTAATGCTGATAATTTCTTTAACGGCTAGGTCTGTCTGCCACATGGAAATGTGCCTCTCCTCCCCCAAGACAGGATTTCTCAGTGTAGTCCTGGATGTCTTAGAATTCACTTTGTAGACCAGGCTGGCCTTGGACTCACAGAGATCCTCCTGCCTCTGCCTCCCGAGTGCTGGGATTAAAGGCGTGCACCACCACTGCCCATTGGAAATATGGCTTTTTTGGCTGAACTGCAAGTGTTTAAAATATTTCCACTCTTTCTCACTCCTGATCCGAGTTGCTAAAAGCAGTTGGTGCCGCAACCCCAATGTTCGGCTGTGTTGAAATTTTCTCTCTCAGATTACGGAGTCTCCTGTCTTCAAATTTTAGCCTCATTCAAAATCTCAGGATGTGGGCAAGATGTCAGCATTGCCGGGATGTAACTCAAGTGGTGTGTAGGGTGACTTCTGCTGGAGCCCTCGTGGGCTCATTTCCTTCAGCGTCCTCATCTTGAGCCCCAGTAGACATGGTGACTTCCAGAACTCTAGGCTTTCTCCAGCTCCTTCTACAATCTTGGCCCAAGGCTTTCGACCCACAGTGTTAGGCACCATCCCAGCAATGACTCGTGTTTTCTGTTAGTCAGCTTTCTGTGGCTGTGACAAAATTCCCAGGGTGATTAACCCTTAAGAAGGGAATGTTTGTCTTTTGAATTTAAGAAAGCTCAGTTTGAAAGCCTTCTTCTCGTGGGCCTTTGGCTCTGTTGTTTCCTGGGCCTGTGGGGAAGCAGAGCATCATGGGGAACAGAGCTGCTCACACTGTGGCAGCCAGGAAGAAAGGGGTGGGATGATACTTCCATGACCATGGCGTGAATTGAGATTGCTTCCCTGTGTCGTCCCCACCGTGGTGGACAGGACATCCGAAGCTATGAGTAAGGGACAATGATTGCTCTGGTCAGGGGTTTCTTCGGGGCTTTGTGACAGTGATGAGGAAAGTGAACCTGTAGGACAAGCAAGAGACTCGTTCTTTAATCCGGCTTATGTCAAACCCCCAAAGTCACAACCCACACTTTAATCTTTGCGTACGCCAGAAGTCGCTCCCTCACTTCCACACATGGCAACCTCGGGGGAGATTTTCATCAGATCCACTAGGGAGCTCTTGGTCACCCCACAACAGCTACGCCACTGCTGTGTGAGGGGCATCTGTGCTTGGCAGGTTGACCTTGTGGCTAAATTGATGCCTTGGACAAAATAATACTGGGTGAGGTAACCCAGGCAAGGAAATGAATACTGCACGTCCTCCCTGCTAGTCAATGCAGCGTCTAATCAAACTGTCATGCTTGTGGAAGTCAGGAAACTCAACGGGAGCTGCTGGGAGAGGGACGTCTCAGGGCAGGGGCAGCAGAACTTAGGTGCTATCTGAGGAGGGGTGGAACTGGGGGTGGGACTGTTTAAGGAGCTAGAGGAAGGGAAGATGGGGACACACAGCAGCTGGGTGGAGGATTAACCAAAAGGGAAGGGCATGCAAAAGCCGCATAGAAGTCTACTATCTTGTAATCAAACTAGAATATAGAATTTATGAAAAAAGACTTTGAAAGGAGCTGCTCTGCTTGTGGCTTTTATGAACTGAGGTGAAAATTCTGCAGCATCTTGGGGACAGTGGGGACTCTTCAGAGCTTTCCCGCGGTGAGTTAATGGTTCAGACCTCTGAGGGCAGAGCTGAGCATGTGCATTTTAAAGAGCAGTAAAGATCTTGTCAAATGAACTCACCTGTCTTTTCTTCTCTTTCTTCCTCCCTTCCTCTCCCCCCCTCTCTTTCTTTCTTCCTTTCGACAGGGTTTCTCTGTGTATCTTTGGTTCCTATTCTGGAACTCACTCTGTAGACCAGGTTGGCCTCGAACTTACAGAGATCCTCCTGCCTCTGCCTCCCAAGTGCTGGGATTAAAGGCGTGCACCACCACTGCCTGGCTCAGCTGTCTTTTAAGAAATTATCTGTCAGAGTTCTAAAAACTACTAACTCCCCCATAAACCAATTTTATTTTCAAAATTTCTAAATTGGGCATCACACACATGTAGTGCCTGTGGAGACCTGAAGAGGGCATCAGATTCCCAGGACTGGAGTTGGAGAGAGCAGGGAGCTGTTGTGTTGGTGCTGGGGCTAGGACCAGAGTCCTGGAAGAGCAGCCAGGGCTCTTTTAATGGCTGAGCCATCTCTCCACACCCCTTATGGGGGAGCTTTCTGAGACAGGGTCACACTGTGTAGCCTGGAGGTAATAATTTTCCCACCTCCGTCCCCTGCGTGCTGGGATTGCAGGTGTGCCCCATCATGTTCCAGCTGGTCTGGGGCAGAGCCACCTCCCATCCCGGGAGAGCAGTGCTCTTGGGTCAGTTGGAAATGCTGATCCCAGTGGGAGCTGAGCCCAAGTCACTCATGGGAACTTTGCTTTCCAGCTATGGGGTGCTGCTATGGGAGCTGCTCACAGGCGAGGTCCCTTACCGTGGCATCGACGGACTGGCTGTGGCGTATGGGGTGGCCGTCAACAAGCTCACGCTGCCCATTCCATCCACCTGCCCTGAGCCGTTTGCCAAGCTCATGAAAGGTATTGTTCAGCCTGACCCCAAGAGTCTAGGGTCAAGGAAAGTTGTGTATGGGAACAGTCATGTTTTCTAACTTTTAAAAAAGCATTATGTGCGCTAATGAAATGGCTCAGCACATAAAGACATTTTGCCGCCAGGGTTGACAGTCTGAGTTCAAGCCCCACATGGCAGAAGAGGTCAGACTCCCGTGGGTGGTCCTCAGACCTCTAACTGTATGCAGTGGCACACCTGAGCCCGCACACATAGAGCAATGAACAAATAAATAAATGTGTAAAATTTAAAAGCAAAGGAAACATGAATATGATGCACTAGTTCATGTCCGTAATCCCAGTGTTCAAGAATCTGAGGCAGGAGAATTGCTTTGAGTTTGCAGTCGAGCCTGGGCTAATATGAGACCCTATCTCAATTTTTTTTTCTTTGAAGTGTGCTGTGCTGAGAAACTCCACCTCTGCTGGAGAAGTGAGTGACAGGCATTTTCAGGCGTGTAACTTAAAGCCACCAGCTTTATCAGTGGTGCCTGGCCTTACCTGCCGCTGTCCCACTGTGTGCAGCAGACAGCACAGCCCTGAGCTGGCTCTGAGCCTCCATCTGAAGGCCCACATAGTGATCGTCAGCATCTTCAGGGCTCAGCAGAGTGGCTTTGTTTGGGCCTTTGGTTACCCACTCGTGGTTAAGCTTGCTGCCTTTCTCTGTGAGCTGTGAATTTACTTCATCAGTTTTGATTTTTTATTTTTTATAGGGTTTTGCTATGTGCACTAAGTTGGCCTTGAACTCACTCTGTATCCCATGCTGGATGAAAATTTATTATGCATTTCAGGCTGTCCTCAGACTCACTCTGTACCCCAGGCTGGCTGCAAACTCACCGTGAAATCCAGGCTGGACCTGGATCCTGCCTCAACCTCTCCAGTGTTGGAATTACTACTTAGACTTTCTATTGCAATAATAACATCTTCCAGATGTTGGCTTGGGAGCTTGTGTTTTATGGCCATGTGATTCTGCAGCAGCAGCGAGACCTTAGCGTATTAAACATGCATCTGTGAACCAAGTGTTGACTGACACTTGGGCAGCAGCAGGCTCATCCCACCGTGTCTCTGTTCACCTCTGACGTGGTGCTGGGGGTTGGGGTCACAGGGCACTCAGGCGCTCACTGATACGCCCTGCAGACAGGGACTTCTGGTTTAGTGACAAGTGTCAGATTGGGAACGTGGCCGTCTTTGGGGATCATCCCAGCTGTACCCAGTCGGGAAAGTGATGTGATTCTTGTTCGTTGCAGAATGCTGGGAGCAAGACCCTCACATCCGCCCTTCGTTTGCCTTGATTCTTCAACAGCTGACAGAGATCGAAGGGGCGCTGGCGACAGAGATGCCCCAGGAGTCCTTCCACTCCATGCAGGAAGACTGGAAACTGGAGATTCAGCAAATGTTTGATGAGCTTCGAACCAAGGAGAAGGTGAGAGGGTGGGCTTACTGCCCCGTACACCCATAAACCTTGGGAGTGCCAGCGGGGACCGCTGTTAGCCTTCTGCTAAATGATGCTAGCATTTATTGATGCTTGCTACCCTTCAGGTTAAAATAAAGAGTACAAGCATACAGTTGGAAAGAAAATAATCTTTTACTAGGAAATTTCCAAATGGAAAAGTGATAGGAAATAGCATAATAAGCCTGTATGTTAGTGAGCCTTGCCAAAAGCCCTATTCAATTTGACCACTTTACACACTTCTTCTCCCCATTTTTTTTTCTGAAACTGGAGTATTTTAAATCAAATCCTTACTTCATGCTACTTTCATAATTGTGTTGCTTGAAGATGTTGGTGTGTGTGTGTGTGTCTGTGTCTGTGCCTGTGTGTGCATGCATGTGTGTGTATGTGTGTGTGTGTATGTGTGTGTGCCTGTGCGTGCATGCATGTGTGTGTATGTGTGTGTGTGTCTGTGTCTGTGCCTGTGTGTGCATGCATATGTGTGTATGTGTGTGTGTGTCTGTGCCTGTGTGTGCATGCATGTGTGTGTATGTGCGTGTGTGTCTGTGTCTGTGCCTGTGCGTGCATGCATGTGTGTGTATGTGTGTGTGTGTCTGTGTCTGTGCCTGTGCATGCATGTGTGTGTATGTGTGTGTGTGTCTGTGCCTGTGCGTGCATGCATGTGTGTGTATGTGTGTGTGTGTCTGTGTCTGTGCCTGTGCGTGCATGCATGTGTGTGTATGTGTGTGTGTGTGTCTGTGTCTGTGCCTGTGCGTGCATGCATGTGTGTGTATGTGTGTGTGTGTCTGTGTGTGTGTGTCTGTGCCTGTGCGTGCATGCATGTGTGTGTATGTGTGTGTGTGTCTGTGTCTGTGCCTGTGCGTGCATGCATGTGTGTGTATGTGTGTGTGTGTCTGTGTCTGTGCCTGTGCGTGCATGCATGTGTGTGTATGTGTGTGTGTCTGTGTCTGTGCCTGTGCGTGCATGCATGTGTGTGTATGTGTGTGTGTGTGTGTCTGTGTCTGTGCGTGCATGCATGTGTGTGTATGTGTGTGTGTCTGTGTCTGTGCGTGCATGCATGTGTGTGTATGTGTATGTGTGTCTGTGCCTGTGCGTGCATGCATGTGTGTGTATGTGTGAGTGTGCGCGCGTGTGTGTAGGCTTGCCTGGTTCATGGCACAGGTGCAAAGGTCAGAGAATAATTCCTTCTCTCCTTCCACCTTATAAGGCAGGGTACTCCAGGCTGACTGGTTCATGAGCTTCTGGTGACTCTCCTGCCTCCACCTCCATCTTGCTGGGAGAATGTGGAGATTAGAGTTAAGTGTAGCTGGAGTTCATTTTGCTGGTTGGTATTCAACCTCCTTCCCTGGTGCTTGGGTAGAATGACCAGGGTTGCCTGTCCGTACCAAGCTGAGTACCTGGAGCTCTGGGCAAACAGGCTGCTGGGGCTGGATGCCTCTGGGCTCGGCTGGGAGCTGCTGAGTGGCCTTGGGCTCTGTGTTACTCCCACAGAGTGTCACAGCAGGAAGTGTGAAGATGGTGCCCAGCTCATGTCTCCTGCTTAGTAAGTACCATGTAAGCATGTGCCCCAGGAGAAAGATGGCAGGGCTTTGTGACCCAGGGCTCTGTAGCCTCCCACTGGGCCTGGCTAAGAGGAAGACATAGAGGCTGCTTTCGGAAGGATGCTTTATTATCAAGGCATGATAAACTCTGTAGAGTTATGGAAGCGTTTACACATTTGGTTGACTTAAAACAATAGGAAAATTTTGAGTTGCTTTTTTTGTACACTTGTCCAATTCACTTTTAAGAATTTGAAGTGAGGGGGCTGGAGATATGGCTCAGCGGTTAAGAGCGCTGATTGCTCTTCCAGAGGACCCGGGTTCAATTCCCAGCACCCACATGGCAGCTTACACCTGTCTGAAAAATGCAGTTCCATGAGATCTGACACCTTCACACTAATGCACATAAAATAAAAGTTAAATAAATCATTAAAAAAATTAAAAAAAAAAGAATTTGAAGTGAGGTGTTTAAACCCGTGACGAAACTTGATTTTAAGGATGACGGGACAGATGATTTTGAGGAAAAATGACCTCAAATCACACAACTCCTACAGTCCTTTGGTTTAGTTGATAGCCAGTGTTGATCCGCCGATGTAAGCACAGGAGCAGAGTGGTTCTTGTGCTGTAGAGCGAGATTCTGAAACGATGCTCGCAGAGGGGCACAGCCCTCTCTGTCTCCGGCTTGGCACCAGCACTGCAGTTTCTTCTCCTTCCCTCTCCCCGTCTTTGCGGCAGTGCCTCGCACAGCATCCCAGGCGACGCTGCTGCTGACTGTGTAGTTTTGGTTGTCCGCAGACCTCTTGCTAAGCCTCCCACACGCTGGGACTGCAGGCATGCCACGCTGCCACCGCGCACAGCCATTTTCTTACTTTCATTTTGGATGCTTTCCGTTAGTGTCTGGTTTGTCTCCTCCAAGCGGCCCCTACGGCCTTGTGATTGGTGATTAGAACATGCAATTGTGTATCTCTTTGTGCTGTGAGGTTTCCAATCTCATCTTCCTGTGGGGTGGAAAGCCCTTTGTACGTGCCCTATCTCCCTTTCCCGCTCACTGGCTGAGGGAGGAGGCCTGGCACTCCAGTGAATGCTCAACCCTTGGCTCCCGTCCGTATTACCCCGTAGATGGTGAATCCTCCCCACGCTCAGACTTCTTATCGCTGTCTGCCTCTGGGTCCCCTGTGTGCACCTGGCATCCTGGGCCCTCCACACGGCTTTGCCCTCATTAACCATTAACCTTTCTTGCAAGGAAATGATTTTGCCATGACCAGAAATTCCCCGCTGAGCCTTCAGGCAAATACTCCTGTTGGTAACCACATAGACAGAAGGAAGATTTGCGCCTCGTGATTTCAAATATTCACATATGTTCTGATATTCCACGGGCCTTCCTCCCTTTATCAAGCTTATTATTATTATTACTACTACTCCTACTACTATTATTTTATTATTGTTGTTATGTGTGTGCGTGTGCGTGTGCGTGTGTGTGTGTGTGTGTGTGTGTGTGTGTGTGGTCAACCTCGGTTATCTTCCTCAATCCTTCTCTACCTTACTTTCCTGAGGCAAGGTCTCTCATTGGAACCCGGAACTCCTAAGTTCTGCTAGACTGACCTGCTAGCAGCCCCAGGAAACCTCCTGTCTGTAATTGTTTGCTCCCAGGCATGGCTTTTATGTGTGGTTTCTGGGGATTGAACTCATGCCCTTGGGCTTGTGTGGCAAGCACATTACCAACTGAGCCATGCCCCTAGCCCAGCTTTTCCAGTTTTAAAAATCTCCTTAATAGGATGCATAGTTTGACTGCTTTCCCACCAATCCTGCTCCCCCGCAACCGCAACCTCTTACAAATTCTCTGTGTTGTTTATGAAGTCATTGTAGGGGATGAACACTTTTGATAGGGACTTAAAAATCAAAGTTGCTCAATTTATACAGAAAGATGCAGAAGGGATTGCTGATCCCAGTTAACAGCAGCCAGGGGGGCCAACGCCAGCACCACTGAAAACAGGGACTGCGGAAGAAGGGTGGGTGCTTTGCTGAATTGGAAACCATCGTCTGCCCTCAGGCACTCTGCGGTTAATCTCCAGTGTGGACTCCTTCAGAACTGCTTCTCAGCTGAGTGGGTTGCCCTTGTCTGTGACCCCTGCACTCAGGAAGCACAGCAGGAGAACCAGAAGTTCGAGGTCAGACAGGGCTACTTGAGGCCCTATCATTAAAAACAAAAAAACAAAAACCATTTTTTCCCCAAAATTGCACAGCATTTCTTTTTCCTTTCCAGTGATAAACAGCAGTCTCTACCTGGCACGCGCCAGTGAGGCGATACTGACCCATGTGTACATCAGAGCCAGCTGGCATGTGGTCGGGCGAGCAGTTGAAAGGCCTGGGACTCAGGCCAAGTCACGTCTGTAGCTGTGTGTATGTGAACTGTGTAGTGAGACGAGTCCAGATCAGAGCACTCAGAACTGAATTCTGGTCCTCTTGGTGGAGCTGGCGTAGCCCGAGGGCTCTTGCTTGGAAGGATGCATTTCTCTGTCCTGTGGACTCTCTCTCCTTTGTTTTTGTCCTGTTGGGAGACAGCGGTTTTCTGGGCTCCTCTTTGCTTTCTGATATTTGTAGGTTGGCTTAAATGACCCTTGAGTCCACCTAGAAAAAGTCCAAAGCTCAGAGATGTGAGCTGTGTAGGTCTCTGGCTAGCTGTGGCGCTCACGCTGTGTCTTAGTTGAATGAGTCCCTTTGAGGGGTTGCTGTTTAAACTCTTGTGTATCACATAAAACCAGGAGTGTTTGCCCCTATCTCAAGGCCCTGGGAAGGTCACAGCCCTAGCAAGAATCCTCTGCAGTTCCTACTGGAGCTTAGTACGAGGCTCTGCTAAGATGGAAGTGTCCGAATTGCAACTGTTGGCCTGCATATACTAATATCTGTGCGCTGCTGGGTGTTGTAAGCAGCAAGAGCTGCACAGATGCAACCTCTCAAAATGTTTCTCTCCATTAAGAAGAGAACATATTAGAGAAATGGGAAGATGGTTTAAAGCTTTGCAGGATTCTCCATTTCCCCTAAAGGATTATGAGCTATAGTTACATGTAGCCACGAGGATTAGTCTTTAACACAGGGGTTCTCAATCTGTGGGTCACAACCCCTCAGGGTCGAAAGACCCTTTCACAGAGATTTACTAAGGTCATCAGAAAATGCAGATATGTATATTGCAATTCACAGCAAAATTACAGTTGTGAAGTAGCAATGAAATAATTTATGGCTGGCGTTAGCACAGCATGAGGAACTGTATTAAAGGGTTGCAGCATTGGGAAGGCTGAGAACCACTGCTTTAAGTTATTGGGTTGTAACTGCAGGTTGAATTTTGAAGCGGGTCATTCACAGGTCTAGGGATGTAGCTCAGTTGGTAGGAGGTTTACCTGGCATTCGCGAAGCCCTGTGTTCCATGCCAGTACTTCATAAACCCACTCCTGGTAGCTTGTGTTTGTATTCACGGCACTCAGGAGGTAGAGGCAAGACCCTGGTGGTGGTGGCGCAGGCCTTTAATCCCAGTACTCGGGAGGCAGAGGCAAGTGGATCTCTGCATGTTCAAGGCCAGCCTGGTCTACAAAAGGAGTTCAGGACAGCCAGGACTGTTACACAAGGAAACCCTGTCTTGTGGGGGAGAGGTGGATACAGGAGGATTAGAAGTTACAGGTTCTTTATGGCAACTTCGGGAGCTTAAAGCCAGCTTGAGCTACTTAGACTGGTTCTTGAAATGTAAATAAGTTACGTCATTCCCAGCGTTCTTTGTTGTTGAGTGTTGATGTATGATTTATGTGTTCCTAAGCCTGCGACCCTTTAATACAGTTCCTTATGTTGTGCTGACCCCAATCATAAAATTATCCTGTTACTTCAGAGCTGCAATTTTGTTACCGTTATGAATCGCAGTGTAAATATCTGATATACAGGGAAGCTGATGTGCAACCCTACGGGGGTCTCGACCCAGAGGTTGAGAACAGTGATGTTAGGCCCCTATAAAGGCTAGAGGTGAGGATATAGCCATGATAAACTCAGGTGTGAAGGGGAGCAAGGCCTTTCCCTGTCGGGAACTAAGAGAAGAGAGGGTGCCTGCTTTGGGGGCTGGTTCTCTTAGGTTGATCATAGCCTGGGTAGCCGGCAGCTCAGGTGAGCTTGGGTGCAGTGAGCTTGCCGAGAAGGGCTCCGGCTCCGGGAGCAGTGCAGGAAGCCCATACTGATCTCCTTTGGGACCCGACTTTGCAGGAGCTGCGGTCCCGGGAGGAGGAGCTGAGTCGAGCCGCCCTGCAGCAGAAATCCCAGGAGCTGGAGCTCAGACGCCGGGAGCAGCAGCTCGCAGAGCGCGAGATCGACGTGCTGGAGCGGGAGCTGAACGTCCTCATCTTCCAGCTGAACCAGGAGGCCCCGCACGTGAAGAAGAGAAAGGGGAGGTTCAGGAGAGGTCGGCTGAGGCTCAAAGACGGCCACCGCATCAGCCTGCCTTCAGGTTTGTGCCGCCAGGACTGGGGGAAGCCTAGGAGGTTAAAATGTGAATGAATGATTTTATGAATGAATGAGCGAATGTGCAGATGCCTGCCGACCACGGTGCTGACACGCTGCTGTAGGGAGTTCCGTGGCTGACATCCGAAATAGTCGTTGGGCGCTCTCGTTGCACCTGAAGTTTGGGCTCTCATCACAGAGTGCTAGTGACGGGCAGACGGGGTGGTGGTTTGTACCAGCTGCCAGTGTGACAGCCTCTATCCTCGCCTAAGTGACAAGACCCTGGCCACATCTGCAGAAGACACACTTCTGGAAGACACACCCTAATTGTGGGTGACTGTTGTGTGGCCTGGGGTCCCAGACTGAGTAAAAAGGAGAAGGGAACGGAAAACTCGGAATTCACAGCCCCTCTTCTGTCACAAACGCTGTGTCCTGGGTGTGCTGTGGTCATTAGTGTTGATGATTTCCTAAACTTGGCAGGGAAACCACAGCAGGACTCGGATGGAACCGATCCAACGTTAGAAGAACGTGTGAGCTCTTTGCAGCTGACCCCACTCTTCAACGACAGGAAGTTGGAACAACACCCCCCCCCCATTTCTGTGGGCAGCCGTTGCTCAGCTGATAACATGAGTTTATTCAATTATTAATGTAATTGGCTATTTTTTTTGCCAGATTCCCAGAAAGCCCTGGATTTGGAATTTTTCTTTCTAAAAATAAAGAGGACATTTCAGCGACACATTTATTTGCTTGCTGGAGCCTCATAAAAGATTTCAGTCAAAGAGCATTTACTCTGAAGAAGCTGTAAGGGCTTCTTCAAGCACAAAAAAATTAGCATGCAGTAGCTCCTTCCGAGCACAGGATGGCGCCAAATGCCGTAATTCTGGCACAGGATTAGGAAAGCCCGTTTTTGGAGCCTCCCACTCTGTGTGTGTGTGTGTGTGTGTGTGTGTGTGTGTGTGTGTGTGTGTGTGTGTGTGTGTGTGTGTGTGTGTGTATGTGTGTGTGTGTCTTATGAAGAGACACTCACACCCTGGGTTCTAGACTTAGCCAACTTGATTTGGATGCTTGTTCTACCACTTTCTAGCCCTGCTCCCCAGGCCTACAGCATCAGCAGAAATGAAGTTACAGAGCTTGAAGTTTCTGTAGTAAAATGTCCTGACAGAGGCAGCATTAGGACTCCCATTGCCTTCCATCATTGCAGGGAACCAAGGCCGGAACTAGAAACCACTGGCCATATCTGCAGTCAAGAACAGAGAGAAATGAACGCACGTCTCCTTGTGCCTAACAGAATCAGACATTAGCCAGTCTGCCCAAGGGAGATGCTGTCTGATGACACTGTCTTGTGACCATGCAGGGGACAGCGAGGGAAATCACGTCATTCCTGCAAAGCTGCTTCTTTCTCTCACAGATTTCCAGCACAAGATCACAGTGCAGGCCTCCCCAACCCTGGACAAGCGCCGGAGCTCAGACAGCCGGCTCTGCAGCCCGCCCAGCAGCCCCCTGATGCTGCCCCGCCTCCGAGCTATCCAGCGTGAGTGTTTGCTTCTCTCGGCATCAGTGTGACCACTGCCGCGCGGTCACACGGAGGGGGTGTGCTCTGACAGTGGCTGTAAGCGAGCGAGAGGCAGATGGAAACAGGTGGCGGTGGAGATATAAAAGTTGACCTTGGGGCCGAGTGCAGGGGCGCACTCCTGTAATCCTTGCGTTTGGGGGGTAGAAGGAAGAACACCAAGGATAGCCTCAGCTATCTAATGAGGGCAAAGCCGGGCGACAGGAGTCTCTGAAGGAAAGGAACAATTTAAACAAAATAACAAACACAAAGAAGTTGATCTTGGCTTTTAGGCCAGTTTCTCTCGCTCTCTACCATAAACGTGACATGGTGTCAACGCAGCGGGGGCCGAGAGCTAGGACTCCAGGTCCTCTCAAAGACACTGGCCCATCAGAAGGCACCCCTGTCTTCTGCTGAAGTGGCTGCCATCATGCTCAGTGGTAGAGCACTGCTTAGGCACACGGGACCCAGGTCTAACCCCAGAAAAGCAACATAGTAAAGAACTTAAGCATTCCTCAAGCACTTACAATGTAAAGAAGATACATTTGTTTCCGTGTTTATAGAAGTCCTATTTCTAGAAGGCATATGGCAGGATGAAAGTTAGATGTCTGTTTTACGGACTTCACCTCCATGTACACACATGGCTAACCTTGCAGGTCCTGAAAACTTTTATTTTACATTTATTATAGACCAGGCAGGCCTTGAACTCACAGAGATCTACATGCTTCTGCCTCCTTGCATGCTGAGATTAAAGGTGTGCACCACAACGCGCAATGCACAAAGTCACACGGTTTTAAAGAGTAATGTATGGTTTGTAGTTAAAAAAGAAATCTGTGTGTGTGTATACAGCATGTGTGTGTGTGTGTACAGTGTGTGTCTATGTAGAATGTGTGTCTGTGCGTGTGTTCGAGTGTCTGCACACATGTGTCAGGGAGAGTGTGTGCAGGCGGGATGCCAGCCTCAGCTGTGGGTCCTCATCTATTGTCCTCTTTGACACAGGTTCCCACACTAGCTGGTGACCTTCTGGGGATCCCCCGTCTCTAAACTTCCCGCTCATTGTCTTTTCCTAGTCTTCTTGCTGCTATTTTCTTTTTTCACGATCACAAAGAGTAGTTTTCCAAGGTGAGCGAAGAGCTGTTCTCACTGCTCTGCCAGGCACCTGGCTGGATTCTTGGACACTTTAGTCGAATTGTATGTGACAGTGGGTTGTCCATGCAGTGACTTCGGAGGAGAGCCATAAAACCTGGGGACGGAACGCCGTCTTCCGACAAGAAGACTTCGAAGATGCGAAAAGGAATTTCAAGAAAAAAGGTTGCACGTGGGGACCGAGCTCCATTCAAGTGAAAGAAAGACCAGAGGGCCGAGACCGGTACGTGTGTGTGTGTGTGTGTGTGTGTGTGTGTGTGTGTGTGTGAAGAGGGGCGTGTAGCACACACTGGGGTAGTAGCGCTAATAGACCTGCCTCTTGGGAAGTGACTAGATTTGCAGAGACATCTGGATAGTAACTTAGTGCTCCGTGGTGTGTTGAACTGACTGTATGCAATGATTGTTAGCTCAGTGAATAACTTGACATATTTACGTATTATTTCATGATGGGGGTGGGGGAGATTGCTCAGTCCTGCACAAGACCGGAGTTTGATTCCCAGCACCAACTTGATATCTCACAACCAGCCCTAACTCCAGTTCCAGGGGACCCATCGCCCTCTTCTGACCACTGCGGGAACCAGACATGTGTATGGTTGCATGCATATCTTTGGGCAAAATATTCAAACATGTAAACAAACAAATCTAAAATATTTTATAAAGATTATATTTGTACTTTGTGAAGTCTTCAAAATTCAAAAGCACAAAGGTACTCTCTGCAGCTCTAAAAAGATGGCTTCTGGGTTAGACACTCCGTGGGTAAAGTGCTATCTCGCAAGCCTGAGGACCCGAGCTCAGCTCCAGCACACATGTAAGCAGCAGGCATGACAGCTGCCTGTAATCTTAAGCCCACAAGAGGAAGAGACTGCAGATCTCTTGCTATGCTAGCCAGAATGGGCGAGAGACCCTGCCTCAATATGATAAAAAGAGCAATCGAGGAAGACTTGCAACATCCCTTTCTGCCCTTCAGATGCAGGTGCACACAGGTGCAGCAGTACACACGCAAACACACACATACACGTACCACACACAAGCAACCATGTGTATGTGTGTGTGCGCGCACACACACACATCACACATACATACCAAAAAAGAGATTGCATTTGAGGGCCCTGCACTTCCACTATGTGAACACAAATGTCTTTCTCTTGTAGGGTCAGGCCTCTGTCAGATGGCAACAGTCCTTGGTCGTCTCTTTTAATAAAAAGTCAGAAAACCACACCATTGGCTTCATTGTTTGTGGACCAGCCAGGTAACTGCGTCTCAGGAAGCAGGGTGTGTTGGGGTGTTAGCTCTGAGGGGGAGGGGGTCTCTGGATCATCTCACGTGGCCCTTAAGGTGGTTGGAGGGGTGACAGTAGGTCCTTTAGAGCTTGACTTGAGTCCAGAGGTTGTTTGGCATCCAGACTTCATGGCGCTAAGGAAATGGGCTCCACGTGTTCAGGGAGATGAAGATCATGGTTTCTTATCTTACAGAAAACCAGTGTCTCACTTAGCCATATGGCCCAGGTGAATTTAGCATAGTCTAGTTGGCCCGGCTAAGGGTGAGCTGGGGCTGTATTTAGTAAATTGAGTTCAAGAGGTAAAACCACTGGCAGCCTTCAAGGGTAATTGGTACTGAAAAGAACTGGTCTTTTATATCCACATGTTTATGTGTTTCATGCCATGAGAAAATCTAGAGGTGTGTGCCTTGAGTGTGTGCTGGGTGCTGTGCCCACCCCCATGCTCCCTCCCCCTGAGGGATCCTTTTAATAAACAAGAGTTCTTCCACCAAAAGACCTCTGCATGCTTTGGTTTAGTGTGGTGGAGGTGTATGTGTGTGTGTGTGCGCGCGCGTGCATTTATATCTTACGCTTCTGTCGTATATTGCGATTCTTCTGTTTGTATCTTGATGCTTCGTGGATTCTGGCTTGTTTGTACACATTTAAATGGTGGTGTTTGCTATGCAATAGTTCCGTAATGTTTACATTTGTATCTTTGTTTAGGATCTTGCGAAGAACTGAAACTTGCCCCTGATGGATTAGAACATAGAAAACCAAAGCAATTGAAGTTCCCTGGCCAGGCCTATGTTGGTCTACCTCTGTGCAAAGACAGCCAGAGAGAGCACCCAGTAGAGGCTGAGAGTCGAGAGGAGGGACCCTCCAAAGGCTCCCCAGTGAACCACGTGGGGGCACCCCTGCTGAGGAAGAAAACAGAATCTGCTCTGTGTGAGTGTGGGGGGCTGCTGGCATCACTGGCTTTGGGAGTGGATGTCAGGAAACTACATGGAGCCCAGGTCCTCAAAAAAACACTACCCAAAGAGGAAAAGAAGCAAGAGGGCACCCTTCCATGGGTCTCTAGGTGCCAAGCAAGTACCAGACAACAGACTGCAGGCAGGACACCCAGTGATGACCCCTCTGTCCTGCCAAGTGCCTCAAACCTTTCTTCGAAGACTCTCTCTACAAAGTGCTTGCTGCAGACTGATGAGGAGGTGCTATCTTTGGGGAGCACTCGGATCTCTTGTGGTCCCATGATGCTCACTCCAGATCCCTGTTCTACCACCCCAGAAAGCAGCTGTGAACTCATCTCTGAACCAGGACTTAAGAATGTTGGTGGTGTGTTGAGAAGCATGTCACCTGCCCTTCTGGAGCAGACAGGGGGAAAGCTGCCACCTTGTGCCACTGCAGGAGATAAGGGACGCCATCATGCGTGGATGGGATGCAAAGAAACTCCTCTCCGACCTCAAAGTAGGTGGGAGTAGTTGGGCAACCATGCAGATGGCGTTATAGAGGGGAGAGGAGTGTTTTCCCTTTTCTAATGATTTCAATTAATAATATTGTTCAAATGGATCTTGAGTGCTATTCTTCATTGTTGTAACTTTAATATCACTGGAATTTAGATTCTGGGAAGAGGCTTGATTGGGACTTAGCAACTTCAGCTTATCAGGTGATGTCAGAACAAAGCATGTGATGAATGATAGACCAAACTCCGGGGGCAGAGATGGGGCCTTAGGTCCAAATTCCAGCAAGTAGACAATGGAAGAGCTGACCACGGTCCCAAACCACAGCCATCTAACCCTAGCCCTAAACCACTCACCCCAACTCTATACACTTGACCGTAGCCTTCAACACTAATCCTAAATATTAACCTCTAATTTGAAACATTAATCCTAACCCTAGCCACTAAACCCGAACTCCAAACCCTCATCCTAACCCTCTAACCCAAATGCTAACCACGACTATCTCCGGGTCTTCCTGAGACACTCCTTGGTCACACACTGTGGTTGTGTTGGGACCGAGGTCCTTGTCACCTCTGCGTGATTGGTGGCTGGTGTAACAAAGCTGCAGCAGGAACAGCATAAACATTAGAGCCCCCTTTCCAACTGTGCCGAAGGCGCAGGCAGGAATGGGTCTTCCTTAGGCCTCTCCCCTGGGCTTGCTAACCCCCTCCCTGTGTCCCGTGTTCTTCTGGGTATCTGTGGATCTTATTAGGGCCCACAGTCAGACTACACTGGGGCCTGTCTCTGTGAACTTATTTTGGCTTAGACACCTATGAGGACCCCGTCTCAGGGGCTGGGGAGATGGCTCTGTGAGTAAAATGTTTGCTCTACATGGAACAGACCCTGAATTCAACCCCCAGAACCCACATCAAAAGCCTGGGCGTGGTGTGCAGACCTGTAATCCTGGGGAGAAGCAGGCAGATGCTTGGGGTTTGCTGGCCAACCAGGGTAGCCAAGTCGGCAAATCCCAGGTCTGTGAGAGACCGTCTCTGAAAATAGGTGGGTGTGTCTGGAGTTGACTTTGTGTGTGTATGGTGTATGCACGTGCACACGCATATGTGTGAGCATATGAGTGCGTGGCACACACACAGGTCATGGTGATGTCGCAGTTAACCGTGTAGAGGTTTGTGTTCAGGTTCACTGTCTGTGGTCTTGGGTACATCACTATAACATGCTTGTCTACTAATAACCTGTGGTCAGGAGCGTGGTAGAGATAAGTGTATAGGCACTGCTGTGATTGGTTACATTAATGCCATACAGGTATTCTCTGAGACTATGCCTGTGGAGAGCTATATGATCTGGGCACGGTGGCTCATGCCTGACGTCCTCGCTACGGGGAAGAATGGGTGAACTGGCTGGAGGGATGTTACAGACTGAAATACTCCTTCTGTTCTGATGGCATGTTTTCACTAAGAAAACCACACCCCAGTGACTGTGGAATTGCCGTGTTGAAACTCTAGGCAACCCCACCATCGAGCAGAATAGCCTTCATCTTTCCCTTCACCCATGACTTCAGGGTCTGTCTTCTCACTGAACATTGTCTGTCCTTCTTCTCCCACAGGTGCCCCTGGAGATTCAGGACTACCACACTCTGCCTCGCCTGGTCCTCAGAGCGAGCTGACAAGCCAGGGCTCTCCTGGGCAACCCCGAGGTGTTCTGGGCAACCGTCAGGCAGGTCCTCCCCCACCACAAAATCCACTGAGGACAACATCCCCGCCTGCCTGGGCCAGTGACATGGAGCATGCAGTGCCAGGTCTTGCCTGTCTCCTCAGTGCCCAGGAGAGGAGCAGGTGCAAGGCACCTTCCTTGCTGGATGCCAACGTGGAGGGCCAGAGCAGGGACTGTGCCGTGCCCTTGTGTAGAGTGAAGAGCGTGACATACCCACCGCCCATCTATGCCCTGGAGAAAGACTTTCTGACCTAGTGCCTTTGCCCTCCCAGCGTTCCCCGTTTGAGGTGGACACAGAGAGGCACTGTGTGCTGTGTGTCACACTGTGGCCCATGGTGCTAGTGCTGGATCCCGACTCCAAGGTGCACCAGTGGCTACTGTTGGCTGTCCACTGGACATTAGTCACCCAGTGCCTTGAAAGACACAGAGGTTCAGTCAGCTGAGGCGAGGTCACTGTGGCCAGCTTCCGTGCTCCATTCTCGCCCACGTCCTGCCCACGGCACAAGGCTGTACTACAGTGACCAGCCCTCTTTGCTTCTTTCCTTCGTCCTTTTCCTCATTTTCTTCTCCTTTTGGGTTTTTGTTTGCCACTGTCGATTTCTTTGTTTTGCACAACAAAAAACCAAAAGTAGCTGTTTCATGTCTTGTCAATAAAAATGTGATGTTAAAAAGTAAAGATATTTATTTATAGAGGGGGAAAATGGTTCTCCATTGATTGGAGTTAATTCGGAGTCCTATGTAAACTACCCAGAGAAAATAGTAGCCTTGTGATGTGGAATACGCCCAGTTGACTCCTGAATTACATAGGACATTCTCATCCAGGTTTTACAGAAGGGAACTTATAACAGTTTTCCTGAGGCTTTGAGAGATGGCCCAGCAGTTAAGCATGCATAGAGCTCTTTTGGAGGACCCAAATTCAGTCCCCAGTGCCCATGCCAGGTGGCTCACAACTGCCTGTGACTTCAGTTCCAGTGCATCCAGTGCCCTCCTGGCTTCCACGGGCACCTGCATGCACATACCAACACGCACACACACACACACACACACACACACACACAATTAAAAGTCAAAATACTTTTGAAAAGTTTTATTGAATATAACTACATTGCTACTTTTGTGTCATGTGACCAAATACCTTAGATTGACATAAAGTGAGGAATTATTTATCTTGCTCATGGTTTCAGAGGAATCAGTGCAACTTTGAGGAGGACCTGGTCGGGTGGCTCACATCATAGTGGACAGGAAGCAGAAAAAGGGGGATAAAGGAAGACCAGGGCAAGATACAGCCAAAGACGCACCCTCACTGAACTTCTTACCCCCATTTCTGTAACTTCCCAAATAGCACCACTGTCTGGGGACCAGATGTGAGCCCACGGAGGACGGTTCACATTCAGACCTTAGCAGTAATTGTCGGGGGACCAGATGTGAGCCCACGGAGGACGGTTCACATTCAGACCTTAGCAGTAATTGTCGGGGGACCAGATGTGAGCCCTCGGAGGACGGTTCACATTCAGACCTTAGCAGTAATTGTCGGGGGACCAGATGTGAGCCCACGGAGGACGGTTCACATTCAGACCTTAGCAGTAATTGTCGGGGGACCAGATGTGAGCCCACGGAGGACGGTTCACATTCAGACCTTAGCAGTAATTGTCGGGGGACCAGATGTGAGCCCACGGAGGACGGTTCACATTCAGACCTTAGCAGTAATTGTCGGGGGACCAGATGTGAGCCCACGGAGGACGGTTCACATTCAGACCTTAGCAGTAATTGTCGGGGGACCAGATGTGAGCCCACGGAGGACGGTTCACATTCAGACCTTAGCAGTAATTGTCGGGGGACCAGATGTGAGCCCACGGAGGACGGTTCACATTCAGACCTTAGCAGTAATTGTCGGGGGACCAGATGTGAGCCCACGGAGGACGGTTCACATTCAGACCTTAGCAGTAATTGTCGGGGGACCAGATGTGAGCCCACGGAGGACGGTTCACATTCAGACCTTAGCAGTAATTGTCGGGGGACCAGATGTGAGCCCACGGAGGACGGTTCACATTCAGACCTTAGCAGTAATTGTCGGGGGACCAGATGTGAGCCCACGGAGGACGGTTCACATTCAGACCTTAGCAGTAATTGTCGGGGGACCAGATGTGAGCCCACGGAGGACGGTTCACATTCAGACCTTAGCAGTAATTGTCGGGGGACCAGATGTGAGCCCACGGAGGACGGTTCACATTCAGACCTTAGCAGTAATTGTCGGGGGACCAGATGTGAGCCCACGGAGGACGGTTCACATTCAGACCTTAGCAGTAATTGTCGGGGGACCAGATGTGAGCCCACGGAGGACGGTTCACATTCAGACCTTAGCAGTAATTGCCACGCATCATTTGAGATCAGGCTCTAATATTTGGCCGTCATAACATTTTGTGCTCTGTAGGTTTCACTGCAGAAATGTCTCTTCCTCCATTAGGAGCCAGAGGTGGGAATTTTCTTCATGCTGTAGGAGTCTTTAAAAAACAAACAATCCATGGCTAGCTGTGTTTGAAGAACCTGTGTGCTATGGACATACGTGTCGTGTAATCTTGTTTTTCTCCAAGCCTGCAGCTTCCCCAGCACTGCCAGCACAGGAGACGGCAGGACTGGGGGTTCTGCCCTGAGCCATTTCACACTCATTTCACTCTGAGTGAACTCGGGGGGTCATCTGTGGGGGTACACAGGCGTGGTGGAAAGACACCGGCGACTTCTGGAAGCACTTATAATATGTGTCTTTGGATGGCAGGTGGGATGGAGACAGCTTCATGTTCTTTAGGGGTCACTTTCAATTTCACGGACAGAGTGCTGCGTGTTGAGACTGGGTGACTCTTCAGGAGCGTGGTGCGTTTGCCTGGGTCCCGTGACTACTATAATCCTCTTCTGTCACCAGAACCTTGCAAGACAGAGAGTAAATATTTAAAATGTGACACTCGGTAGGAAATGAAATTACCAAATAACCCTTGGTGCTTTATTTAAAGTTCTATCTTGGTTTCTCAAATAATGGCAGACATCGGAAGGGAATGAAATCAGATCCATGGCATCTGAGGCACCTACAGGTTTGTCAGCAGGTGACCTGCGGAGAGGATCGCATTGCCAGCTCTCGGCAGAAGGTTTCAGGTGCTTGGGGCAAAAGCTCAGGCTTTCAGCAGACGGCTGCGTTGCTCCTTCGTCTGCTTCTCCTCGGTTGTTATTAAAAGGTAATAGGGGTGTGGTTCACACAACACTTGCCACGTTGGATAAGCCGGTTGGTGGCTTCCTTTCAACCAATCATTTGAAGCGAAGCTAAAAGTAAAAGAAATGCCCCAAATACCCAGTGCGTGGAAGGAAAATATAGAAATGGTGTGCTTAGCTTTGCTCCTGTCGCAGCATTCCATGGAGTGTGTGTGCTTTGATGGAAGTGATGGAACTGGACATGCTAGACACATTTGTCTATCCATTAGGTCCCTCTCACTCAGGGTTCCAGCCTCTTCCTTTAGCTCAACTCTGATGAGCTTAGAAACGAAGCCATGCTAAAAACAACAATTTCAACGTAAGAAGCCAATCTGACCCTGGATTGCTGAGGATTGCCTTCACTGAGATCCCTGCACACCTCTGGTTGTCTGTGCACGCTACACACCTAGCAGAACCTGGCTGTTCATTTTCTATAGACCTCGGCGAACTGGAAGATCACTTATTCTGGCTCCTGTTAACCCTCCCACAGCAGAAAGTAACAGCCGGGCCTGATACGCCATATTCAGAAGGCTGTGGCTGGCAGAAATGTTTACATGTGTTGTCTATTTTTTAATAAACCTTTTATAGCTTGTCTGCTGGCGTCGTGGCTTTGATCTACTCCTAAGTGGTTGCAGTGGTTTGCTTTGTATTCAGCAAGGAAGCCATGAAGGAGATGAATGCTTTCCGTGTAAATGTGGAGACCTGAGTTCCACCGCCAAGACCCTCGCAAAACAGCAAGTCATGGTGATCACTTGTGGTCCCACCGGGAGGGGGAGCGAGGCCAGTCCCTGGGGCTCCCTGGCCAGCTGGTCTAGCAAGCTCCAGGCCAATGAGAGACCATTGTCAAAAAACAAGGCGGGTGGTTCCTGATGTTTGACACTCAAAGTTCACTTCTGGTTTGCGTGTGCGCGCACATACACACATGCCTGTGCACGCGTGTGTAACACCTGTACCCAAATTTAAAAAGAGTAGCAAACCACAGGTGCGGTGCCTCCTTCAGGTATGGCCATCTTGATTTTAATGCTCCGTCGCCATCAACAACTTCTAAATCAGCCTTGGCCAGTTAGTCTTTTGTTAACGTGACATAACCTCAAGTTGCCTGGGGAGAGGAGTCTCAATTCAAAGGAAGGAGATGTCGCCATCATATTTCCTGTAAGCAAGCTTGTGACACATTTTCTGGATTAATGATTGATGTGAGAAAACCCCACCCACTGTAGCCAGGTGGTCCTGGGTGTTACAAGAAAGCAGACTGAGCAAGCCCCGGAGACCCAGTAAGCAGCACCCCTCTGTGGCCTCTGCTTCAGTTCCTGCCTCCAGGTTCCTGCCTTGACAGAGCGTGACTGGGATGTGACTAAAACAGACTCTTTTCTCCCAAATTGCTTTTGGCCATGGTGTTTTATCACAGTAACTAATATACTTCTGAGTGGGGGCACACTCACTTCTGAGGCAGGACATACTCACTTCTGAGTGAGAGCACGTTCACTTCTGAGTGGGGGCACACTCACTTCCGAGCGGGGCACACTCACTTCCGGGTGGGGGCACACTCACTTCCGGGTGGGGGCACACTCACTTCCGAGCGGGGCACATCACTTTTGTTTTCACCGGGCCCCAGGTTGCTTAGATAAAATGCCAGCTTTACACCCTCCCTAAGGCCCTCCACCCATCTTCTCAGTAAAAAACCACCAGGAGTGTGAGCCAGAGGCCTCCATACCGGGAAAACAGCATCACAGAGACATCTGTATGGCTGAGGATTGTTCCAGAACTACCTATAGGTTAATAAATGGATTCTTTCCACTTTACTAATAAAGAAGCCAAGACTTAAGAAGAGACGTCAATTGGTGCGCTTCAGTCCAGCCTGCATTTCAACCTCCCGCGGGTACTTCCAAACCGTGGGGGAGGAGGAGTCTTCTGATCACTAGCTGGTTTTCAGTATATGCTCCTGCTAATACGTTTGTCAAATACCAATTCAAAGAAAGCAATATGAACCCTGCTTGGAGCCTGGAGGTCTCCGAATGCTGCCCTGAGAATCTGGCAGTGGGTTTGACTTTAATTTGGAGTATGCATTTTTAGAGAGGGCTGTCCACAGAGAGGAGGCCAACAGGATAGGCATCTAAGTAGAGACGTTTCTAGGAAATTGGCTCGAGGCATAGCAGAGAGGGCCAAGACTGAGTTCTGCAGGGCAGGCTGGGGACCTAAGAAAGAAGAATGGAAGACACAGTTCACGTCAAAAGGCCTAGGAAAGGATCAAGGTAGGAGGTCCAAGGTCAAAGAGAGGTCCAAGGTCAAGGCAAGGGTAGTTTGCATCATTAGAGGCTTCTCTTGTTGGTTTGCAGATAGTTCTCTCTCTCTCTCTCTCTCTCTCTCTCTCTCTCTCTCTCTCTCTCTCTCTCTCTGTATGTGTGTGTATTTGTAGGTTCACAAGCATGTATGCACACACGTGTGGAGGTCAGAGTTCAACGTTAGGTCATTCTCAGTCTCTAACTTATTTTTTGAGTCAGAATCTCTCTCACAGAACCTGGGACTCTCTGAGTCAGTTAGCTTGGCTGGCCAGCGAGCCCCAGAGATCCTCTCTCTGCTTTCCCAGCACTGAGTGCACACACAAGCACTGCTGTGCCCAGCTTTGTGTGATGTGGGGGCTGAGAACTGAACTCAGGCCCTCATGCGTACATAGTAGGCATTGTTGGCTGAGCCGTCTCCCTAGATGGGTTTCCTTCCTTCTGGGCCCCAACATGGTTGTTATTCTGTGTGTGTCCATGTCATAATCCCATCTTCAAAAGCACCCTTAAATCTGAGCTGGTTCCACCTCAGCGGTCTATTTGCCTCTGAGGATGCACAGCCAGCCACGGACACTTGCTGAAGTGCTGGGGGCAAGCTCAGCACATGGAGCCACAAACCCAGCCAATGACAGTGCCCTGTTGGCAGCATGAGGGCTATGTGAACAGCAGAAGGAAAGCCCAGACAATGCCACCAGCTCTTCCAGCAAGGGAGGGGGGGGCGGGATAGGAGAGAGCTGAAACAGATGCTGCAGGTAGCGCAAGGAGGGGGGGATAGGAGAGAGCTGAAACAGATGCTGCAGGTGGCGCTCTTCCAGCAAGGGGGGGGATAGGAGAGAGCTGAAACAGATGCTGCAGGTGGCGCTCTTCCAGCAAGGGAGGGGGGATAGGAGAGAGCTGAAACAGATGCTGCAGGTGGCGCAAGGCGGGGGGGGGGGGGATAGGAGAGAGCTGAAACAGATGCTGCAGGTGGCGCAAGTGGGGGGGGGGATAGGAGAGAGCTGAAACAGATGCTGCAGGAGGCACAAGGGGCAAGGATGGCCCTGGCTGCCCTGGCCAGACTCAACCACCCTTCCTCAATACTCCAAGTGTAGAGACAGATCAGCAAAAATCGGGGAAGGGGGGGTTAGTCACTGCAGCCACATTGAGAAGTGGAGTCAATAAAGATGAGGTACAGTGATCCCCAAGCCCATCTTCAGGGCACTGACGAGACGCTCAGGTTTTAATACAGGGCAAGAGATGTGAGTAGCTAAGGAGGCCTGGTCAAGGTGCTGTCTTACTTAACATTGGTCCGCCAATGTCTGGGCTCCAGGATTCCCTGCAAAGTGGTATGGCAGTTAATAGGACCGTGTGAAAGCCCTTTCGGGGTGACACACTACTCTAACTGGTGCTTCCCTGGCTTGAGATCCCTGGGGGGCGACTTCAATTTCTTGGGGGATCTGTAGTTTCAATAGTCTGAGAGCTAAAAGGGGGTTGTACCTGACCCTCAAATGCCAAGGGCCAGTGCCAACCCCAGGATAGGGAACTGTGACCCTGCTCCCTAACCTCTGTTCCCCTTCTTCCTCCTTCTGAAACATAAAGAAACTGTACTATGACACCTTCTCTATATTTCCCTGACGCTAAAACCAGAGGGTATGGCTGTTCAATACTTTATGTCACTGTGAACAAACTGGAGCACCCCAAGGGAGGTGTTCTCATTCGTCTCGCTGAGGGATGCAGTCCTTCAGAGGTAAGAGTGGAGGGGAGCAGAGTCAGGATAAAAAGCCTCAAAACCCAGCCCCAGTGGCCTGAAAGTGCCAGCTGTGTCTGGAAGTCTCCGCTCCACAGTATTCCAGAACAGCAGTAGTAGCTGGGAACCAAGCCTGTGGGTTTTACACTTCCTGTCCACAAGGTGGCGCCAAATACACGTGACAAAGGAGCAAAAGGACTTGTGTGGCGAACCAGCTGCAATCACTCTTAGAAGGCTGGAGAGCAGCAGGACTTGGGAAGGTGGGGGGGGGGGGGGGCGGGGGAGCAGGGAACACAACAGCACCTGTGCAGGAGTTCAGCGCTCACAAGCGGAGCTCAGCTGAGCATCTGCAGCAGACAGATACCCGAGGAGGCTAAACTGTACGTGGGGTCAGGTCTCCAGCCTTTGTACTCAGTGGAGGCAGAAGTGAACCAAAATGTCTCAAATAGAGCCTGCTACCTCTCTGCAGACACTAGCTGAAAGTGCTCCCCTTCACATCAGGGTTCTCTAGCGGGATGAGTGTGTAGGGGTGACCCACAGGGAGAGGAAGAGGAAGGAGGGGTGTGTACGCTTATGTGGAGGTCTAAGGACAACCTCAGGGTTTGTTCTTCAGGGTTCATCCAGGTTGGTATTTGCGACAGGACTCCCATTGGCCTGGAACAAACCAAGCAGGGCTAGCCCAGCTGGCCAACAAACCTCAGAGCTGTCTCCACCTGTCTGGAATTACGAGAGCGTGCATGACCAGGCATGGGTTTTTGAAATGTGGATTCTGAGGGATGAACACAGGTCCTTGTGTTTCCAAGGCAAGCTCTTTACCAGCTGAGCTGTGGCCTCAGCCCTGAGATACACAGCTTTAAAGCTACACTTACTTCTTGTTGTATGACTTAAATATACACAGGACGAGAAGCTTACTGGACATGCCCCAAGCTCCTGGTCAATTAGGACTCCCCAAGGACTAGGCCTTTCCATCCCCTTCCCTCTCGGGAACACCTGTGGGCCTGCAGCTCAGCTTTAAACCGTTTCATCCCCAAATCGCTTCTTATCCTTGAAGACGTACTTTTTCTTTCTTGTTTCTTTTCCGTGTTGACAATTTATGGATATAACAGGAAAACTGGAACAAATTAGGAGAACAAGGGAACTGCCTCTACCCTCAGAGGAGCAATTTCACAAAACCCTCAGCCCACATCAGGCCAGTTAGCACGAGAGCCTGGGTCGGGGAGCACTGGATCACTAACAAGAGGCCTGTGTGCCCTCACTTTCGCTCATGTTGTCTAGCGGAGCCAGCTGCGGCAGGAAGACAAAGGAGATAAATGTTCACTTGCTGGGAGAAAAGACGCCGCCTTCCCTTATGAGCAGCAACAGCGGAGACAGAGCTCACGCAGAGAGAATTGCACTCTGGGTTTGGCCTGCAGGAAGGGAGCTACAGGTCCTCTGAGTCACATGCGGCTGCATGTGGTGTAGGGTTCGACTGGGAAGTAGCCCAAAGTAGCAGCCATGTTCTCTGCGTTTGTTTGGACAGAGCATGCACGGATGTACTGTTTGTCCAAACGCATTAGATTTTACATTTGAGTAGGTGTGTTACTTGAGTGTAGACTGCACGCCGCTCAGTGCCCGGCAGCTAGGGCCACACCACCAGCAGCTGATTGAGCTGTCTCTGTTGTTGATTGCCGCTGACACCAAGGCAAACTTCCAGTGCTGGGAATTGGTTACATCCTGTGGAGACCTTGGTCAAAGGGTCCCGTGGAACCCCTCCCAGACATCACGGGATTACCAAGGCTACTGGTTGCTTTCCGCAGCCTGATGGTAAGACTCTAGTGCTTAAGAGAGCATTTGCTTATGCCAATGAATATGGAAAAGACACGCTGGTACCCAACTAGAAACTTCCCCTACTTACTAGCATTCAGGGCATGAAGGTACTCTGTGTGTCACTAGAGGAGAAAGATAACAACCGTTATCATCCAGCTACAAACCACACCAGCAATATAGAGGCCTGCATGCGTGTTATACTGGTGCAACAGCGAAACTAGTTTTATCACTTAATTGATTGGATTTAAGGCCCACTTCACAAAATAGAACCCATGCATGGCATTGCTAATGTTGCCAAGAACCTGAGCCTACCCAGGCACGTGCATAGGGAAAACCTATTACTATTATATAGTAATATATAATATATTACTAACTATACTATTACTAAAGGAGCATAGCAATCAAATGACTCCCAATGATACACTCCTATACTCACAGATCAGTGCCTTGCTCAGCCCTCATCAGAGAAGCCTCTTCTTGCTGTAGATGGGAATTAATACAGGGACCCATAACCGTACAGTGTGCAGAGAGAGACTTTGGAACACTCAGTCCTAAATGGGTTTTCTTCATCAAACCCCTCCCCCTAAGGTTCAGGGATTGATGCAGAAGAGACAGGGGTGGTTGGTGGCCCAAGGAAACAGAGTCTTCCAGACACAGCAGGGTGGGTGCACAAAAGAACTCACAGAGACTGTGGCAGCATGCATAGGATCTACACAGACTCAAGTCAGATGGGGTCCTGGCACTGAGAGGGGGTCCCACCCCAACCAAGATTCTATTTGCAACTGATATCTGCAGACATGACACCCATAGCTTTGCTTCATTTATAGACTGCTTCTCTTTCCTGTAATTTCCGACTTAGATGCTGAAATCTTAGCTTTGTAAGTATCCTTCCCCCTGACACCAGAGGCCATCACTTCTCCATGGTGATACCCAGCTAAAACTCAATCTATTTTTCAGCACGAGAAAGCATGGTAAGGAAAGTCTACTGGCTGTTTCATCTCATCACGCAGTGTACTGGGGACGGGTCCAGGGGGAAAGAGATGCTACAATTAGCACCCAAAGCTGTTTTGCATGGGCTTGCCCTGGCTGCTGATTTGCCCTGGGGTCTGGAAGCCGAGTTTTTAATAACAGGCTTATGGAAAACAGATTCAATAAAAACCTTTCTCTCCCTTTGTGCTCAGATGCAACTGCAGGCTGATTTCATGCTACACAGAGACCACAATGGCTCCTGTAACCCAAAGGGCAAAAGAAAGGACCTTCATCCAAGAAGAGGCTGTACCCAGGTTCCAGGGAAGCAAGGCTGATTACATTAAGACAGAAACAAGGCCTGGAATGGAAGAAAGCGGAAGGGGAGGTCAGAGGGAGCACCAAGCCTTCAGTCTGTCCACTCCAAGGCTTTGAACAAAGGAGCAGGTGTCCTGGGCTTAACGAGGAGTGGCTGTGTGTGCCCACCGTCTTCATCTCATAGGCACACACAGTCTCCCTATGGGAGGTGCTGGGTACTAATGCCACTTGCATTAGTTGGAGTTCTCTGGAGGAACATAACCGAGAGAATGAATGTGTATCACAAAGGATCTTTATTAGACTGGCTTACATGATACAGGCTGGGAAGTCTACACACTGGAGAAGTTGTAAACCCAGTAGCTGCCTAGACCAGAAGCCCAGATGTCTCACCTCCTAAGACCCAATCTGTCCTGAAGGCCTGGGGGATCCTAGAGAGCCGTGGTCTTCAGTCCATGTGGGAAGACCAAAGGAGTTGGGTCCTGCTGTCAAGGGAGAGTGGCAGCAACGGCTGCAGGGTGGATGCACTTGGCAACAAGTCGCAAAGACAGGCAGGCAGGCAGGCAGGCAGCAATGACTTCTCCTCAGACCTTTGTATCTGGGCTACTGCTGGAAGGTGCTGCCCACTGTGGGCCTCCTCTCCTCAGTTAATTCTTCCTGGAAATGCTCTCACAGACACATCCAGAGGCTCCTCTCGTGGGTGATTCTAGATGCCATCAAGTTGGATTCCACCCAACGTTAGTCATCGCGCCACCATAGGCTCCTGGGAAAGCGGGACTGATGGCCAGCCCACACTTAGCGCATCACTTGGAGCCAAAGCTGCTCAGACCTGCAGGTCCACTGGGGCCCTGACTCTATCGCATCCCTCCATGGAGCCCCAAAATGAAGAAGGAAGGAAAGGCAACCAAACCTGCGCATCACAATGAAAAAACATGCTCCTAGTGGGATACCAGACAGTTGGTAAAAAATAAATAATAAACAAAAGAAAAAGAAGGTAAAAGAAAAAGCCAGTGGTTCTCCACATCCTCCCTGAAAGGTTGTCCTGAGGACCGCTGATGTCACCACATTCAGAACGTCCCCTGTTGTTTGAAGAGCTCACAATAATTGTCTCTTGTTGAACTCTTTAAACTAGAATATTTACATAGCTTAGAATTCCCCAAGCAGATAGACTAAAAAAACAGAAGAAAACACCCAACCAAGATAGCAACTGATTTAGAAAGTCAAAACTGCTTAAGGTGCAGAAGATAAGAGTGTTTGGCCCTGCCTGGTGAGGCCTGCATTACATTCCTAACCAACAAAGGCTCCAAGATTATTGTGGAAAAGGGAGGGAGAAGACCATGGTGAGAGTTGGAGCCGGGGGGTGGGGCATCTTCTGTGCCTCACAGGGCAGCTGTGCACCTGAACTCCAGCTGCAGCTTTTAGGCATGAGAATTACACAAGATCAAGTCAGCCAAAAATCCCAGCATGGAGTAGGGAGGAGTTTACAAAACCCCACCCCTAGAGAGGAGCTGTTGACAGTTGATGGTTCCTGGGTGGGGGGAGTCAGTGTTCTCTGGAGACTCTGCCTCTCCTAGGTCACCCATGCCCAAGTGGATGGTTCTGCATTGTGCACAGGTTAAGACCGTCAAGAGGTCTCAGTGGTTCACAAAAGGGTATGATGACATTGAGAGGGGCAGGTGTTGCTGGGTACCTTTTTACAAAAAAAAAAACACGACAATTTAAACATTAGGCTTCCATCAGCAAGCAAGCATACAATTATATTAAATCTAAGGGTCTGTCTTCAAGTATTGAACTTGGACACTTGGTGCTTCTGTGTGAATTCCGTGTGTAGGTATGTGTGTGCCCATTCTTTTTCACACTGAGTTCTCTCACTGAACCAATGTTTCCTGATTCATCTAGAGCCTCAGGGACCTCCTGTTTCTGCTCCCTCTCACCTCAGCCCAATGCTTTCTCCACGGGTGCTGAGGTCAAACATCGGTCCTCACGCTCATGCAGCAGGCACTTCGCCCACGGAGGCATCTGTCCAGCCACTCCTGTGTGAATTTGACAGAACCGGCAGCAGGGAGCACCGTGGACAAGTTCAAATCCCATCCCTGAGTTTGATGGTGCTATCTCATCTGGCTACTTCTCTCACCGATCTCACACCCCAGAAATGCTTCTCCAACGCTGTCAATGTGGGAATCCACAGCTCCTGGTGGCTGCCTCTGTGCCGGGAATAATTTCCAGGGGCGGCAACGGAGCCTCTGAAGCTGGTATTGATTCGCTGCCTGGGACTCTACAGAGCGGATTGATCCTGTCCTTGTTGCCAAAGATGCCAAGTTCTATCTCGTGCCCTGCTGAAGTCCACGGGGTGGCGGTCTGATTGAGCGAGCCGGTGCAGCTCTAATGACTGCTTGCTGCTTAACTCTCACTCTGTGGTCTGACTTGCAAAAAGAAAAAAGCAATCCCTAATATTTGTTAGGCCCCGGAGGAAAAGTCCGGCTGCCCTGGCTCTTTAACAAGCATCTAATACAATTTTCCTGACAGTCACCGCCGACTTCATTAGGGGAAAATGTAAATGGTGCTGCCCTGAGAGGCATTTTCCACTCAGAACTGCTTGATGCCCTGCTAGTCTCCCCACAGCCATGACTGAGGTTCTGTGCGGTAAAGGAAGAATTTGCTCCTGTCACCTCCGGCTGACCTGTGAGGACATTAGCAGCCTATGCTGGGTGAGCAAGAAACACGACTTTGGCATTCAGGGTGAAAGGAGAGTTGCAAGATGAAAAGCAACGGTTTGTGTGCCTCACTCCTCTTTTTAAATGTTGGTTTTGTTTGTTTGTGTTTTGTTTTTGAGGTTACAAAAAGCATCCCTTCTGGGCTATTGAAAAGCTCATTTCAGAAATTATGGTCATGCTTCAAATCTGACACCAGAGGGGCCTTTGATGCGGCTGAGAGAAACCAGGCTTGGGTGAAGGAGAAGAGCCTCAGGACAGCAGTTCTGCAAAAGCCTCCCTTCCCTCAGGATGGGTCCCTTCTGGGAACTCTGCAAGGAACTGGCCAGGGAGCTCATGAACTCTGGCAGGGTGCGGAGTTTAGTGAAGGAACCGTCTTTTCCTTCCTTTGCTAATGTAACAAAACATCTGTATTCCTTTAATTTTTTAAGATTTATTTTATTTTCACTTGTTTATGTGTTAGAGTGTATGAAACACACACACACGTGAGAGGACACATACACATTTTTTTGCAGATGACCACAGCGGCCAGGAGAGGGCATCACATTCCCTGGAGCTGGAGTTACAGGCAGTGGACTGGAAGGTTGGGAAGTGCTCTTAATGACTGAGCCACCTTTCTGGTGTCCGCGTTTCAACACACATAAACATAGTAACTCTTTAGTATCAAGAACAGGGACAGTGTCCACTGTCTCAGAAGGGCTGGGTGGCTTGAATTTGGAGCTCAATAGTTTTTCATTCCTTACTTAGCGCTAGCCACATGTTTCTTTAAACATTTCCATCTTCCTTTTTGTTATACAGGGTTACAGAAGGCCATTTTCATGAGGGTGTAGCATGCTTTGAGCATAGTCCCCATGCCCCACTACTTCCCCCATCACCTCTGTTCACCGTTTATTCTCTTGTCCCTCAGCTTCACATTGCTGGCATGCTATGGGCACATGTATGTTTTCATGAATCTGTGATATCTAGGGCCCACAGTGAAACACTTTTATCTATCTATCTATCTATCTATCTATCTATCTATCTATCTATCTATCTATTTTTTATGAGCAATGTCTGATCTCAAATTCAAGACCCTTTTTCCTGTACCTCCCCAGTGTTGGGATTACAAGCATGTGCCACCAGGCTTATATCAGGTTCTCTCTCTCTCTCTCTCTCTCTCTCTCTCTCTCTCTCTCTCTCTCTCTCTCTCTCTGTAGCAGCAACCACCATCTGGTTTCGCTGTTCTGGGCCAGAGTTGTCAACTGGAGGACACAGCATTACTCCCAGCGTGAGCTGCCATGATAGAACCAGCTGGTTCTCCCACAGGCATTTCCAGTGACTCACGAGCATCTGTGGATGTGGGATGGTGGGATGTTTCTTTCTGCCATTCTGGTCCCTGTGCATCCTTTCCTGTGTGCTTGGCAAGGCAACCACAGAAAGGGGGGACAAGGACAAGCCATTGGATCTGCTCCCAGCAAGCAAGGGCTTTTCCTGTGAGGACCAGGTGGTGCCGGGCTCTGCACCTGAGGTTCCCTGGAACACGCCAGCATCAGATGGCCATGAGCTTCCCAAGGACAGGTCCCCTACAGCTTTTCCCCAGCCAGCTCCCAGCATGAATCTGGCTGGAAAAGTTTCGGATCGCTTGGCAGAGATGCAGCTCTCCCTGCCCAGGCATCAAGCCTTCCTGATAGAGACCCTGAGCTTACCTTGACACATCGGGGCTCCAGGAAGAGCACAGCAGCCTTCTCAGCACAGCTGCAGAGCTGGAGTGCTAATAAGCTGGGGAGGGGAGAGGAGTGCGAGGCTTATCTCCCCAGATGGAAGTTTCTGGTTCTTTACATGGAAAACAGAGAGAACTTGAAAATGGAACAGTTCTTGAGTGTAGTAAAATACAAGAAAATACAATCATGAAGATGGACTGGAAAGAGTAAAAATCCTGGTGGCGGGGATGAACATTCTTTAGGAAAAGAACGCTCTGTGGATTGGATGGGAAAAGCCCCTCCACTTGGTCCCTGATGATGGCATCCTTGTGACAGACTGTGGAATCTTTAGAAGGTTGGGCTTGCTGGAGGAAGTGGATCACCGGAGGCGGGCTTTGAGACTTGACAGTCGGGTTCTACTTCCTGCTCATTTTTCTGATTCCTGAATGCTAAAGCCACCTGAGCAGCTGCTTCTGGCTCCCTTCACTGTGACTTCTCCCCATGGACCGTGTCCCCTTCAACCTACACCAAGATAACCAACTCTCTCACTTAAATTGTTTCTTGTCATGTGTTTGGTGATAGCAACAAGGAAAGCATTTGGTGATAGCAACAAGGAAACCCTCCCAACAGCAGGGAAACCTCACAGCCACGCCCCCTCTGAGACAGAAGGTGCCTCCTTGCCAGATCCACTGGTTTCTTGTGACTCTGAAAATGCATGCTTGATACTATGTTACTGCCTATGGGACTGTTAACTTGTCTGTATGCCTGTGTAAACTGAAAGCTCGGGGAAGATGACTGTTTTGCCGTCTTTACCTTTTTTTAAAACCCTTATGCCTTATCCCTTACTCTTAGGTTTGATGCCCTACCCTTAGTCTTGCCCTATGTTCATCTTCCCCCAAGAAATAAAGAAACACGCAGGAAATACGTATGTAAGTCAGTTAGTTCTACCCCTCAGAGCCCATTCCCAAGCCAGGCTGGTACTCAGTAATTCCCAACATAGTGTCGCTTAGCAACCAAGACAATCCCCCCCAAAACATGCCCACAGACCAAACTCATCTAGGTAATTCCTCACTTGAGACTTTCTTCCCAGTTGACTCTAAGTTATGGTAAGTTGGCATTCAAAAGTTATCACAGATAACTTCTGGCCTTGACACACACACACACACACACACACACACACACACACATTAATGCATGCATGTGCAGGTGCTCTCTCTCACACACACACGCATTCATGAGTGAATGCATGTGCAGGCATGCGCACACAATGCTCATGCTTTCCTAGCGCTGGATTTTCCTGGAGATGCTCATTTGCCAGTTTTTCTGCAGTGGTGGAGAATGCGCTACTTTATTGGACCATGGACAGCTCCTTCCCATCCCAGATTAATGAGGTGTCCACAGGGCCACAGCACCTGGTGGTTATCTAAAGAGCAAGTGCCACAATCAATTGTCCACTTGGCTCCCAGACCTTCTCTATGGCCCAGGAGGACACTTGCTGCCACCACCAGCAAGTTCTACCGTGCTGAACGTGGAGGAAGCTGCAAACGGAGACACATCCCCTAGTTCCGTTCTAATTAAAAGCATCATAAAATGCTCTTGAAATCCCTGATCCAAAATATTTGTCTCATTAAGAGTTTTCTCACACTGGCTAACGATGTAATTAGCTAAGCTCCTTAAATTAAATTCTTTATCAGCATTGCAGGTTGGCAGAGGTCCAAAATTATCATCCGTACATTGTGTTCCCTGTGCAGCATAGGGTGAGGGATGTCCTAGCTATGGTGAAGGATGGATTTCCATGTGAATGCTGAGGCAGGAGGCTGCCCACCATCACTGGGTGCTCTTTGGTGCTTCCTGCCCACTGCCTAAATGCCTGTCCCCAGCTAGCAAACAGGATGCTCTGTTGTTTCTACCTGTGGCCCATTTGTTTGTTTGTTTGTTTGTTTATTCACTTTCTCTAGGCTGTGTTGGTGTAGCATGAGCCATAAAATGTCCCTTATATCCAAACAACAACAACAGAAAGCCAGGAGCGAGCAGGGGACTGGAAGGACCGGTTGACCTGCTAGTAGTGTGTGTCTCTCCCAACAAAAGTGACATTTAATTACATATGATTGCATACGTTACTTTCCCTCTTATTATTAATAGTAAGCAATGTGTGGTGAGATAGACAGTCATGTGTCATGGCTTGCCACATGTGGATATCAGAGGGCAATTTGGTGGACTTGGTTCTCTCCTTCCGTCTTACAGGGTATGGGGATTAAACTCAGGTTTCCAGGCAGCTTGAGGGAGAAAGGATTTATTTTGTCTCGAGGGACACAATCTATCATGGTGGTCAAGGGAAGGCGTTGGTGCCTGCCCCTGTCTGTGGCCTGCTGGTATCTCATCAGGCCAGGAAACTTTGTCTATGAAATGGAGAAACAATGTGATCCAGGTTACAGTTGCGGAAAGGATGAAAAGACGCAATGCATCTCAGTGGGCGGCTAGCTGTGTGACTGTTGCACCAATTCCCCTGATGTTTCTGGGCATTTACTCAGTAAATAATTGTTGAGATTCATTTCAAATTCTCAGACAGTTTATCATACTGAATGAACTTCATTAATAAACTTTCATAAACGTATTAAGTCCTGGGCCACACTGTACTGTTCTCATTTCAGAAGACATTTCCCTGGTTCCCCAAATGACAAATCACCGGTACTTTATATTAAATGCCTCCGATATCGTAACTTACAACTGGTTTATCAACACAGAATTAAATTTTCAATTTTCTCCAAGTCACTTTCAAGCACTTATTACAATTCTTTCAATATTAGCATTGAGCTTTTCGCTCCATAGAGTCAGGTGCTGGGACAATGTTTAGCGAATGTCTCTGCTGTCCCTGAGTAGAAATCACGAAGATGAGATGCCTCAAAGGCTTACTAATATTTCGGCTGTCATTCAACCCATTTATTCTCTAAAATTATCTTATTTAGATTAGCAAAATGAATGCTGAAGACAATGAGTAAATGTGGTGGCCCTGTGGTTTCTCAGATGTCCCTACAGCATTGAGCAGAAGCTCCAAGGCCAGAAAAACAAATCATGCAATTCCAGAGGCAAGGACAAGAGAGGGGGTTTGGTTCCCACCGGACATCCAAGGAAAAGAACCCTAACAATGAGGTCTTGCAGGGGTCGGGCTATTTTTCTCCAGCAGTGTCAACCTAGGACTAGCGCGGGCTCTGGGATGGTCAGCAAGGATCTGGGTTCCCAGGGTCACCCTGCTCCTCCGTTGCTGAACTTTGACTTTTGATTGTTTATTGAAAGGCTGTGACACCTCCAGGGATTGAGTTTGCATCCAGTAAGAGAGAGCAGGAAAGAAGGAAAAAAGACTAAAGGGTAGGCTGACCTACGCCACTGGTTCCATTTTATCAGGAAATAATTGTCGCAAAAGATAAACCCTCTCCAAAGGGACTCAGTTTACATGGTATTGACCGTAACTGGATGATACGAAAGGCAGGCCCACTGTGCAGGACGCTGTCGGACCACAGGCGAGTGGGGATTCTTCGCTGGGAGCAGTAAGAGAAGGAGGAGTGCTCAGAGTGTTGAAGATGGTCCACCAGGGGCAGGAGTGATGGGAAGGACAAAGGAAGACATCCCAGAGGTCTTGGAAATAGCGTCCCAGCTTCTCCACTTCCCTGAATTGTCTGCCACAAAAGCTCCTGTCTAAAAGCCCCCCCCTTCCCAGCATGAAGACAGTTCCCAGCTCCCCCCACCACCCCTGCTTTCCCAGAGCTCATCGCCACTGGTCAGAAGAATTGCATGCACAGCCCACTTCACTGCAGCAGCTTCAAGGGGGTGGAAAAGGCTCTGCCAGGGTTGGAGAGAGAGCTTGAAGGTCACCACACTTGCTGTTCTTCCAAAAGGTCTCAGATCGGGGCTCCAGGGGACACTGAGGTGGATTGTTTTATTTGTTGTTTGTCTTTTGTTTGTTTGTTTGGTTTTGGTTTTGGAGCCTGTCCTGGAACTCGCTCTTGCAGACCAGACTGGCCTCAAACTCACAGAGATCCACCTGCCTCTGCCACTGAGTGCTGGGATTAAAGGCGTGTTCCACCACTGCCTGGTCTCTGAGGTGGATTGTTATGAGTATGAAGTTTATAAGAAGTGTAATTATGTCAGAGACAGACAAACAGAAAGCAGTATGATGGGGGTCTTTAGGAAAGGAATCAGAACACAGATAGCAGAAATAGGGGTGTCTCTTCTCAGCTTTCTGTGGACAGGGGAGGCGTCAGAGCACAAGCCAGTGATAGGCTCTCGATTTCCAGGCAGGAGGCAGGGAAGGGGTGGGGAGCAAGACATGTGGCTGCCAATATCCCCTTCACTATGAACTCACTACCCCAATGACCATCCCAGATTCACAGATAGTGTCTGTCAGTCTGTCCGTATCTGTGAGAGGTGACGGCCTCTGCAGGTCCTGGGTCCCAAGTCACAGTCTGCTCTGAATCCTAGCATTGCCTTCTTCCGGGGAGAGCTTTCTTATTTGTTAACGAACTGTATTTCCACCACGACACACATGCCTCTGGCCTAACTCTTTGTTCTAGGTCACAAGAACCTGGGAATCTCAGCAGGTGCCCTCTGGACTCTGATCCCTGCCTGCCACGTGAGCAGGGCAGAGGTGGGTGACCTTTCACACAGTAAAGGTCACCCGGTTTGGGTTTTATCAGGCTTTGCAAAGATGAGGTCTGCCTGAGAACCTTCAGACAACACCTGCCTTGACAGTTCCAGGGCTTCATAGATTCTGAAGGTGACAGTGCAGAAGGGGAGACTTGACCACAGGGAAGAGACCACATTATCTCTTAGGGGAGAACCAGGAACCCCTGTGCTGAGCTGGACGGGTGGTCAAGAACATAGGTGGACATGGCATGCCTTTATCTTCAAGGCATTTATCTGAATCAGACAGACATGTTCTCTACTTAGAAAAATGGAACATTGGCCCCATTGTGCCATCCTCTGTACTAAATCCACACTTTTTAAAAGAGAATAACAAAAGCAGCTATGACAGCGATTAGCTGGTGTTCACAGCTGACCTGGCGCTCACCCCCAGATCACAATATCCTACTGGCAGTGAGATAGTGAGTGCTTTCACAAGGCGCCACCCCGAAGTGAAGTCACTCTGCGATCATGAAACCAGCGACACAGTGAGATTCCCTCACAGTCATGAGCCCAGGACTGGCAAAAGATGCTCACATGTTTCTGGGTCACCTCCCCCTCCCCCAGCAAGAGCAGCTGCCACCTCTGTATGAGTTACAGTGTGAGCCGTAGTCCTCCTCCCTTACAGAGAGAAGAATACGGGACACCCATGTATAGCAGCATCCTTGCTTTCTAACAGGTATCGAATCCAGGATGATTGACACCCATGTATAGCAGCATCCTTGCTTTCTAACAGGTATCGAATCCAGGATGATTGACACCCATGTATAGCAGCATCCTTGCTTTCTAACAGGTATCTAATCCAGGATGATTGACTGCTGCCTTCAAACCACTCCTCAAAGAGACAAGCTCGTGTCCCTTTCCAAGCCTGTTCTGGCTTGAATCTGAAATGTCCCCTCTGGCTTGTCTTTGATGCTTAGTCCCCAGCTGTTTTGAAGGTTGTGGAGCAGCAACCTGAAGCTCCCACTGCAACCTGACAAGCTGCCCCAGCCACCAAGGCTCCACCACGTCAGGTGAAATACTCTGCATGGTCTCTCCAAAGAAACAGAAGGTGAGAAGGACCGAGTGAATGGTTGGGAATTGGGAAACACGGTAGCTGAAATGAATACTTAGTGGAAGGACTGCATTCAGAAGCAACTCAACAGAATGGTCTAGGAAGGACTTCATGCACATAAGCAGGCCATAAAACAACCCCCATGTAAATCTACTTTCTGCAGTGACTGGCTCAGAATTTAATTTGTGTACATAAAATGGAAAACCACATAATTTATTTTAAAAATAGATTAAATATTGTCCAAGATGTGAGCAAATATTTCAGCGGACAGGTTATACAGAAGATGCTATGCTAGTGAAGACAGCGCCACTTCATGAGTCGCTAAGGAAGCAAGGTAGAGTCCAATGGTGATGTCACTGCTCAGCCATCAAACGGCAACATTGGCGGTGATGTCACTCCACAGCTATCAGAATGGATGCATTGGTGGTGATGTCACTGCACACCATCAGAATGGATGCATATACGCAGAAACAATTAATAACTTTTTAGTGAAGAGCACTCCTCAGTTACTTTCCTCACATAACTAGGTTGATAAATACCTCAGTCTGAAGCAGTGCATCCACAGGAAGTGGGGCTGGACTTTAAAGTCCCAAGGCCCACCTCTAGCTACTCACTTCCGCCAGCAAGGCTCCATCTCCTGAATGTGCCACAGCCTCCCCAGCAGTGCCACCAGCCATTGACAACACATTAATAAAAGACACAAGGGGGCAGGTAACATTCAAAGTACAACGCCCGTCATCCAAATTTTACCCAGAAATAAACATTGCCATTGTCTTCGAGGCTCTTTCTGGATACCGCTTCCACACCATCACGATGCTTGCCATCTTTCCCGTTTTCCTGGAAGACAAGCGCTACATCCTGGTCCTTCTCACAGCCTCCAGGAGTATGTGGGCTTTTTTTTTTAATACAGGACCAGTTCTGCACATTTGGGAGCAGGGTAGATTAAAGATAAGAAGCTCAACAGCCCCTCTTGATTGTGCCATCTTACTTCTGAGATAGAGAGCTTTTTACCAAAGCAGGGATCAGCAAAGACAACTATTACTGTCCGGCAGGGGAAAACCTGGGAAATAAAGGGTTTATTATATAGAATAAAGCAAGAAACAAACGATAAAAGATGAAATATACCGTGCTCTTTGATCCCCAGGACTAGTTGAAAAGATAGAAGGTGTTGGAGAAAGTACACTGTGTCCTGTTCAAAGGGCTTAATATTAGGTTGCTTCAGAGGATCTGCTTCCACACGGCAGCCACCCAAACGACTCCCACCCAGGGAGAAGGCAATGACAGCTTTTTCAACCCCAGCTGCCCACTTTCCACATCCATACAGAAATACACACAGCGTGGAATGTCACCACCTCCCACGCTCACATCCCTCTTGCCGAGGTAACTCTAGAGCCAGCAAAACAAAAACCCTTAAAAAAAAACCACGCAGTGTGGCTGGTGACTGAAGTTATATCAATCCCCCATCATCTGTCTGCAGCGTTCAGAGAGCTGAGTAGCCAAGGAGCGCTACCTCTGAGTGTTCCGAACCCTCCACTTCCCGGCAATTCTCAATAAGAGAAGCCGGTTTGCAGAGCTCTGTTCCAGATTCTGTGGATACAATAATCTATCAACCATATCTGTTCCCCCTTCCCTGAGACCTGAGATAGATACAACTCCAGTTATATCGTCCCTGAAATAAACCAAACCCTTCGTCTACCCAACTAAAAGGAGCAAGCTACCAAACCCTTCGTCTACCCAACTAAAAGGAGCAAGCTACCACACCCTTGCCAGCCCTCCCTCAGGGAGTATTCCAACAATTCACCTGTTTCCCGCCAAGCACTGGGCAACTAGGGAGGTGGAAGTGAGGGAGAATCCAGCCTTCTGGGGCCTGGCTAAGACTTTGTACACAGGATAGATTGAGGGCCATGAGGCAGGTCTCACGCTGGTGCTGCTGGCCTTCTGGTCACCGCTATTTTGCCTTTGTTAATAGTATCCCTTAAGTGTGCCTGATGATGCACCTGAGCCTTTACCAAAGGTTCCCACCTCTCTCGGGGCATGTCAACCACCACAGCGATTCTTCAAAGTGGATACCCCATTTGGGTCAAGGACAGAAAGTGACTATTCAATCCTGTGAAGGAGAGGAGGAGCAGAATGCCAATCCAGGCGTGTGTGGATTGCTGTTATCTAGGTTTAGCCAGGGTGCTTCTGGGTGGAGGCAGACCAGTCCATGTCTCCCATTACCCAGTCCTGACAGGCTTCCCCCCATCCCCACACCTGGACCTATGCTTCTTGTCTTGTGATCATGGTTCTGCTGGTAGAGATGCCGGGTCTCCTGCTCCCTAACAAGTGAACTGAATGCCCTACCGCATGCCTTTGCCTTCCTACCCCTCCTGCAGAATTGACTAATTCTACAAACGAGCTTGCTAATAATCCCCGCATTGGAACAACGGGATGGTAATGTTCTCAGAGTGGATGGAACCTCCCACATCTGACTGCCATGGGCTCCGGCTACTATGAAGACTGCTGAGATCCACAGCTATTTTTAAAGGGGAAAAGTCTGTGGTTAGTGTCGCTAGAGTTTCTAGGATCAGAGCCTGGGCCCTGGCAACCCTACCACCTAGGCTTGACTACCCAACCTCAGAGGTCAAGCCAAGAGACACATGTTTGAACTTCCCGAAAAAGAATCAGATGGGGAGTTATGAGACCATGGGCATAGGCAGTCACAATGAGACCCTGACCTGAGAAAGAGCAAAAGAGATAGCAGCCATGTGTGGCATGATGGGTCTCTTGACAGATTCTACAGTTCCCAGATTAGGAGAGTTAGTGTATCATACGGTAGGTAACCGCAGAGCAGTGGGGGCCAGAGGGAGTCGGGACCTGGGAGGTAGGGGGACTTCAATTCTGCAGCACAAAGGGAGTTTCCGGAGCTTCCTGGTTTCCATAGCAGTGCTGTAAGAGGTTCCATAGGACAGGGGATGCGCTAGAAGTCAGGAGGACGCTGCAAAGAGCAGCTGTGATCCAAGGTAGTGAACAGGCCTGCAGTGAGCTATGAGGAAGAGGGAGACCGCAAGGACAGTGCGCTCTATCAGCTCCGTCCAGGGAGAGACTGGAGCGGGTGTGGCCTGGTTTACATCTGTGACTGGTGGCAAGGTGATCTAACAAGGAAAACCGGAGACAGGGGATTTACAGCTGTGGGTGTGGCCATGAAGGAAAGAAAGAAGACAGGTAAAGAGGTGCAGTGACCCCCAAGTCCATCATCAGGGTCCTAGCAGGAGGTTTGGGTTTGCAGAGGGCCAGAGGAGGTGCAGCAAAGCCACGCTGGTCAAGGTGTGGTCCTGCCCATCATGAGCCACAGTTGCCTCAGGTCCAGTTTCTCCTGCAAGCTGATCTGACAAGCTCTGGCTGGCACTAGGAGCCGGTCTTTCTCTTCTCCTAGCTTGAGATTCCTGGGGAAGCTCCGATTTCCTAGAGCCCACTGTTTAAATGGTCTGAAGGTCAGAGGGAGGAGCGCCAGTGTCTATAACGCCATCGCTCCTGCCACGGTGGTCACGGAGCCTTGTTCCTCTGCTCCTCTCTGACTCAGTAAGTTAAGTTCATGCACAGCCTGGGATCAAAATGAGGAAAATCCACCCAGTCAGGCAGGTTTCATAGCAAGCATGTTAAGTACTGACGGTGCTGTTGAACATTGTATGGAGTCTTACTCAGGCTTTACCCTAAATGGTCTCTAATTCCAGGTCCCTTAAAAATGTTTCGTGGAGCTCAAACACAGTAGTAGGCATACAAGAAGATGTGGTGGAAATAATTATTTCTCTAGTAAAGTTTTTTTTCTCTCAGGTCAAAATAAATCTTCCTTAATATACAAGTGTGGAGCAGTACGGAGAGCTGGAGGGCCCGAGTTTAATCCCTGGATCTGGGATTAAATAAAGAATCTGGGCACAGCGGCATGCACCTGTAACATCAACACCGAGGTGGCGGAGATGGGAGGATCCTTGGGCATCATGGGCAGCTGGCTTAGCTGAATGGGTTCGCTCTAGGCCCCGTTGAAAGTCCCTGCTTAAAAACATCAGGTGAGTACCTCTTAAAGAAAAACACCCAAGGTTAACTTCTGGTACACACACACACATGCACACGTGCACATACAATTGATTTGGGGATACTCCCTATCTGCTCTTTATTGAAGAAGGACGCTTAAAAGAAATCCCACATTAGCTCAGAATTGAGAGTCATAGAGGGTTATTTATTTAGGGGTAGACTCACAGATCACAATCCTCTGCTGGAACAGGGAATAGCAACCAAATCCCACAGCCAGCAAAGAGACCAGACAGGTGCTTTACACTGGCATAAATAAATTGATATAAGAGGGCACGCCCAAATGGGCAGGTAACTTGAAGGTTACTGGAGGTAGGAATTCCTACAGCTCTTTTTAGGTGAGCCTCAGGCTGCTGTGAAGTGCCCCCTTTGGGTCACCTTCAGTCTTCGGATGGAGTGACCCAGTCATTGGTGATGGTACTAGTAAGTGGAGCCTTCAGAAGGTGATTGGGTCATGAGGCTGACGCTATAGTCACTTCTTCCATTACGCATGTGCACACCAAGAAAGTGCTTGCTCTCTGTAAAGAGGAAGTGGGTCCTTGCTTGACTGACCAAGCCCACCATGTCTTGACCACAACGTTAAGGAGGATTTCCAGTCTCTGGATCTGAGAGAGATAAACATTTCTTCTTGATAAAGCATCTAGCCTACATCATTCTGCTACAGCCTTCCAAATGAACCTAGACGTATGCTTTCAGGGGTTCATTCAAAACATATCAGAAGTGCACAGAAGGATTTGTATACTTTTAAGATATTCCTTAAAATATTGGAAAAAAACTAGGGAATGTGTTTCATGGTTTTTTAATAGCACACAATACCGTGTAGCTATTAAAGTATAATCTTCATAGAATATTAGATGATAGAAAATTTATAATGCAATGTGAGATGAGGAGAACATGAGGAGAAAAGAAACAGCTGGACTTATTAACCATAATCACGGTTAGGTAGTGGATGCAATTTTGGATTTACTTTTCTTTCATATTTTTCCCTTTAACAAGTGTATTTTTATCATCGGGTATAAAAAATCTACATTTTTAGAAAGATCTGTTCATGTAGGCAGGGGCTGGCACTCAAATGGATCCATCAGACTGACACCCACATTCGAGCCCAGCTGAGTCCCTGCCAAATTTGGAATAGGAAGGTCTTGGTGGTGGTGTTACAGCGGGGACCTCTCTGCAGCACTTCCCTGACCTCCCGAGACTGGGCTGACCTCTTTCTCTTCCATACTCACAGAATACTGCTGCGTGGTGCTATTCACTTTCCCCTGGACGCCCAGTGTCAATATAAAAATTATAGCTGAGAAGAGCTTTGAAGGTCACCTGGCTCAGCCCCAAAGTGCTGCTGCCGAGTCCAGAGAGCGCAGAGAGAGCCATTAAGTCAGCATTTGTTCCGTGAGTGGCTTTTTTTAGCAGGCAAAGGAGCAATGAGGTACTTAGGTCACCTCAGCTGAGAGCCCAGATCACTTCAAATGGAATTCATAGGTCACCTTGGGTGAGGACAGTCCTTAGGTCACCTCAGCTGAAGTGCATAGGTCACCTCAGGTGGAGATGGTCTATACGGCTCATTTTTTGTCAATTTGACACTAGCCCTAGCTTGTCTTCTGAGAGGAGGGAACCTCGATTGTGAAAATGCTTCCATAAGATGGTGTGTAGTGGCATTTTCCTGCTTGGTGATTGATGGAAGAGGGCCCAGCCATTGCAGGTGCTGCGACCATTAGCCCGGCAGTCCTCGAGCGCAGAAGGAAACAGACCAAGTAAGCCAGGAAGAGTAAACCTGTAAGCACCATTTCTCCGTAGCTTCTGCCTACTAGGTCCCTGCCCTACCTGAGTACCTAACTTGGTGCCTGCCAGGTAAATCCTTTCCTACCCAAGTGGCCTTTGGTCTTGGTCTTTATCACTGTACTAGAAACACTAACTAAGAGAGAGTTCACAGGTCACCTCAGGTGGGAGTCCATGGGTCATCTTAGGTAGGAGTTTAAGGTTACCTCAGGAAGAAGTCCCCAGGCCACCTCAGGACATGGTCACATCAGGTCTTTGTGCCATCTCAGGTGGAAAACCATAGCTAAGCTCACATAGACATCCATAGTCACATTAGATAGGTATCCAAGGTTGTCTAGGGAGGATGGTAGTTTACTCGATAGACGTCTATGGGTATCTTAGATAGAAGAAGTCTTTAATCACTTCATGTCTGATCCCACAGGCCACCTCACATAAGAGTCCTTGGGTCACCTCAGGGAGCAGGTCCCAAATCACTTCAGGTGGATCCATGGGTCATCTCAGGTAGAGGTCCATGGGTCACCTCAGAGAGCAGGTTCAGAATCACCTCAGGTCGATCTGTGGATCACCTCAGGTAGGGCTCCATAAGTTACTTTAAATGGAAGCCTTCGGATCACCCCAAGTAAGGGTCCCCAGGTTATCTCAGGGGGAGACCATGAGTCATCTCACATGAGGTAGTTGAAAAGTGAGGAAATCAGAGCCACGACGGGGTTTCAGACACACCAGATACACTTGGTCTTTTAGGAGATATTTTAGTGACTGGGCTATCTTGAATCTCTTCAGTCACAGAATATCACCTCTCTATTACAAGTGTGTGTGTGTGTGTGTGTGTGTGTGTGTGTGTGTGTGTGTGTGTGGTATCTTACCTGGTTATGTATCTATGCACCACATGTGACCCTCAGAGGCCAGAAGAGGGCACCAGATCTCCAGGAGCTGGAGTTAGCAGCTGTGAACTGCCACGGAGGTGCTGAGAATGAACCTGTGCTCCCTGCAAGAGCAGCCAGGGCTCCAAATCACTGAGCCATCCCCCAGCTCCTGCTTTATGCTCTGTCGTCACCATGACAACCTCTCCACTCCTTCTAATGATGCCCTGCACTCTCCAGCCTCTTGGCCCAGTGTTCTCGAGTATGGACTCCATGACTTGGCTGCCCCTCTGTCCTCAGGTGTCTGTTAGCGTCTGTCCATACATTAACACAGTCACACTTTCTTTTTTTCCTTTTTTTCCGTTTATTTATTTATTAAAGATTTCTTTCTCTTCCCCGCCACCTCCTCCCATTTCCCTCCCCCTCCCCCAATCAAGTTCCCCTCCCTTGTCAGCCCATAGAGCTATCAGGGTTCCCTGCCCAGTGGGAAGTCCAAGGACCACCCACCTCCATCCAGGTCTAGTAAGGTGAGCATCCAAACTGCCTAGGCTCCCACAAAGCCAGTACGTGCAGTAGGATCAAAAACCCACTGCCATTGTTCTTGAGTTCTCAGTAGTCCTCATTGTCCGCTATGTTCAGCGAGTCAGGTTTTGTCCCAGGTTTTTTCAGACCCAGGCCAGCTGGCCTTGGTGAGTTCCCGATAAAACTTTCTATAGATCAAGTTCAAACCACGCGGATGTCTGATTGGTTCAGGAACTAACACCATGTGTGGCCCCTCTGTTCTGGGCTGGGGGCATGCCAGCCTGCAGAGTGGGGGACCCACCTTTTCAGAGCAGTGTAACTGTTTGCCAAGAAACCTGATAGTACTTAAGAAACCCCTCAGAGGGTGCGGACACACAGTAGGGGAGAGACTTGAGAAGTGGGCAGCCTAAGGGGAGGGTCCTTGTCCACTTTTCTAACATTACATCCAACAGGTCTCATGAGGCCCCCGACGGGGTGTGACTAGCGCATTGTATCCCAGCCCATTGCATTTTCCCCCTCCCCAATCAGCTGTCCTGAAAATGCACAGTACGGACACGATATGCAAGATACACGATCTGCAACCTACTCGTCCTGCTCTTGAAGATCTTGAATTAAGATTAGTTTTAGTTAAGGCACAACCTTCAGCTGACCAGGCTATTGTTGGTGGGCACTGGAGGGTGTGTGGGCAGGCTGAGGAGGGCAAGTGAGCAGCCTGCATCCCACGTGATGCAGGAAGACAAAGCCAAAGAACCCAGACTGGCTTTGGAGCCTCCCTTTCTGAGGGAGGGGTTTGTAAATAAGTCTCATCGCTACGTTCTGACACGTTTGAGCACTGCGCTGCTAAGGATGTAGGCAGTATTTTTTTCTGAACTGGATGTGACCGTGAAAGCAGGGCAGTGGGACAGGGCGGGACCGGAACTGTGTGTACTCAGGCACACTTTGGCACAGAAAGCTGGAATAGCCCTCATCTGTCAGCCTCTTAAAGGTGGACTAAATTCAAGTGGTCTTCAAGTGGTCTTCTGTCACGGAAAACACAGCTGAAGATATTTGCATCCCTTTTGAATTTTGGGCTATTTAAAATTATTATTAATTATGGTTAAGAAACGCAAGCACAGAACACACAATTGACCGTCCTGTCCACTTCTGTTTTATTGTTTAATTTTACTTTTCCGAGGCAGGGTCTTGTGTATCCCAGGTTGGCCTCAGACTTGAGGTAGCCAAGGATGACCTCAAACTTTTGTGTTTTCTTCTTCTGACTCCCTAGTGCTGGGATCACCACCTTGGTCACTTCCGCGATGTTGGGGAATGGAGCACGTGGCTTTGAACAGTCAGGTGAGCACTCTATTGGCTGACCTACACCTCCCACCACCATCCTCATGCACCAGGTGCTCGGTCCAGTGGCGTTGAATATGTCCCTGTTGTCAGACAATAGATTTCTAGATCTTTCTCATCTGAGACCGAAACTCTCACTATTTAACTGACTCTCCCCCTCCATCTCCCCACCGCCATCCTCCGCCATTCCTCTCGCGACAGCCATCATTTGAGCGCAAAGATACAGAATTTATGGCTGGCTCATCTCACTCAGCAGTCTGGGCAGTTCAGTCATATTCGTGTTTCTGCCACACAGAAGATTTACTTTCATGGCGGAACAATATTTTACATACATGTATGTGTGTGTGTGTCCCTGTATTTTTTTGATCTTCACTTGCCAGTGGATGTTTGAATTATTCAGATACCATGAGTAATAATGGTTTAAATATGACTGATTATGCAACTATCTCTTTCAAATCCTGCTTCCAATTCTTTGGACTATGCATCTAGAGGTGGACTAGCTAGATCATAGCATAATTTTATGTTTATTTTGGGGGGAGTTACTCTGCACTTTTCCGTTATAGATTACCCATTTTCAACCCCTGCTAGCATGTGCAAAGGCTTCATTTCTTCTGCACACCCTCCAATGCTCATTACTTCTTGGGTTTGTTTTAATTTTGAGAACAGCCTTCTGAATGGATATGGGATGGTACCTTACTGTGGCACTGATTTCCATTCCTTTTATAAAAAGTATTAGCGATGCTGCCCTAGTTTCGTTTCTAAGGTGGTGATAAAATAATTTGCCAAAAAAGTGAAAGTAGGAAACACGCATTTTAGCTAACGATTTAAGGTTTATTCTGTCATTGTGGGGATGTCAAGACACAAGGAGCTTCAAACAGCCAATCACAGCACACCCACAGTCAAGAGTAGAGAGAAATGGATGCAAGTGTGTTTTCTTGCTCGTGCTCAGCTATGGCGTTGCCCACAGGGAGCTGCGTGTTTCCCATCAATTAACATAGTTAGGAAACCCTGCATATATATGCCCACAGCCAACTCAATATAGATAATCCCTGACTGAGACTGTTTTCCATGTAATTCTAGGTCGGGTCAAACTGACGATTAAAGCTAATATAATAGCTGCCAAACACCTTTTCATGCGTGGTGGTCATTTGCACATGGCTTTTGAGGAAGTATCTATTCAAATCTTGTGCATGCCTTTAAAGGTTTTTTTTTTTTGAACCTTTTGCTGCTGTTGCTGGGTTGCGGGAGTTCTTTTCATATTCTGTGCATCAACCACTTTCCAGATATATTGCTTGAAAAGTTTTGCAGGCTTTCAGATGACCCTGTAGACCTTGCCGGCTGTGGCCCCTGATGCACAGATGGCTTTGAGGTTTAATGTTGTCCTTTTTCTGTTGCCTCTCGTTCAGGTGGCACACCCAAGAAATCATTGCCAAACCCAATCCCCATAGTTTTTTCCACAGAATAAGTTTTAATATTATATTTAGAATTTTTTTTTCTTTTTTGAGAAAGGGAGTTACACTCATGTAGCCCAGGACGGCCTCACACTCTTTGTGATAAAGGACAAACCTTGAATTCCCGACTCTTCTATCTCTGCTTCTGAGATTGCAGGCCTGTGACACCACGTTCTGGTTTTACGTGGTTCAGGGGATTGAAACAAGGGTTTCATGAGTGCTAGGCAAGGAATCTACCAACTGAGCACACCCAGCTCATTTAGATTTTTAGACTGTTTTTAGTGTGTGTGTATATGTATGTATGTGTGTATATGTGTGTGTGTATGTGTGTGATGTGTGTGTATGTAGGTGTGTGTATGTGTATGTAGGTGTGTGTGTGTGTGTGTTTTGTATGTGTGTGTATGCAGTGCCTATGGAGAGAGGGGTGCCAATCCCCTGGAACTGGAGTTATAGGAAGTGGCGCTGAGCTGCGTCTCCAGTTCACCTCAAGTCAGTTTCTGATGTGGTTTTGCAATGCTATGCAGGGCTCTGTCATTTCTGTCGTGTGGGTATCCAGCTTCCCCCCACACTGCAGTCCTTGCATTTTGACCTCTTGGCCCCATGGTCAGCGTTCATTTATGTATGAAGGTTTAGTTTCATTGTGTTCTTTTTGTTTAAGAATTTCTATTTTCTTTTTATTTATTCTTCTTTCATACAATACACTCTGATTGTATTTCCCCTCCCTCCATCCCTCCCAGTTCTCTCTCACCATCTCCTTTCTCCCTGAGATCCACTGCTCTTGTTTCCCTTCAGAAAAGAGCAGCCCCCCCCCGGGAATATCAATTGAACACAGCATAAGAAGATATGCTAAGACTAGACACAAGCCTAACTATATCAAGGCTGGATGAGGCAATGCAGTAGGAGGGAAGGGGTCCCAGGGGCAGGCAAATGAGTCAGAGACACCTCAATTCCCACTGTTAGGAGTCCCACAGAAACTCCAAGCTTCGCAACCATAAAATTCCTGCAGAGGACCTAGCACAGAGCTGTGCGGTCTCCATGATTACCACTTCAATCTCAATGAGCCCCTGTGAACCTCTGCTTGGTGTCTTGACCCCTCTGATGCCTACAATCCTCCCTACCCTTCTTCCCCAGAGTTTTCTGAGCTCCACCTAAGCCTAGTGTTTGATTAGTTCTTCATGTTCTTAACCTGCTAAAATGACTTGTTGGACTTCCTCAGAGCAAAAGAACAAGATTATTTTTTAATGTCCAGATTGGTTCAATGAATGCTTTTCTTCTTCAGTAGACTTTTAATTTCACACAAGTATAAAAGACACATCAAGATAAGTAGTACTACTGAGAAATTAATTCAGATATTCGGATACAAATGTAATTTTATTGAACCAGGGTCATTGAAGATGTGGGTTTCTGCAGCTGGCAAGTGGTTAATCATTTGTCTTGTTGAATGAATTGTCGGAATTTCCCCTCAAACACCAAGAGAACAGAAGTGAATTAAGAATACTGAATTTAAATTGTGTTCCAGATTATCTCATCCAGGCTTCCTGTAACCCAGAGATGTGTGAATGTGGTTTTCCAAGAGCACTGGTCCGAGGTTGATATGATGAAAAAGCCTATATTTGGCCCAGAGAGATGGCCTGTGAGTGCAGGAACTTAATGCTAAGCCTGAGGACCTAAGTTCCAGTCATGTCCCACAGGATGGAAGGAGAGAACCAAGTCCCACTAGCTGTCCTCTGACCAGTACATGTGACAACACACACACACACACACACACACACACACACAAACATCCACACTTAAAACAAGAAAACATCATCAAATGTTTTTAAAAAATCTATTTTTTAAAAAATGTTCCCTTTAACCGTGTTTGCAAAAGATCCAATAGCTTCCTTACCACTACTGCCCACCAGTGTCAGTACCTCCCTGTGAGTTAGGATTGGAGCTGGCTGACCAGGGTGGTGTAAAATCATCGGGTTCAACCAGGAGAAGAAGTATTCTTTTACACAAATGAAGTCATAAATAGACATTCCAGCTATGGTGATATGTTTTCCCAGGGCTGGGGGCCCAGCCTCGTCTCCCTCCCAGCTCACCATCTGCCTCCCAGCAGGCAAAGAGACCATCTGTCTAGCTGAGGATGCCGCAAGCAGCTACAGTCCATCCGTCGGAACTCGGATCTGTGACTTCAGAGCAGAGCGGTCATAGCTAGTCGTCAGTAGAAAACATTTTCAGCACAGCAACAGGGCACCGTTCATCCAAATTACCAGCAGATCATCTTCCCAAAGCCTGCTAACTTCTAACCCCAGGGTCCACTGGGGGAAAGGAGTCTTTTCTCTCTGTGAACTCAGTCTTTCTTTGTCAGCTTACCATAACTAGAATGAATCATAAATCCAACTTGCCTATAAAAGGAAAGCTTGGGCAAGCAAGATGGCTCAGAAGGTAAAGGTGGTAAAGGTGACCCGAATTTAATAACTGGACCCTCCAAAGTGGAAGGAGATAATTGACGGCTACAACTTGTTCCCTGACACACATGCGCGCGCGCACACACACACACACACACACACACACACACACACACACACACACACAAGCATATAATCAAACGGATGTGACTTAAAAAAGAAACCTTTAATTTTCAATTCATCAGAAACAAATGATAAACCACAGCCAGGTGTGGTGGCACATGGTTTTAGTCTTAGTTCCCCTGCCTTTGCCTCGGTCTAAATGGCGCCTGTGCATTTGAGAAGGAGGCATCTTCCCCGAAATCCCAGATGTCTTGCCCCCAGGGCCCAGTGGCCATCTCCAACACTGTCAGTTTCTGCCGAGGATCCCAGCCCTTCTTTGTTAGGTAATTCTCCATGACTGTAGCAAACACCTGAGGTGAACCAGCTTTAAGAAAAGTCAGTGGTTTCTTGAGTCAGCCTCAGTGTGGGCTGCTGGGTAAAGGAGTCTGCATTTGCCTTTGTATCCTGGTGGTCCTGTGTAGCAGCGAAGGGTGCTCACCTCACGGGAACCCAGGAATAGACAGAAAGGAGAAGAATGGGGTCACAGCTCAAACAACCCCCTCCCTCCCACTCCCAAAAGGCTCAACGAACTCCCAGTGTCATGCAAGCCTGAGGTGTGGGGGTGGACGCACAAACCTTCAACAGGGGGACCTGCAGGGAACATGTGTACAAACTGTAGCCCCTACCCTTGGCTCCAGGCAGAGTGGGCACAGGTGTTACAGGTGGACTCGTGACCTTGCCATTCCTAAGAAGCACTGCTTGCTTCCAGGCATGGCTCCTGTCCACACAAGATGGAGGGTGCAAAGACCCTTGGAACACTCCCCAGGCTCGCGAATGACTTCCAGCTTCGCATGCTACCAGCCAGTGCTTCAGGACGTTCATGAAACAGCGTGATAACCGTGTCAAAGGCTGCATCATTCATTTTCAGAAACCAATAGGATTTGTGTACTGACCCCAGACGCACAATGGCTCTTTTACATATTTAGCCATGTGTAGAGGCTTGATGCATATTTCTCTAAACCTGAGAGAGAATATTTGACCAAAGCAAGACCACACCTCTTCATACCCTTTAAGTTATCACAGGAGCACAGCTGTGAGACTGAGTTAGACACGCGATCCTGTCACCAGAATTCAGTAACTGTCCCTGAGAGCCATCTCAGCGGATAGTGACAGACAAGTCAGCATGAGATTTGCTAGTTTTTGGTAACAGTTATCTTAGTTTATTATTTAGAATGGTGATTTCAAAAGCCAGGGGGCTGGGAGATAGCTCCATGAAGCACGGCCTAGCAAACACAAGAAACTGAATGTGTTTCCCGGGACCCATGTGTGAAAAGGTCAAGTGTGTGTTTGTCATTGCAATGCTGGGGATGCACCAATAGGCAGATCCCCAGAGCTCACTGGCCAGCCTAGCCTACCCTCACCTGGGAGGCCCAGGTCTTACAAGAGATCCTGTCTCAATAAGTAAGGTAGATGGCTCCCAAGGAATGCCATCCAAGGTTGAATCTGACATCCACAGGTATGTGTACACAAAAATATATATATGCCCTTGCACACACACACACACACACACACACACACACACATGCAAGTGCGCAAAGAAGAAAAATGAGTCTTCGTGATTTGTTCAGAGATAGCCTGGCTTTTTGGAAAAGGTGTCTGTTCCCCAACACACATTTCCTAAGCCCACGCCATGCATCCAGCACTCCATGTTGGGAACTTACAGTGACATGAGACATTATCTTGCCCCTTGAGGTGGATGGTTTGGAGCACACAGGAGCAAGAAAAGCTAAAGGACAGAGATCCTCTGGGACTTAATGCCTCAGCATCACAGAGCATGTTCTAATTTCCTGTCAGAGTCTAGCTTCTGTATTGTGTTTCTTTTTTTTTATTAATTTTCAACAGGGTCAGGCGTGCAGAGCCAAGTCGTCAAGATTTATTGAGAGGGGACCCTGTATGAGGTATAACAGGGTCCTCACTAGGTGAACCATTAGTCAAGCCAGGAACCCACAATTTTTTTTTAAATCAAAGGGTTGGCCTTACCTCAGAGTGGGTTTTCTGCTCTTCTTCCCAGAGCACAGGGCCAAACCCCTCTTAATTCACACAGGGATGGGGGTGGTGTGGTATGTGATGGTTCAAGTCTTTCCCATATGCTCAGTGCTAGGTTACCATGGTTACTGTACCTTGTTATTGCCTTCCTGTTAGTTTGCTTCTGTTTAGTTCTAATGTTAGGAAGAGAGCTGAGAAGGCAAGTACAGGACGCCATTAGCATCTCCTTACCATTGAAACCTAAGAAGCAGCCTCCTTATGTCCTTATGTCCGTCCTTCCATTCCCAAAGATGCTTTTCCAACTATAAATTTAAGGACATGGGAATATATTCAAAACGAAAAAATAATACTTCAAGGTATGATGCCCTGTCCTTTTGTCTGTCCTTTTCCATCTATAGATCCTTTTCTAGCTGTAGATTTAAGGACGTGGAAACATATTTGAACCGGGAAAGAATACCATTTTTCAGTGTTCAGGCAAGAAAAGGCAAAAGCAGACAAACAACAAACCCACACAACTATTCTATCTCACCTCTGCTCCTGGTTGCTTTAACACCCCAGAATCTGGGTAAGCTGGGTACCTAGTATAGGCAGAAGAGACAGAATCACAGAAAAAAAGAAATAGGGTTGGCTGCCATCTAGCTAGCAAGCTGCAGGAATGACACGCTTTAATAGAAACTCTTTCCAATTTGCAGCCCCAGGGATGCAAAGCCATTTCCTCTATGGGCAGGCATGGTTGTGTCCAGAGCAGACTGGTCATTCCTCCACACTTTAGAGGAAAGGAGACGGCTTTAGTCCCAACACTCAATCCCCTGGTTACACAGGCAACGTGATTTGGGAATCAGTGTCTTAGAGGCTTCCCAATTTCAGACTCCACCGTAGAAACAACACAACACACATGTTAGATTATAATCAGCAAAATCCTGGAGGAGGAGAGGGGAGAGGGTCAGGGTAGAGTAGGTAAAAGTACAAGTACTATTCAGCTCCTGGAGATAGGATTTCTCAAGATCCGACTAAGCACTTTAAAATGCTAAGATACGAAAAGGTCCACAAGCTGAAGGTGGATGGATGGGCCCATGATGGAGCCTGTTGCTCCTGTCTGGTCTGCTTGCAGACTCTGAAAGGCTTTGCACCTCCGGTCTTAGAGCGTCCTGAAGCCTTCACTTCCTAGCCTCCCACGCAGATGTGCCAAGTTCATTGTTAGGGCTGCCCTCCCAGCAAGATGTGTGCTATTCTAAAATTCTGGATGGTTAACTCGTGTCTTTTGACCAGGCCCCACCATCACTTAGTTTCTTTTAGCGCTTGGTGTTGTCCTGAGCAGAGAGCAAACTCAGCAGCTTCTTGCTTCAAATGCAGTCGTGTTGGAGCATTCTCCTTTTCTGTCTTTGTACGTGCTCTTCTGCCTTAAGTGGTTCTCAGGGGCAGGTCATGTGTATTTCTCAGTAATGTGAGGATCCTTGAAAAACAATGGCAAGAGAGAGCTGTGTCTTACCAAGTCCTTAAGCTTCCTTTTCTAACATTATGCCAAGTGCATGGTGATTGTCTGGGAGGCATGCTTTCTGCGGGCCCGTCAGTGTGCCCTGCAGCGCTGCAATTTGGAGGGCAGGCTCAGGCTGGGAACATCTACCCAGGGTGCCCTTGATGGGCATTTCCCAAATTCTTTGTTCATTCAGCTGTGGAAATCGGAAAACAATGCCTGGCCTACTTACGCACTTATCGTAATGCATTACCCGGAGGAATTTGACTAATGAATTTTTTCTTTGGAAATTACCTACAGTCTTCAAAGCACCAAATAAAAACAGGCTTAGTAAAGGAAGCTTGCAGTGAAAATGCCCACAAAAGAAAAAGAGGCTCTGACTTAAAGTTCATGGCTCAGCTAGAATCAAGATTTCCAACCCCTGCCTGACTCCTGCCAGGCAATACTGACAGCCTGACCAACACCTGTATCTGGCTTCCTGTGGTGGTGATGGTGGCAGTGGAGGCAGCAGTGGTGTGTGTCTGTGTGTGTGCCAGGAATCGGGGAGGGGGGCAGTGTGATCTGCGATATAGAGTAAAGAAGTGGGGTGGTACCCTCCACTGGGGACTCAGCCTCTTCCAGGCATCCTCTCCAATACTTTCCAAGCCCTGCGAATTTCTGCTCTTGGCACACAGCTTCTTCTACCCTGGTCTTCTACGTTGGATGTAGATACTCAGAGTGCAGCCTTTTCTCCTCCAGGGCAAAGGCTGGACCCCAGACCTCGCCATCATCCAGAACTCAGGACACCTCCATGAAATGACCCTTGAGTTATGTTCTGAATATGAAAAGTTCCCCACCCGCTTGTCTACTGAATAATTTGTCTCCAGGTGTGGACAGTTGGCAAGAAGGAGACTGACAAGGAAGCCAGCAACTTGGAGGGTAGTCCAGGCTTTATCCTGTTCTGAGACCTGCAAAGGGGCATCTGGTGTGAGGGTCAGAGCCAGCCGTCTGCTTACCGGCTGCAGTGGTTATAGGGAAGAAAAGGGAAGTCAGGAAGAAGAAGAAAGGGGAAGTTTCCTTTCTTTGACCTGGACTTGGTTGTTGCTAGGGGTAAGCAGGGAACTACAGAATATCAGGAGATTGGAAACATCTTTGGTGGCCACCAAGAATTAAGAGGCTGGCTGAGGAGAGAGGAGAATAATCTACAAATCTACTAGAGTTGAGGAACTCAAACTGTTTGAGGAATTATCATTGTTTAACCAAGGTGGAGAAGAAAGAACAAGGAACAAGATGGATGGCATGATCACGGTGCTATTATTTGGAAAGCTCTGGAAACTTTAGGAGGTAGAGCTTGATTGAAACTGTACTCACTGAGTGGGGGGTATCACCTCTGAAGGTTGCAGCTGGGTTCCAGCCCCTTCCCCTCTCTGATTCCCATCCGCTATGATATAACCTGTGTTCTACTGTCCCCTCTCCCGTAAGGTCTTTCTTCCAGAAACTGCTAACAGTCCCCTTTTAATTTGCTGCCTTCTATAAGCACCCCAAGTTAAACACACACACATGCACACATGTACACACCCATGTGCAGTTTAAAGACAGGACCCATGTGTAAAAGAGAACAGACGACGTTTGTCTCTCTGATCTTGTCTGCCTCATGGCCTCATTTCATACAATGCTTTTCCAGTTCCATCCATTTACCTCTGAATGTCGTCATTTTGCTTTACTTCACAGCTGTATAAAATCCCATTGTGCATATGAACTGCGCTTCCACGATCCATTAGTCAGGCCATGGGCTCCCCACTGAGGCCATCTCCAGGCTATTGTGAGTAGAGACAATGAGCACAGATGAGTACGTCTCTCTCCAGTAGGGTACAGGGACTCATTCATTTTTTTAAATGCAGTGAATATTGCCTTTTTTCCTGGGACAGAAATTCTTTTTCCACTTTTAATATCTAATTTATGTGCACTGACATTGCATTAAGGGTGCAAGCGACAACTCAGCAAGCAAGTGTTGTACTTAAGCAGGTTGTCACCTAGAACACCTACAGGTAGCTTTCCTACTGTGGCTCAAGGCTCCCCGACTGGAGGAATGTTCTGGGGTCAAGGTCAGCAGCTGCAGTTTGTATGTCCCACCCTTAAAAGTCACCTAGTGTCTTCTCTAACAAATACCGCCAGTTGGAATCGTCTCAAGTCACCTCATCTCATGCACAGGAGACCCAACTCTGTCTTTTACTAAGAGGACTGTCAGACTCTGCAAATCTGGTTCAAAGCTCCATGTCAGGTGTTTCCCTCAGTGCTCTTCATGAACCTGTGCTAGCAAAGCTGACCAGCAGGATCCAGGGACCCTACGGTTTCTGAACCCTCAGTGCTTGGTTACAAGGACTTGCTCTTAAGATTTTAGACTTTTTATGTGGGTCATGAGTGTCTGACCTCACTTCTGGGGATCCAAGGGCTTCCCCAGCTAGGCTGTCTTCCCTGCTCTCATCCTCCTACCCAGGAGCTTTCAGAATGTCCCTAATTCTTGACTTCATGTGCTTATAATGACATAAACACATCTTCATTATGTGGGTGTGGTGGTCTGAATAAGAATGCCTTCCTAGGCTCATAGGGAGTGGCATTATTAGGTGTGGCCTTATTGGAAGGGGTGTGTGGCTTGGTGGGAGGAAGTGTGTCACTGGGGTGGGCTTTGAGGTTTCAAATGCTCAAGCCAGGCCCAGTGTCTCTTTGTCTTCCTGCTGCTTGCTGATCCAGATGTAGAACTCTCGGTTCCTTCTCCAACATCACATCTGTCCACCTGCCGCCATGTTCCCATCATGATGATAATGGACTGAACTTTTCAGTTGTAAGCCAGCCCCACTTAAATGGTCTCCTTTATAAGAGTTGTTGTCTTCTTCACAGCAATAGAAAGCCTAACAAAGACAGTAGGTATGGCCCGGCAGTGGCTAGCGCACGCAGCACTCAGGAGGCAGAGGCAGGCGGATCTCTGTGAGTTCGAGGCCAGCCTGGTCTACAGAGCAAGTTCCAGGACAGGCTCCAAAGCTACAGAGAAACCCTGTCTCAATAACAAGAAAACAAACAAACAAACAACAACAAAAAGACAGTAGGCATGATATGTGTTATTACTTAAATGGACAAGGTACAGTTATGGTGAGGCTTATGTATATGGCTATCTTTCTGTAAGAGGCGGCACAGTCAAGTCACACACACACACCCTCTGGGACTCTTGAACCACATAGCCACATGCATGTCTTTGCGGAAATGTAGTACCGATTTTCACAACATCGCTGCTGTCCACTGGCAGTACTAGAGTGTTCAGTACTCCAGTCCACGTTTTTGTTTCTGCCCCCTGGCCATGAAGTGCCTGAAATTGGGGGTATTGTTTAAGCTAAAATCCAGAGGCTGTATTTTAGCTTTCTGTTCCAGGTGGAGGCTGAGGGTCCAAAGATGTTTCAAGTTGCTTTTTAGAGTGAGGTTCCTGTATTTTCAGTAGTCTGGGCAGCAAATGTCTCAGCTGTCCAGCCAACAAGACAGAGAAAGACAATTTCTATCTGTACTCCTGGTATTTGGCCACAGTGGCTTTAATCAGGAGGAATGCCTGGGGGGAAAATGTACTAGGATAGGGGCTGGGTGGACAAGCGCTGTTACTCAGAAGTGGCACACATACACATACACACACACACAGAGAGAGAGAGAGAGAGAGAGAGAGAGAGAGAGAGAGAGAGAGAGAGAGAGAGAGAGAGAGAGAGAGAGCGCTTAGTCCTACTGACTGCACTGCACTGGGAAAGGGAAGAGGGAGCCAGGCAGTCTCGGGGTGGTGGCCTGGCCAGAGTCTGGCGCCAACAAACCTGCACTTTCCGGTTTAGGAAGCCAGGTAGGGGGCGCGGGCAGCTAACAGCTCCCGCCAAGTGGGTGCGCGCTCTCTGCCAGCTCTGCTACCTGAGCCGGCAACCACGTCACTGCCACATCATCTGGCCTCTTCTCTTTGCAGGGATCCAGGAAAGGGAGCGGCGGCGGGAGGCGCGCGGGGCGCGGGCGCCGGGAAGATGCTGCAGTCCCTGGCCGGCAGCTCGTGCGTGCGCCTGGTGGAGCGGCACCGCTCGGCCTGGTGTTTCGGCTTCCTGGTGCTGGGCTACCTGCTCTACCTGGTGTTCGGCGCCGTGGTCTTCTCGTCCGTGGAGCTGCCTTACGAGGACCTGCTGCGCCAGGAGCTGCGCAAGCTGAAGCGGCGCTTCCTGGAAGAACACGAGTGTCTGTCGGAGCCGCAGCTGGAGCAGTTCCTGGGCCGCGTGCTGGAGGCCAGCAATTATGGAGTGTCGGTGCTCAGCAATGCCTCTGGCAACTGGAACTGGGACTTCACCTCCGCGCTCTTCTTTGCCAGCACCGTGCTCTCCACCACAGGTAGGGGCCATGCTGCTACCTTGCCCTGTCCCTGGCGACCCCAGGCCTCCCCTGGGCGCATCCTGCCGTGGCCCGCAGTGGCAGCCGGCGAGGTGACCTCCGAGCACTACGTGGGTTTTGCAGCTGTTAACTCTTCAGGAGTAGGTCCCTAACACCCTGGACTTAGCTGCCGCAGGGGCCTCATTAGCTGCTCCACACTTGTGGGGCCCCTGAGCTGACATTCTGTCCTGGAAACTGAGCAGCAAGGTTAGGGGCTGACTGAGAGCCTTCAAGGGGTGTTCCGCTTCCTGCTAACACCATCCCAGAGATCCCAGGCTGAGGAATCTAGCAATGACACTTGGATAGGTCACCTCTGTGACTGTGACACCAGCTTCCCAACTGTAAACCTATTTCAGCTTCTTTGAATCTGTTTGGGGGACAGTGGTGACATCACTCTGCTTTTTCGCAGGTGACCTCTGAGCAGACAGGCCTATGGGGTTTCTGGAGTCAGAGGGAGGTGGGTGTAGGGAAGGGGGTTTCACTTGGCCTAGACTCCACACTGTGGTGATTCCTGAATTAGCAGTTACTTTAACTTCAGATGTGTTTGGCTCCCTGACTACTTAGAGGCGCCCACCACCTTCTGCAGGAGGCTTAGAAATCCGGCTGAACATACATGCCCCGGGGCGCACTGGTTCGACTAGACAAAGAAAGGCCATTTTGTCAGTGGTGGCTGACCATGTGTACAGGTTAGCAGGCTCTGGAGGACTTAAATAGGTGCATGGACAACTAGAGGGACTCAAAAAGAGCCTCAGTACTGTCCCTTCTTCTTATGCATGAGAGCCAATCTTTGAAATGGTCCCATTTGGCAGGCACAAGGTCACACAGTGCCCAGGGACGCTCTGGGATCTGGGCCTCCAGAGTTCTTGCCAGGAACAGTGTGTTATGCCCCTGCCCCACCTTTCCCAGTGACTCAACATCACCTGGGCTACTCCAGCCCTTCCGCCACCCTGCCCTGCCTCTCTGACTGGCCCTTCACAGCCTCCTTTGGGTTATGGCCAGTAAATTATTTTATTAATCACCCAATAATGAGTGAACACACTCTCCAGCCAGATCAGGTAAATTTATTGTTTAGAAATCTGGGGTGAGTTACTGAACTTGCTTTAAACACAAGGAGAGTTCTAGACTGTATTGTGGCATTTTAAACTGTGTTAAACGGATGCCCAAACAAGACAAACCTGTTGGCTCACTTTCCAGAGAAAGTCTGCCCCTCCCCTGCTGCCCACAGTTCAAGTTTTATGGCAACATCGCCCAGTTCTTCAGGTCAGTCAGTCAGGTCTTTTTGGATTCTCTTGGTGCCAGAGTGTAAATCCCTCCTTCTCCACAGACACGGATACTTACAGAAAGTTCACAACTGGTTCACAACGTCGAGTGAGCAGTTTGAAAATGAAGACTGCTCCTCCAGGGGCTGGGGGACAGGGTGAGGGTAAGAAATGCCACAAGGAAAAGACTGTATGCTTTTCCTGGGTGGAGTTTTCAGGTAGCGCCGACGTTCCTGTAGAATCATGGTATTCTGTGTCCTCTGAATTGTGTGACAAGAGCTAGTTCAGACCCTATTTCTTCTGGGAAATGTTTGTCTATTTAGTGTGCAACGTAGCCCCTATAATTAAGGAGCATTACAGCGCCTGGACTGGTTGGGGTGGGGTAGGGGGCTCGGCTGTTGACGTTCGGATTGAATTGTTGTTCCTGAGAAAGTATGTCTGAACTCTGGTGGTGGAACAAGGGTTCATTTAGGAAATGAGAGCAAGGGGCACTTAGGGATAAGCCAGACAAAAGAGGAAAAGAGGAGACCCGATTTGTGAAGCCAGCTGATTGGTGAGACCTTCTTCTGAACGAAGTACTGTGAGGCAGAGCCCTTCTCTCTGGGATTTGAGCTGATGCCATCGTAGGACACGTTTGATAGCCCTCGTGGTTTCCAGAATGGTTGTGTGGCAGAAATGCAGACAGCACTCAGGTTAAGGCTGACAGGTTTCATCGCTAAGAAACTGTTTCATGCGAGAGAAGCAGGACCTCAGATGCCCCAGAGTTACCCCTCTCTCGGGCAGGAACGAGTCAGGTGCTTTTAGCGGTAGACTTCTGTCTGGCATAGTAATGATAGGGCTCACATAGATATCTGTCTGCTGGGCTTGGTCTACTCTCGGCACTGGGGAAACTGAGGCAGGTGGATTGCTATGATTCTGAGGCAAGTTGTGGTTAGGTAGTGAGTGAGACCTTGTCTCCAAGTGAATCCGAGCAACAGCGAAACCCACCAAGATGCCCTTGCTGGCTGCCATTATTGTAGCACAGGCTAATAAATGCTTTTATCCCTGCCCGCTGGCCCCCACAGCGCCAGCTTGCATCAATGGAAGGAAATGGGTGAAGTCTTCCTGGTCTGTTTAGAAGAAGCCTCAGGACAGCCCAACTCTTCACTGGTCTGCAGCCGTACTCTGAACGTGCCTATTTTCTGAAGCTAAGCAGGGTAGGGCCTGCTTAGTACTTGGATGCCAGGCTTCAGTAAGCACAGGACACCATGTTATCTATCCTTAAACCACTGAATGCCTGGTAGAGGAGGCGTGACGGTTGTTTCTCCTCACTGCAAGGCTCTTGGCTGAAACACTAGACATGGAGAGGCATGAACACTTATTTCCTGTTCACTTGCGAGGCATGGCAGCCTCTAGCAATGCATATGGGCATTTCTACCTTCTGTCAACAGAGTGGACTCTCCCAGAATGAGGGTCTCTTCGGGGGAGGCCTCTGGAGTGAAGGGAACAGAGCAGTGGCCTTCCCACCTCTTCCCTCGCCACGAATGTGGAGCAGCAGCCCTGAATGTTATCAACCTTGGTTCAGTTAAGGCTTCAGGACAGTATCCTGAAGCCATGTGAGAGCAGAGGAAAGGGTACACCAGGGTCCAGCTTTTCCAGGGAAGGGAGGCATATAAGAGAAAGAGATCACAGTACCCATGCACCTTCTATGCTGCAGCTTCATGCACCCTTTATATTGCAACCCTATGCTCCTGCAAAGGAAATAGCATTTGGATTCTTGGAGAATACGAGACAGCTCTGTTTGTGTCTTCAGCCATGTCATACAGTCTTCGCGCTCCCTCTTCCTCCTCCCCTTACTCCCTTCTGTTTGTCCTTGTTTTGCTTTGTTGCACTGCTGGTCTTAAACCCTCAGTGGGTCTCACACGTGCTAAGGAAGCACTTAGCCATATCCCTTGGCCTTTCCACACATTTATTTTTGAGATGGAATCTCTCTAGGCTGCGTAGGCTCTCTCTGTAGCCCAGGCAGGCAGGCCTCTCAACCTCTTGGGTAGCTGGGGTAGAAAGCCGCACCACCTGACGTAGCTGCCCTTCATCCCGAGGAGCGCTGTGTGCTGCCAGCGGTCTAAGGTCTGCTCTCTCTCAGTCCTGCAGGCCTGGCCACAGCTTGACGATGGATGTCTCAGAAAAGCGGTATTTGGGTTCAGATAGCATAGACGCTGTCTCTACCTTTTGTTTCTTCAGCAACGTGTGGCCCACATGGCAGAATCTATTTTGCCGTCTGCAGATGGGGGCCTTTTCCTGTTTGTGAAGAGACAGTTTAAAACTCATCCCTAGTCAGAAAAGTCAGGTGCAGTAGCTCACACTTATGTTCTTAGTACTAGGAAAGCTGAGGCAGGAGGATTGCTGAGAGTTCACAGTCGACCTGGACTACAGAGTAAGACTCTGTCACACACACACACACACACACACACACACACACACAAAAAAAATAATAATAATAATTAAAAAGTGTTCAGGAAAGAACTGTTTGGAGTGTTTTGACCTGGGCTTTGAGTTAGCCGAAGGAACAGCCACCTGAGCACTGGCAGCTTTTAAAAAGGGGATGGGAACAGGTGCTAAGAGGTGCTGTTTGATCCTTAGTTTTAAATCTGTTGTCAAGAGGGGAAATGTGTCGTTACCCTCAGCCAGTGTGCAGGAGAGGTCTGAGACATGGAACGTTAGCACCCAGTACGTAGCTACACTACAGCCTTACAAGGCCTGAAGCACGGCCTTCATGTTTTCAAACAATTAGGGAAAATAGCAAAAGTAAAATCTTCCCAATGCAATAAAAGTTGACAACAATCCCTTTTCATGGTGTGTAAGAAGGCCTCAGTCATCCCTGTCATTTCTGTGTTCCTTATGGCTGCTGTCTGGAGGCGCTGAATGGTTGTCATGGAAACCATAGGGCCACACACCCTAAAACGGTGGTTTTCTAAGTCTTTACAAAGTAAGTTTCAGACACCTGTCAGGAATGTTCTGGAAGGAGAGCCAGGAGTCTGTGAGCTTTGTGAGTCCACCCTTTGCTTTTGCCCCCTTGCTGGAACACAACCAGAGCAAGGCTCCTCCTATCTCCTGGGGCTCTTGAGTGGATGCTACCTCTAAGATACTGATCCCCAGCCAGCCTGTCGGGAAAGCAGTAGTTACCATAGGATGTCACAAAGTCTGTGACACAGCCCCATTCTTTCTGAAGGGCAACAAAGCCGTGCTTCACCCTGAGGTTGTTTATCAAAAATGAGCAGAGACCATTGTGGGGACATGCTGGTCGTCCCAACACTTCAGAAATAGAGGATTAGGACCGCAAGGTTAGCCTCAGCTACGTGAGATCCAGTCTCAACAAAACCAGATCCAATCAAAAACCAGCATATACTCGATCTGGAGTAGGAAAGAAAGCAAAAAGTCCCTATCAGCCAGCGGGGAGCTGTAATCCGTGGAGGCAGCCTGTAAGCTTTGGCTTCTCTGGAAAACCTGTTGGTTTCTGTTTCTTTTTTTTAAAAAGATTTATTTTAAATTATGCGTATGTTTATGTGTAATTATGTACGCAGGAGTGTAAAGTGTCACCAGAGACCACAAGAAGATGCTAGATTCTCCGGAGCAGGCGTTCTAGGCGCTTATATGACTCCTCTGCTTGGGGACCGAACTTGGGTCCTCTGCAAGAACAGTGCAGGCTCTAGACTGCGGAGTTGCCTTGCCAGCTTGGGTCTTGGTTTTCATCCATTGAATTGTGTGATTTTGTGAGTCAATGCGGACTAAAGTGGGAAGGATCAGCTGCAGGAAAACGCAAGAGAAGGGCAGAGGAAAGACAGACAGACCTCAACCCCCAAAACTGAAGTGAGCTTCAAAAGACCACCAGGTGTAGAGGCCAATTTTTTCCTACCACCATCTCAGAACACAGAGGTGGGGACTAAAAACCGCTGGCTGATGCCCCTGCTTCACTTGGAGCTTTAAGTGACCCGATGTTGAGCTAATCTCTCTTAGCTGCTAGCTGCAGGTTTTTACAGGCCCACTCTGTCTCCCACAAGCTCCTGTGCTCAAGTTCTAACCTGGAAACCTCCAGCAGGACCTGGATTTGGAGACAGGGAACCGGAAGGAATGATAAGTTAAAAATGATGACCCAGCTAGAAAGTGGCCGTGCTCCAGCCAGAGAAGCCTAGGAAAAACCAGACCTGCTAATACCTTGATGTTCAATTATCCAGCCTCCGGGTCTGCGAGGAAGCAGAAAGTAAATCTCTGCTTTAGCTAGAGTACCAGTCTGTGTTCTTGTGCAATGGTAGCTTAGCAATGAGGACAGGGTCTTTTTTTTTTTTAATTTAAAGAGGCAATGGAGAAGTGGGGACAAAGTCAGACATAGGAGCAGAAGAAACAGAAGGTTCCAGAGTGTGGGAATCACTCTGGTAAATCCTGGCTCTGTGAAAGGGGAAGCAGAGAAAAGACAACAGAACCAGACTTCTAGGTCTTTGCTCTTGTAAGCTCTATGCATGGTACTCAAACGGGACATTACTCTTGCAGAGCCAAATATAGATACCAATGCCCTGAAGCCTAAAAACACGCCGCAGCGTGCTCCTGTTTAAGGGCAGTGTACGATTGGGGGTGGGGGTCTTGCTGTGCAAGCGTGAGAACCTAGACTCAGTCCTCCAGCCCTCAGACCGAAAGCCCACACCGGCAACCCCAGCTCTGCAGGAGGCAGAGCCAGAAGGATCTCTGATATTTGCTGTTTGTCAGTCCAGCCTCAGGTTCAGTAAGAGAGCTGTCTCCAGATAGAGCAGGACACCCGCCATCCTCCTCTGGCCTCTGTGACCCATGGGCATGCACTTCACACAGGTTCACACATGCACACATGCACATATACACTCAAACGAATGTTTAATAAATTCTGTGAGAGCTTCTATCCGGCATGGGTAGAGGAGAGAATAGATTTATGCTCAGATATGTAAACCCACCCCGATCATACTGCATGAGATCCTCAGGATCTCAAGGGAGTTTTTACCGTTCATCTTGAAACTTGCTGTTTCTGCACCTATTTATAGAACTTGGAACAATCTGTCATAAGCAAGTGGCCATGGCTTTCAAGAAACCAGCCTCTGCTTTTAATAACAGAACTCAGAGCCATGTTCGGAATGCTTTAATTTGCAAACGGAGTTGCTACATTGACGAGGTCAGCTGGCTCCTGCTGGAGCTTAGCCTCACTTTGCAGCCCAGCTTTGCTGTCACCTGCTGGATGCGGGGCCGTTTGTGATTCCTGGCTATCTGTTTTACTTAGGCTTCAAATCAAACGCCTGCCCTCAGAAGGCTCCTTTGATGGGTAATGTCAGTACCACATCTGGGGTCACCTAGGAGACAGGTCTCTTGGCACATCTGTTAGGGGGTTTCTAGGCTGGGTTCATTGATCTGGGAAGACACAGCCTAAATGTGTGTGTCTTCATCCCATGGGCTGGAATCCCAGACTGAATGAGAAGCAGACCGTGAGCTGGGCCCCAGCCTTCATCTCTCTGCTTCCTGACCATGGATGAACTGTGAGTAGCTGCCTCACACTCTTATTGCCACACCTTCCCACCATGGTGGACGGCACCCTCATGCTGAGCGCGAATAGACCGTTTCTGAAGATGCTTTTGCAGGAATTCTGTCAGGGAATGAGAAGAGTGACTGACTCAGCTCTGTGGATTCAGTGTGGGGGACAGCAAACTCACAGAAGGCCCCTCAGACTTTTTCTGAACGTAGCCAATGGGTCACATTTGAGATGTGGATCAGGTGGCAGAGTGCTTGCCTAGCATACACAAAGTCCTGGGTTCGATGCCCAGCACTGCACAAACCCTACAAGTGTGCAGGCATATGCCTATGATTTCAGCATTCGGGAGGCAGAGGCAGGAGGCATTTGGTGAGTCTGAGGCCAGCCTGGGCTACCTAAGATGCTGTCTCAGAAGAAAAGTGTGAAGTTGTTCTGTGGAGACAAGGCTGGAGGCTCCAACTCTGATGTGCCTTCTGTGATCATGCTTTCATGACCTCTGTGCTTTCCTCTTGTCTGCTGGAGTCCCTTGAAGTTTCTTCTGTCTCTGGTTAGGTTTGTAGTGCAGCTGAAAGTGGATATAAGTTTCTGAGCATGGCACACAGGACTCAGGTCCTCTTACCAGTGGGTTCTGAGTACAACACACAGGACTCAGTCCTCTGAGCAGTGGGTTCTGCTGAGGTTTTTGTTTTCCCAGCTCAACCCTACTTCATACCTTTCCCAAGCACTTAGCTCTCCACCTGCAATTGATGCCATGGCCAAAAAACCATTATAACCAGGGCCACGTGGGGCTCCAGGATCAGGAGAGAGACAGACTGTAGCCCCATCCATGTTTGCTTTGAGTGCAGCGGGAAGCCCTGGCAGATATTGAGGGAATGGGTAACACATTCTAAGAGATTTTCCTTAGCGGGTCTAAAAGGCCAGAGTCAAATGGTGGTAACACTGACTGGGGCCAGGCCAAGGAACATTCTACAGCCAAGGAAGAGTGGGCTCTGCATGGGAGGCTTGGCATCCAGCCATAGGCTTCTGAACTTGGGTTACATCAGGTCCTTTCAGCTGTGATGGGAGAACAGCGAGGGTCACCCTTGGAAGTGCAGGAGACCACTTGCTGTGGTTCCCAGTTATCTGCCCTGGCTTTTGAGAAACAGATTTGACTTTCAGCTTTGAGGGGAGATAGACAAGGAGGAAGAGGGAAGAGAGGGTTCTGATGGAGCCTGTGGCTATCCAGGGTGAGTTGCCGCCATGTTGGATAGCTTCTAAGTCACTTTAATACTTTATTTTCTATGCTGCTAAAGAGTAACTAAACTTTGCTTTGGCTTCTAATTTAATAGTGTAGAAAGCTGTGCAGAAAGCTGAAAAACCAGAACCCTGTAGATTCAGTACTTAATATTTGATAGCTGATATGAAATGTGTGTTATAGAATATGCCATGTGCACAGCCGACAAGGCGCTAACGAATGAATGTACTCAGCACAGGTTTTAGTGGATCGCATGAAAGGAGCCATGGGGCCAATCTAGGGGCCAAATAATGCAAACATGAAGTTTGTTTTTAATAGAGTCAAATATTTTAGAAGGTATGTTATCAAAAAATACAATTTTCACTGGATGGGAAAACATCACCAGCTTTCGGAAAAAAAAATCCCTATTGACAGTGAAGTCAGCTGATGCCTGTTGACTTGTTCTCTCTCTCTCTCTCTCTCTCTCTCTCTCTCTCTCTCTCTCTCTCTCTCTCTCCTCTCTCTCTCTCCCTCTCTCCCTCTCTCTCTCTTTCTTCTCCTCTCCATCTCACCTCTTTCTCTTTTTATCTCCCAAATCTTTTCTTTTGTCTCTCTCTTTTTTCTCCTAATCATTTCTTTCTGCCTCTTCCTTTCTTTCCAACTGTCTCATTTCTGTGTCTCTGTGCTTTCTCTCTCTCTTTCTCTCCCTCTCCCTCCTTCCCTTCTCTCTCCTTCCCTTTCTCTCTCTCTGTCTCTCTCTCCCCTCACCTTTTCTCTCCTTTACCCCCTCTCTTTTGTTCTCTTTCTTTCTCTCCATCTTTCCTTTCTCCTCCTCCTTCTCCCCTCCTCCCATTCCCTCTCCTCTGTGTGTGTCTCTCCCTCTCCATTACCTCCCTCCTTCCCATTTTCCCTACCCTCTTCTCCTCTTGCTACTGGGGCTGAACCCAGGACCTCACATCCCACAAACTAGACAAACACTCTCTCACTGAGTCACACTCCATGGCCTGCCAGAGGCCATCGCATTTGCTGCTCCACAGTTTGGAAGGATCCTCTTTGTATAAGCTGCTGCCTTCCGTCCCTTAGCAATCGCTTTCTCGTTCCCCACCCACGATTCCTGGTGCAGCCTCAGTTTTGGAATAACAACGGGGGACGTGAAATGTCTTAAACCCAAATTAAAAGGTTCCAGCTTTCTTGTAACCAAAATTCCTCAAGTGTTTGAATACCGGTTACCAAGGCACTCAATTATTTAAAGAACATGGTTAGGTGGATTAAGTTAATTAAAGGCACAGGAGAGGCTGTTCCCAAGCTGCCTGCCTACGTGGCACTGACGAGTGGCTCCAGGAGACTCTGAGCTGAGTGAAGGGCCCCTCTCCGTCCACCCTCCCCTACCCAGACAGGACAGTGCCCACGAACCAGCCTGGAGCCTGCACAGCTACACCAGATGGGTCTCCTGGTGGGGCTGCGATGGCAGGGTCCCCTGTGGAAGGAAAGAGCGTGCTGTGTGGACAAGCCATCTGTCACCCACCCTGTTCTAGCTCACCTCCTGCCATGGCAAAGCAATTGAAACTTAGCACCCCAAACCGCACAGACAAAAGGAGACCGAATGTGGAAAACCAGAAGGAGGAGGTCTTAAAGCATACAATGAGCCGCAGCACATGGTGGTGACACGAACCTCCCTTGTTCTTCTGGCAGCAGAGGGGAGCCGAGCAGGGATGGCCTCACTCAGAAGGAGTCTGTGCCCTGTTTGGGCTTCTCTCCTGCTGTTCCCAGGCTGTCAGCTGCGCTCCACCATGGTGCAGTCTGTGACTGCAGTCTCTTCTGTCACCTGACCTGTCCCTTCCAAGTGTCACTGGCAAAGACCAGAGCCATCATCACCATGGGAAGGGCACGGAGAAGTCACCTCCTCGTGAGTCAGTCTGGTCGATACGGCTGGAAAAGTCCAGCGCTAGGTCACACGGAGTGGGAGTCAGGAACTGATTTTTATTATTATTATTATTTATTTAGTTGAATTTAATTTTTTAAAAAAGGGGTTTCAGACGTCCTAGGCTGGCCTTGAACTTGTAGCCAGGAATGGCCTTGGATTCCCGATCCCCTTGCCTCTGCCTCCTGAGTGCTGGGAGTGGAACTCAGGGCTTTTCACACGTCAGGCAGCACTTTGCCGACTGAACCACGTCCCCAGCCCTTCCTGCCTTGCTTTAAGGTGATTCTTTTTGCTGAGATATATGAAGGACCCCAGAGAGACCAGATGCAGGGACAGGAGGTATGAGGGCATTAGCTGGGCATGAGGGTAAGGGCGGGGGCTGGGTTCTCATCAGGGTCACTTTAATCAGTGGTCTCTCCAGTGCCCTCTGCTCATCTAGACCACACGGGCCTCTTTCCAGAGCTGACTGTTTCCTGTTGTGTTCGCAGTACAGGGACAGCCACGTAAGCTCAGAGAGCCCCCAAGGCACTTTCTGCAGAGGGGAAAGGATGCAGAAGCGGGATGGATGAGGCTCCTGGCAGCATGCATGGGACTCTCTAGGCCTTGATGTGGGGGCAGCGATCTGAACAGCTGAGGGAATAGGGTCAGGCCCACTGATGCGGGTGATCTTGGGCTGGTGGGACTGAAAAGGAAGGCTGTTGGGCAAGGACATCTGCTCAGTGCGCATGTCCAGAGACAGGCACGAGACTGTCTGCAGAAAGCGAGAGATCCAGCCTTGCCCAAGTTCAGAGTCCAGAGCTACCTGCAGCAACAGCAGCCAGTGGCACTGAGGTGCCCAGGAGGAAAGGAGGGCTGACCCTTGAATCATGGGCAGCAGGAGTCACTGGCACAAGATAGGGAAAGCTAAGGCAGACAAACCTGGTTGCTACAGTACTAAACGAGGGGCCTTGCTCTGAAGGGGTCCTGGATGTGGGGTCTGAGAGGTAGGATGTAGAAGCCGAACTGTACGCAGAGCTTCCCTCAGAGTCCTGGGTGAATGTAGACGGAACATCACGGTGCCACTGGATTTGTCAGGGTCACGGTCTTGTCCTTGGCAGCTCCCCAGTGAGCCAGGCTTGGCCACCTGACCTCGGTAGGCCAATTAAAAAGATGAGGAGTTGTGGAAAGCACACAAAAGGGGAGGTTTGGTGACCAGTGACCCTCAAGTTTGTCGTTAGGATCCTGACATGTGGCTTAGACTTATAGGGCAAGTGGATGCCCAGCTGAGCAGATCCGGTCAAGGGGTTGTCCCTTCCATCACTCCTCTGCCACGGTCTGGGTTCCAGTCTGTACCTCTAGGTTGTCTGACAGGTGGCCACAGCTGCGCGAGATCTCTTCCTGGGAGATAAGCTCCCCACCTTTTCCTCTTGCCAGCTCGAGATTCCTGGGGAAATTCCAGTTTCTTGGGGTTCATTGTTTAACTGTCCGATAGGCAAGGGGAAGGGCGTGGCGTCTCCCGAGAATACCTTCGTTCCTGCCAGGATGGATACAGTACTGCAGCCCCAGGAAACCATAGGTGAGGGAGTTGTCCCTGAGCCCCCCCCCCCCAGGTCACTACTGATAGAACAAGAGCCGAGTGCAGCCTTGGTGTTTGCTGAAGAGAAGAGCACACCTCTTTGGGGGCTGCATGCTGCGGGGGAATCCAGATAACTCACCGCCTCGTTTGGCGTTTTGTGTTCTCTCACCTCGCCGTGGCTATTCGAAACTATGCTTCTGGTGTTCTGTGCAGGACTTAGGGAGTTGGAACCACTGCCCCAGATTCTCCCGGATCCAGCTCTGGGGTAATGGGTGTAAAGTAGTCTATGTTCCAGGATGAGTCACAGATGGTACTTACACACAGCTGGTGTGCGTCCAAGTGGGTAGTCATCCTATTGCTATGCTCAGAACTGTCCTAGTAAAACCTTGACTGTACAGTGAGGACCGCAAGAAAACCCAGAGACAGTTCTCTTAGATGAGCCCTGCTGTTCCCGTCGGTAAGGACACGAGACTCTTTATGTGTGTCTGGGCTGCATACGTACTTGCTCTTGAGGTGGGGGAAGTTACGCATCACCAGGACATTGATGTGTGTGTGTGTGTGTGCGCGCGCGCGCGCGCACGCGCGTGCATGTGTGTGTACATATGCTTATGCTACTGGGGGTCAGAGGTTGATGCTGGCTGTCTTCTTCCATCACTCCACACCTCGTTTTTTGATACAGGGTCTCTCAGTGACTCGGCTCCCAATGTTTCAGCTAGATAAACCCCAGGGGTTCTACTGTCTCCACCTCCCCTGTACTGGGCTTGTTGCTCTTGTTTTACGTGGGTTCTAGGGATTGAACTCAGGTCCTTCTGCCTGTGTGGCAAACACTTTACCTACTGAGCTACCCTGAAACAGGATGTTCTAAATACAGTTCTTTGTATTGTATAGCTGTTCAAGGCAATTTCCTAAGGTTCTAAACTCAGAGAGAAGGTGACCCACTTTTCTCTAATGTTTTGTTAGTTTTACTGTTTCTCAGGGCACCAATGTCACAAATGCAAGTCCAGTCCCATTTCCGTAGAAGCCGAGTGGAATTCACACAGCCTTGAGCAGAACCCCCATCAGTGATCTTTACTTCTGTGATATGCTAGCTTCTTCTTCTTCTTCTTCTTCTTCTTCTTCTTCTTCTTCTTCTTCTTCTTCTTCTTCTTCTTCTTCTTCTTCTTCTTCTTCTTCTTCTTCTTTTTTTGGTTTTTCAAGACAGGGTTTCTCTGTAGTTTTGGAGCCTGTCCTGGAACTAGCTCTTGTAGACCAGGCTGGTCTAGAACTCACAGAGATCCGCCTGCCTCTGCCTCCCGAGTGCTGGGATTAAAGGTGTGCTCCACCACTGCCCGGCTGCCAGCTTCTTCAGAGACATAATTTTTAATGCCACACAGAGGATCACACTCACAAAGTCTCCTTTTCCTCCTTGTTCCTTTATTTGAAAAGTGTGAACTCGAGAAATGAGTATCACATTGAACTGACTTACACAGCAAGCATGCATTTCCACAGTTTATGACCAGACAGGTCCACAGAAGTGTTTGGGAGGCAAAGTACGATTAAGCAGACTTGTTTGGCTTTGGGGTTCTTCCTGAACCTGGAGCTTGTGTGTAGGCTAGGGAAGACCCTTGTGCTTCCACCCCATTCAGAAATGGGAGTGCCGGCACTTACAGAATGCCACGCTTGTTATGTGGGTGCAGTGACCCAAACTCTCCTCCTTGTGATGCAGGACTAGCACTCCTTACTCCTGAGCTATCTCTCCAGTACCCATGTATGGAAACTGTCCTTTCGTTTCCCAACTGCTCAGATCCTAATAATCACACAGAAACTATATTAATTGCAACACTGTCTGGCCAATAGCTTATGTGTCTTTCTAGCTAGCTTTTACATCTTGAATTAACCCATTCCTATTTTATATTTTACCACAAGGTTCATGGTTTACAGGTAAGGTTCCAGAGCATCTTTCTTCTTCAGCAGCTACATAGAGTCTCCCTGACTCTGCCTTCTTTTTTCATCTATCTCTGCTTGGAATACCTGCCTTGCTCTATTCTGCCCTGTCATAGGCCCAAGCATCTTCTTTATTCATTAACAAATAAAAGCAACACATATACAGAAGGACTTCCCACACCACCCATATGACTTTATATATGTGTTTGTGTGTGGGGGGGTGCATACCGTTTCTCTTGAACCTCCACTATCTTCCCTAGAAATTATCTAACAGGAGTATATGTGAATGCATCCATGTGTGAGTGTGTGTGTGAGTGTGTGTGAGTGTGTGTGTGAGTGTGTGTGTGTGTATTTTTAGAAGAACATTCTGTCAGACTGTGTGTCGTGGAGCTTGTCCTCGGGGTGTTTGCATGTAGGTCGGCACATCTGAATAAACCAGACTAACATACTGTGTTGGGAAATGTTGGCACCGCTATTCAAGTATCGGAAGGATTCAAGAACTCTCCCTGCATCTAGGACTATCGTGCTGCATTACTGTCCTTACGTGGCTGGTTTTCTAGGAGGTGATTTGTAGTCTTAGTGTCAAGAGAATGTTCTTTACTTAAAAAGTCAAAGCATGGCTCTAATTCGTCTAAAACCTCCACTAATGACCTGTAAGATGTCATAGTAACTCCGAGTTTGGAGTCAGTCTGAGAAGGAGGCATTTTTAAACATTTCTAGCGTGAGATGTTCTGTTTGTAAGCAGGTGATTTTCTGGTAGCAGACCTTAAAGGAGGGGATAGAAAACGCTGACAGTTAGAAAGGGAACCCCTTTTTGTGTCAGAGGAGACCAGTCTTCCCTCTAGAGCAAGAAATGGGAAGTTAGCACAGATCTCTGCCCTCGGGAAGCAGTGGTCCTTCATCTGTTTATTATTAACTGGGGGTAAGAAGCTGTAAAGACAGGTGATCAGCAGAGGCAGTTAAGATAAGAAAGGGACAAGAAGGGATATTTGCCTTCCCAGGGCTGTGCTGTGACAGGTGGCTCTTGCTGCCAGGACTTCCGTGTTCTCTAGCTCTGTGTGTGGACGGTCAGGCAGCTCTGTGAGTCCAGTCTGTAGATGGCAAAGTCAAGTCCAGAAGACACAAATGTCTTCTGTGAGACAATAGAGTGCAGTGGAGACTCATAGGTGCCTTAAGAAAGCAGGCTGAGCAAGCCCAGCAGAGCAAGCCAGTGAGCCTTTTCCCCCAAGGTGTCCCATCCGTTCTTGCCTCCAGGTTCCTGCCTTCGTTTCCATAGGTGACGGACTATAATCTGTAAGCCAAAAAAACCCCATGCGGCTCCAGGCTGCTTTCCATCAAACCTCACTCGTACGCATACTAAGGCTGAGGAGCACAGAGTGTGCCTTCTGTCCAGACAGAACAATTGTCAAAGGGTCAATGAGACGGCTAAGTGGGTGAAGGCATTTGCTGCCAAGTGTGATGGTTTGAGCTCAGCCCTCAAGGCCCGCCCACATGGTGGGCAAAGAAAACCCACTCCTGATAGTTGCCCTCTAACCTGCACACACAGACAGACAGACAGACACAGACAGACACAGAGAGAGAAAGAAAGAGAGAGAGAGAGAGAGAGAGAGAGAGAGAGAGAGACGAGAGTGAGCAACACAAAAAAATAAACAAATAAATTAATTAGTAAATACATAATAAAAATAAATAAATAAATGTGACTTTAAAAAGAACAATGGTCAAAGAATTAATTGTTTGCTTCCAAGACTCAATGGGTGCATTATGACCCTGGTTGGCACACTAGGCTTGTTTGTGCCCTTGGGCCAACTCAGAAAGACTGGAGAGTGGAGAAATGGCTCCCTGGTGCCTTCTGACCTTGTTTGGCCAGCCTTAACCATGAGAGTCTCAAGAGAGCTAAGGGCGCTTAGCATTCACACTGCATTTCCTTCCTAAGAGTGGCTTCAGGATCTGTGGAGAGTGATTTCCAATTCGAGAATGGAAAATAAGAATAATTTGCATATAAATGTCTTATGTATAGTTTGCCTGTTGCATAGCAACGGTCCTGGGGTATATGAAACACAATATGACCCAGAAAACAAATCCGCTTAACTATGGGGAAAACTGGTATTTGTTGTTCATTCGAGTCACATGGATGTTTTGACACACACACACACACACACGTGAGTTGATTGCTGCTTCTTGGGTTAAGAATATGGAAATAAGGCTGCACACCCCTGGCCCAGATACATACATGCAGGCAAACACTCAAACACATAAAATAAAAAGTAAATTAATTATTTTTTAGGCATAGGTCTAAACAACAGACACACCCTCATTTGAGGCAAACTTACAGCTTCCCACCAAGGTCATCATCATTTTTGTTGTGTTTTGTGCTTTGGGTTGATTGAGTGAAGATGGACAGTTTAAGCCTGTAGGACATCATAATTCTGCAGTCTCTCTCTGATAATTCTGCATCTTTCTCTGACATTCGGACTTTACACATGGCAAGATAATAACACCTCCCCGGGTCATCCAACTAGGAGTTCAGTTTCTTGTTAATAACTAATGCATAAAACTTACCTCTGCCAAATCGTGTTAGTTACTTCTCTCGGAGCTGTGATCAGACACCTCACAGAATCAACTGAAGGGAGGCTCTGGCTCACAGTGTGAGGGTGCAGTCCCTCATAACGGGGAAGGCATGGCAACCGGAGCCGAGGCAGCTGGTCACATTGTATCCACAGTCAGGAAGCAGCAAGAGAAACGCTGGTGCTCAGTTCACTTCCTCCTTTTTAGTCAGCCCAGGATCCCAGCCTATGGAAGCATGCTGCCTGTATTCAGCGTGGGTTTTCCCTCCTTGGAGATGTGGCCAGAGGTTTGTCTCTTGGGTGATCCTAGGTCCTGCCAAGTTGACAATTCGTAGTAAGCACCCCACAAAGGAAACTCGATTTGACTCATGCTAGCACCCTAGCATAAAGTACTGCTTGGCACCAGGAGGGCTTTGGGGCACTAAGTGGCACCCTAAAACAAGCAGACAGACATTTTTGTCCTGGAACATACATTTTAAAAGAGAAGAATAACCACAATCGATGTAAACATGAGAAAAATTATTTCATATCAGATAAGCATTTGAAGGAGGATGGACTAAGGAGGTAAAGGTGATACAAGGGTTGCACGGGGGTGACGTAGAGACTTTACGTATTTTACATTCTCGATGTTGATTGGTCAAGTCTTAAAGTTTGTGAGCAAGCCATCCATGTGGATGAACCAACAAGGGCCACTCCAGGTGGTGGTGACATCTTGTGCAAAGGTCCTGGCATAGAGTCAGCTTCTTCCGGTTCCTCTGAGGAAAGTAGAATGTCTCAGAAATCCCTTCTGAGTCACTAAAAGGAGGGGCAGGAAAACGTGCTTTTCCTTAACTGGCATAAGTGTGTGACTGAGACACAGCCCTATAGCAATGGGTGGGTTAGTACAGGGAACGTTTGTGAGTTTGCCATATGTGCAGGTCCACAGCGTGGGAGAAAAGTATTTCCACAAGAAAGAGCACATCTTAGGGAGGGGACACAGTTCCAGGTGTCCCAGGTGAGAAAGAACTCACAGAAGGAACTGCAGGTCCCACTGGTCCCAGTTTACAAGCTGATAAAAAAGTCTTGGAAAGGGAAATCCACATCCAGCCTATAGACAAGAAGGGCAGGAGGAAGCCAGAAGGACATTTGCCTTTGGGAATCTCTGTTTTGCTTTTAGACAAACAGAAGGCAGGGAGTCCCCTGTGTTTGATCACCTTTGGCTAAAGAGTCCTTTAGAATTGGAATAAAAGCTATGTTTGTTTGTTTGCTTGCTTGCTTGGGTGCCTGTTTTCTTCCTTTACTGTATCAAAATGCTTGAGACAATCAGCTTAAGAGGAGGAAAGATCTGCCTTGCTTTAGGCCTCTGATGAGGCAGGGAGCGAGCAGATGGAGGGAAAACTGCTCACCTAGACCGGGTGGCCAGCAAGCCCCAGGGACCCATCAGTCAGCCTCCCCAGAACCCAGGCGGCCAGCGGGTGGCCAGCAAGCCCCAGGGACCCACTGATCTGTTTCCCCAGAACCCGGGTGGCCAGCGGGTGGCCAGCAAGCCCCAGGGATCCACCAATTAGCCTCCCTAGAACCCAGGTGGCCAGCAAGCCCCAGGGATCCACCAATTAGCCTCCCCAGAACTCTGGTGGCCAGCAAGCCCCAGGGACCCACTGATCTGTCTCCCCAGAACCCGGGTGGCCAGCAAGCCCCAGGGATCCACCGGTCAGCCTCCCTAGAACCCAGGTGGCCAGCAAGCCCCAAGGATCCACCGATCAGCCTCCCCAGAGCCTGGATTATAGTACATGGACCTGTGTGGGTGCTAGGATTGAATTCAGGTCCTAATGCTTCCACAGCAAACTCTTCAGTGACCGAGTGCTCTCCTCAGCCCCCAGAGAAAAGGGAAAGAAAAGCAAGTTACGTTGGCTCTTGGTCAGACAGTGGGGAACTGCATGGGGGACCTGTCAGGAATTCACAGAAGGGTGCTCCATAGAGGAACGTCCTTAGCTGTTAATCCTGGGCTGATTAGGGTCAACAGTCCTGAAAGTTTATACCCTAAACAGGAAAACAGGGTGCGGTGTCCCTGATGGTCGGCTGCAAAGGAATTAAAGCAAAGTTTCCACATAAACAGTCTTTCCTGTGGACTTCACCTGCAGCTGATTAAACGCCTTTTATGTTTTCACCTTCCAGCCCGTGTAATTAATTTCAAGACGGCTCAGAATGTTCCTTTATCAATTAAATCAGGGACTGTTTTAGTAGCCTTCAGTCATCACTACGGAGGACGTTATCTTAAAAGATGCGGTGGGACTTGAACTGTGTGCAGAGACTAGAGTGAAGTATGTAGGCGACTTTTTTGTACTCTACTGAGAAGCTGCGTTGCTGACCTGAACATGTGTGCATATTGTCTGGCCAGTGACACAGAAGGGTTGTGTTTCACGTGTGCTCGTGAGTTCAGTACATACAGTACATGGGTCATTCTGCTTTCTCCTCGGGATACCTACATGAACTGAGAAGTAACATCACACAAGCCCACAGGGAACGTCTGCAGGTTCATCTAGAAACTTCCACCCCCCCAGGTGTTAAGGTTCCAGAAAGTCTCAGTGGACACCTTGCTCTCCTCCTATAGCCGCTAGGGACGTTGACAAAGGACAATTGTGAGTCTCAGGAGTGGCAAGGCAGCGGGCAGATTTGGTTGCTCCAGAGGGTCCCTCAGGATCCCCATCCCTTCACACTGTATGAGGGTCTCATGAGGACCACTTCACCTTCCGCTCTAGAGTAAGGGCTTGGGGCCAAGTGAGAGTTCCCTTGATTACTTGTGGGTTTTCTGTGGCTAAGGGTACACCCCAAATACAGCATCAAGAAAACAGTGTCTGGGCTGAGGAGACAGCCCCACCGTTAAGGGCACTAGCTGCTCTTCCAGAGGACCCACTTTGGTCTCCAGCACTCATGTGGGATGGCTCACAACCGTCTCTATCTCCACCTCTATGGGACCTGACACCCATGCACGCTGCACACATGTGCACATAGCCTCATAGAGACACATACTCATGCACACAAATAAAAATAAAATAAGTCTGAAAGAAAATAGCATCTCTTCTCTTTTGGCATTTTGAGTTACCTTTGGAGTCTGTCTTCCCAGCCTACGGGGCTTAGCAGTTCCCAGGGGAAGAAAGATTAAATTGTCTGAGCAGCTGCCCTGCCTGGGGGAATGCCTGCAGCAGGGACTGTGCGCCCTCTTCTGAAAATGCGTATCTAGGAAACCTTTAAAGTATAGTAATTTAACCTCAGGGTAGTGGTGGCTTCAGGGTGGTCTTGTTAAACCTGGAGGGGACTCGGGGAAGGTGGCAGTGGAAGACCTAAGACTTTAGTTACTAGATCAGCAGACCTAGTTCACGATCCTGGGCTTCCAGAGAACCTTTGTCGGTTACTCTTTCTGGCTTCTTTGATGATTTTTCACCTTCAGCCAAGTCCTGGTACTACCATTGCCAAGGTGGGGACTGGGGGATGCTTTAGTGTCTAAGAGGGCTTGCAGTACAAATATGAGGACCTGGGTTCAGAACCCTGGCACCCACATAAAAAGGGAGGTGTGCACCTCTACCTCAGCACTGTGGGGGGCAGACAGAAGGATGTACAGATCACTGGTTGAACGTTATTTGGTGTCAGTCTGGGAGCGCATTTCTGGAGGAAGTTAGTACAGAGTTAAGCTCCGGAGATACGCCCACCAGTGTGTCTGGCTGCATCTGGAGTGTCAAGGGTCCACACCGAACAAAAGATTAGTTCTCTCTGCCTCCTTGTGCTGGGACACTCCCTTCTGCTTTTGGATGTCAGACGCCTTGGTTCTCAGGCCAGAGCTCTGCTCACTGCAGGCTGGACGTATCAGAGGCATCAGAGAAGAACCTGTTCCTTCCATGCCCTTGTTGGGACACACAGTTCCAAAGAAGAAGGAAACAGGCAGAGTCCGGGATTGGTCAGTTTCACAGAGGATAAGACAAGAGGCCACTGATTTGTGTACATGTCAGGGTGGCTTTCAGTGCCTGGAGCTCCAGCCTGGGCCTCCTTCCCAGTATGCACCACGCTAACAATAGTGACGGCCTGTATTGATCCGTAGCTTGATAGTTATGGTAAAGAAATAAGGGTAGCTACTATAACTGCTGAGCAGCATCTCTCTTAGACACATCTGTGCAAGGGAGAAAGTTCTAACTCTGTGATGTGACCTGCTGTGCCGTGTGAAATCCCACAGTTTCTCCGTGATGCTAGGAAGGGGATATAAACCCTAAGATCCATGTCAGCACAATTTGAGGGTTTCATGTGAAATGTTCCCAGGCCTCATGTGTCTGCGTGAGTAGTCCTGAGATGGTGGGTGCTCATTGAGAGGGTCCTACCTACCTGAAGGCAGCGGTCACCGGGGAGGGGGGCAAGCCTTGGGTTTTAGTGCACCCCAGCTTCCTGCCCCAGGGTCTCCGCTTCATGTCCTAGGTTTCCTGATTCCTGTCCCAGTCTCTGCCTGCCTAGGCTCCCTGCCTCTTGCTCCAGATTCTTTGCTCCCATTCTCAGCTCCCTGCTTCCTGACTTAGCCCCCTTCTTCCTGCCTAATGTTCTCTGCTCCCTGTCCCAGGTTCCCTGCTTCCTGATTCCCAAAGATACGGCGCTTCCCTCACCAGCCATGCAGACAGGAACTGGTTCCTCCTGCCTCCAAGGTGGAAGGAGATAATTGACGGCTACAAGTTGTTCTCTCTCTCTCTCTCTCTCTCTCTCTCTCTCTCTCTCTCTCTCTCTCCCTCTCTCTCTCTCTCTCCCTCCCTCCCTCCCTCCCTCCCTCCCTCCCTCCCTCCAAAAAGCCACAACTTCACAGGCATGCAAGTTTTTATCCCCACCTCAGATCAGCTTCTTTCCTCTACAAGCTCCTGCCAAAGTCACTGTCCTCCCTTGCAATCTCTGCTTAGCTGTCTCGGCTGTGGATGCTCTCACCCCCACACTCTTAGTCCATTCCTGGGTTTATGCGTTGCTATGGGTGAATAGAAATCCATCTCCAGATCCTGTCTCATTTCTCTGATCACTGGAACATGTCCCCTGAAGTCTAAGGAGAACTCTAGCTCCTGAGAGACTCGGAGTCGGTGTGGTCGTGGTTTGTTTGACCCACAAATGGTCTCGTTTTTTGCCATCCAGCCCTTCCCTTTTCCATATGCTGCCTGGATGTGGCACGCTATTGGCAGTCTTCACGCGATATGGAAGCCCCAACGCTCCAAATGTCAAGCTCAAAATTAGCCTCGGCCCTCAGGAGTTGTTGGCAGCGTGGGGACCAGATAGAGTCAGGGATTGGTGCTCAGAGTCATGGTTCTTACCAGTTTGGGGACACGTGCCACTTTTGAGAAGCTCTGCTGTAGGAACTTCACAAAAACACGCATCTGTGGGTGGATGTATACGTTTGCACATGGCTTCAGAAGATGATCTGTGATTCACTCATGAGCTGTGCACCTTCTGGGGCATGCAATCTGGATAATTGCACGTGTGCGTGGGTGTATGTGTGTGTGTGTGCGTGTGTGCATGTGTCTGTGTGTGTGTGTGTGTCTGTGTTTACTCACAGGGTACAGAGGTCGGAGGAGTGCCCAGCTCTATCACATTGGCCTATTCCCTTGAACAGGATTTCTCATTGAACATGGAGCTAGGCTGTCTGCCTGCAAGCCTCAGGGATCCTCCTGTCTCCCTGACCCCCTTACCGAGCTAAGATTTAGGTGCATGTATGGTTATTCCTGGCTTTCTGTATGGGTGATGAGGATTCAAACTCATGTCCTCAAGGGCTAAGAACATCTAAGTCATATCTTGAACCCCAAGAGGAGAGGTTTTTCTTGGGTTTGATTTTGTTTTTAACAACATCAGATAGTTGAGAATGAAACAATTTGAATCTGCAACTCAGGGGTTTTAGAATTATTATTTTTAGGCAAAATATATTCCCAAGACCACACTTTGAAACCCGTTTCAATTACACTAACATGTCATTTTTTCAGAACCTACTTTCATTTTTTTAAAAAAAATACACTTAGCTAGCGCTCTCTTGAACCGACTTGTTCAGACACACTTGCCATTTCAGGAGGAAGCCCTAGTGGGATTTCAGACATGGTTCTGAGATCCTCCTTTTCACCTGAGCTCTCTCGTCGATTCCCGATAGGTTTTCGATAATGATTTCAATGAAAGAAAGTCAGACATGTTATGACCAATAATCACCAGTCCTGAAATAGCTGCTATTTGGTGGGGGTCACGGGGCCTCTGGATGTCTAGAAATGGCAGGAGGGGAAACGTGTGGAGCTTGGAATGGGCGGCGAGGTTTGGAAAGAATCACTCAGCCTATGACTTGCTGAGGCTTTGCTTTCTGTGTCTGTACCATGTCTGCTTCCCCTCACACACCTTTGTCTGTCTGTCAGTCCTACGAACATTCCCTGAGTCACCTGGTTTTGAAGGGAGCATAGTGCGGCTATAGACAGATACTAATGAGGGACCTGTGGGGAGTGGGGAGGAGAGGGATCAGCCCCGATGAGTGGGGTGTCCTGCAGGAGTTTTCCCGAGGGGTCTGAGATGATGAGGGTGTCATCCTCTATCACATACTTCCTCCTGTTCAGTCCTGCAGTGTGTCCTCTGCGTGAGAGGAGCAGGTCAGATTTCATGAGGAACCGATAGACACTCCACGTGTTACCAGAGGGGGTCTCAGGAATGCCCTGGGACACTACGTCTAGGTTCTTTGTATCTTGGACAATGAAGGGGACATGAGACAGCATGGCAGTTATAAAATCGTAGATTGATTAAAAACGAAAACAGGATCTGGAGAGATGGCTCAGAACATTGAGGGCTGGAATTTGATTCCCGCACACACCTCAGGCGGCTCTCTTCTGGCCTCTGCAGGTTTACCTGCATTCATGCACACATACGTTCACACAGACACACATTTCACATTTGCCCACAAAATATTTTAAAGCCTCTCTTTTTTTTAAGGTGAGAATAAAAACAGAGGACCCTCCACAGGAGGGAGCATGCATGGGTAGTTCAAGAGCCCTGACTTAGAGTTCAGGGTTCCTTTCTACCAAAGGCCAGAGAGAAGTTAGCTGACACTGTGGATCTTTCTTTGGTTGTTGTAGGTAGTTGATTTTCCATTTGCTGGAGTAGGCTTATTCAATTCTTGGGGTGGTCAGGCAGAGTCTGAACGAAGCCCTCCTTGTTTGCTGGGTCCCTACCTTAAACTTTTGTATGATTCACAAACCTTCTTGCCTCACAAGTGACTGTCACCCTGATGAATTTAACAGACACCCAGAGGCCAGCGCCTCTGAAGGCTCCCACCTCTTCCCAGTCTCCTTGTGTTGTTTCATGGTGTGTCTTGTGTTTCCAGTGCACTCACAAAGCCTTTTCTCCACACAGGCTATGGGCACACGGTGCCCTTGTCAGATGGGGGCAAGGCTTTCTGCATCATCTACTCTGTCATCGGCATCCCGTTCACCCTCCTCTTCCTGACGGCTGTGGTCCAGCGTGTCACCGTGCATGTCACCCGCAGACCCGTCCTCTACTTCCACATCCGCTGGGGCTTCTCCAAGCAGGTGGTGGCCATCGTCCATGCTGTTCTGCTGGGGTTCGTCACCGTGTCCTGCTTCTTCTTCATCCCAGCCGCTGTGTTCTCCGTGCTGGAGGATGACTGGAACTTCCTCGAGTCCTTTTACTTCTGCTTCATCTCGCTGAGCACCATCGGCCTGGGGGATTACGTGCCAGGGGAAGGCTACAACCAGAAGTTCCGAGAGCTGTACAAGATTGGGATCACATGTGAGTACCCGTGGCGGGCTGCACCCTGCGTGCCTGCTCTGTCCCCACGTTTTGTTTAGGGACTGACAGTCCTGTGACAGTGCCTGCCTGCTTTCTCTTGAATCTATTTTCTTCATTCCCCTGACTTCCTAGAGCTATTTAGCTTTATCCATTCTAATATCCCAACTCTTATTGCTTAGTGGTGTGCCCAGTACACCTGGAAGTCACCGCTAAGTTTCTTGTATGTGTGTGTTTTTATGTGGGGTGTGCAAGTGTCCTTGTTTGTGCTTGTGAAGTCAGAGAACAACCTCCCCAGTCCTTCCTCCGGTGCCTTTTTGTTTGAGCAGGGCCGTTCTTTGACTTGGTATTTCATCAGCAGCCTAGGCTGGCTGACTAGGGAGCTCTAGGGACCCACCTGTCTCCGCCTCCCATCTCGACATCTCTGGGATTACAAGTACAAGCCACGGCACCAGCATTTCCCAAGGGCTTGGAAGACCCAGCTCACACTTGTGATGCTCTTGACTGCCAGGGCCATCTCCCAAGCCCTGATGGATTTCTCAGATAGTGTGACAGGCATACTAGCTGTCTATTACTTCAGTAACTTACATTACAGCGGTAACTATTTTACACACAAGAAAATAAGACCTCTGGTTGTCACCAATATCGTGGTCTTTCATTTTCCAGGAAATTTCTCTAAGTAGTCACTGGCCTCATTTATCTGTGTCATCCGTCTTGAAGTTACCTGGCACCAATTCTTCTCAGAATTTATGTGTAGAAAATGAGGCAGGCAAATCTTAGAGGCCTCAGTTGGCAAAGTGCTGGCTGCTCAAGCGTGAGCACCTGAGTTCAGATCCTTAGTGTCCACGTGGAAAGCCAGGTGTGGTGGAATGGTGGCGGGCTTAGTGTCCACGTGGAAAGCCAGGTGTGGTGGAATGGTGGCGGGGACAGACACAGAAGGATCCCAGGGTTGCTGACAGGTCTGTCTAGCCAAAACGGCAAGCTTCGGGTGCAGCAAGAGACTCTGTCCCAAAAAAACAACCGGAGGGCCATTGAAGACAGAGACTGTTGACCTCTGGCGTCTACAGTGAAGACAGAGACTGCCGACCTCTGGCGTCTACAGTGAAGACAGAGACTGCCAATCTGTGGCATCTCCATACACATTCACCAGCAAGCACACCCGCATACACGCATACACAGCACACAGTCTGGAAAAATGCAGCTATTCATCTGGAAGAAGCGGATTTCCTGTGAGCCCTCTCTGTGTGTTCAGGATGAGTAGCAAGCAACCCTAGCATAGTTTCCTCTGCTGCCTTCCCTGGGCTCTTTTCACCTGTGACCCTGCCCAGCTACAACTTCTAGGAAGCAGTCGGTGTCCTCGCCCTGTCTTGCTGTCTTAATTCCAGAAAGCGGTTGGTTGAACTATATTTGAACACTTCGGTGAAACCATCAGCTCACCAGAAACAAAACCTGCACTCATAAACCCAGTGCTTCCTGGCTCTTGGCTCCAGTCCAAGCACAGTAAACATTTGCCAGAGTATTCTGCAGGAGGGTTTCCTACTCTTTATTATTTTAGAGTCTGGGTGTAGCTCCAGGACCACCCCACAGCCGGCCTACCTCGCTTGTAGAGCTAGACTGGCTTGTCTCTAATTTGGTAGCATGGCAAATCTCCTCAATGTGGAGTTCTTTTTGTGTTTGTATTTGAGATCTTTCTAAGAAGTGGGATTGCTGGCCCCAAATGAACACACTTCTTTCGTGAGTCACAGAGCATAATTCTGAGGCCCCCAAAGGGAACACAAGTGCACACAATCACTGGTGTCCGAGTTTCCATCCTCTTTGGGTGGCATTGGCCAAACAGTTCTAGGCATTTTGTGTGTGCATTTGATGGCAGTGTAGATAGAAGCCATCTTAAGTTTCTTTCCAGCTAGCAGGCAAGTCTTTAGTTTTCACTTGGCTCTCTAATTTCTTTGAGAAGTAGAATGTCCCCGAAATTGTGTTTTCTGGTTCATCTTTTCTCTTGTGTTAATTGCTCTTTTCTATCTCCTGATCTGTGAGCTAGCTTAGCTTTCCAAAAAACACCGAATCCAGAGGGCATGGCTGCACACCTGCAGCCCCCGCATGCTCAACAGAGGGCGTGGTTGCACACCTGCAGCCCCCGCATGCCCAACAGAGGGCGTGGTTGCACACCTGCAGCCCCCGCATGCCCAACAGAGGGCGTGGCTGCACACCTGCAGCCCCCGCATGCCCAACAGAGGGCGTGGCTGCACGCCTGCAGCAGAGGCGGAGACAGAAGGGTCGCTGAGGCTTGCTGGCAGCCAGCCTAACTCCAGGTTCAGTGAGAGACTTTGTCTCAAGGAATAAAGCAGAGAGTGAGCGAGTGGGACATCCAGTGTCCCGGCCTCTGCACTCATGTGCATGGGTGCCCCCTCCTGCCTGTGTGAAGCTCACACATATGATGGAAGCCCGTGGTTGTGTCTAACCCAAGTTCACCGATGGCTAAGTTATTTCATTCTTCTTTAAGTTCCTCCATGAGCCCTGGACTTCAAACATGCTTTGGAATAAACTGTACAGCTTGGAGAACTCTGTGTGTGTGGCGTGGGAGGAGAATGAGTCATGCAGTCTTGATTTTGTGGTACTTGGTCGAACTGAGCTGCTGCCATGTTTTCTGCCTTGCAGGCTACCTTCTCCTTGGACTCATCGCCATGTTGGTCGTCCTGGAAACCTTCTGTGAGCTCCATGAGCTGAAGAAATTCAGGAAAATGTTCTATGTGAAGAAAGACAAGGATGAGGATCAGGTTCACATCATGGAGCATGACCAGCTGTCCTTTTCCTCCATCACTGAGCAGGCGGCCGGCCTGAAGGAGGATCAGAAGCAAAACGAGCCTTTCGTGGCCTCCCAGTCACCTCCCCATGAGGATGGCTCTGTGAACCACTGAGCCTGGGCCGTCAGATCCCGGACGTGAGGCAGAGCCTTGACTGTCCATTTTTACAAGGAAGTCAAAACAAGATGACGTCATTTTAAGAAATATCAATATTTTAAAAACATGGGACTTTGGGCTCTGGAGGTGGGTGTCCAATCCCTGCCCAGATGAAATGTGTGCCTGTAATTCATAGGAGACACATCACCTGGACATCACATACTGGGATGGATACTTGAAGCAGTGTGCTGCAGGGGATGGGAGCAGATTTTATATATAACCAGGGACTCTGGGTTTGCATTCCAATCATTTTTGCTGACAGCTATAATAGCAACATTTATATTTAAAAAAATAGAGAGAGAGAGAGATGTATTTTATAAATAGGCTTAAGTGTCCTGGCTTGCATGTACCTATCCCAAATAATTATTTTTGTAGGATCTAAATTAACGCTATTTATAATAAATAGGTTACCATCCACTGTGTACATAGAACATATAAATATGTTTATACCCTGTACATATGTGTAGGCTACCAGATCTCCCTGTACTCCTTAAGCAAAGATAAGGAATAGTTTTTCTTTTTGATTTCTCTTTATACTAAAGAACTCAGAATTGCCACAACAAGCTAGAAGGCATAAGAAACCCAAGGGAAAATCAGTATGATAATATATTACCGTATTTGTTTCTGCCTTCTTACGATGGTGTGGGACCAGATGGCCAGTGATGAAGAGGACTTATGGGAAGGTAAAGATATTTGGTCTGGAAGAGTTACTGCTGTTTCTACACACCTCACAGTAAAGCACAGGACACAGTGTCAATGCCCCCAACGAACAGATTACGTCAGGCTAATCTGAGAAGTCTACATGTAGAAGCTGAAGTCAATAAAATCATGGCAGGTTGCAATCTCGTGTTTTACTCTGTCTGATGTTTTCCTCCATATCTACATATGGGCACTGCTTTAGAGATAATGATAGTAGCCATCTGGGATGTGCCTGGTGTATCTGGGATATCAGGAAAGCCCTGTGTGATGTCAGATGTTCATGCTCTTGCTGTCATGGCTCATACCCAGAGCTGATTCCCCTCACCTGGTGATGAACTGGTCATATCTGTGACTGCACGGTGTGGTTCTCACATTAGGTAGCTCACTCCCACCACCTAAGCCACTTGTTGCCCACTCCTGCCTTATCCTCCCAACATGGATCTGAACCAGGCTTGGGCCATTTTATTCCAGAATCACTATCACAGCACAGCCCTGGAATTAGCAACTTTACAGGCAAATACACACAATCTCAGGTGTGAAAAGTTTGAAGTCATTTTACATCATTTGCTCAGTGTTGGGATTTGAATGTTTTTAACACTCAGTCCTCCACTTGTGGTACTTTTTGGTACCCCATGATGGAATGGATCCTCTGAAGCCTTGAGTCAAAATAAACCCTTCCTTAAGTTGTGTTTGACAGCTAATTGGGTCACAATAATGACAAGAGCAATAGAGATGCTAAGCTGGGGGCTGGGCCTCCCAGTCTCTTTGTTCATGGCTCTGTGTCTCCTGCTTGGGTCATGAAGAGAAGTTTGAGAAGGCAGAGGCTAAGAAGCATCACTGTTAGGAGGTCCCACTCGTGTCTCCTGGAGGTGTCAGGACTCAGAATCACAGGAGAGGGAGCTACAGCAAGGGAGGACCATGTGACCATCATCTGCCCACCAGTGCTCAGGAAACAGGTCCACAGCGTCGGCAGCTGCTATGAACTCCAGGCTCAGGCATCCCTGGGAGAGGAAACAATGTCGACAGCTGTGGAAGTAATGGGTGAAGGGGGCTCTCGAGGGGACACCTATGAATGGAAATAACACACATGCCAGTTAGCAGTGCAAGGCCATGGTGCTGGTGACACTGTGAGTCAGCAAAGTGAGCACGGACTCAGCCGAACGTTGGAAGCAAGGTTTTGTGGGGAAGCTGGTCCTAGAAGATTAAGCATAAGGACTTTTTTGGAGACCAGGTGTTGTTGGTTGTTTTTACTCTTTGCTCTTTGAGGGTCCCACATCCAGCCCCCAAATAGATCACATGGAGGCTTATTCGTTCTTATGAATGCCCAGTCTTAGCTTGACTTGTTTCTGCCAGCTTTTCTTAAATTATCTCATCTACCTGTTTTTCTGCCTTTTTACTTTTCTCTATTCCTGTGTATCTTTTCTTTCCTCCTTACTCTGTGTCTGGCTGTGTAGCTGGGTGTGACCCCTTCTTTTCTTGCTACTTGATCTTTTCTTTCCAGATGTCACCTCCTATTTATTCTCTCTGCCTGCCAGCCTTGCCTATCCTTCTCCTGTCTTGCTATTGACCGTTCAGCTCTTTATTAGACCAATCAGGTGTTGTAGACAGACAAAGTAATACATCTTCGCAAAGTTAAACAAACGCAGCACACCTTAGCATCATTAAACAAACGTTTCACAGCATAAACAAATGTAACACATCTTAAAATAATATTCCACAACGACTGTATAAAGACCGAGTTTCGGAGCCAACAGAGACACCTGGCTCTGCCATCCATGCCACGTTCTGAGTGTGGGGTTCAGGTAAGCTACTCTCTACCAAGGTGTCCCCATGGATGAAAGGATTATTTAAAACAATGCCTGACACATTATATACCTGGCCTGTCCCAGGAGGGGGCACTAGGATGGTTTCTTGAGGGTGTGGAGTTTATTAGAAAAGTTATTAAAGACATGGACAGACAGACAGCAGTAATATGGGGCTTTGAGGAAAGTTCAGGCCCCAATCATAGACAGACAGCATGGCTGGGCCTCTGAAGAGAGGAAGCCAAGGCTCTTGGGGCAGATGTGGGGCATCTTCTACTTTCACAGCACAAGCCAGGCAGAAGTTCAGGAAGTTGTCAGGAACCAGGATGTATGGTCACTATAGCTCCTTAGATTCAATTTCCTCTACAAGTGAGAAACCCTGGAACCTGAAGTCTGTTACTAGGGACTCAGCAACAATGTCTCAGTTTGCATCTGGATGTCTGTGAGAAGGGAAGGTCTACTGCAAGGTACTGTGGGCTGAACAGCTGCTGGCTTTGCACATCACAGTCCCCTAAACTGGACACCCCATGTCACTCTGTTGTGTCCTCAGGTGGTTAGTCTTGGTTGCAGAAGGCTAATTTGGTAGAATGTTGGCTATTTGTAGGCCCAACTGCAACTATAGAGAATTTCTCATAACAATCTATAGGACACTTTTTGCTTTTATCCTACACCATTTAACTGGCTAAGGTTCTTTGTCAAACGTATTTATTTCTGGGTCAGGAGATAGCTCAGTTATTAAAGTATTTATCCCACAACCTTGAGGACCCGAGTTCAAGCCCCAGGGTCTATCTTAAAGAAAGGCATGCTGACACATTTGTAACTCCAGTGCTAGGGGTGCTTAGACAGCTGGGGCTGGGACTTGCTGGCCAGTAGCCTAGCCTGCCTAGCCTGGTTGCAAAGTCCTGGCCAATGAGAGACTCTTTCAAAGTAACAAGATAGTTGGTGCTATGGAATGACACCTGAAGTTGTCCTCTGACCTCCAGAGGCACATGCACACACGCCCCCCCCCCACACCAGCACAAGCATGCCACACTCAAACACACACTCTCCTATGAGTACACAGGGATGTATCCATTTCCAGAATTATCTGTCTACCTCAGGTACCCTTGAGATCAGATCCCACACTGATGTATTGCTGTGAACACAGATATCAGTAGTTATCCCTGTGACCTATGGGAGGACCCAGGCTCCGTTTTTGTAGGAGGAAACCTGATCAGAGTGAAGATCTTTATAGAATCAGCTACCATGAGAGAGATTTCTTCTCCCTATAAAAATTGATAATGGTGTTTTCTTGTGTCTTGTCACTATATTAAGGCTATAGTTTAGGACCTCATCTGTCCAGGTAATAACAAACCAGAGATAAAATAGGAATTGATTTTCCCTGGCTCTTGCTGCACAATAATTGTGATGTTGGCAACAGCTCTGCTGGGGCTTTTGGAAGGCATGGGGGTGGATGGACATGTGTATGTGTGTGTGTGTCTGTGAGTGTGTAAGCATGTATGTGTGTATATGAGTGAGTATATGAACATGGGATATATGTGTAGATGTGTATATTGGTACATGTGTGTGGTGTATGTATATTTGTGGTGTGTGTGGTTTGTGTATGTGTATGGCCTCTGTGTATGTGTGGTGTGGGATGTGTGTAAGAGTTTGTATGCATATATTGTGGTGTGTGTCTGTGGCATATGCATGAGGTACAATGTATTTTTGGAGCATGAGGTACAATGTATCTTTGGAACAGGAGCACAATGTATCTTTGGAGCATGAGGCACAATGTATCTTTTGAGCATGCGATACAATGTATCTATGTATCTTTGGATCATGAGGCACAATGCATCTTTGGAGCATGAGGCACAATGTATCTTTGGAGCATGATATACAATGTATCTTCAGCTAGGTTGCAGAGAGAGGTGAATCCTGGCGTTCAATTCACTTTCTCCTTTTTATTCAGCTCAGGACCCCAGCCCACAACATAAAATCACCCACTGTGAGGGAGGGTTTTCCTGCCTCGATAAATATAATCTAGAACCTTCTCATAAGCTCCGAGGCCTGTCTGTTAGGTGAGACTAGACTGTGTCTGGGTGATAGCCCATATGAACCACCACAGTCTCTTATAGTTGCACATGACCTGGGGACCCAGGGCAGCAGATCCACGTGCTACAAGCAGTGGACTACTCTCATCCAGACGCTGCTTGTTTCCTTCCTAAATCAACATGCAAATGAAGCTGATAAAGCCTCACAGAGAAGCTTTTCCACCAGACAGGTCTTAGCTTAGACATCTACACACACACACACGCGCACACACACACACACACACACACACACACACACACACACACACACACGTTTAACTTTCTTTCAACTGTTGACCAGCTAAAGGTTCTCACAGGTCATGTACTGTCCCATGATAAGCTTATGACAATGGGTCTCTCCTCCCTCTTCTCTCTAGACTTGACACACTCTTTATTCATTTACACAACAGTTTTTTCCTCAATTGGGTCCTATTATTGACACTGTTATCCTTTTATTACCCTTCCTGAGGGTCCTAAGGTTCTCAGATGCTGCCTAGAGTTGGGCATCTCATCAATGCCATAACCTATTACTTTTTTTGTTGTTGTTCCTTTAAGATATCTAGGGGAGGTCAGGCTATGGTGGTGCATGCTTTTAATCCCAGTACTTGGGAGGCAGAGTCAGGCAGGTCTCTGTGAGTTCAAGGCCAGTTTGGTCTACAAAGTATGTTTCAGGGTAGCCAGGGCTGAAGAAGTAAGAACACCTGTTGTGACCTGCTCATGCGCATTGTGGCAAGTTTTCTTGTCAAACTGTCTTTGGTTGGTCATCCCACAAATAATGACCTGGAGACATTATTAACGATGAAAGTTTGGCCTTTAGGTTAGGCTTGTCCCCAGTTAGCTCTTATTACTTAAAAAAACAAAAACCTGTTTCTATTAATCTACATTCTGCCCTGTGGCTCCGTCAGCTCTGCTCTGTACCGTAGGTCCTACTTCTTCGAGGTCTCATGGGTATCTCCCGCACAATCCACACACCTAGGTTCATCTCCAGCCTCTCTTTCTCTCCATCTCTCCTGCCACCTATTGGCCCATCAGCTCTTTATTAAACCAATCACAGCGACACATTTTCACACAGTGTAAGCAAATATTCTGCAACAGTGCATCTTAGCGACGAAGGCCCAAGAGCTATGCCTGCCACCGCTGAGCACACAGCAAGATATGTCACTGCTGATGCGTGTGCACGGTGGTGTGAACAGGCCTGAGCAAGGCCACCTGTCTAATGTTAAAATCCTGCGTCCTGTGTAAGTCTGTGAACCTGAGTTTGAATTCCCAAAACAAATGGGGTTTTTGTTTGTTTGTTTTGTTTTCAGTTTCTGTTTCTAAGTAAGATAAAGTGGCATGAACCTGTATTCTGAATGCTGGGATGGTGGCGACTAGATCGCAGAGGCTCTCTGGCCCGCCAGCCTAGCAGAATTGGTGAGTCTATGCCTAATGAGAAACCCTGGCTCAGATGATCAAGTGGAGAGTGATAAAGACCCCTGATATTGATCTCTGGGCTCCATGTGTGCATATACATATAAGCTCTCTCTCCCTCTTACACACACATAAAACTCTCTCACATATACAACTCTCAAATACACACCCACCATACACACTACACATACGCTATACACATACACACACTATACACATACTACACTTACCACACCCATACATACACACTGCACTCATACAATCTACACACACACACACCACACACACTACACCCATACTACATACATACACTACACACACAGACACACTCTACAAATATATACACACTACACACATACACACACACTATACACACCACATACACTTTTTTCACAGCCCCTTCAGCTTTCATTCACTTCTCCTCCGTTTCCTGTCATCCCTGGCACCAGCTTGATGCCCATTTGTTCGGCCTGCCATTAGCTGGTGTCCTGATGGCCTTGCTCTGACCCTGTGCCAAACTGTGCCACAGTATCTGCTGTGTATCAGCTGCAGCTCTGTTCCCACTGTTTCTAATTTTCTTGTCCCCCTCCTTTCTGCCTTCCCACCTGCTATGTATCAACATGACATTTGTTTCTAGACCCTTCTGGTGTCGATGCAGAGATGTCATTTTAACTGATGCTAAACAAACCCATTTTCCTCCTAGCCCCTTCCTGTACAAGCTTTGTCACATCTCTCCTGAGGATTTTTTGTTTGTTATTGAATGTTTCTGTCACTACACTGGGCAGAAGCCATGTCTAAGCGTGCCTATAACAGTTCTTGGATCTGATAAGATCAGGCTCAGTATACATATAAGAAAAGAAGAAGTTTGTAAAGCAAAATTTTCTTAATATTAGGCCCATGGTGAGTGAAATACTGGAGATACGGATAGAAAAGGAGTATTATTTTACCAACAAGTGTGTGTTCCTACAAGACAGCAAACATCATTCCAGATACGTGAAACATAACTGCGACAGAAGTCATTGCTTGCCCTCGGGCAGCTTTGTGATCTGTTTGTCTTACTTTATTGTACTTTCATGTTGCGGAAGCTCCTTCCGCTCCTTTAGCCAATAGCCGCTGAGATACGAGCCCATTGGGGCGTGGTCTCTCTCCCTTTAAAAAAGCGGGCACTTCCCTCTGCTCTCTCTCTCTGGCTTCCAGCTCTGCTTCTGACTAGGCTCCCTTCCTGATTGCTCAGAGGGCTGTTGTCTGGGACGGTGATCTGTAAGGTTTTCCCCCTTAAATAAATAACCATTCTATTAATCATAATTCCAAACTGGTGTGGGATTGTTTGTGACTTACACCTTCACTTTCATAAGGTCTTTTGAAGTCATAGGCTGCCTTTGCACTTGCTATGAAACAGACGACAACCTTAAACTTCTGATCTTCCTTCCTCTACCTCTGAAAGGCTGGGATCACAGGCATGCACCATCATGCCTGACCTCCTGGGTTGTGATCACAGGCATCCACCAGCATGCCTCACCTCCTGGGTTGTGATCACAGGCATCCACCAGCATGCCTCACCTCCTGGGTTGTGATCACAGGCATGCACCAACACGCCTAGTTTGTGTGGTGCTGGGATCATATCTAGGGCTTTGTGTATGCTAAGTGAGTACTCTATAAACTGAGTGATATTCTAAGCATGAAAGCTCCATTTAAAAGGCTATAACTAGGGCTACAGAGATGGATCAACAATTAAGAGCACTGGCTCCTCTTCCAGGCAACCATGGTTTAATTCCCACCATGTACAACTTCCTGTAACTCTGGTTCCAGGGAGTGTCACACCCACTTCTGGTCTCCCTTGGCACCAGGCATGCGCATGACGAAGACATTCATGCAGGCAAATTTTTTTATTTTATACATAAAATAAACCAATCTTGCTTTTGAAAGGGTTATTACAATGCATACCTGGCCCAGTTTAGATATTTTATAAATCTTACTTCATCCTCTCATATCCTGCACAGGGCAGGTACATGCCCATGTGGAATTGGGGATATTCTTTTGCCTGTCTGAGTCTTCACCCTCTCGTCTGTGACAGCTGTCTGCCTCTTGAGGTGTCAGGGGAGAGCACTGATAATTGGCCAGCACCGTGTCTCTGCCTGGCATTTTTACTAGGTGATTTAGAAGCTTATCTTCACAGACAGGCCTGTGGAATGAATTGCTTGGTCTCAATTCTCAGATGAAAAACCAAATTGTCAGAAGAGCAGAGCAAATTGGTGAAAGTCAAATGCCTCTAAGTAGCAGAGTAGAATAGCTAAAGTCACATGACCACTAAATGGCAGAGCGCATTATTGGAGTTTTAGGGAACCTGGGAACCATGCCTCCAACAAACTAGGCTCTGTGTCTATCCCCAAGGGAGCAATTAAAGAGACAAGTAACTGAAAGGAAGAGAAGAAGATTCTGCATTGTGGCAACACTGGGCAGAAAGACCAATAAAGTGGCCCAGTGATTCCCACACCAAGTCCTGGCATGAGCTTTATGTTTGATTGCTTTGTTCTCCTGCTCCTCCTCCTCCTCTTTTTTTTCCAAGATAAGATTTCTTTGTGTAGCCCTGCATGTCCTGGAACTTGCTTTGTAAATCAGGTTGACCTCAAACAGATGGCAGGAGTCACAAATAGCTAAGGAGTCCAGGCCAGGGTGTGGCCCCGCCCACCACCAACCCAGCATTGTCTCAGATCCCATCAGTCTCACAAGTTGTCAGAATGTGTGAGGTCTCTTCCTGGGAGACAACTTCCTCTTCTGGCTGGCCTCAGCCATCAGCCTTTTCCTTCTCCCAGCTTAGGATTCCTGGGAAATTCCAATTTCTTGGAGGCCCCCTAGAGATAGCCTGCTCCCTGAAGGAAAAGCACAAGTGTCTCTTCAGGGTGTTCTCTCTCCTATCTGGACAGCAACAAGCTCAGGCATGATTTCAGACAAGAGTCATAGTTTGTGTGTTTCCGATGTAAAAATCTTATTCGATGGTACTGAGAAATATCCAAGTCAGAGGAAATGAAGCCCGTGCCACTTATTTCTCAAACTAGAGATCTAGTGGATGCCCACATGAGTTGATGCAGGGAGTGGGGAGGCTTGTCCTCGGCTCTGGGCCTGGTGTGTGATGGTTTTGCGGAGCCTCTGGAGCCATTCAGAGCTCACGGCAGAGACATGACTATGGATTGAACTTCTGAACGTGGCTGTGGATGTCAGTCATGAGATCCAGTGATCTGTGGCCATGTGTGTTAGGGCCCGGGAGCAGATGCTGCTGTCGTGGATTTAACTGGAGAGTCACGAGACAAGGATAGGCCAGAGACACCAAGACAATCTGGAAGGAAGGCACGAGGGTGGGAACATGACGTGGCTGGTCACATTACAGCCGCGGCCAAGAAGCAAAGGAAGAGGAATGTTGGCTCGTAGTTGTTGGCCCCTGAAATGGTGTCACCCACATTTAGGATGGGCCTTCCCACCTCAATCAACTTGGTGTAGAAAGTGCCTCACAAGCCTGCCCAGAGGTTTGTCCCATTGAAATTCTAGGTGCCCAGCAATTTGTTAGTCGAGATTAATGCTGGCAGTTGCCTAGGGTAATTCACCGCAATCTTTTCAGGTCACGACAGAATGAATACGACGCTGTTGGTGAGAGACCCTCGATGAGCGGATGAGGCCATGCAAGCAGGAAGACAACCAGGACCTGTGACTCACGGTGCCACCGGCCACTAGAAGTCCAAGGGCCTCTGTGTTCCTCATGAAATTCTTTCATCCACTGGGATGTTCTGATCTAAACCCAATGTTGGGATCCTGGTCCCAAGCCCTTCTCCCCAGAGACCCCTGTTTAGTAGACCCAGGGAGCCAGCTGTGTGATACGCTGCCTTGATTCTGAAATAGGAGGGTTAAGGGCCTTCCATTAAGAAAGCTGAAAGCAGAATCCAAGTTAAGAAAAGTCATTCCAGGCTGAGGAGACAGCTAGGCTGTAAAATACTTGCCTCACAAGCATGAGGGCTTCACTTTAACCCTCTAGGGCCCAAAATTATAAAAGAAAAAGAAAAAACCCTGAGAATGATAGCACATCCTCGCAGTCCCAGCACTGGGGAGGAAAAGGCAGCACAATTCTTAGGGCTCGTTGACTAGCCAGCCCAGCCTGTTGGATGACCCTGTCTGGAAAAACAAACAAGATAAAAGTCACATAAGGAGTGACAATCAAGTCTGTCTTCTGGCTCATACATGCAGGCAAACTCATGCACACATGATCTTGCACATGCGTGATCCCACTCAAAGCTTTAAAATAGTGCTTAGCAACCAAACACTGCAGGGCCTCATGGATCCAAGTGACTTTAAGACATCATAACCTTGTTGCTAATTCCCAGTGGGATACTTTCTGTGCAAAGGAGGGATGCTTACAATAAGAGAACACAGATGTATGTGTTGTAGGAGGCTGCTTGTTTGTTCCCGGCTACTCAGCCCTTAAATAACCACACAGAAACTGTATTAATTAAATTGATGCTTGGCCTATTAGCTCTAGCTTCTTACTGGCTAGCTCTTACATCTTCATTTAACCCATCTCTATTAATCTGTGTATCGCCATGTGGCTGTGGCTTACCAGCAAGGTTCCTCCTCATCTGTTTCTGGCAAGGCTACGTGGTATCTCTCTGACTCTGCCCCTTTTTTCTCTCAGAATTCAGTTTAGTTTTCCCCACCTAGCTCTACTCTACCCTATCATAGGCCAAGGCAGATTCTTTATTCATTAACCAATAAAAGCAACACAGACAGAAGGACTTCCCATACTGTATGTGTGCAGTGTCAAAAAGGTGCTTGTGCCAATGGTGCTGCTTTTATGAGATATACATGTGTGTGGTGGGATCACCGAGGGGAGACACGCATGTGTGTGGTGGGATCATGAGGGGAGACACACATGTGTGTGGTGGGATCACCGAGGGGAGACACGCATGTGTGTGGGGGATCACCGAGGGGAGACACACATGTGTGTGGTGGGATCATGAGGGGAGACACACATGTGTGTGGTGGGATCATGAGGGGAGACACACATGTGCGTGGTGGGATCATGAGGGGAGACACGCATGTGTGTGGTGGGATCATGAGGGGAGACACGCATGTGTGTGGTGGGATCAGTAAGGGGAGACACACATGTGTGTGGTGGGATCAGTAAGGGGAGACACGCATGTGTGTGGTGGGATCACAAGGGGAGACACGCATGTGTGTGGTGGGATCATGAGGGGAGACACGCATGTGTGTGGTGGGATCACAAGGGGAGACACGCATGTGTGTGGTGGGATCATGAGGGGAGACACGCATGTGTGTGGTGGGATCACAAGGGGAGACACGCATGTGTGTGGTGGGATCATGAGGGGAGACACACATGTGTGTGGTGTGATCATGAGGGGAGACACGCATGTGTGTGGTGGGATCACCGAGGGGAGACACGCATGTGTGTGGTGGGATCATGAGGGGAGACACGCATGTGTGTGGTGGGATCATGAGGGGAGACACGCATGTGTGTGGTGGGATCACAAGGGGAGACACGCATGTGTGTGGTGGGATCATGAGGGGAGACACGCATGTGTGTGGTGGGATCACCGAGGGGAGACACGCATGTGTGTGGTGGGATCATGAGGGGAGACACGCATGTGTGTGGTGGGATCACCGAGGGGAGACACGCATGTGTGTGGTGGGATCATGAGGGGAGACACGCATGTGTGTGGTGGGATCATGAGGGGAGACACACATGTGTGTGGTGGGATCATGAGGGGAGACACGCATGTGTGTGGTGGGATCACAAGGGGAGACACGCATGTGTGTGGTGGGATCATGAGGGGAGACACGCATGTGTGTGGTGGGATCATGAGGGGAGACACGCATGTGTGTGGTGGGATCACAAGGGGAGACACGCATGTGTGTGGTGGGATCATGAGGGGAGACACGCATGTGTGTGGTGGGATCACAAGGGGAGACACGCATGTGTGTGGTGGGATCATGAGGGGAGACACACATGTGTGTGGTGTGATCATGAGGGGAGACACGCATGTGTGTGGTGGGATCACCGAGGGGAGACACGCATGTGTGTGGTGGGATCATGAGGGGAGACACGCATGTGTGTGGTGGGATCATGAGGGGAGACACGCATGTGTGTGGTGGGATCACAAGGGGAGACACGCATGTGTGTGGTGGGATCATGAGGGGAGACACGCATGTGTGTGGTGGGATCACCGAGGGGAGACATGCATGTGTGTGGTGGGATCATGAGGGGAGACACGCATGTGTGTGGTGGGATCACCGAGGGGAGACACGCATGTGTGTGGTGGGATCATGAGGGGAGACACGCATGTGTGTGGTGGGATCATGAGGGGAGACACACATGTGTGTGGTGGGATCATGAGGGGAGACACGCATGTGTGTGGTGGGATCACAAGGGGAGACACGCATGTGTGTGGTGGGATCATGAGGGGAGACACGCATGTGTGTGGTGGGATCACCGAGGGGAGACACGCATGTGTGTGGTGGGATCATGAGGGGAGACACACATGTGTGTGGTGGGATCATGAGGGGAGACACGCATGTGTGTGGTGGGATCACCGAGGGGAGACACGCATGTGTGTGGTGGGATCACCGAGGGGAGACACACATGTGTGTGGTGGGATCATGAGGGGAGACACGCATGTGTGTGGTGGGATCATGAGGGGAGACACGCATGTGTGTGGTGGGATCATGAGGGGAGACACGCATGTGCGTGGTGGGATCATGAGGGGAGACACGCATGTGTGTGGTGGGATCATGAGGGGAGACACGCATATGTGTGGTGGGATCATGAGGGGAGACACGCATGTGTGTGGTGGGATCACCGAGGGGAGACACGCATGTGTGTGGTGGGATCATGAGGGGAGACACGCATGTGTGTGGTGGGATCACCGAGGGGAGACACGCATGTGTGTGGTGGGATCATGAGGGGAGACACGCATGTGTGTGGTGGGATCACCAAGGGGAGACACACATGTGTGTGGTGGGATCATGAGGGGAGACACACATGTGTGTGGTGGGATCATGAGGGGAGACACGCATGTGCGTGGTGGGATCATGAGGGGAGACACGCATGTGTGTGGTGGGATCATGAGGGGAGACACGCATGTGTGTGGTGGGATCATGAGGGGAGACACACATGTGTGTGGTGGGATCACCAAGGGGAGACACGCATGTGCGTGGTGGGATCATGAGGGGAGACACGCATGTGTGTGGTGGGATCACAAGGGGAGACACGCATATGTGTGGTGGGATCATGAGGGGAGACACGCATGTGTGTGGTGGGATCACCGAGGGGAGACACGCATGTGTGTGGTGGGATCATGAGGGGAGACACGCATGTGTGTGGTGGGATCACCGAGGGGAGACACGCATGTGTGTGGTGGGATCATGAGGGGAGACACGCATGTGTGTGGTGGGATCACCAAGGGGAGACACACATGTGTGTGGTGGGAACATGAGGGGAGACACACATGTGTGTGGTGGGATCATGAGGGGAGACACGCATGTGCGTGGTGGGATCATGAGGGGAGACACGCATGTGTGTGGTGGGATCATGAGGGGAGACACGCATGTGTGTGGTGGGATCATGAGGGGAGACACACATGTGTGTGGTGTGATCACCAAGGGGAGACACACATGTGTGTGGTGGGATCACCAAGGGGAGACACGCATGTGTGTGGTGGGATCATGAGGGGAGACACGCATGTGTGTGGTGGGATCATGAGGGGAGACACGCATGTGTGTGGTGGGATCATGAGGGGAGACACGCATGTGTGTGGTGGGATCACCAAGGGGAGACACACATGTGTGTGGTGGGATCATGAGGGGAGACACACATGTGTGTGGTGGGATCACAAGGGGAGACACACATGTGTGTGGTGGGATCATGAGGGGAGACACACATGTGTGTGGTGGGATCATGAGGGGAGACACACATGTGTGTGGGGGATCATAAGGGGAGACACGCATGTGTGTGGTGGGATCACAAGGGGAGACACGCATGTGTGTGGTGGGATCATGAGGGGAGACACGCATGTGTGTGGTGGGATCATGAGGGGAGACACGCATGTGTGTGGTGGGATCATGAGGGGAGACACACATGTGTGTGGTGGGATCATGAGGGGAGACACGCATGTGTGTGGTGGGATCATGAGGGGAGACACGCATGTGTGTGGTGGGATCACCAAGGGGAGACACGCATGTGCGTGGTGGGATCACCAAGGGGAGACACGCATGTGTGTGGTGGGATCATGAGGGGAGACACGCATGTGTGTGGTGGGATCATGAGGGGAGACACGCATGTGTGTGGTGGGATCATGAGGGGAGACACACATGTGTGTGGTGGGATCATGAGGGGAGACACACATGTGTGTGGGGGATCATAAGGGGAGACACGCATGTGTGTGGTGGGATCATGAGGGGAGACACACATGTGTGTGGGGGATCACAAGGGGAGACACGCATGTGTGTGGTGGGATCATGAGGGGAGACACGCATGTGTGTGGTGGGATCATGAGGGGAGACACGCATGTGTGTGGTGGGATCATGAGGGGAGACACACATGTGTGTGGTGGGATCATGAGGGGAGACACGCATGTGCGTGGTGGGATCATGAGGGGAGACACGCATGTGTGTGGTGGGATCATGAGGGGAGACACGCATGTGTGTGGTGGGATCATGAGGGGAGACACGCATGTGTGTGGTGGGATCATGAGGGGAGACACGCATGTGCGTGGTGGGATCACCAAGGGGAGACACGCATGTGTGTGGTGGGATCATGAGGGGAGACACGCATGTGTGTGGTGGGATCATGAGGGGAGACACACATGTGTGTGGTGGGATCACCAAGGGGAGACACACATGTGTGTGGTGGGAACACCAAGGGGAGACACACATGTGTGTGGTGGGATCACCAAGGGGAGACACACATGTGTGTGGTGGGATCACCAAGGGGAGACACGCATGTGTGTGGTGGGATCATGAGGGGAGACACGCATGTGTGTGGTGGGATCATGAGGGGAGACACGCATGTGTGTGGTGGGATCACCAAGGGGAGACACACATGTGTGTGGTGGGATCATGAGGGGAGACACACATGTGTGTGGTGGGATCACCAAGGGGAGACACACATGTGTGTGGTGGGATCATGAGGGGAGACACACATGTGTGTGGTGGGATCATGAGGGGAGACACACATGTGTGTGGGGGATCATAAGGGGAGACACGCATGTGTGTGGTGGGATCACAAGGGGAGACACGCATGTGTGTGGTGGGATCACAAGGGGAGACACGCATGTGTGTGGTGGGATCATGAGGGGAGACACACATGTGTGTGGTGGGATCATGAGGGGAGACACGCATGTGTGTGGTGGGATCATGAGGGGAGACACGCATGTGTGTGGTGGGATCATGAGGGGAGACACGCATGTGTGTGGTGGGATCACAAGGGGAGACCCGCATGTGTGTGGTGGGATCATGAGGGGAGACACACATGTGTGTGGTGGGATCATGAGGGGAGACACGCATGTGTGTGGTGGGATCACAAGGGGAGACACGCATGTGTGTGGTGGGATCATGAGGGGAGACACACATGTGTGTGGTGGGATCATGAGGGGAGACACGCATGTGTGTGGTGGGATCACAAGGGGAGACCCGCATGTGTGTGGTGGGATCATGAGGGGAGACACACATGTGTGTGGTGGGATCATGAGGGGAGACACGCATGTGTGTGGTGGGATCACAAGGGGAGACACGCATGTGTGTGGTGGGATCATGAGGGGAGACACACATGTGTGTGGTGGGATCATGAGGGGAGACACGCATGTGTGTGGTGGGATCATGAGGGGAGACACACATGTGTGTGGGGGATCATAAGGGGAGACACGCATGTGCGTGGTGGGATCACCAAGGGGAGACACGCATGTGTGTGGTGGGATCATGAGGGGAGACACGCATGTGTGGTGGGATCATGAGGGGAGACACGCATGTGTGGTGTGATCATGAGGGGAGACACGCATATGTGTGGTGGGATCATGAGGGGAGACACGCATATGTGTGGTGGGATCATGAGGGGAGGCACGCATATGTGTGGTGGGATCATGAGGGGAGACACACATGCGTGTGGTGGGATCACCAAGGGGAGACACACATGTGTGTGGTGGGATCACAAGGGGAGACACACATGTTTGTGGTGGGATCATGAGGGGAGACACGCATGTGTGGTGGGATCATGAGGGGAGACACGCATGTGTGGTGGGATCATGAGGGGAGACACGCATGTGCGTGGTGGGATCACCAAGGGGAGACACGCATGTGTGTGGTGGGATCATGAGGGGAGACACACATGTGTGTGGTGGGATCATGAGGGGAGACACACATGTGTGTGGTGGGATCAAGGGGAGGAGACACACATGTGTGTGATGTGATCATGAGGGGAGACACACATGTGTGTGGTGGGACCACCAAGCGGTCATTACAGGGCTGTCAAAATGGGACTTCTGCCAAGGTCAGAAGGTGTAACTTGAGGATGGATGTGGTTGATGAGTTTCTTCAGCGCTGGGAGTGTTAAATCTAAATTCATCTGCCCTGTCTGTTTCCACGGCTCTTTGGAGAACAGCCTGGTCCTCAGTATGGGGCAGGAAATTGTGGTTCTGGAACACTTTGTCAGATTCTAAGTAAAGGAGACCATCTGAGACTCCTGGAGTCTCAAAATGACCCTCTTGCCATTGTGAAGCCGTAGAGAAGATTGACAAATCCATTAATCCAGACAATCTTGGGGACTCATAAACACCGGCCATGCTGAGTCCTGAGCTCTTAAAATTATTGACAGTTTTTGAAGCTCATTTTTAATCTTCAGAAAATAGTAGAGAACTGTTCTACTATTTGAATTCTGAGAAAAAGGATAAAAATAGCTATTCTTTTTTCTTTTTATGAAAAGCTTTATTTTATTTTTAGTTATGTGCATATGTGTGTGTGTGTGTGTGTGTGTGTGTGTGTGTGTATGTGGGGGTAGATGCACCTGAATGCAGGTAGCCACAGATGGAAATGCCAGGTCCCTGGAGCTGGAGCTGCAGATGATTGTGAACCTATTGACATAAGCACTAGAACCTGAACTCAGGACCTCGGCAAGAACATCAAGATCTCCTAATCTTAAAGTCATCCCTCCAGCCCCTATTCTGGTTTTTCTACTCAGTCATATGACTAAACCCATTCTGAAAGACAATTATCAATTGAAAATACTTATAAAAATCATTTGTGAGCTGGGCGGTGGTAGCATACGCCTTTAATCCCAGCACTCAAGAGACAGAGACAGGTGGATCTCTGTGAATTCGAGGTCAGCCTGGTCTATAAGAGCTAGTTCCAGGACAGGCTCCAAAGCTACAGAGAAACCCCGTCTCAAAAAAAAAAAAATCACTTGAGACTATAGCACAAATTCTAATTGGTATTAATAATAAAAACACAGAGTCAGATTTAGGGGTTAATTCTGTAGATCAGACAGGCCAGCCTCTTGAGAGTTCTTTTACCTCTACCAACGCTTAGTCCGATAGAGTGATTCTGTCCTGAGATTACATCTGTGTCCACCAAACCTCAGACTGCAACTGTCCCCACCAAACTTCAGACTGCGCAGAGCTCCTGTCTCCTCCTGCCTTATATTCCTCTCTCCAAGCAAGCCATGTCTCTCCTGTTTTTACCTTTCTAGTACTGGGATTAAAGGCACAGAATCCCAACTGCTGGGGTCGCCTTTGTGTGAGCTGTTTCTCTTTTAAGCAGATTCAATCTTGTGTAGCCCAGGGTGGCCTTGAACGGAAAGAGATCCCTCTGCCTCTGTCTCCCAAATCCTGGGATTAAAGGTGTGTGTCACCATTCCTTGGCCCCTTGGCTTAGCTCTGCACTCTGATCTTCAGGCAAGCCTTATTTGTTAAAACATAATCAAAATAGCACTACAGGCGACAGGAGTCATCTACTGAATTCAGCGGCCATCTGTCTGGTCTGTTAGCGTCACCAAGGGCAGAGCAGAGCAGACAAGCTCCTGCGGAGAATTCAGATGCCACCGATATCTGCTCAGCTCTCTGGAGATGGAGCTAATCACTTCCAGGGGACTTAAGAAGAGAGAAACACATTATGAGACCCCAGTGATGCCATCACCAGTCTGCAGAGTTTGTGAAACTTTTCAGGGCAAAGTCGTGTATTGCTTGGGGGAGTCTTCAGGATAAATACAAGGAACAGTGGAAATACTGCAGTAAGCACAGAATGGCTGAAGGGGTACATGGTGAATCACAGTCTCTGTTTCTTTTCAGATTTTAATTCCATTTGCTGAAGAGGACTACCACAGCGGGACCGTGAAAATAGAATCTGTTGTAGGGGACTTTAGCAGTTGTTTTTGGTGATGTGAGACTGTGTTTCTGGTTTTACTTTGAAAGAGTTCCACGCTTATTTTATAAGCATCTATGAAATCAAACACTTCCCGACCAAGTGGAATGGTGTCTGGGAAGTGTTTCAGAACAATCCAGGCATCGGAGAAAAAAAATAAATGAGGTATAGTTTAAGAATATGGTGGTCAACGGACAACTGCCACATGGGTCACATGGTAATTGCTATAATGTAGGTTTGATGGATTCTTTCTTGAGTGGGCAGAACAAACCTAGATTCATAAGAAAAGTGAGAAAGAACTCTGGAAAGGGGGTTCCAGGGAAGAATAGAAGCTCATTGGCCTGCCCCAGTGGGGTTTATGGATCCTATGGAGGGAACAAAGTGGAGATTGGGTAGTATTTATTGGGATTGGTTGTTTTTTTTTTTTTAAATATTTATTTATTTGTTATGTATACAATAGTCTATCTGTATGTATGCCTGCAGGCCAGAAGAGGGCACCAGACCCCATTACAGATGGTTGTGAGCCACCATGTGGTTGCTGGGAATTGAACTCAGGACCTTTGGAAGAGCAGACAATGCTCTTAACCACTGAGCTATCTCTCCAGCCCGGGATTGGTTGTTTTTAATTGCATCATGGGTCAAGTCGGTGAAGAGTCCACATACCCTATGCATGTTCCCTTGAACCAACATGGCCCAGTGGTAGGAAGGGTTACTTTATTCATTCAGGGAAGGGGTCATGTGTGCTAAGAAAACAGCTCATGATTCATTATGGGTTCAGTCCTTATTGCCTAGGGAAACTAACTCCTGCTTTAGTTATACTGTTCTCTTTACTTTTAAAAGTACTTAATGTTAAAAATAAAAAACAAAGTCTTGAAACCAATGACAACAGCAGCAGCAACAACAACAGCAGTAACAACAACAGCATCAACAACAATAACAACAGCAAAAACAACAGCAGCAATAACAATAACAACAACAGCAACAACAACAATAACAACAACAGCAGCAACAACAATAACAACAGCAGCTGCAACAATAACAGCAGCAGCAGCAACAACAATAACAAAAGCAGAAACAGCAACAGCAGCAGCAGCAACAACTACAGCAGCAAAAACCAACCCTAAGAGTAAGCTAGGAAAAGAAGCAGGGTCGGTCTCGAGAAAGAGTGTCTGTGAAAGGTCATGGTGTCCTTAAGGCCAAGGAAAGAGGGTCCCAAGAGACCAAAAGAGGCTGGAGGCAATGCCACCAAGCATCCAGGGCAGAGTCTACTTGAGACACACATCCAAGGATGCAGAGGGCTGAGCTGGGGAGGAGGGAGCTTGGAAAGCCGTCTGCCTGTGATCAGGCAGGCCTTGCTGGAAACAGATACAATAGGGTCCAGGTGTGTGTGTGTGTGTGTGTGTGTGCACTAGTGCATAAGTGCATGTGTGCAGAGGTGTACATGTATGTGTGCACGCAGGCTTGTGGAGGCCAGAGACCAACCTCAGATATCGTACTCAGAAGCCACCCACCGTTTGAGACAGGGTCTCCCCTGATCCAGAGTTGGTCAAATAGCTTAGGATGGCTAGCCAGCAAGTCCCAGAAATCCTCCTGTCTCTACCTCCATATTTCAGGGACTATAAACACTCCCATGCTCGGCATTTCTTACATGGGTTTTTGTGGCTTGAACTTGAGTCCTCATGCTTGTGTGGTAAGCACTTTACTGACTGAGCCATCTCCCCAGCCCTCGACTGGGGAAACATAAGATACTTGAACATGCTAGATGTTTTAGAAGACTCCCACAGAGGGAAAGACGATTTCATGAATGAAACATTTAGACAATCCAGACTGTGAGTGGTAGGCAGTTTTGAAGAGTTGAGAAATGGGGAGGACGGAAGCACTGGAGAGGGCTCTCCAAAGCTCCGTGCTCCCAATGAGTGCTCATCAGAATCCCCAGGAATCTTAATAAAATGAAATCCCTCCTTGTCTCCAGCCCTTGAAGATGCTAGTCTCAAAAAATGTGGAGATTTTAATATAATATAGAAAGCTACAGTGTGTAAAAGTCCTCCAGTGAACCCTACTGCAGACATTAAACTCATGGAATGCTCTTTCAATCTTTTTCAAAAGATAAATATGTAAGTGTGTCCCTAGGGTGAAAGGAATATTTATCTGGCTTGAAAGCCTGGAACAAAGGAGCAGGCCCAATTAGCCTTCTATAATCACTCAAGGGGCTGGAGAGATGGCTCCACAGTTCACAGCGCTTCCTGCACTGCAGATAACCTAAGTTTATTTCCGGACAATCACTGGGCAGCTCACAACTGCAGGCAACTCCAGCGTCAGGGGATCTGACACCCTCTTCAGGCCTCTGTGGGCACCTGGGCTCACATGAACGTACACCACCCCCCTCTCCATAAGTGACAACAAACAAAGGACCAAACCAAACAAACACTCAAACACCAGGACTGACAGATACATCTCTGAACACAGAAACAGATTTCACTACCAGGGGCACCAGGGGCCTTGAGATAACCTCGAGTGTGCCCCCATTTGATTGTTTATGTGTCCAGAACATGGGCTGTTCTTATCCTGTGTGTCCTGTAGACTCACAAATAAAGCCTGGGTCAAAGAGAGATGGCAGAGAAAGAGCCAAGGGCTTCAACTGGGCCAGGTCTTAGGCTGGGCTGGCAATGACCTGGCTCTGCTCGCAGTTTGGCCCCCTGTGCAGATCTGATCAATGCCATTGTGGGTAACAGTTCCTATGCACCCAGACTTTCTTTGGGGAAAGCTAGGACTTTAGAATGGTAACATTTAGGTAGCAGCAACTGGTAAAACACACCGTACAGGTCACAGTGATTGTATTAGCCAACAGCCTCAAGGAGAAACTTAACAACCTCAATAATTTAATTGGGTTGTAAGTCTTGGAGGATCAGGCTTTCTAGACAGGGTGTCGATTCCATCTGCTATCAGAAGAAAAAGGAGTGGAAACGCGTCTCCTACCACTTGAGCAGTTAGCCCATCAAGGTGGCTTAATACACAAATAGTCAGAATATGTAACAATTGGCAACACCAGCCTCTCTGCTTCTGCCATGGACCCTTGCGAGCATCCTGTTTTCCCCATAGATAAGTGTCTTTGCTTCTCTTCATGCTGCGGTGATAAAAATATCCTGCTGAAAGCAACTTAAGGGGAAAGCATGGATGTCAGCTCCCGAGTTCAGATGCAGCCTGTCGCAGTGGGGAGGATACAGAGGGCATGCAGGAAGGGCTGGTCCCGTGACTCCCGAGTTCAGATGCAGCCTGTCGCAGTGGGGAGGATACAGAGGGCATGCAGGAAGGGCTGGTCCCGTGGCATTCGGTTGTATGCATATCTGTGCTTGGCTCGCTTTCTCCACTTCCGTGTCCTCTGCCTAGGGAAGACTGCTATCCGCAGTGGGTGGGGCTTCTCGTCTCAAATAATATAATCAAGACAACCCTCCACAGACATACCTTTAGGTCAGCCTGATCTAGACGGTCCCTCCCTGGGCACTCCCTTTCCAGGTGATTGTAGACTGTGGCGAGTTGATGATTACAACTAGCCATCACAACAAGCAACAAGCACCACAAGCCTCAATGTGCATGTGGCAGGGGAGGGTGAATCTGAGACAGGATCTCACTGTGTAACTCAAGGTAGCCCTGAACTCTTTGTAGCCCTGCAGTTTACCTGTCTCAGCCTCTGGAGTGCTAGGTTACAGGTATACGCCACCTTCTCTGGATTTGATTCACTTTCTCTCAATTACCCCCTAATTATGTCCGTGTGTCTAAAACGGACATCTAGCTCACTCTGAAGCCATCTAGGCTGTCTCAGTAGACTGTATGCTATCTAGGCTGTCTCAGTAGACTGTATGCTATCTAGGCTGTCTCAGTAGACTGTATGCTATCTAGGCTGTCTCAGTAGACTGTATGCTATCTAGGCTGTCTCAGTAGACTGTATGCTATCTAGGCTGTCTCAGTAGACTGTATGCTATCTAGGCTGTCTCAGTAGACCGTATGCTATCTAGGCTGTCTCAGTAGACTGTGTTTCCATCTCACTTCTTTAAACTCCAAACGCGAGCTTTATCCTCCCACCTCTCGGAACCTCATATCCTTTCCTCTTCCATTCACTGGCTACAAACATTAAAATCGTTTGAGTGGCCCGGAAAAACCAAGCTTGCTCTTTTTTTTTCTTTTGTTAAACTAGGCTTTTGAACTATTAATTGCATGGTGTTAAAGCCTGCATCTTAACACATTTTAATAGCACTCTCAGCAAAAGGTGCTTTATAATGGACGGTAATTTACGCCAATAATTGCAGTGTTATGCTAGAGGGTCCACAGTGCTGTCCTAAATCGAGAAAAACCGAAAGCCAAATGACAGCATCTTCCTGCCCTCCATGCCCTTCCTCTGGCCCCTCACTTCCAGGCTTCATTCTCTGTTGCACTAACTTTTCTTCGGAGATGCAACCAAATGTGTTTTTGCCATAGATACAGCACCGAGGACAGACCAAAGCAGCAATTCCGTGCAAGTTTATTGGTCTCACTTACAGAGCATGGCTGAGGGGAGACTTACAGGAGCAAGAGTCCAGACACATGAAACGGGATCATCCATTGTGCCGTCAGAAAGAGCTTAGATGTGGGGCTCAAGAGAGGTGCTGAGAGGGGTTGTCGAGGTTTAGGGAGATTAAGGCCACGGCCAGAGGGACGGACAGCAGCGTGCCTGTCCCTCAGAGCTCAGGCCCAGAGCCACAGAGAAACAACACGGAAGGGGTCTGTAGAAGAAGCATGTAAACAGAGACTGCTTTTCCATTTCCTGGCCACCCAGACCTGATAATCACACAAAACCATATTAATTACAACACTGTTTGGCTGATGGTTCAGGCTTATTTCCAGATAGCTTTTACATCTTAAATTAACCTATTTCTTTTAATTTGTATATCACCATGAGGCTGTGGCCTACTGGTAAGGTTCTGGAATCCTTCTCCTTTGGCAGCTACATGGCATCTTCAGGACTCTGCCTTCTTTCTTCCTACGTTCAGTTTAGTTTTTCCACCTAACTATATTCTGCCCTGCCATAGGCCAAAGAAGCTTCTTTATTAACCAATGGTAATCAAACACATTCACAGCATAAAGAGGGGAGTTATAGGAGACTTGTTCGTTCCTCGCTGCCCAAACTTGAAATAACCATACAGACCATACAGAAACTATATTAATTAAATCACGGCTTGGCTTATTAGCTCTAGCTTCATATTGGCTAGCTCTTACATATTAATTTAACCCATTTCTACTAATCTGTGTATGGCTGTGGTTTACCGGCAAGGTTGTGAGGTTGTGTCCAGCATCTGTCTCTCCTTCTACCATGTGAGTTCTGGGCATTAAACTTGGGTCATCAGTTTTGGGGGCAATTGCCTTTACCCACTGTGTCATCTGACTGGCCCACACCTATCTTTAAGTACATACACATTTTTTTCTTGAAAAATCACATATATCAATGAAGCATGATCTATCTATCTCCATTTCCTCCTCTAATAACCCCCAAATTCCCACCAATAAGATTCCATCCAAAATCCATATATTTATTTGTTTATTTGTTTAATTATGTTTTTTTGGAGACAGGGTTTCTCTGTAGCTTTGGAGCCTGTCCTGGAACTAGCTCTTGTAGACTAGGCTGGCCTTGAACTCACAGAGATCCACCTGCCTCTGCCTCCCGAGTGCTGATATTAAAGCTGTGAGCCACCACCGTCCAATCAGTGCTGTCTGTATATGTGTGGGTTTGAGGTCATCCATTGGAGCACTGGAAATCTTTCAGCTGCCATACATTCAAAAATAGATGGTTCTCCTCCCCCAGTGTCTATCAACTGCCAATATCTCCTCTGTAAGGGGTGGAGTTTAGAGTGAGCTTTCCCCATCTATGCCAGAAGTTTGGCAGAACGGGTCTTAAGCAGGTCTTGTGCAGGTATCCCCGGCTATTGTAAGTTGATGTGGACAACAGTTATGTCATATACAGAAGACAACATTTCACACATTTCTGCTTCTCCCCCCCATTCATACATTCTTTCTGTCTCTTCTATGATCTTTTCTGAGCCTAGGTGGTAATAGGGGATATTGATGAAGGTGTCTCACATAGGGCCGAGTACTCAGTCTCTAATTCTCAGCACTTTGACCACTTACAAACCTCAGCATTGACTGCTACCTGCTGTAGGAAGAAGTTTCTCTGACCAAGGTTGATAACAGCCCAGTCTACTGACATAAACATAAATATTTAGAAGGTAATTTGACATCATCACCATTCAGGAAAAAAAAACCCCAATAGGTAGGTTCTACCCTAGGGTCTAAGATTACCCAAGTCATGACCAAGATTATAGTACCAGGCGTGGAATTCCCTCCTCTGGAGAAGGTTTCAAATCCAATCAGAAAGTGCTTAGTTGTCAGCTACCCTTTTAACATTCCTGCCACTACTGTGCCAGTGGACATGTCTTGTTTGGCAAGTCAATATTACAGAGTGCAGGGTGCAGCACTGGGTAAGACCACTGATGTATTTTCTTTCCCGGCATCCTTCATAGCACCCCCTTACCAGCGCTATGACAGCTGGCCAGCAGGGAGGAGTTTTCCTGGTAGGTTTGAGATAGGTTCTCCTATATCCTGCAGCCAGGATATCATTTGGTTGTCTTCAGCAATATAGCCTTAATATCCACAGTGAAACTGGAAAACCAAGAACAAACTTGTATGTGGATTTTGAGAGTTGAACTCAAGTCCTTATGCCAAACACTTTGCAGACTATCTGCCCAGCCCCAGGCTCTGTTTTGTTGCTATTCATTTATTTATGAAATGGAATGAAGTATCCAGGCACAGTGGGTCATGTCTGCAATCCCAGCACTTGGGGGATAAGGCAGAAGGATAGAGAGTTCAAACCTAGCATGGGTAACGTAGCAAAATTCAGTCTCAAAGGAAATGGAATGGAGTTTCTATTCCTTGTAGCTGAACCCAACAGTGCTGGTGGAGCTTTAGGAGGAGTTTCTGGGTCACTACAGTCTAATCTGGCTTCCCAGCCACTATGCAACCCAGGCTAGTGTTGAATTCAGTATCCTTCTCCAGTCTTTCCAAGTCCTGGGAGTACAGGTTTGTGCCACCACAAAGACATCCCTGCTCAGAAGAAATGATTCATTTCACAACCCCAGGCACCTCTATTATATTGTGATTTAATCCATGTAATTATAGGAAAGGATTTAGATATTTTTGCCAGAACAAAGATAAAGAGTATATTATAAAGTTATTAACAAGGTCTTGGTTTTCGTGACTACAGTATTAATGGTGCCAATCTCCTCATGAAAGGGATAGCTATTGAAAAAATAAAGTCACTGTTACCTTCACAATGCCAAGGAATGATGGATGACCCCTATTTTACCTTCTGAAGAGTAAATGACAGGTTTGTTCAAGTTATACACACTGTCACAGGCCTCCTAACCCCTCCTCAGATGGTATCTTGTTCTTCCTAGTCTCTTCATTCTTTGTTTTATATTCCTTTCTTGTTATTTAAAAAACGTTTTAAAGGGTTGAAGAGATGTCTTAGTGAGTGAGGTGCTTGCTACTCAGACGTCAGGACTCAAGGGCAGCTCCCAGAACCCACATGGAAGCCAGGCATAGCATCGCAGGTCTGCAAACCCACTGTTTTACAAATGGAGACAGACTCATCTTAGAGGCTTGTTGGACATGAACCAAGCCTGTGATCTCTGGCCAGGTTCAGTGAGAGAACTCATTTCCAAAAATAAAGTGGACAGTTATTGAGGAAGACACCCAATGTCCGCTTCTGACCTCCATGCGCACGCATGCACATATGCACTCATACACATACACACACACACACACACGCACACATCAACTTTAGATACATTAAATATAACTGTCTTTAACTGAGACAAAGAACAGTTCTCACACTGGGGAGCCCCTAGAAGCAATGTAGGATTTGTAAGACTCTGGGTTAGCCACATACTAGACAATGCTTATAGAAATAGAAAATGAGAAGTCACCTTCAGGAAATGGAAGTGAGGGAAGGGTAAATTTGACCAGAATCTTTTTTCTATTACTATGATAAGATATCATGACCAAGGCACTTTATAGAAGAAAGAGTTTATTTGGGGCTTGCAGTTTTGTAAGGTGAGTTCATGGCTATGGTAGCAGGGAACATGTCAACAGGCAGGCACGAGCAGCTTCTCAAAGCTTACATCTTTATCTCAATGTAGGAGGCAGAGAGAGGGGGGAGGGCGAGAGGAGGGGAGAGAACTAACCAGAAATGGTGTGGGCTTTTGAAACCTCAAAACCTACTCCCAGTGACACACCTCTTCTGACAAGGCCTTCCGCGCTCCTTCTAGAATGGCCCATTTAGCCCAACTCACAGCAGTCAACCAATTTCTCAGTCTAAAGTCCCATTGTCTCCCACATTCTTCCACACACAGGTCAGGCCTGCCACAGCAATACAATTCCCGGCACCAAATTCTGTCTTAGCTACCTGAATTCAGTTCCTGGCACCTCCACGGGCTCATAACCAGCTTTGACTCCAGCTCCAACAGGAACCCGATGCCATCTTCCAGCCTCCGTAGGCCCCCAAGTGTATGTGCACATGCACACACACACACACGCATAAGTATATGTAAGCAATGAAGTAAAAATCTAAAAATCTGATGTCTGCTTTATTCAACTTTGGTTGGTTGAAGACTTAGTACTTTGATTGGCTGAGACTGTTATTTGCTAGACAGACAAAGTCCTGTTTGGATCCGTTTCTGTTTATACAGAGTTAGGTTGCAGTGGGCCAAGAGAGGACATATTTGTATGGAAGCTCTTTTTGGCCAAATTCAGTTTTGTTTAACTCTTCTTTTTAATTTTTAAAACCAAACTGACTATAGAAATTTTTTGTGAACTCAGTCTGTCTTGGGAAGCCACAGCTTGGTAGAAGAGCCTCGAGACTGACCTTGGAAAACAAAGTCATCATGATTGTGGTAAGATGAAATGTGGAAGATCAAGAGCCCAAATTATCCTGGGCTATCTTTAGTCTCTCTTAATGACCATTTACTGCCAATCTCTTTATCCAACTCAGCATCCTTGTGATGACTAGACAGAGGTCTTCGAATGTATCCTTAAGCTGAGCTGACCTCTAAGGGGTCCTCTAAAGGATGAAACTGTGTTTACTGCTTCTGCAGAGCAAACAGCTGAGCTCATAGGTGCAGGGTTTTGCACAATCTACTTCACAAAGTCATGAGATGCCCGAGGCTTCCCATTCCCCCTCCTCCCAGTTTCCCTCTTCTTCACAACCTTTCCACCTCCCATTGTTATTTTTCTTGGCTGCTGCTTTTTGGCAAATTTGAATCTAACTTAGTTTAATCACACAAGAATGATTCTCAAGTTAGGGACTCCTAGAACCAGGGTAGGATCTGTCAGACTCTGGGTCTGTCATACCATTGAGAGGTAGGGAAGGAGAACTGACTTCTGGCAAGCAGTTGTCCTTTCTGGCTCTACAACCTTGAAGCTGACGATGTTCTAAGTTAATATCTAAAGCCTGTAGATGTGGGTCCCTGCTCTTCAGTAACCCACCTACCTGATGTCTCCATTAAAGTAATTGGTAAATATATCAATTAATGACTTTTTCATGTTTTGTCATTATAAAAGTTTATATAAAAATTTCCATAGTGAAATATATAACTCAGCATAACTTGAGTCTGTTTTCCTACTCCAGGCTCTCTCATGCCTCACTCAGAATAAGCTATGTGTTTAGTTTATTATTGGTGTGTCTTTGTGTTTGTGTGTGGGTATATTGCATGTGTGTACAGGTGCCCTGGAGGCCAGAAGAGGGCATCACATCCTCTGAAGCTGGAGTGACAGTTGCTTGTGAGCCAAATGACATGGCTTCTGGGAACTGAACTCAGATCCTTCATGAGAGCAATATTTGCTTTCAACCTATGAGCTATCCTTCCAGCAGCTTTCCAGCCCTCTTGATTTTCTTTAAAACAGAATTGCTTATTTTGCACTAATATTCTTTAAGGTTCACAATGACACCAGACCAATTTTTTCTACTTCCTAATTTTGGCTATTTTCTGCCCTTTACCAACAGAAAACATAATGGTAGGACACATTTTTGAGTCTGTTAAAGACTCAACTGCAGAAAGTGTATTAATTACTTTTCTGTTGCTCCGGTAAAACAACATGAACAAATGCAACTTAAGGAAGTGGGTTACTTTGTTTGTTTGTTTGTTTGTTTGTTTACTTGCTTGCTTTTGTTTCTGTTTTGGTTTATTGTTCTAGAGTGGTGAGCGTCCATAAAGCTGAGAAAGTGAAGCATGGTAGCAGGAACAGATCTTTATGATCCACACACAATACCCAGAAGGAGAGAGGGAGGTCAGGGAGCTCCATTGCCCTGGAGCTGATGGCTTGGGGTGGACTGCAGGTACCAAAGCTATCATTTGCATTTCTTCTTGCATTTGTACGGGGCTTTCTTTCCACTAGGCAACCTGCCACAGAACTTTATTTGATGTTTGCCTATCTCATATTTTACACAAGACTGCAAAATGCACGCTTTTATGCTCTCATTTTGTGGGTGAGAAAAACAAAGTTTAGCAAGGACAGGGGCTCATACCTCAGGGATACTCGGTAAGGTGTGGAGAACTGCCTGAGGAGCCTTGTTCCTGGCCACAGCCCTCATTTTCAGTCTGGAGTCCTAATGCCAGATACCCCCCACCGCAGAGTGCTCACGGAAGACAGGAGACAGAGAAGAAAATGTCTGATGCTCTTTGATCTCCATACTTCTTTTGGAAAAGATAAATTCTCTTTACTGACATTGTTGTTTTGCTCTGCTGAGGTAGTTAGAGGCCTAAGGAGATTTTCTTAGCCGACATCCTCATGTATTTTGATTACCAAATACCTTTTCCGAAAAGCATCAGAAGCACACCTGATTATGCTCACTCCAAGTCCACTGCAGAGATCTCAGACTGACTCATTAGCTCCCACCATCTTTTAAACACCAATGCAGAAATGTTCTCAGTTGCTCCTTCACTTCTCACAGCAGTTGTGATGGACAGACCAGGATGTGAAGCATTGTGGATGACATGGGTCCACAGCATTTATAAATGTGTCCTGTGAGCTGACTTAGCACTGGGCCATTAAGTTTCCCATTTCAAGAACATCCCCTACCCCTCTGGTCACATTGGGATGAACAGTTTTCTCCGTGGGTTTCATGAGCTTGGATTCCAGGGTTGTCTCCCTGCCCAGCTGTGGCATAAAGAGTTTATTTCCAGGCATCTCACTGCTGCCCACTCCCACCTCCGCCCTCCGCTGACTGTGGGAGACACTTGATAATTATCAGTTGTCTTCATTTGCCAGTACTAAATATGGATGGTCTGTGCACAAACTCCTCTGTGCATTCTGATGATGGGAAGTTAAGTAGTTCTGTAGAAAATGGTTGGATTAAGAGATTTTTCAAGAACTGAGTGCATAATGTTGAATAACATTTGGGGGTGACCTAGGCACAGATCCTGGGACTGTGCATTTGGAGAGACCCTGCAAACCTTAGCTGCCCACTTGTCTTAGTAAGGGTTTCTACTGCTGTGATTAGATACCATGATTACAGCAACTTTTATAAAAGAAAACATTTAATTGGGGCTGGCTTACAGTTTCAGAGGTTCAGTCCATATTGTCATAAAGAGAAGCATGGCAGCTTGCAGGTAGATGTGGAATGGGAGAGGCAGCTGAGAGTTCTACATCTTGACCCACAAGCAACAGGAAGTGAACTGTCACACTAAGCATAACTTGAGCATATGAGGCCTCAAAGCCCACCTCCACAGTGACACACTTTCTCCAACCACTCCTAAAAGTGCCACTCCCTATAGGCCAAGTATTCAAACCCATGAGTCAAGGAGGGCCACGTATTCATCTCTCACACCAGTCATCCCTGGTCTCCACACCTGGAGTCTTCTCTCCTGAGCTCTATCAACACCCAGCACACACTGTTCACACACACGCTCTCCAACCCAAGCAGGTAAATGCAGTATCATGAATGTCATGGAGTCCAGAAATAAGGAACAAGAAGAACTACTGGGAAAGCAGCAGACCTGGAAAGGAAGAAAGGGCCAGGTTGCTAGGAACTGTCCTACCTGACTGATGGATATGGAATCTTCTCATGATGGAAAAGGCCAGGTTAAATATCCCTTCCCGGGGATGTTCTTCAGGCAGGAGGCTAGAAGGAAAACAAATTATTTAATTTATTATTATTCAATTGAGATTTTGCACACCAATCCCAGTTCCCACACCATCCCCTCCTCCCACTCCCTTCACCTTCCCCCTATCTCTCATCCATTCCTCAGAGACCGTAAGGCTTCTCATGGGAAGTCAACAAAGTCTATCACATCACTTTGAGGCAGGACAAAGGCCCAGAAAAATCAAACTATTTTTTTTCTTTCTAAATAAAGATATTTTATTAATTACTAAGCAATATAACATATAATTTTATCATATTTGCCCTCACCCTTTGCCCAACTCTGAATTTTTTGTGCCGAATCAGCTTTTTGGAACCCAGAAAGACACAGTACACATGCTTATTTGTACATTCAGTTTTAGACTTATATGATATTTAAAAAAACTTATTAACTATGGTGGTTTTTTTTGTTTTTTATATACAGCAGTATGGTTTTTAAAAAATATTTTATTTAAAAAGTAAACAAACTATCTTTTCTTCATTTTATATACCCAAATTCCAGTTCCTATTCCCTTCCCTCCTCCCATCCTCTCCACTTATCCCCCATCCCCCATTCCTCAGACAGGCTAAGGCACATTGCTTTGGGAGAAGATCCAAGGCCCTCCCTACTATATCTAGGCTGAGCAAGGTATCCCTCTAAAGTGAATGGGTTCCAAAAAGTCAGTACAAGTAGTAGGGATAAATCCTGATTCCACTGTTGGTGGCCCCACAGTCTGCCCCAGCCAATCAACTGTCACCCACATTCAAAGGGTCTAGTTTGGTCCTATGCTGGTTCCTTCCCTGTCCCACTGGAGTTGGTGAGCTCTCATAAGCTCAGATAAACTATTTCAGTGGGTGTTTCCATCGTGGTCTTAACCTCTTTGCTCATGTTCTTACTCCTCCCACTCTTCAACTGGACTTTGGGCACTCAGCCCAGTGCTCCACTGTGGATCTCTGTCTCTGTTTCCATAAGCTGCTGGTTGAAGGTTCTATGGCGACACTTAAGATATTCATCAATCTGACTACAGGGCAAGGCCAGTTTGGACCCCCTTTCCTCTATTGCTTAGGGTTTTAGCTGCAGTCATCCTTGTGGATTCCTGGGAACATCCCTAGTGCCAGGTTTCTTACTAGCCCCATATTGGCTCTCTCAATCAAAATATCTCTTTCCTTGCTCTCATCTCTGTCCTTTCTCCATCTCAACTATCCCATTCCCTCAAGTTCTCCTCCCCACTACCCTTCTCCTTTCATTTCTGCCTTCTACCTTCTCTCCCCACCCCCATGACCATGTTCATAGCATCATTATTTGTAATAGCCAGAACCTGGAAACAGACTAAATGTCCCTCAACTGAAGAATGAATAAAGAAAATGTGGCACATTTACACATTGGGGCACTACTTAGAGGAAAAAACAAAACAAAATGTAGAAATAATAGGAGCAGCGGGGCTGCGTCCCTCGCACCCAGCCGCCCATATGGCTAGCTTAGCTTATGCCCGAAATAATTACACAGACACTGTATTCTTTTAAACACCGCTTGGCCCATTATATCTAGCCTTTTCTCAGCTAACTCTCGCACCTGGACTAGCCCATTTCTTACAATCTGTGTAGCCCATGATCTGGCTTACCAGGAATGATCTTAACCTGTATCTGCCTGGAGTAGGAGAATCATGGTGACTCCTTGACTCAGCTTCTTTCTCCCAACATTCTGTTCTGTTTACTCCTCCCACCTATGTTTTAACCTATGAGGGCCAGCCAAGCAGTTTCTTTATTGCTTAACCAATGAAATCAACAGATAGAAAGATGACCCTCCTCCATCAACAAAACAACAATGTCATCTTGAAATTTTCATGCAAATGGATGGAATTAGAAAAAAACATCCTGAGTGAGGTAACCCAAAGCCAGAAAGATGAACATGGTATGTATTCACTCATAAGTGGATACTAGCTGTAAAGCAAAGGTATTGAGCCTAGAGTCCATGATCGAATCTCTGTGAGTCTGATACTAATCTGGTCTACAGAGCAAGTTCCAGGACAGGTTCCAAAGCTACAGAGGAACCCTGCCTTGGGAAAAAAAACAATGAAAAATCAATACTAAAGGTAGAATCAGTCACTGTGTGCTGAGAGCAGCTGTAGAGTTCTTCAGGAAGTGAGAAAGTGGGGAACACTGAGTGACAGAACATAGAGCCCAGCTCTGACCACACTGAACCACTAGGACTGCCTCTTGGTTAGCCTGCTGTAGGGAGAAGCAGGGGCTGTGCATATTGGCTATTCTTTGTATTGGCTACTTTGTATTGGCTACTTTGTATTGACTGCTTTGTATTGGCTACTTTGTATTGGCTACTTTGTATTGACTGCTTTGTATTGACTACTTTGTATTGACTGCTTTGTATTGGCTACTTTGTATTGGCTTCTTTGTATTGGATACTTAGTATTGGCTTCTTTGTATTGGCTACTTTGTATTGGCTACTTTGTATTGACTGCTTTGTATTGGCTACTTTGTATTGGCTACTTTGTATTGACTGCTTTGTATTGGCTTCTTTGTATTGACTACTTTGTATTGGCTTCTTTGTACTGACTACTTTGTACTGGCTTCTTTGTACTGGATACTTTGTATTGGCTACTTTGTATTGACTACTTTGTACTGGCTTCTTTGTATTGGATACTTTGTATTGGATACTTTGTATTGGCTACTTTGTATTGACTACTTTGCATTGATTACTTTGTTCATTGCTGTGACAAAATACCTGATAAAGCACTTTTAAAAAAAGCGCTGGTTTAGTTAGGCTCACAGTTTGATAGAAACCCAATCCACCCTGCAGGGAGGGCATGATGGCAGGACCACAGCATGGGGGACTCCTTCTGTGAGTGAGCAGAACCCTTTAGAGACTCAGCTTCTATTAGGAGCTATTTTTAGTTGTTCCATATCTGGCCAGTAGAATCCAAAGCCCCTGAGCATGGATGCAGAGTATTTGAGGAGTCTCCACTGAGTAAGCATTTGTGCAAAGATGAGCGGAGGTCCCACAGGGCCATGCATTTATCACTCTGCTCAGGATCCTGCACTAGCTCGTTACTTATCCTGTCTTTGCAGACACTGTTTCAATGAGGAAAAGAAGTCCTCAGCCAGGAGGGACCATTATCTCCCTTGTCTGATCCAACCTTTGCTGTCAAAGGCAGAGAGCTAAGAGCAAGCACGTGGCACGCCTCCACACAGGATCTGGGTCCTTTCAGTGTTGTCTGGCTGCATGCCAGATAATGTGTCCAGCCAAGGGGCTACTCTGCACATCTAGACACACCTCTAATGTTCCTCCGACCCCCAGTTTCTCCATCACCAGATAGCTTCAGGTTTAAGGGAGGCAGTTGGAAGTAGCTTATCAAAATTATTCACGCATTCTGATGCTTGGTCCCCAGTCAAAACTCTGGCAGATACCTGCTCCTGTTCATTGTGAGAATCCATTAGCCCACTGAACACACCTGAGCTTTGGCATCCTCTGGCTATCCCAGCTTCTATTCTTGAAGTTATCTGGGACCTGAGACCAAGTCAGAACAGAACATGGTCCAGTATGAGAGTCAGTCTGTGCTGTTTCTGCACAGAAAAGCATTGTTATGCCAGGACACCAGAACAGATGGACTGCATGGGGTCAGTCACTGGACCTCCTTATTCCTCTTTCCAGTGTGGCTGTACTAAATGCACCTCCTTTCTCTGCTTTTTGCATACCTTCTTCGTTTAACTGGTGTGTCAAAGACACGCACCTGAGAAGAGCTTCCTGGGCTGCTGGCACATAGCTGTCTCTGGAATAGCTTCCTTCATTCTTAGTTGCAACACCAAGTGCACCTGTGGAGGACTCCATGGAGAGAGATCAGAATCGATGTGGTGACCAGCAATCCTGAGCCTCTCCAATCAGAAGCACACAGCAGGCCAAGAGTTAAAAACTGCAGCTTTCTCTTTTCTGCCTCCTAAATAGACCAGGCTAAGGGATGCTTCATGGACCAGAGCAGCTTTGTGGAGGACTTGCTTTTCTGGGCCTGGGTGACACAGTGCTTTCTTGTGACATTTCCTTTTGCTTTATGCCAGACACATTATTTCACTGTGGAAAGATTCTACAAAACTGATTGTCTAGAACTTCAGCGATTACGGAAAAGCTGGGATTCTGTAATCTGGAGCTATGCTATCTTGGCCCATTTAGTTCCCTTAGGAGTCAACAGCCACCTGTGTTTGACTCAGAATTCTTTCAATTGTCATGTAAATTCCTTTGGGGAATGTACAAATAAAACCCCAGCTTCTCTGGCCCAAAGGCTAAGAATGGTCTTGGACAGCATCTGAGATTTGGCATAGACTTTCCATCTCTCTGTAACCCACCTAGCAGATGTCTCCACCAATCAACTTGAAAAGCGTCTTGATTTATGACTTTCATCATTCTGTGACTGTAAAAAAAAAATTCATGAAACAGATACCTACATTGCAAAATGGAATTTGGGACATGGAATTTGGGGTAGCCTGAATCCGTTCTTAAGGTGAGAGCATGTTCCTTGTTGGCAGTCACATGGCCATCTGCAAAGATGCTATGCCAGAGGACAGAGTACACACCTGTTGTGTGGGCTTTGATGGCTGTGCCACAGATTTTCAATTCCATGTTGGTCCTCAAGTCCTACACACTCCCAACAAACTGACAACTGCCCTTGATGTGACTGACAGGTCTGCTTACACTCTGAGCAATGATGGTTACCTTTTACGAAGTTCTGCACATTTAGAGGCCCTGTGACTGTGGCTCTAACCTGCCAGGGTGCTATTGTCACCTGAGACTCTCCCTTCTCATGCAAGGTCACAGATACCTGGCAGGCATTTACCTCTACTGCCCATGAGGCCCAGAGAAGCTTCATAAGGGAAATGTGGGATTCTAGAGAGACAGAAGGGATGCTGGGGAAACAGAAGAGATGGGATACTGGAGAAACAGAGAAGGATGCTGGGAAAACAGAGAAGGGTGCTGGGGAAACAGAGGAGAAGGGTGCTGGGGAAACAGAGGAGAAGGGTGCTGCTCAAGTAAGCGCTGACAAAGAACGCAGAGAAATCTGCAAGGCACAGAGGTTTTGCATCCCATTAAGAGAATTCCAATCTGCACAGAGGTTTTGCATCCCATTAAGAGAATTCCAATCCTGGTCACATTGTAGCTTCTGTTATGTTTGCCTTTGTCTTTTCTTTCCCTCCCACTTGCCCTACTCCTCCATTCCTTCTTTCTTTTCTCTCTTCTTTTATCTTCTTCCTTTTTCTCTACCTCCTCCCACCTTCCCATTCTTTCTCTTCTCAGTTCTCATGTATGAGTCTCTGACTGTGCTCTATGCAGTGTGCAGTGTACCTGGATTCTCCCCAAAGGTGACTAAATTAAGAAGTTCTGTCACAAGAGAGTCACCTACCAGAGTCCTCGACAAAAAGCAAATGGGCTTCTGTGAAGCTGTGGTGCCTAGGGGACAGGCTAGAGGGAAGAAGCCCTTAGCTGGCCTCAGAGAGACAAAGGAGACTGCTCAGTCTGGCTAGGGAGCAGCTCTGTGGAAAACCCCTTGCCCCAATCACCCACCTGCTGCCTGTCACTCTCCTCTGGCTTGAGGCAGAGCCCACACTCTTTCTTTAAGGTTGAGAGGAAGTCTAGAACCCAGAGAAGCCTCATAGGAAAACTTTTACTCCATCGCAGGAGACAGATGTTTAAGCAAACTTATCTGCATTTAGACAGAAGAAGGACTTTAAACATCTGTGGTGAGTTTGGCAGTGACAGTATGTCAGAAACTCTTTAATGAGTGGCTAGATATTTCTAACCCCAAATGTGCCTTGTCCAGCCAGAGAGATGTTTAAATGAGCTTGAACCTCATTGGATGGCTTTGAGCATCGGCCAAGCCCTGAATGACTTGGTTGGTGACAGTGGCTTGGATGAAGCTCCTGAAGGTCATGGCTCTTCGGTGGGTCACATGCTCATCCTTAGGTATGTCTAGAGACACGAGCTAACATTTCTTACAACCCAACTCACTCTTCAAAGATGGTGGGTCTTCTTAGTCTGGGATGGTTTCCCTGCTGATCTAGGCATTAAGTTAAAAAATTAGGGGTGCTAACAGATTCTCTGGCAGATCTGCTCTGTGCCTTCCATACACCTCATAGGAGCTGTGGACAGACATGACTCATTTGAGTCCTTGTCCTTCCAATCTGGAGCTGTGTCAACTCTGCTGTCATTTTGATCTGACAGAGTCGCACTGTTGGGAGGTAGTAGGGTCTGTAGAGGAGGTAGCAAAGTGGCCTCTTGGGAGATCGGTGCCTGGTCATAGACCTGAAAGCATCAGGGCCAGCTACCTAGGACTGGAATCTCCCAAGTTATGAGCCAAGTTTCTCTTTGCAAACTGATCAACTCAGGTGTATTTATGCAGGGACAGGCACTGACTAACATACTTGATCTTTGGAGGATGGTCCTTGGATTTCCCATAGGTATTACAAAAGGTCTCCCCGGGTTTATGTGGCATCTTCAGAAGTTCAGGGGTCAGCCAGGATGTGGGCCTCTCCTTTTTAGCATTTTTTTTCTATTTCAGTTTTTCCCCATCCTCTGAGTGTATCCTTGTGGTTTGGCTCCATCTGTTCCACAGTTGGAGACACGGAAGGTGTTCAGGGGAAGTGCTGGATGAGCATGTATCTCGGAGCAGCAGGGTCCTCCTTGCTCACGACCTCTCTGGGACCACCCTACTTTCCTCCCAGCATCCTTTGTGTCTTCTACAGTTGTTTTCTCTTTAATCTTGTGTTTATCATTGTTGTCCAAAGAATGGTTTGCCAACACAAGCTGTTCTCTGATTGGAGGCTGAAACCTTTGATTGAATTCCAAAGACAGATGGAACGCAGACTCTCCATCAGAGTTTTGACTGAGACCATCTGGGTATGCATCCCTGCCTGCCATGCTTGGCTCTGGGGTCCTGGCCACTCTTTCTTAATTCTAATTATCTCAGCTGCAAAGTTGAGGGGTGGCCATCTGTAAGGCACAAACTCTCTGTGACGAGGAAGTACGTGGATCTGGGTGTATCTCCTAGGATGACAAAGCAGCCCTGGAGACTAAATCCTGCTGTCACCATGCACTGGGCAAGCCCTTCTTTTCTGGTACAAACAGGAAACAACAGCAAAGCCCGCCTCTGTCTTTAGCTGCTCTTCTGACTCTAGAATAAGAGGCTGGCTAATTGTCACATTGAAGTTATGGTATTTACCTGATTCCTATCCCAGCACACTACACTGCAGATAAAATGTATGTATGCATGTATGTACGTGTGTGGTGTTTTTTAATTTTATTTATTATGTACACAGTGTTCTGTCTGCATGTATGCCTGCATGCCAGAAGAGGGCACCAGATCTCATTGTAGATGGTTGTGAGCCACCATGTGGTTGCTGGGAATTGAACTCAGGACCTCTAGAAGAGCAGTCAACATTCTTAACCTCTGAGCCATCTCTCCAGCCTGTGTGTTTGTGTCTATTTATTTATACATAAATACACACACACACATATATATTTACATATATTTACATACATTCACACACATGTGTCTGTGTGCGTGCACAAAGACATCTAATTAATAGTATAGATAGCTCAGGATTCCTTTTTATACAGCTTTTCTTTCTGAAAACTAAGGTTTACTTTTGACTTAAAGGCACACTAGACAGAAAGGAGGCACCGTGGTTTTCCTGCCTCACTTACTTTTTTTAAATTGATTTTTATTGAGCTCTACATTTTTCTCTGTTCCCCTTCCTTTCTCTCCCCTCCCCTTCAACCCTCTCCCAAAGTCTCCATGCTCCCAATTTACTCAGGAGATCTTGTCTTTTTCTACTTCCCACGTAGATTAGATCTCTGTAAATCTCTCTTAGAGTTCTCATTGTTGTCTAGGTTCTCTGGAATTGTGATTTGTAGGCTAGTTGTCTTTGCTTTATGTTTAAAAACCACTTATAAGTGAGTACATGTGATAATTGTCTTTCTGGGTCTGGGTTACCTCACATTAAAATGATGTTTTCTAGCTCCATTCATTTGCCTGCAAATTTCAAGACGTCATTATTTTTTCTTCTGTGTAGTATTCCATTGTGTAAATTACCGCATTTTCCTTATCCATTCTTCAGTTGAGGGACAATTAGGTTGTTTCTAGGTTCTGGCTATGACAAACAATGCTGCTATGAACATAGTTGAGCACATGTCCTTGTGACACAATTGAGCATCCTTTGGATATATACCCAAAAGTAGTATTACTGGGTCTTGAGGAAGGTTGTTTTGTAATTTTCTGAGAAATTGCCAAAGGGGCTGTACCAGCTTGCACTCCCACAAGCAATGCAGAAGTGTTCCCTTTACCCCACATCCTCTCCAGCATAAGTTGTCATCAGTGGTTTTGATCCTGGCTATTTTTAGAGGTGTAAGATGGAATCTCAGAGTTGTTTTGATTTTCATTTCTCTGATGACTAAGGATGTTGAACATTCCCTTAAGTGTCTATCAGGCATTTTAGATTCCTCTGTTGAGAGTTCTCTGTTTGGGTCTGTACTCCATTTTTTTTCATTATTTGTCCTTTTGACGACCAATTTCTTGAGTTCTTTGTATATTTTAGAGATCAGACCTCTGTCTAATGTGGGGTTGGTGAAGATCTTTTCCAATTCTGTAGACTCTAGTTTTGTCTTGTTGACCATGTCCTTTGCTTTACAGCAGCTTCTCAGTTTCAGGAGGTCCCATTTATTAATTGTTTCTCAGTGTCTGTGCTGCTGGGGTTATATTTAGGAAGTGCTCTCCTGTGCCAATGCGTTTAAGTGTACTTCCCACTTACTCTTCTATGAGGTTCAGTGTGGCTGGCTTTATGTTGAGGTCTTTGATCCATTTGGACTTGAGTTTTGTGTGTGGTGATAGATATGGATCTATTTTCATTCTTTTACATGTTGATATCCTGTTATGCCAGCACCATTTGTTAAATATGCTTTCTTTTTTCCATTTGATAATTTTTGCTTCTTTGTCAAAAATCAGGTGTTCGTGGTGTGTGGATTACTATCTGGGTCTTTGATTCGGTTCCATTGGTCCTCCTGTCTGTTTTTATGCCAATACTAGGCTGTTTTCAGTACTGTAGCTCTGTAGTAGAGTTTGAAGTCAGGGATTATGATGCCTCCAGATATTCCTTTATTATACAGGATTGTTTTGGCTATCCTGGGTTTTTTGCTTTTCCATATGAAGTTGAGTATTGTTCTTTCGAGTTCTGTGAAGAATTTTGCTGGGATTTTGATGGACATTGCATTAAATCTGTAGATTGTTTTTGGTAAGATTGCCATTTTTACTATGCTAATTCTACATACCCAAGAGCATGGCACTACAAATGCTTGCTTGGTTGCGTACACAAGGGTGCTGAATCGGCTTACTTTCCTAACACGGAATCAGCTGTGGCCAGGTCAATCATGGCCAGAACACCAACTCAAAAGAAGACAGGACCTGAAGGCAGCATGGCCAGGATGCCGGCAGAATGCTGGAGTTACCAGGAAATGATGCCAAGTACAAGTGCCGCCATTGTCACGCTCATTCACATAGTGGGCAGTGACAAGCGCCACCCCCTAGGTCTTGAGTGGCACACTGTGACAGTGATGGATGGAAGCTGGAGAGAGCTGGCTGCAGAAACCGTGGTGACTTTCTTCCTGCTGCTTTCTATATAGAGCACTCAGCCCAGCCTGCCGGGGTGTCCAGAGTTCCTGCTAGAGGGTTTCTGGGGCACGTGCTCCAGAGGCTTCCACAAAAGCCTGACCCTCTTCAGAACGACACCCTGACAGCCACTGTCACCGCTTACTCTTCGCTCGCAGTTTTCATGGAGGAGTTTAATTCCATCTCTCTAATCTAGGGGGGTAAAATGTATGCGAGGGAGCAATTTCATAAAGCAGGACCCGGACTGTGCACTGAGGAACGCATCCTCACAGGAGATCCACATGCATCCAAGCCCGGCAGACAAGAAAGGCTTGGATCCTCACTGAGTCCACACTGGCCGAGGCAGAACCACTTCTGGATCCCTGGCTCTCAAGTCAGGCTTCTTGTCCCTGAGATCCTTGTTGCTGTGATCTCTGCTCCAACCTCATTCTTTACTTACCTGGATCAAAATGGCCATTTCCAAGAGACAATAAGGCCCAGGGCTGGCACGATGAGCCCTGCCCTGTACACCTGGCAAATCGCAGCTGCGTGGAAGCCCCCTTGCTGCTCCACGGAAGCGCCCTGATGCTCCACGGAAGCGCCCTGATGCTCCACGGAAGCCCCCTTGCTGCTCCATGGAAGCGCCCTGATGCTCCACGGAAGCGCCCTGATGCTCCACGGAAGCGCCCTGATGCTCCACAGAAGCGCCCTGATGCTCCACGGAAGCGCCCTGATGCTCCACGGAAGCGCCCTGATGCTCCACGGAAGCGCCCTGATGCTCCATGGAAGCGCCCTGATGCTCCACGGAAGCGCCTTGCTGCTCCATGGAAGCGCCCTGATGCTCCACGGAAGCACCCTGATGCTCCACAGAAGCGCCCTGATGCTCCACGGAAGTGCCCTGATGCTCCACAGAAGCATCCTGCTGCTCCACTTCTCACAAGGTACTGTTTAATAGCTCCCATTTCGGGCCTGGTTCAAGTAGGGCGGTGATGACAGTAAAATGTAAATGGTGCTCTAATAGATTTAGGAATTAGAGGTGGTAGCAGCGGGCATCTGATTGCTGTTTTGTGTCCAGAGGAAGGGTGAGTTCTCTTGGCACAGAAAACCTGGTTTCTAACTGAGAGATAATAAGGCTAACAGGCTCCGCCACAGTGTAGTGGTGGCGCTCGGCTGTGGGCATTTTGCTTGAGGACTGGGGAGCCAGAACAAAGGCTGTGGGAGGACTTAAAATGGTAAACAGCCTTGCCAAAATGCATATTTTTTTCATGTACCTTATTGAGTGAATTTCTATATATTTTTGCACATGGAGTGTTTGATGTAATTTGCTCCCAAAATTGGAAAAAATGCTAGTTAAATTTAATATATTAGTGATGTTCTGGATGGTTTTATGTCAACTTGACACAAGCTAGAGTAATCTGAGAGGAAGGAGTCTGAGCTGAGGAAAGGCCTCCATAAGATCCAGCTGTAAGGCATTTTATTTTCTTAATTCGTGATGAAATTAAGATCAGAGACCTACTCTAACTGTAGGCAGCACCCTTCCTGGGCTCCAAGACTGGATGTCAAAGGAGAAAGTGACCAGAACACGCATGCATCTCTCTGCCTTTTGACAGAGGATGCAACATGACCAGCCGCCTCCCACTCTCATTGCCTTCATCCCCTAAAGCTATGAGGCAAAATAACCTTTCCTCCCTCGAGTTCCTTCTGCCAAGTATTCAGTCATCACCACAAGGAAAGTAAGGAGTACAGTAGGCTCTACACAGCTACCACAGAATACCCGAGAACACAATTGTATGAAGAGCAGAAATCTGTAAGAGTCTGGGTGGTGCAGGGTGGAGGCAGTGGAATCTGGTGGAGGCCTTCTGCCGTGTGATGACGTGGCAGAAGGCAAAGAACTCATGAGAATTAAAAAAAAAACCCAGCTCATCCTTCATCAGAAACCCACTACTGTGATAGCAGCACCCACCCACTCACAAGGCAGAGTTCTTAGCGCCTAGTCATCTCTTCAAATTCCCTCTGGAAAATTCTGGAGCATTTGCTGCATGAAAGATTCTGTCGCCTGCAACCAGAGATTGCATTACATTTTTCTTTGACTCTCACTGAATTTCCAACTAGAGTTTCAGTTCAATGTTGAGCTGAAGTGTTGAGAGGAAACATTTCTTTTTCGTGATGTTACAGATAAAGCATTAGGTCTATGATCCCTGATGAGTGTCTCATGGACACCCATCGGGTTAAGAAACTCCTTTCTATATGACATATGTTAACTGCATATGTATTACACTGACAGATTTTCATGTATTGAATCACCCTTTCACTTCAAACACAAATTCCATTAGTTCATTATCTGTAGCCTTTTACACTACATGTTGTTGGGTTATTTTACTAGTATTTTTGTTGAGGACTTTCACATCTGTGTCTATAAGGGCTGTTGGGTGGTAGTTTTCTTATCATATCTGATGGAGGAAGGTCATTGGTTAAAAAATAAAGAAACTGCTTGGCTGGCCCTCATAGGTTAAAACATAGGTGGGAGGAGTAAACAGAACAGAATGCTGGGAGGAAAAGGAAGTGAGCTCAGAGACACCATGCTCCCCTCTCCCGGGCAGACGCAATAGCTCTCCTCTCTGAGGCAGATGCGATCAAGCTCCAGCCCAGGATGGATGTAGGCTAGAATCTTCCTGGTAAGCGCACCTCGGTGCTACACACTTTATTAGAAATGGGCTAGTCCAGGTGCGAGAGTTAGCCGAGAAGAAGCTAGATATAATGGGCCAAGCAGTGTTTAAAAGAATACAATTTGTGTGTTGTTATTTTGGGGCATAAGCTAGCCAGGCGACCAGGAGCTGGGGCGGCCGGGGTGCTGGGGACGCAGCCCCGCTGCTCCAATTACAACAGAATTTGTAGAGGTGTTTACTTCCACCTTAAAGGAACATGCTGAAACATGCCTCATCTTCTAGTTTTTGGAAGAGCTTGTAATATACACCATTAATGGTTCTTTAAACATCCAGTAAGATCTCCTAATAAAGTTTTCTGAGCCCAGGTCTTTCTTTGCAGGTACTACAAAGACAGAATTACAATGAGTCTTCTTCCTAACTATAGGAGTATTTAGATTTTAAATTCTTCTTGAGTCAATTTTAGTAGCTTTAGAAAAATTTGTCCATTTCATCTAATGTATCTTATTTGTTAGCATACAGTTGTTTATAATATTTATTGTAATCCTACTATTTGCATAATATTAGCAGTAACATTCCCTCTTTCAATTCCTTTCTCCCTTGGTTCGTCCAGTTGAAAGGCTGTCACCATTGTTAACCTTAGAAAATCAAGTTGGATTTCTATAGGTTATCTCTGTTTTTCTATCCTGCTTCATCCATATTTAACCCTTCATCTCTTTCCTTCTGCTCTGGATTTAGTTTGGGCCTCTTATTCCAAGAGGAATTAAATTGGTGACTTCAAGTGATCTTCCCTTGTCCTTTGAAAGCAGGGTCTTACACATGATGGGCAGGCCCCGTTCCCCTGACCTAACCACAGCTCCTTCTTCTTTTCTAAGGCAGGCATTTATCCTGGACATTTCTTTCTAATTTTTTTCTAAGGATTGATATATCCATGTTTTAGTTTCATTCTAGTTACTGTGAAAGTACACCAGGACCAAAGCAACGTACAAAACAAAACCAAGAGTTTATTTGGGGCTACAGTTTCAGGGGGTTAAAGTCCTCGGCCAGGATGGGAGCAGAGCAGCAGGTGGCAGGCATGACACAGAAGTAGAAACTGAGCGCTCACATCTTGAGACACAACCGTAAGGACAGAGAGAGCTAATCGGGAAAGGCACAAGTCCTTCGAAACCTTCCGATCCACCGGCAGTGGCACACTTTCTCTAACAAGACCATGCCTCTTAATCCTCCCTAAAGAGTTCCACTAACAGGGACCAAACATTCAAACATATGAGCTCATGGGGCCATTCTCACTCAAACCACAGTGACATCCCATATTATGCATCTTATATTTTCATTGTTACCTTTTTCAAAGTGTTTTCTAATTTATGTTGTTTTATTCTTTGACCTGCTGGTTATTGAGATGCATAGTGTTAATTTACAGATACAATTATGAATTGCACAAATTGCCTCTATGTACTTCTTTCTTAACTCAATCACACTGTGGTCAAATATACTGTGTTATTTTGATCTTTTAGATTTTTACCAAAGCTTCTTTGATGGCTGAGGCTATGCTTGTTTTAGAAAATATTCCACGTGCGTTTAAGATGAGGCTGTGGGTTTTAGGTCACAGGCCTGCAACTTTAAGATATAACTGCTATGAGAAATTGACAACCTGAGCAAGAGCTAGTCTGTCTCTCCCAGAGTCTCGCTGTCTCTCCCAGGCTCTCTGTCTCTCACAGAGTCTCTCTGTCTCTCTCAGGCTCTCTGTCTCTGTCTCAACTCTCTGGTTGTCTGTCATCTCCCCACACCCCGTATAACAGTAAAGGAGAATCCCTCCCAGGCTTTTCCAGATAGTTGTAGCCTAGAAGTCCAGTCCCATGCGGCTTTGAATTATGGCTTTGCTTCCTATGTAGTGCCTCATTGTAAAAGCCACTTATCACTGAGAGCACCCACCACACACATCAAAGTAGATGTTTGCTTGTTTATCCTCTGGAACATTAACAATGCAATACAGCTTAGTGTATGCTGAAGATTCATAACTGGCCTGCCTTTGCAATGAGGGCCACTGAGCTGAAAATAGGGATATGAGATACTTCTTCCCAAACTAACAAAGCCTCAGGACTCCACATTTTCACCGTTTCCCTGTCTCTCTAGCTACGGTTTTCATTCAGTACCTGGAGTTTCAGCAGCTATGTTTTAACAATGGCAATACAGTCCAGAAGCTAATTTTAAACTCCAGTTAGAAGTGGATGGAGCTGAAGTACTTAATGGCATTAGCAAGCAGTTGAACTAGCCCTACATGGCCCACCCCTGAGCTCCTTCCACGCTAGAAATCAATTTGAACCTGGCTAAGCCCACAGCAGGGATTTTTTAAAAATGTAGTGTGTGTGTGTGTGTGTGTGTGTGTGTGTGTGAGAGAGAGAGAGAGAGAGAGAGAGAGAGAGAGAGAGAGAGAGAGAGTAAGCGACACATTCACAGAGGCCAGAAGAGGGCACCAGATCCTCTAGAGCTAGAGTTAACAGATTATATTGAGCCACTCAATAGGGGTGCTAGAAAAGGAACTCTTGTCCTCTGGAAGAGCATCAGGTGCCTTTAACTGCTGAGTTACTTTTCCAGTCCTGGCCGGGTTTCTTCTAGACATCGTGTTTCTGCTTGACTCAGCTATGAAGTTTCCTTCGGGAACGTCAGTTCATTTCTCTGCTCTTCCTTGTTCCCGTGTTTCAGTTTGTGGTGATAACATTGACTCCTTAGCCCTTCCCACAGCTTCCCTGAGAATGCATGAAGACGGTGAAATATCAAATCTTCTCCTGAAATACACAGCAAAGCTCGTAAGCTATGTACAGAACTGACATCCATTAATCCAGTAAATCAATGATGAAGAGGGATATTTACATCTTTGACTGTAATAACGTTGGAAGTCAAGCAGAATCAATTCCAGTTTGTTCACTTGCATAGCAACGTGGGATCTGGGTCAGCTGGTTTTGCTACTGCTTCTCTCACGAAGCAATTGATGTTTGGGAAGCTCAGGTGCAGACAGGAGGAAGCAGAGAATAACTGGGGATGGGAAAATCTAAGGGGTAGGCTCTGGGAAATAGAATAAAAAATCATTCCAGAATAATCCCCAAAGAGGGTAAGAAGCTAAAGTGTTTATGTACCAGTACCCAAGGGTGACTGATCAAGGGCAGAGTCCTTGAAAGTCGAGTTCCTCTGCACTTTGGGCTTTCCATGCAGTGGGCAGAAAGGGAACCAGAAACCACAGGCTGGCAGCTAAAGGTTAGTTAGCCGAAAGGCATGGAAAAGTACAATCTGAGGGGCAGGACACAGACAGTTATGGTGCCAGCACCCTGACGATGTTGTCCCTGTAAGGTATCCAGAGCCGAGGTTGTGACCTTTGTAGCAGGGATAAGTACTGCACTTCCCAGAGGCTGAACCCACCTCTGTTTCCAGAGTCTCCCAGACCCTCATTTCCACTCCCAACTTGGTCAGTCCTGGCAGTAGTTGTTGAACACAGGAACAACTAAGACATTAGAGACTTTGGTGAAGGCTAGACATACATTGATATATGTTCTAGTTTCCTTCTGTTGCTGAGATAAAACATTCCACTCAAAAGCACCTTGGGTATGAAAAGGTTTATCTATCTTATGCTTCTAGATCATAGTCCACCACTGAGGGAAGTCAGGTCAGGAACTCAAGCAGGAACTTGAGGCAGAGACCATGGAGGAGCATTGTTTGCTGGCTCATTCTCAGATCCATGTTTAGCTAGCTTTCTTGTATAACTTGGGACCACCTGCCCCAGAAACAGTGCCCCCCCACAGTGGGCTGGGTCTTCCTATATCAGTTAAAAATCAAGACCACCCACCCACAGAAGTGCCCACTAGCCAGTCTGATCTGGGCCTCAGTTGAAAGTCACTTCTCGGGTGACTAGAGACTGTGCTAAGTTAACGTTAAAGCTATCTAGTTCAGTATCATAGTTAAGAATGAAGAGCCCCCCCCCCCAAGTCACCCATGATCTGTGGGAGCTCCTTGGGACCTCAGATTTGATCTCTGTTCTGGCTCCCATGGCTGCCTGTATAGTTGCCTCGTAAATCTTCATCCTATTTCTCAGCCGTCTCTGGTGGGAAGTGGTTGACCAGATGGACTGAACTGTAGGTTATCAAGTTTAAAGATATGCCTTAAATATCCACTTTTCTATTTCCTGCGTTTCATGAACAGAAGTCAACAAGCGATTAAGCAATAGTTCAGCCAGAAAATCTACGGCAAATTGTAATAAGATGTAGTCCCAGCAATTAGAGACTCTGAACTTAATTAATGCTCTGATAGTCTGAATTTTTATAATATAGATTCAGATGCCTTTTTATAAGTCCAATTTTATATTGAGATGGATTTTATATTAATATGTAGGTCACTAGTAGTACTAACCAATGAATATAACCTAGTGAACCTCTGCAAATTTATTTGTTATAATCAAATATTAACACTGCTGTTAGGACGCCCAGTGCCCTTGGCATTCTGGCTGGACCACAGCCTCTTCCTCAGTATCTAAAAGGCTGATGGAACTCTCCAGGAACCCATTTGATGCTTAATTTGCAAACTGCACTCTCTAGCTAAAGAAAAGAAATCCTGACTTAGAAGAACCAATTATTGTAAAGCAAAGTCCTGATCGTTTTCAACGTTATAAATCTCTCCTGAAATTTGTCTCTTTAGTTTTTCACTGCAAAGGCCATTGGGAATTGCAGAAAAACCAGAACAAATGAGTTTTGCACTAAAGAAGATAAGGGAGGGCAGAACCAAGTGATGAGATTTAGACATTGGGTAAGCCTTGGCTGTTTGGCCTAAGTGACAGTGTTGCCACCTGCTAGCTTTCCAAGAGGTCCCATAAGCTGCTGGGACACACACCTGCACCTTGGAGGTGAGGAATGTTCTAGGAGAGGCATTCTTGTAGCTCCCCTTTCTTCTGGGGGACCTCAGCAGAATCAGGCACTCATCCAGGCTGAGACAATGCCCCCATTCACAGGGCTGAAAGCAGTTTCAGGCAGTGATCCAGCAGCAGCCAAGCTCAGCAGGACTGGGGAGCTGGAGGGGCTGAAAGAAAGGCAGATGCACTGCCCCACTGTAGAGGTCACCCGTGTCTTCATTAAGGACATGCGTGTGCCAAAAATGAGGTAGAGTTTCCTTGAGGCACTCCTGGGACAGTGATTCTGAAGTGTTCTGCGCAGACATCTCTTTTTCAGAAAACCACTTCATTCTTGCTTGATTTAGGATGGAATGAGGTCTTGTTCCTGTGAACTCTTCACGCTCCCATGCTGCCACTCCCCAGGGCTTGCTACCCAGTGACCTCAGTAGCCAGTCCTCGCTGGAGAGTAGCTGTGCCATATCTCGTAACTGGGCTTACCTTCCCGGGAGGGCGATCGTCCCATTAGTCTTAGGGAGAGGAAGGAATTCTTGGTTCTTATCAGGAGTTTTCTACCAGTACATAGAATCAATTTTATTTCATTTCACAGTTAAAAAACCAAAGAGCCCCCATGCCATCAGCAAACACATGGAAGCTAAAGACACCCACATACAACTCACTCATGCCATCGAAGCCCAAGAGAATGACTTTGAGAAACTCAGTCTGTCTTCTTCCAGTCCTTCTCACTGAACTACTTCTTCTGAATATTCTAAAAATTGAAAAAAAATTATGCGTGATTAAAAAATTATTGTAGTTCCCAATGCTGTGCTGGAAACATCAGACCCTGTTCTACCAATAATGTATTCACGTCATCCTTGTTACTTATGCTACCTGATCTTTCTGCCAGAACACCGGGCTGGGGATACGTGGGAGGGAGAGAAAGGAGGGAGCTGATGCAGCCTAAGAGGACAGGATGTGCCTGGAGCATATCAGAGCTGCCAAGGACGTGAGGTAGAGATATTAATTACAAATCAATGATAGGATGGGGAAATTGAGTGGGTTCAGATTCCTACAGGAGGTGACATCTGGGTAGCATTTTAAACACTGAGGACCATTTCACAAAGAAGTGATGGGAGAAAGGATGATGGATGGACATGGGTGAAGATGTGGGGGGGAGGAATTCTGAGCTTTGACAGCTGGTGTCTTCCATTAGAGTTAGAAGACAAGAGATAGGATGTGTGTGATGTGGCAAGAAGGAAAACTGCCAAGGGGAGCTTAGGGACCTGTGGCAAGTGCTGAGTCATCTCACTGGCCCACATTCTCTGCTTAGCCATGGTGTGCTGAATGCCCACTCCACCAGGCTGGATAAGATGCTCTCCAGGTAGGGGAGCAGAAACTTAGCAGTGTGTGAAATGACTGGCAACAGGCAGCCTCTGGGAAGTGTTTGCCCAGGGGATGAAGGATGAGTGAGTGAGGGAAAGAGTGGATGGGTGAAGAAGTGAATGAGCCTTCAGCGGAAGAACTGAGGATCTGGGGAGAAGATCTAGTTCCGAAAGATGCTGAAGGCAGGGTCAGGGCATATGGGAGGCTGGAGAGGGGCATGCTGGGTAAAAAGAAGAACGTGCCCGAAGGCACTAGGATAACAGGACAAACACATTGCAGAAGTTACGTGAGGTATAGCGTAGCAGGGCTGAACCAGAGAGTGAAAGGGTCTTAAACAAGAATTCTCTTTTACACACATTTTTTAATATGAGCATCAATCATAGGAACAAGGTCTTTGCGCATACCGTATATAAGGCACGTGTCCCATTGCTTTTGACGAAACACCTGATAAGATGCAAATCCAAGAGGGGAAGGGTTTCTCTTGGCTCACAGTTCACTGCAGTAGGGAAGCCGTGGGGGCAGGGGTGGGAAGCAGCTGGTCACAAGGCATCCAGGCCAGGAAGCCCAGAGAGAAGAATGCTGGTGCTCGCTCATTCCCCTTTGTGTGCAGTCTGGGACTTCAGCCTGTGTGGCGTTGCCATCCACAGTTAGGTGAGCCTTCCCACCTCCTTAGACCTAATCTAGATAATCCTCTCGTCTGGGAGATTCTGCATCCTGTCAAGTTGGTAGTCATTAGTAACCACACATGTTAATATACCGCCATATAGGATGTTTATGCTAGTTCTTGTTATCCCTATTCTATGTGTAAATAAACACAAGTTCAGGCCATTCAAGAAACACAAAAAGTCATATGGATTGCATGAGTTTTTATCGAATAAAGGTATTTCAGAAACAGTCCCTGACAGACATGCCCACAGGCCAATCTTATTTGGGCAATCCTTTAATCGAGACTTCCCTCTCAGAGGACCAGCCCTGGCTGTGTCAAGTCAGCAGTGAAAGCTAACTAGGAAACCAGGTCTCATGTTGACTCCAGAGCTCACCAATTCCAGTCTAGCCAGGCAGCTGGAGCAGGGATCCCCTGGAGGCTGCCACACCCCTGCTTGCTTATGTGGGTGCTGGGGATACAAACTCTCCTGTCCCTAGGCTTGCGCTCAGGTGTTTTATCCATCAAGTCCTCTCAGTCCCTGTTTACATTTTTACTTTCATGTTATGATCTTTGGAACCCCCCCAGGACATTTTGTATAGGAGCAATTAAACATAGAGACTTCCTCCTTAGTAACAGACCTTCACAGAATACAGTTTCTCTGGTGACTGAGCCTCCGTTCCTGAGATTCCATATCTACTTTAGAAGAATGTGTTACATCTAATGGGCAAATGGCTGTTGCTTGTAATTGAAGCCGTGCCTAGCAAAATGACGAGGGTTCACAGCACTTCAAGCTGTCTGTTTACCCCACCATAAAGAGGCGGTCTCACTGCACATCATTTCTTTGCTGGCGGAGTGAAAACTGGTCCTGGCTGTAGTGATCCACACGTTGACCTGGGGCCTGTGCAATAGCCTGCAGACTTTGGAACTCACCCACACAGCACAGTCTTACCCCCTAGCATTCAACTTCTCCCATTCTAGAAAAGATTCATTTAAATTATTTCAATTAAAATTTGTGTCTGTATGTGTGTGTGTTCACGGATGTGCTAGTGCATGAGAGTGTGCCAGTGTGCATGCACACATGTGTTCACATGTGTGAAGGCCAGAGGACTACCTCAGCTGTCATTCCTCAGTCAGCAGCCACCTTGTGTTTTGGGAACAAGATCTCTCATTGGCCTGGAACTCACCAGGAAGCTCCAGAATTTCCATCCGTCTTTAGTTTTTTTTTATGTGGGTTTTTTCCCCCGGTCTGATCAATCATTTTTGTGAAATAAACGCTAATAGATCCATGATTTCTTTCCCAAATGTCATCTAAAACGTCCATCAAGGTACTGTTCTCTGGGGACCAGGCATGGCAGTGAACTTGTGCTCCCTCTAGTGGCATTGAAAGAGTATAACACAGCACAGCTGTTGAGATGACAGATGTCAGGGTGGGCATTCCCTCAATGGCCATTCATTTCAAACTATAGCCACAACAGCAGGATATCCCGATATCCCACTCCACAATTGGACATTAAAGGACAGTCTAACCTAGATTATCATCTCCTTGTGGATGCATGTGAACATCCCCCACCACGTGTGTGTGTGTGTGTGTGTGTGTGTGTGTGTGTGTGTGTGTCTGTGTGTGTGTGTGTCTGTGGGCCTAATACCTCCATGCACAGTGCACATTTGGAGATCCCAGAACATCTTTGGATGTGTGTTGGTCTTCTGGTACCTTTCAGCTATTGTTTGTAACAAGGCCTCTCATTGGCCCGAACCTGCTCTACCCCTTCCGGGAAGCCTCCTATCTGGCAGGACCAGGGTTACATGTCTGTGTACTGCTGTGCCTGATCTTGTATGTGGGTTCTTTGGATAGAAAATGCTTTACAGACCGAGCCATCATCCCAGCCTGAAAACGGAGTAATCATCTCAGCATAATGTAACCAGGAAATCCAAATGCAAATGTATCCCCCTGGGTCTGAATCTATTGTAGAAGGAACGTACGTGTGAAGCCTGCTTTGACATAATCAAAGAGGCGGAGATACCCGGTACAGCAAAGGGGGTGCTAGTGAGTCCAGTGAGAGTGAGCCCCCCCTTCCTAAGATTTGCACAAGGCTGTGTGTGCACACACTTCACTCTACTCTTGCTGGGTTGTGCAGGATCCAGACCTTGAAGGCCTCTCTGCGTGTGACCTGTGTCCCGGCTGCCTTCTGGCAGGGACTGTCAGCAATGGCTCTGACGCCACAAGGCAGCAGGCTTTATGGGCCTGTTATATATTCAGCTCTCCACACCCATTCTGCTCTCTCCCGGGGAGGAATATGAGTCCTATGTCCTCTGGTGGAGGCTCATACTTCCTTGACAACAGATTTTCTTTATGTCCTCGGTCTTTCAGGAAGCCTGTGCTCAGGGCAGTCTTTGAGGTATGTTCTGAGCAAACGAACCTCACATTCAGGGGGAGGCACTGGGCTGTGTGAGCAGCTCATGGAAAGTGTTTGTAGAGTCAATGGAAGCGATAGAGACAATAGCAGTGGGTGAGGATCTGAGAAGTGAAGCCTAAGGCGCTGCCGGCGGTGGGCAGCTCAGAAGATGCTGAACCGGGAGAGCTCTGAGTCACCCAGAACTTGGAGCAGCACTGGTTTCCTGCCTGGTGGTGCCCTGGAGCTCAGCATCCCAGCCCCCGCCTCTAGCAGGAACTGAAATTTGGCTGCAGCTTCAGTCATGAGAGTTATTGAGTCTAATTATGATTCATCCTCATCCTCACCATGCCCTTCACCTCCTCCCCTCCTCAAGACCAACTTCCAGAATTGATTTCCTCCCCCCTCCCTTCCTTCTCTCTTGCTTCCTTCTTTCTCTTTTTTCCTTTTCTTTCCTTCTCTCTCGCTTCCTTTTTTCTTCTTTCTCCTTCTCCCTCTACTTTTTACGTTCTTTCTTTTGATAGTGTTGACTGGTACATATCCCAGGCTAGTTAGTATCAAGTTTACCATTCTCCTGCCTTAGCCCATTCAGGGTTCAGACAAGGGCATCTGTTCTTCCAGGTGCTTTCACCATCATAAAGCATTCCTGGAGTGGGTAGGGGTGTGAGTTACTTGGTATAGCTCGTGCCTAGCTTGTACAAATCCCTGGTTTCATTTCCATCACTGAATAAAACTGGGCATAGTAATACATGCATACAATCCCAGCACTCTGGAGGTGGAGGCAGGAAACTCTTCAATTCGAGGTCATTCTCAATAGAGAGACCCTGCCCCCCCATCAATCTCTCTCTCCCTCTCCTCTCTCCTCCCATCTATCCATCCATCCATCCATCCAACCATCCATCCATCCAACCATCCATCCATCATCCATCTATCTAACTATCTACCATCTCCCATGCACACATGCCTGCACACACTCACACATGCATGCATGCACACATTCACCATGCACTCACTGTGCATGCGTGCACATAGACCTCTGACTACTCTGCTAAATTACCTCTAGCAGAATTTCTTAGGATCCCCATTTCTTGGCTCACACATGTCCTGTGGGAATTCATGCTTGAACAGAATTTCTAATCTACCGAAGCATACTCCTCTTCCAAAGCCCAGGAGATGCCTGCTTTCTGATTTAAGCAGGAAATCTGGGCCACCATGCCATGGTTGGTAATGAGCTGCATGACCCTGTATGCTATTCTGCCCTTGTGCTAACACTGTGCTCACCGTGTGATGAGGACTCCCTTGCTCAGGTCATCCTTCAGTAGGTAAATGGACAGGCACTAGCACCTCCAGACACAGAGATATTTTTAGTACCCCCTCCAAAATGAAGCTGCACCAGCAAGTGCCATCCATCCTAAATAGACACACAGTGCACTAGTCCTGAGAAGCAGGGAGAGAACAGACGGGTTAGCTGCCCCAGCTGCAGACAGCAACACTCCTGTGTAACCTCAGTGCTTCAGGAGGCAGAGACTGGAGGGTTTCAATCTGGGCGGCAGCTAGGGTTGCATGGTGAAGTTCCTGCTCCTTCTTACCCTATGCTGTAGAGGTATATACCATCTCCAGGGAGGTCCAGAAACCTCCAGCGTGTGATGAAACCCAGACAAAGGCAGTCATTCTGTGGAGAGCAGAGGGAGATGTTCCTTCAACATCAGCTCTCTCTAGGAGTCAATGAGTGTGGTGGGGCCTTGGCTGCATGGGTGCTCATAGCTAGTGTGTGGTAGCAGACAAGCTTCCACCATCCCCTTATGGCTATTGGGTAAGACCCTTGGTGTGTATTAGGAGATCATCTTCCAGTTAACAACTGGACTGTTCCTGTCTTTGTCTATGAAACACTTGCTGACATCAACATATGTGATTAAGGCCTTGATCTGTGACTTTCTTGTTGCCTGTGACTATGAAAGATCCATGGGACTGAAGCATGTCATTCCAGGCAATCTGAGTCTATGTTCCTAGGCCATGGTCACTCATATTTGGCTCAGAATAAGCTCTCTTTTATTCCCTTTGGGATGAGAGCTGTGTTCTGTATCCATGATTTCTAATAAGGAGAGAGAGAGAGAGAGAGAGAGAGAGAGAGAGAGAGAGAGAGAGAGAGAGAGAGAGAGAGAGAGATATTCTGGTTGTTTTGTTACCATGTCTGGATTCTGGCTGAGTCTCATCAAGGACCTTTGTCACAAACAGAAAGCTTACAAAGTGTCTTTGTTGAGTCCGTGGGTTCGATATTGTGTTGGCCACTTTCTATTCCCATGACCAAAAGTATGAGAAAATACACTTAAGAGGAAAAAAAGACTTGGGCTGGGGAGATGGCTGGGTCAGCAATCACTTGCTGTGCAGACACAAGGACCTGAGTTCAAGCCCCCAGAACCCATGTAAAAACCTAGCAGTATGTACTTCTAATCCTAGTTCTGGACAGACAGTCAGATCTCTGCCTGGGGCTCTGTGGACAGCCAGCCTAGCCTAGAAAATGTTGTGCCAAGGGTTCCCGTGGGAGATGCTTTCTTAAAAACAAGCAGCAAGAGAACAAAAGATGAGATTCCAATGACTGACTGCTGATGTTGGCCTCCAACCTCCACATCACAGGTATCTGCCCACACGTGAACATGGACACACTTGTATATATATATATACACACACACACACACAGACGCATACACAGTACACACACACGTGCACAAGCACACATGGAAGGGAGGATTTGGGATACTGGTTTTGGAAGTTTCAGTCCATGGTCAGATAGATGGCTGTCACTGTGGGCCTGTGTTGAGTAAGAACATCATGATGGCAGGGGCACGAGAGAGGAGGATGCTCCTCGTGACGGCTGGCGGAAGACTGACCGTTTGGAGATTGGAGACGATGCTGCAAACTTTACAGTGTAAAATCTCAGAATGTCTGTCCCTGTCACGCTGAGCTAACTATCCTTGGAAGGCCAGCTGGGCAGTCGTGAAAGAGCCTGCGGCCTTTCTTCCCCCCGACTGCCCCTGCTCGTGTGTGGTTGACATTTTCTACCCCCCAGCAGAGGTGAGGCGCTCAGCCCAGCCCCTGCTCACTGCTCTGGAGGACACCTCAGGTGGGGGTGGTGTATAAATCGGCGTTTTGGTTGAGAGGCAAATCCTCGGGGCCATCACCTGTACCTTTCTTCCTCCTTTCCTTGGGGCTGTCAGCAGGGTTGGGGCATCCGAAGTTCACACTTCTCCAAGACGGGAAGCGCTGCTGTCCCATGTGACTGCGGTCACTGAACCCTGTGGGCAGGAGAAACTGTGGAGCATGAAGCGTGGCCTCTGTGGTTCTGCGAGCAGCCGCGGTGCTGGAGAGAGCCACTGGTGGCCACTGGGGCCTGTCTGGAAGAGCCATGTGGGTGATGCATGTTCTTCAGGATTCAAGCAAAGCAGGCTCACACTTTTCCAAGGCAGAAAGCACACATCGGGGCCTGGGACGCTATTCGATCCTGCAGTATATGCTGAGCAAGCACGAGGACTTGGGTTCAGTTCCCAGGACTACATAAAACTCCAGGTGTTGAGAGTGTGCCTTGATTCCGCTGGTGGGGAGGCAGGGCCGGGTCCATCCTGGGAGCTCCCCAGCCGGACATCCTGGCCTGTGTGGAGACAGAGCAAGAGAACCTGCCTGAAATCCCAAGGTGAACAGCTGTTGAGAGCTGACACTCGAGGGTCCCTGGGCTCCACACGCGTAGACGCATTCCTTACACGCTACACACACGCATATATACATGCACACATAGAAAGCAGACACGAGCATTTCTAGATTTGGACATTGTCCCTCCTCTGGCTTTAGTGTCCTGGGACATGAGAGTAAGCAGAACAGCCCTGGTCCTGGTTGTCAGCTTGATTGGATTTGTAATCAATTAAGAGGTGAGCTGCTGGCCCTTGTGAGGGATTTTCTTCATCAGGTTCCTTGGGGGGAAAAGACATACTCCAAGTGTGGGCAGGACTTCCTTTGGAAGCCAGACTGAAGGACTTAGTGGAGCTTGGGGCAGGTGCGGGGAGCCTTGCTTTCTGCCTCATTGCCTTTCCCTAAGTGGTGACTTCCACACTTGCTTTGCCTCTGCATTTCCCTTTCTCTGTCCCTCCCATCGGCCAGAGAACCTGCACTAAACTGTCCAGGATTGTTTGGCAGGTGTTAAGTGACGCCTTGCAGTGAGAATTTTAATCTAGAGTCCCAGCCTTCTGGTCATGCTGTATTTTGATGCTTACATTCGATTGCGCTGATTCAAAAGATTTAGCTTTCTCTCTTTCCCTGCTGTTCAAAGCCTTGTTAAAATCACCCACACTTAAAAAGCAATAGCAGAAAAAAATGAACTTTATGGATTCAAAGGCTGAGCAGAGGTCCCCTTGGATCTGTCCAGGTGCCCCCAGTTCTTCAATCACAATCGCAGCTCCTCATGTTACTTCTCCCCTGCCCAGTCTGTGCTCACTAAACGCCGGTCACACTCAGGCAAATTAATATATGTCAGGAAGAAATCACTTCAGGTCCATATGTCCTGTGACTGCAGGCAGTTACTGGGGAAGAAAAATCAACGATGAAATATCGGTACATTATCTACCTGGCATGTTTGCCCTGGGGTCACACGATCTTCACAGGAAGCCTTTCAAGTTTCTCCTGATACTCAGGAAAGGTGGTCACTAACTCAATACAGATGACATAGGGACGTATCTCTCCCCCACAGGGAGATTCTCTGTATTCGGCAGCCGACAGGCAGGGCTAAGAGTCAAACAAGCCATCAGGAGGGAAGCAATTCTCTCTCGTCAGAAAGGCGTATGAACATGGCAGAAGACACCTCATTGTGTGACAGCATTATATTAGCCATTGGAAGGCCAGCAATGCTGTCCTGAGAGTATCCCTGGACAGTCCTGGTTTGGCAGGGCGATATAGTTTGCACAGTTACTGGGGCTTGCTGCTTGGTCAGGTAGTTGTGTTGACCTGGCCCATGAAGTGAGGTGCCCATGATGCTAGAGGGTCCAGGGTAAACAAACTGGTGACCAGATTTACTGCTCACTAATGGCTTTGTACAGAGATTGAGGACCCTGCACCAAGCAGGAGGCTATGCCTGTGCCTTTGCCTGCCTGCATCCTTCTCTGGGTACCAGTTCTGCACGGTTTTAGGAACGCGGCCAGGTGGATAGTGCGGTCAGCTCTGCAAGCGGGTGATCTCCAGGAGAGGAGTTCTTATCAAGACCTTTTGCAGCAAGGGCTCAGAGTCTCTCTTGCCTCTGTAGCTGACTTGTAGCCAGTTCCCAGGCTGGCAGGCAGGAAGGAGAAAGCACATTCCTGCTTTCTTGTATGGCAACATCTTTCCGATTCCTCTGCCTGACTCCCACTCTCGCTGCTAAATATTTTAAGTGAAGGTAGACTCAGAGGGTTTCTATCCCTCCTCTATAATTTCCCTCTTACATTGTGTTCTGTTTTCTCCTCGCTCCTCCCAAGTATACACAGGCAGCCTTAATTCTGAAAGAAATAAACACGAAGCCTGTGAATTTTCCCACGCTCCTGCTTGCCCCCTTCCTCCTCTCTGTGCCCACCCGCCACCAGGGCTCCTGCTGAGGAACAGGATGGTGGACTGTGTATACACTATTAGGTTGGCTTACACCAGGTGATCTGGGCAGTACAGAACGACCACCCACTTCTTAGAGACGCTGAGACCCGACAGCTCCTCAGTTCATGAGGCTGGTGCCTCAGCAGTCCCAAGAAGGTGCTGGGGGCCTGAGGAGTCCCCGGAAAGCCCCTGATCTCCAGTCCTCCTGGGAAGAATGAAGAAGCTGCATTGGCAATGTCACTGATGGGATCCAGCGGTGGTGGCCGCTGCAGCAACAAGACAGATTAGCAGGGGTAGAGGTGGGCAGGCAAAACCAGCATCCCTTTTCCCCAGGCCGTCTTTCTATCAAGTCTTTCCTCTCCATTAGTCCTTCCTGGAAATACCAATGCACAGAGGTATGACTTTAAATTGTCAACAAAGATCAAGCATCACTCCTGCCCACTGCTGACCTTGTTCAACTCTCTACGAGAACTACCAGAGACAAAAGGGTAGGAGGAAAGAGGGGGAGAGACACGGGTGTGTGGGTGGAAGGCTTACAGGACTGTGGGGAGGAATCTAACCAGAGTGCCATGGATTGTTCCAAAGGCTCGCATTAGTTACTTTGACTTAATAGAAAGAAAACACCTGACAAAGGCAAATTAAAGAAGCGAAGGCTGGGGGGGGGGTCATATTATTAGAGGGTTTATCTCATTATTACAGGGAAGGTCACAGGAGCCCACACCATCACATCCGGGAAGCAGAGAGAAGGACAGGAAATGGCTAGGCATAACCACTCCCAAAGACCCACACCTAGTGAGCTCCTTTCTTCTGCTCAGCCAGCTTCCATAACCATCCTGATGGGAGCGAAGGTATTCTAAAGAGAGATACCGCGTCCCTCCCTTTGGCAATCAGGCTGTTAAACAATGGTCTCCAAGAAATTTGAATTTCTCAGGAGTCTCTTGTTGAGGGAGGAAAAGGAAGCTTGGTGTCAGCAAAAGGGGCAGCTTGTCTCCCAGGAAAGGATGTCACCCTGACAACCCATCCGACCACTGTGCAGGACAGACTGGAGCTGAGAACCTACATGTCAGTGATGGGCAGGACCACAACTTGACCAGCACTGCTTAGCCACGCACACTCTTGCCCTCTATGAACCTAAACTCCCGGTTCAGGACCCTGTTCCAATAACCCCTTTAGTGAAGGAAACGACACGTGATGCCCTGATTCTCTGACCGCCACTTGGTGAGTCAGCAGATGCCGACTGGTGGCAAGGACTGCGGCTTTGTCTAAAAGCATCGACTCCTCACGTGACTTACAGGTGACTGATGGGTAAGCATGGTGGTTAATTTCGACTGGATTGAAATGCTCCCTTGACTGCGGCGGTTAGAATATCTCCTGAGATTAATTTACCTAACTAGAGAAGCTCTGCCTCTAATGTGGGCGGCACCCTCTCCTAGGCTGCGCGAACTCAGTGGACCTGGAGTGGGATGGGAGGGGCCTACGGTGCAGGAACTCTGTCTCCTAGCCAGGAGCAGCCTGCGCTGTGTGTTCCAACCACTACACTAGTCTCGTCCCATGCTCCCGGCAAATAATACTGCCGACCACGGGAGGAAGCCATGAGTCCAAACCAACCTTCCCTTGTGGTAAGTTCTTTCTCGAGGGTGTTGGTCACGGCAAAGGAGCAGTCTGGGGAGCAGAGGAAGGCAAGAGCTTGACAGCTCTGCCTTCGTTTTGTGCTGGTCTCCATTTCCACCTTACCCTTGGCTCCAGTTCCTGCTCAGCACCACACGTGGATGCAGCCATCACTGAGAAATGCTCACTTTCTAAAATTACCAAATCTCCCTTCTTCTAAAGTCAGAAACACCAAGATCAGAGGAACAAAAACGCTGTCGTGGTTTGCATGACCTCACAATCCACAGGTCCCTGTTAGCCATTACAACATGGTTTCTGACCACTGGAGGGCTCCAGTCACGGCCCTAAACCTAAAGGACACATTCATCAAGCTTCTAGATCCCATCTTGCCTTCCTGACTTCTTCCCTCCCCCCCCCCACCGCTCTCTTCTGCAGCCACCTTGGACTTCAGGAGAGCCAGGGCTGATGGGGAATTCCCCTCTGTATGCTGTGAATATGTTTTATTGCCATTGGTTAATGAAGAAGCTGCTTTGGCCTATGGCAGGGTAGAATATAGGTAGGTGGGAAAACTAAACTGAATGCAGGGAGAAGGAAGGTAGAGTCAGGGAGATGCCATATAGCCGCTCAAGAAGCAAGAGGTAAACCATGGGCCTCGTGGTAAAACATAAAATAATAGAAATGGATTAATTTAAGATGTAAGAGTTAATTCATAAGAAGCCCGAGCTAATAGGTCCAAGAGTATGTAATTTATATTAAGCCTCAGAGTGGTTATTTTACAAGTGGCTGCAGGAGCTAGTGAGTGGGACCCCGTGGGTGGAGAGAAACTGGCCCAGAGAAACTAGTGAGACAGAAAATATTTGTAGCAAGAAATGGCGTCTTGTGACAAGAGCTAAAACTGGCAGCTTTATCTGAACAGACGAGGCTCCCACATCTACCCCAAGTGTTGTGGCTTGAAGGTGAAGTTATGTCCCCCACAAGTTCAATGCTTGCTCCCCAGATGGTGGAGCTCTTTCCAGAGGTGTAATCTTCAAGGGTAGATTTTTGATGGAGGGAGTCTGTCACTGGGGACAAGGCCTTGCCTTGTTGCTTTCTCTCTCTGCCATCTCTCCAACCCTTGTGTTTATTTATTTATAGAATTTTAATCTGTTTTGCTCCACTCTCTGGGTGTGCCCTTGGAGAGGATGCTCGGGGTAGAAGGCACAGGGCTGGGGACCAGCATTTGCTGGCTCAAACCATTTACTGAGTGCTCTTGAATGGCGATTGTTCTGGAGTTCCCCGGACCCCAAGTGCTTCTTCTGAAAGTGATGCTTGCAGCCTTTCCTGGCTGCAGGTGACATCCTGGGATTTCATCCTCTCTGCAGCCACTGAGAGAGGTAGGCAATGGCAAAGTGCAGGTTCTAGACCAGACTATGCCTCAATCCTCAAACTATACTAGGGCCTCTGCGGGTGGTGTGGAATATTGCTTGGGTACTGTGTCCAGAAGTGTAAAGTGAAACTCAGAGGCGGCAAACCATCAGTATGGATATCTCTGAGAAGTCTCTTAGCTGCAGGTGCTTTGGGATCTTCGAAAGTCACTGCAGGGGACATGAGGGTGGGACTCAACAGTCTGGGATATATAGACCGCTAAGCACATGGTGTCTTTGCCCCTCATATCTTCCTAAAGAATCTGATTTCTTTCCCATTTCCATGTATTCTGTTCTCTGTGCACAGCTGCAACCTCACAGTGAAATATGCTCAGGGAAGCTGCTCCCAGAAAGGCAGATAGCTCCTCCTCCTCCTCCTCCTCCTCCTCCTCCTCCTCTTCCTCCTCCTCCTCTTCTTCTTCTTCTTTTCCTCCTCCTCCTCCTCCTCCTCCTCCTCCTCCTCCTCCTCTTCTTCCTCCTCCTTCTCCTTCTTCTTCTTCTCTCAAGAAAGGGTTTCTCTGCTTATCTTTGACTGTCCTGGAACTCACTCTGTAGACCAGGCTGGTCTCAAACTCACAGAGATCCTCTTGCCTCTGCGTCCTGAGTGCTGGGAGTAAAGGCATGTGCCACCACACCTGGCTTGATGATGCACAAGTTTGCAGGTAGATGCTGCACAGGTAAGAAGAACATTCCCAGGCATCTCAGGCAGACATATTGTTATTTTTTAACTGCACTTATCTATTTGTGCATGTGTGCACAAGCTGTGGAGTTTGTATGGATTTGTCCTCACCTTCCACCATGTGGGTTGAGGGATGGAACCCAGTCATTGCAGCAAGTGCTTCTGGGAACTGTGCCACCCCGCCATCCTGGAGACACTTTTCCCAGCAACGTTTCTGGATCCAGGATGCTGAGTGCTTTCCTGTACCAAAATAGGACACAATCATCGCTACTGAGCTTTCTTTCCTATGGCACTTAATACAGCACCAGGAGCCAGAACTGTGTTTCTCAGTCCCAGAGGCAAAATATGGTTCCCAGCGAAGCTTTTAAGCAGCGTGGGGCAAGCCTCCTTCCCAGGATGGTGGATTCCGTGGGTGTGGAGTGGGACTCCAGCATTCAGAGCTGTCTAAAAGCTCCTTCCGTGGTCTCATGTGCAGCCATCACTGAGGGCTCTCAGAACACCACCTTTTGAAAGAGAACGTGTTCACACAGCTGCAAGGTCTGCCCGCAGTGAGAGCCATCAGCAAGAACTCACCCCATCCCCACGTTTACCTCTAATTCACTCCTAATCTCATCATGGCTCTCATACCCATCCTCATACATATGAGCATGCCTATAATGCTTCCCATCCTTGTAGGAGCCTTTCTGGGTCTCTTCTGGGTGTTACTTTACCCGGGGAGACATAGCATGCATACCTACTCATCTCAGAGAGGGAACCCATGGCAGACCAAAGTCATGATTGCACCGAAGCCCAACTCGGTGAGCTGGTGACTCTTGACCAGGTTTACTAATGGGAGCATGAGGGAGGGATTATCCGCAGGATGAGCTGCTCACCCCAACATGGTGCAGCCCAAAGTTCTCTGTGTAACCTGTAGGCAGCTTGACAGGTTCCAGAATTTCCTCTCAGCACCTGGCTGGTCAGGGCTTCCAACCCTGACCATTTACTGGTCTGTAACCCCGGGGAGCAGCCCTAGTGGATGCTTTCAGCTCTCTTGTAAGATGGAGTTTGTTTACTTCTCATGTCTCCTGAGCCCCACCTCCCTCCTAGAGGGAAGGTTTCACTCTAGAGGAAACTGCTGCACAGAAGTCCCACACTGATGTCGAATACTGCAGAACTCTCTGAAATAAGTTAATATTATTTAAGAGTTTTTGCTTTGTCCTGGTCATGGCTTTACATTTATAAAAGAATAGATAAGGCGTATGGGTAATCACAGACCCTCTAAACTAAGACAACGTCCGCAAAACAAGACATTTAGCCCCAGCGTGCTTCCAATTTCACCTTTTAAAGATTCTGGAATTACTTTTCAATGTGGAATAAATACAAAATTATAAGATTTATGTCCCATTGAAATATAAAAAGAATAACAAAACAGTGGATAGCTGTGTGTCTGCTACAATTTGAATATGAAATGTCTTTGCGGTGGTTTATCTTGTGAAATTTACAATCACCTAGGAGACAGACCTCTGCCATGTCAGTGAGGGAGTCTCAAGACTGGGTTAATTTTGATGAGAAGACCTACCTGGAATGTGCATGACATCATTCCATGAGCTGTGGTCCTGGGTAAACTAGAACAGTTAGCAATAAGTCGAGCATCAACATTCATATCTGCTTCCAGACTAACGCGTCAATGTGACCAGCTGCCTCATGTTCCTGCCACCATGTCTTCCTTTCCCACCATGAAGGACTGTGTCCTCAAACTGTGAGCCAGAGCCAACCCTTCCTTCCTTCTGAGGCCGTTGTCAGATATGTTCTCACAGCAAGGAGACAAGCAACTAACACAAACCTCTAGACCCACACCTTGAGGTCTTGTTTTCCAAGACGGTGGCACTATTTTGTATTGCACAAATTCTAATTATTCTTAATAATAATAATATCTGACCTGGAGTCAGATATTAGGGGGGGGAAAGCTGAGAGATCAGAGAAGCAGTGCAGCCAGCCACTAGAGAGACCTTTGACCCACCAAAGGGACGATCCTGTCCTCAGACTACACTAAGCTCCTGTCTCCTCCTGCCTTATATTCCTCTCTCTGCCCAGCCATATCACTCCTGTCTCCACCTCCCTAGTGCTGAGATTAAAGGTGTGGGATCCTTCTCCAGCACCGTGTCAACCGGCATGCCACCATGCCATCCGCCATGATGACAACGGCCTAAGTCTCTGAACTGTAAACCAGCCCCAGTTAAATGTTTTCCTATGTAAGAGTTGCCAGGGCCTTGGTGTCTCTTCGCAGCAGTAGAAACCCTAACTAAGACACCTGGCTTTCACGAAAACCATGGCCATACCAGATCCGGGGCTAGTGCTGCCGTCTTCTGCTCAGTCCTTATGGCCCTTGTGGCTCCTCCCTCTTTCTTGGTGACGGGGGCAGTGCGTGCTTCTGGTTGCCACCAGCTTATAGGAGTTCTTCCTTAGTTCCTGATGCCCAGTGCATCTTCTCTTTCATGCTCCAATGTGGGAACACCCAGGCTCTGTTTCTGCAACTCTTGGCTCTTTCTCAGTGACCTCGTTTCCATCCGGTAGAGCCACTCTCTAAATCTCCTTTGCTCTAAGCTCCAGTGAATATATCCAACAGCCTTCTCGACACCCCCACAGATACCTAATCTTAGCTGCAAATTTGTATGTAAAAAGTATAATTCTTTTTTTTTCCTTATATCAAACTCCTTCTCTTCATCCTTTCCCATCTCAGGAGATGGTAATTTCATTCTGCCAGAATTCTCAGAGTCATTCTCAAAACTTCCTCCCCTCTCAAACATCACATCTAACTCACAGCATCTCCTGTGAGCTGTGCATCTGGAACCCATCCCAAGTCCTCCCACTTCTCACGTCCGCCACCACTGTCACTGTGGCGACAGCCACTCGGTGTCTTACCGAATCCAGCAGGATCCACCAGTCTGGCCTCCTCCTGCGTCCCACTTGCTCTACACTCCAGCCAGGAAGTTCCTACTTCACGATGAATCGGACATTGACCTTGACCGTCTCCTGTAACTCCAGAGGCGTCTACTCCCCACTGAAGTCCAGAGCTAGGGCCTCCATGGTGCAGCAAGAATGAAGGCATTCTAAACAGACGAGTGTGCACCTTCTTTTGAGGATAAGACTAATTAAACAATGTGATCCAAGAAATTGGAGTTTCTTAGGAATCTCACGCTAGGAAAAGGGAAAGGTTGAAGTTTGGTGCCAGGCAGGGGGAGCTTGTCTCCCAGGAAGATATCTCACAGGGTTCTGACAACCTGTCAGGTCACCTTGACGACAGACTGGAGCTGAGACAATGATGGGTCAGTGATGGGCAGGACCACACCTTGACCAGCGTTGCTCAGCTGTGCATACTCATCGTTTGGAAACCTATACCTTACATCGGTACCCCAAGATGGACAAGTCATTGGCCTTGATTTTTGTCCCTGTTCTTCTTGTGGCCACATTAATTGTCCTTCTGCTTTTCACTGTCTCTCGTTTGTTTAATGAGCCTGTTGAGATGGGAGGTCGAGCTGGGCTTGTTAGGCCTGCCCAGGCTCCAGCTCTCATCCTGACAACTCCAGCTGCAAGGTACGGCTCCTGGCTTCATCCCAACTCTTCTCTCACCCTCCTTTATCCTGGGGCACTCCCCCAATCTACTCTGGTTTCCATTCCCCAAGTGGCAAACACATCCCCACTCAGAATCACCAAGAACCTCCTTCTTCATCTCCTTTTCCCTTCCCCACGTCTTGAAACAGAGTCTCACCATGTAGCCCTGACTGGCCTGGAGCTCACAATACAGACCAAGAGGGCTTTGAACTCACAGAGATCAGCCTGCCTCTGCCTCCTTCTCACTTCTGCTGGCAACACCAACATATCCCCTTGCCAGCTTCATATTTATGCTCATCTCTCCTTCACACAGAGGCCATGCCTGACCCCCTTTCTCCTGTGACAACCCTACAGCAGCATTTGACTGCTATATTCTGGGTCTTACAGGAGCTGGGTACATAGAGTTAAGCGGGTGAGAGAAGGGGATTTCTTTAGTCAAAGCTTTAAGATGGGGGCAAGCTATACACTCGTCCTATTGATTAGGTCTTTTGTTTTGTTTCAGTGCAACATAGACCAACCATCATCCAGACCAGAGGGGCTTGGGAACAGTGTTGGTGCTAAAGGTGAAAATGCCCATGGGTTTCCCCGACTCTGAGTAGTGTGCTTGACTCATCTTGTATCCCCACTGACCAGTTCCCTTCACCCTACAACCTCACAGCACAAGGGGCCTCACAGCATGCCCAGCCTATTGCTACCACTGAAGCCCAGCTACCTACAAAGAAACCGACTTCTTTCTCAAGCCCAAGTCACTTCTGCTCAGTCAGTGAGCATGGAATGTCACCCAGTGACCAGAGAGTAATAAATGGTCTGTTGTCACCTAGAAAGTTGGCCTTGGATCCTCATAGCCAATATCTATATAGAAACTTAAATGTACTGCTCAAACGTGTGTGTGTGTGTGTGTGTGTGTGCACCCGTGCACATATTCAAGTATATAAAGGAGTATGTGTGGACACACGTGGAGGTCAGAGGGTCACCCCAGTAGCTGACTTTTTGAGACAAGGTTTCTCACTGGCCTGGAGCTTGGGGACCCTCCTGTCTATGTCTATGCCTCTCTCATGCTGCTAGACTCTAAGCATACCATCAGATGGGTCCTCAGTGACTCAGACCAGGTCCTCGTGTTTACAAGGGAAACACTATACAGGTTCGGTCTATCTATTATGGTCTCCTAAGTCCCCTGAACAGACACACTTGAAAGATGCTGATAACCTGTGCAGAAGAGAGCGAGCATCTATCAGATGAGCTAGGTTGCATGTTCTGAAAGACGATCAAGTGTTCATCTCCTCATTGTAGAATGGAGAGCCTGTCTTAGAAGGGCGCTTCCTCCTGACTGCTCGTCTGTCGCTGCATGGTGCGGTGGGTTCTGTTACTGTGAAGAGACCAAAAGGAGGTGTTTGAGTGACACTGGGATGAACCACTCTTTGTCTTTTCTTTGTATGAAAGTCTACAGAGCTGCAGACTTGAAACAACTTCTCACTACACCTGATGCACCAGGGCTGCTCTTAAGGCAATCTGCACTATAAAAGCCACTTGGTGGCTTTCCCTTCCTCTTGATTCTTACATCCAGCCTCCTCTAACTTATCCCTGGTGCTTATCTTTCTTCAAATAAAAGAAAGTAAAATCTTCTGATTCCTGACAAGGAGAGAAGAAAGAGCTAAGAGCTGCCTCGGGCAAAGACCAATGGAAGCACCCGGAGTGTCTGTGCTTGGTCCATACTGAACTCTTGAGACTTGATCTTGGAGAAATTTGGAAGGCTGTACAATAAGGGTGACTTCAGCTGGCCGTGATGGTACACACCTGTAATCTCAGCACTTGGGAGGTGGAAACAGAAGGATCGGAGTTCAAGGTCATCCTAGGCTGTTTAGCAATCTCAAACTCACCAAGGATGACCTTGAACTGCTGTAGCTCCTCCTTAAAGGATGATAGGTGTGAGCCGCCGGGTCTGTACCCCCTGTTCTCTCTGCTGATTAATCTTCCTTGCTTTTTAGAGAATCAGCTGTTGTTTTGGAAATGAACCTCCTTATATGGTTTTCTGTTTTATTTTGTTGATGTTTGTTTCTGTCTTTATTAAGTCTCTCTCTCTCTCTCTCTCTCTCTCTCTCTCTCTCTCTGTCGCTCTCTCTCCCTCTCTGTCTCTCTGGTTTGTTTTTGTTAATAATCCCGGCTCTTTGAGAGAAATGCTTGGTTTTTGTATTTTTAATATATCTTGATTTTTAATAAATGTTTATAAAATTACATAAATCCCTTTGTGCATTGCTCTTGGTGATCTGCCAATCTCATTATGCTGGGCTCTAGGTCAAATTGCGGGTTCCATGTATTTGTTTGTGTACATAAATCACAGAAATAAGGTGCTTACGATGATATTTTTATAGCAGTTACTTTGATATTACTCGCTTTCCCGGCCCTGGGATTGCAGACATGCACCCGCCACTCTGGGCTTTTCCATATGGATTCTTGAAATTGAACTTGGTTTTTCACGCTTGCATGGAAGCACAGCATTGGCTGAAGATCCATGGACCTTGGAAGCGGTTTGTCCTGTCAGTCGGTGTCATTGGTGAGAGGTCTGATGCTGGTCTAATTGTCTTCCTCTACAGGTATCACATGGACCACAGACCACATCACCATTGTCCATTGCTCACCCTGCCATTTTACTGCCCAAACTTGGAGTATCTGCTTCCAGCTTTCATGCACACATACTTTGGAGAAAGCTCCATTGGTCCCCATCCCTCTCTCCATCACAGCTGCAGGATCCCTAGACTCTCTGCAGCCCCTTGCACCATGCAGTCTTGCAGGTTCATTGGTTCAGGGTGATCATGAACCTTAGAGAACCACATTCTGGTGGCTGTGACCTGAGTCCCAAGAAGCTAGTCTTCTTTCTCTTCATTTTAAACACAATGAATATGGTTGTCCAGTTGAGCCCATCAGTCCACATACAAGCCAGTCTTAGAGGGCAGCCCCGTCCAGTCTATCATAAGACACAGATGAAAGCAAAGGGATGTGTGGTCACTAAGCTGCTAAATCAGCATCCCTGTGATGTTGCCGCGCTAGGCTCCTCTCTCAGGTACTGCTGCAGCCTCTTCATTCCCTAAGCCATAAGAGCTGGACTTTGTATAGGTGCTCAGTAGACAAAGTGAGCAAGAAAGCATCCTTTTCTCCTCCTCCTAGGAGACGCTGTCACCTGGATTGTGTCTTTCTCTTTCCTCCAAGAGGAATGCTGTCATCCTTGTCATTGAATGCGCACTTGCAAGACACCAGGCCACTTTATGACAAACAGGGGCACAGCAATGCATATGACAACCAGGGGTACAGCAATGCATGTGACAACCAGGAGCACAGCAATGTATATGACAACCAGAGGCACAGCAATGCATGTGACAACCAGGAGCACAGCAATGCATGTGACAACCAGGGGCACAGCAATGCATGTGACAACTAGGGGCACAGCAATGCATGTGACAACCAGGAGCACAGCAATGCATGTGACAACTAGGGGCACAGCAATGCATTTGACAATCAGGGGCACAGCAATATATGTGATAACTAGGGGCAAAGCAATGCATGTGACAACAGGGCCACAGCAATGCATGTGATAACTAGGGGCACAGCAATGCATGTGACAAACAGGGGCACAGCAATGCATGTGACAGCCAGGGGCACAGCAATGCATATGACAACCAGGGGCACAGCAATGCATGTGACAACCAGGGGCACAGCAATGCATGTGACAGCCAGGGGCACAGCAATGTATGTGATAACTAGGGGCACAGCAATGCATGTGACAAACAGGGGCACAGCAATGCATGTGACAGCCAGGGGCACAGCAATGCATGTGATAACTAGGGGCACAGCAATGCATGTGACAAACAGGGGCACAGCAATGCATGTGACAGCCAGGGGCACAGCAATGCATGTGACAACCAGGGGCACAGCAATGCATGTGACAACCAGGGGCACAGCAATGCATATGACAGCCAGGGGCACAGCAATGCATGTGACAACCAGGGGCACAGCAATGCATGTGACAGCCAGGGGCACAGCAATGCATGTGACAGCCAGGGGCACAGCAATGCAGATAGACAAAGACTCCTATCGTGGTGGAGAAACTTAGTCAGGTATGTGCAATGCAATGTAGACCATGTAGTTTCAGGGACTCACGGATGCTGTCAGGGAAATGAAGTAACTGTGTGCAGCCCAACAGCTTCGTTTTATCATGAAACCACACTTGAGGGGCAGAGAGATGGCTCAGCAGTTGAGAGGCATATGTGGCTGATGTGGGAGTGTCATATATCAATCTGTTGATTTCATTGGTTAAGCAATAAAGAAACTGTTTGGCCCTGTGGGTGGAGTAAACAGAACAGAATGCCGGGAGGAAGAGGAAGTGAGGTCAGACTCGACAGCTCTCCTCTCCGGAGCAGACGCCTCAGAGAGAGACGCCATGCTACCTGCTCCAGGGAAGACGCACGCTATGAAGCTCCGACCCAGGATGGACTTAGGCTAGAATCTTCCCGACCCAGGATGGACTTAGGCTAGAATCTTCCCAGTAAGACCGGTGCTATACAGATGATAAGAAATGGGCTAGTCCAGGTGCGAGAGTTAGCCTAGAAGAGGCTAGATAGGAATGGGCCAAAGCAGTGTTTAAATGAATACAGTGTCTGTGTAATTATTTCGGGGCATAAGCTAGCCAAAGCCAGCGGCTGGGGTGTTGGGGACGCAGCCCAGCCGCCGCGCTCATATTTCAACATGTGGCTCTTCCAGAGGACTGGGGTTCAGTTCCCAGCGCTCATTGTCACAGCTGTCTGTGACTTTAACTCCAAGTATATGATGTCCTCTTCTGTCTCTACAGACACTGCACTCACATATATATACACACAGGCACAAACACACACACACACACACACACACACACACACACACACACCCCTAATACCAATAAAATAAATCTTAAAAAATAAGTGCCGTACTTGGGATGGCCACTCAGCATGTGACCTGCTCTTTGGTGCTAATACACACAAGACCAGAGTTCTTCTTGTCTGTGAGTCCACCCCACCATGTCTCAGCAGTCCCAATCTGGTTCTGGAGTCCCAGAGGATTCCTAAGGAGCTGACAGTCTTCAGTCTTCATCAGAATCCCAAAGAAGCCGGTTCTAATGCCAACAAAGCAACACGATAGATTAGCTTGCCAGTGAGAGTGAGGAAACGCTGGAAGAAAGCAAGCTTCCTTCCCCCACATCAGCTGCTATCAGAAGGTGAGGCGCAGATTTAGAGTTTTTCCCCCTCGGTTGGTTGATCCAACCAAGAAAATCCCTCACAGGCGTGACCAGACACTCGGATTGACTGAGGCCATGCTCAAGCTGACAATCAAGATCAGCTGTCACAGGTCTCCAAGGTAGCGTCACTGCACTGGCACATGGGTACAGCTTTAGAGGAGAGGCATGGATTTCAACACTGCTGAAAAGATTCCTGTTGGCAAAGCATTTCTGTGCATGCCTGGAGTCAAAGTCAAGATATTGCTTTCAAGAGGGTTCCTTTCTAAATAATTTTCCATTTCAATATTTGGGATGCCTAGCAGTCTTCATTTACAGATGAGCTTTACTTCCCGCTGAAGCCTACAGGACCCCACAGGTGTAGGTAAGGAACTAGCATTCTCTGAAGTGCCTTGCTATAAGGATGGGGAGAGGAGGGGCTCTTTCCCCGGGGATAAGAAGGCAGGATATGACTTGAGACAGACTTGTCCATTCAGTTTAACTCAGCAAATATTTATTAGGTGCTTATCTTGGACCAGAAGGGACAGAAATACAGGTGTCAGAGCAGAGAACATGCAAGACAAAAATCTTGCTGCTGGGGACTCCATATTTTGGTGGTAAACGAAGAATACAAAACTTACAGCAGATTACAGGTAATGACAGTTGGGGACAATGGACCAGAGAAGAGAATAAAAAGTTTGAGTGGTGAGGTTTGTGTCTGATGTTAGAAAAGCACCTTGCTGAGGGGGAGGAGACATCACTGAACAAAGACCTGGCTAAGGCAAGGGGCATCCAGCTGTCTGGAGGAAGCATTTAGGCCATTAGATGGTATGTTTGGTGGAGGGAGCGGCTGACAATGTGGCTCAGCTGGTAAAAATGCTTGACACAATGCGTCAAGCCAGACTGCTCCCCAGTAACACATAAATAAGAACAGCCCGTGCCTGTAATTCCAGCACTTAGAAGGTAGGATCAGGAGGAACAGAAGTTCAAGGTCATCTCCAGTTGCAGAAGAGTTCTGAGAGAACACAAAACAAAAAGATCCAAAACACTCATGGTTTCCAAGGACAGCTGGGAGGTCCAGGTGGATCCAGGTAAGTGAACTCAACATAAAGAACACAGGCAATGAGGTCTCCAGGGAAAAATTGTTAAATTCCTCTGCGGTTCTTGACTTTTATCCTCCCTGTGGTGGAAACCATAAGAGAATTCTAGTCATGGCCGTCACAGTTTCTAACTCAGGAGACAACAGGATTGCAGAGAATGATGTTAGGGAGGAAAGAGAAGAAGAAAAGCCCGAGGGTCAGAGACAGTCCTTTGAGGGGTGGTAGAAGTAGGGGAACGGAGCTACTATCATATGCTTATGATTTTATGGGATGCGAGAAACAGGGGATTTAAAAGTGACTTCACAAAACTCAGTCAAATCCATGGAAGGGTGAAGCAGCTATGAACCGAGAAGATGATTTGCTGAGATTTCATGGTAGAAAAGGGCTATCAGGTCTTTGTTGATGACAACGATGATGATGCAGATACTGAGAAGGATGAAGGGATGGTCATGCTGCTGCAGAAGGTGATTATGGAAATGATGGAGATGATGGCGAAGAAGATGGTGCTGGTGATGAAGGTGATAATGGTGGTGATACCAAGTGTAATGGTGGTGCTGGTGATTTGGCCATGCCAGCTGAGATGCCCATTGAGTAAGTTTAGGCTTAGGGTGCATATGTTGCAATGTCACATCAGTGAGAAAAGTGACTCCCTCTGCACCATCTCCTTTCAGAACTTCCATTTTCTCAAATGCCACCCCACCCTGCACCAGCCACCCTCAAGCTTAGGGCTCAACTAAGGAGAGTTGTCAAGTTCAGGCTTTTGACATCACCTTTTTAATCCAGCACGTTGGATATTCTTCATTTCCCCACTCCTAGGATGAGCATTTACTCAAGACCTTCCAAGCAGGAGAACACAGATCTTTGATGAGATATTTTAGTTTCCTCCAATTGTAACAGTGGCAGACAAGGGTTCATTTGTGCTCCGAGAAGCAGAGAAGAAGGGGTCATAGTGGAGCAATATGGCAACACCCAATTATGGACTTTTGTGGATGAGAACATTGATTTCAAAGCTTAGGCAATAACTTTCCCTTCACACTGAACTGCCAAGAGCTGAGAGTTGACACACACGGCATGTCTGGTAGACTATGGCACAAATGAGAAGGGCCACACCTACATAAGGGGCCAGCCACACTCATTGACGTTCTCAGGAATAAGGAGGCAGAATTTCACTGATGCAAAGCTCCCGTCAATCCCTCTTGGCTTTCTATGCTTCTCCAGCTTCAAGTGGAAGATTCCAGCAGGTACAGAACTTTGTGTTTTTAATTGGGGCAGGCATGAGCACATGCTGCTTCATGTGAGCAAACCAATGAGTAACTGTTCATCAGAAAAAGGGAATTCACATCAAATTTGCATAAAGTTAAGTGAATTTGCCAAGTAGACAGCTGGCATATTAAAAGAAGTGTATCAGTGAAAATGTCAAGCGAGTGTTTTCGATCGGTATGAAAGGTTGGAAGACATTTGCAAAGATGCTATGATGAACTGTTACAGCTTGAAGTAGCCATGTGTCTGCTCTGTTAGATGTAATGTGTCAGGAGCTCGATTGTTTTGAGTGTCCTATGCATCTTCACAAAGTGGTAGAAGAGGTACGGAAGCAACCCACGAGAAAGGCAAATGTCGATGGCTTGAGGAATGTGTTGGGAAGTTGCCACTGTCACGGGGATGCAAAACTTGTCCCACAAACTCAGTTCACTTGAGTCTCACTTGTTTAGTTTTCTTGGTTTCATTGGTGTTGCTTTGACAGATACCACAAGAAAAAGCAAGCGAGGCAAGAAAGTGTTTATTTTAGCTTATGATTCCAGGTTTCAGTCCATTATTATGGGGAGGTCAAGGCAGGAACTCAAGCAGCTAGCCACATCACAGTCCGAACTAAGAGCAAAGAGAAATAAATGCACCCGTGCTGTCTGCTTGCTCACTCAGCTTTCTTTGCCCTGGAACCAAGGACAGCTAAATCCACTTAAAACCTGAGACAGTTTGTGAAATTGTAGTATAGGAGCTGCGGGGGTTTATGAATAGCCATTAGCATGCTTTTTGGTGGCGGCAGGGACCTTGAAACTCCATAGAGCTGAGACAATAAACACGGCTTTCGCCAATACCTCAGCCACGAGGCTAGACTTTCAGAAAGTTAAGGAATGGGGTGAATCCAACCATCAAAGCCACGGCTTTAATCCTAGTCATAACGCTTAGCAAATTAAAGAATCATGTGATCAGAAAAAGAGAGATATACACTAAAGATAGATTCAGATTTTAAAAAAATTCTAAATGGTTTAAAGTGTGTTTAAAATGTACGTAGGCTTGAGAGAGAAAAGAAAAAGGATAAAGTTCTTAAAATAAAGAAAGAGAGATGTTGGGTGTGGTGGCACACACCTCCAATCCCAGAACTTGGGAGGCAGAGGCAGGCAGATCTCTGTAAATTCAAGGACAGCCTGGTCTACAGAGTGAGTTCCAGGACAGTCAAACATACACAGAGAAAACCTGTCTCAAAAAGCCAAAACTTAAAAAATAAATAAATAAAAGAAATGAAGTTTAAAATACACAGAGAGTCTGGACACTGAATGTTATTGTGTTGTCTTTGAATTGTCTGATGGCTGAGAAAGGAGCAACAGCTGCTAAAAGGCATTTGATTATAAATGCTGCTGAATTAATACAATATATTTATATTTTGAAAATACCTTGATTTCAAAATTTAAGTCAAAAGGTATGTTACTTTGCCTTTGTTTCCATAGGAAATGAGAGGCTATGGATTCATTCTTGCCTAAGGAAATTCAGGTTTGATTAAGGAAGACCCCCTGAAGAATCTTCAATAGGAGCAGATGGCCCAGATGATCTAACATTTCAGAGGACCTCTGTTGGAGTTCCCTCTGAGTTCTGCATCCAGGACAGCCTCAAGACTGCTGGCTGAGATGATCAAGTCTCACAGAATATTCCAGTCAGAGCTTGACCATAATTCAAACATTTTTTAGGTCCCTGTAAGATTATCAGCACCCCCAATCAGCAGGAAGTATCCTGGAAAACAATGCTCGCATTCCCCAAAAAATGGATTATGGATGTTTTTCTTTGTTTAGAGTGTTGGTTACAAGTTGCTATAGATAATGGTCTGAACAAAAATCTAAACTAGGGATATTATATTCAGAGTTCTTGTTTTTAAAAAACGGGGGAGTGCTGTGGGGCAATGGCCTTTTATTCTGTCACTTGTATTATTTTAATAAAACTCTGATTGGCCAGTAGCAAGGCAGGGCGACCAGGCAGGGAATAGAGTCAGGGCAAGGAGAACAGGAGAATTCTGGGAAGTGAAAAGCTCAGTCTACAATCGTCACCCGGACAGAGAGCAAGAAAAATGAGCGTGCCTCACTGATAAAAGGTACCAAGCCATGTGGCTAACACAGACAAGAATTACGAGCTAATATAAGTTATAAGAGTTAATAAGAAGCCTGAACTAATAGGCCAACCAGTTTATGATTAATGTAGACCTCTGTGTGTTTCTTTGGGGCTGACTGACTGCACGACAGGAAAGGACAGAAACCTCGGTCAACATCAGAGCCCACAGAATTTTACTGCCCACAGTAGGCTGCATTTGTTAACAATTAAGCCCCACATACACATCCTGACATGCTCACAGAACAAGTTGATCTAAAAATTTCTTCAGTTGCGGTGAGTAGTATTTAGAACTGTCTACCCATAGCCACCTGGGAAAGAAAGAGCAGCACTAGGGAATCATATGAGTCTCAAATATTCTTGGATGCCTTCGGAGTGACATTTGTCAAGACTGTGTTTTTTTGTGGATGATCGTGAGGAAATATGAAAAGAGAGGAGTTTAGATTTTAATGTCATATATCAATCTGTCAAATCTATCAGGGCCACAGGGAGCCCAGTTCCTTGGTTCTTTGGTGTTCTAATGAGGTGTTTTTGATGAAAATGACATTTTAGTTGGGAGCCTGCATGAAACAGATTGGACCCCATGGTGAGAGTAGGTCTCATTCCAAAGAGTAAAGACCCGAGTAGAGCAAGAGGCCTGCCAATAAGATTAAAGTCTGTCCCTCACTCGCCGTCAACAGCCTGGCTCACCCCATACACAGAAATGCTTCAACGACCCCCAGTCCTTCTCCAGATGAGACCAACGTCCTGGCAGTGGCTCCACATCTCATTCGGGCCCACGCCAAATATGTAAAATATGTTTGAGATGCTCGAGCGTTTGTGCTTCAAGGTGTAGGGCTTTTAGCCAAAGCTGTAGCTGTTACACTGGGGACAAAGGGAAGAACTGGTTATTGAACAGAGCTGGGGTAGTCCCAAAGGGACGACAGGTGGGGGTCACTGTTGCAGAGTCGATTGATTTAAAGGATAAATACAAAAATGTGAGAGCTAAATTTGTTCAAGATGTTGCCAAGAGCACAAAAAAAAAAGGCTGGGGGTGGCACTGCCACTGCTACTGTTTGGCACATTTTCTTGCCAAGGAGGATTTTAAGACGAGCGAAGGTGCAAAGGCAGTGGAGATCCAGAGAGGTGTGAGGCTGGCTGTTGCTGCTATAATTGCTGGACTTAAAAAACTTGTGACAGCCCCTGAAGAAATTGCTCAGGTCGCTATGATTTCTGCAAATTGAGACCAAGACATTGGAAGCATCGTTTCTGATGAGATGAAAAGGGGCTGGAAGAAAGGATGTCTGTCACCACAGAGAAGGACAGAAAACTCCTGAATGGTGAATTAGAAATTACTGAAGGTATGACATTTGACAGAGAATTTATTTCCCCATGTTTAATTAACACATCAAAAGGTCAAAACTGTGAGTCCCAGGATGCCTATGTTCTGTTGAGTGCAAAAAAAAAAAAAAAATTCTAGGGTTTAGTCCATTGAACCTGCTCTTGAAAACCATTTGAGCAGATGAATGTCCTTCCTGTTGGACCTTTCCAACGTGAGCGTGTTCCTCTGTATCCCAAAGTAGCCGGCTTGATGACCCAGTGGAGCAAAGGTGCAGGCCCACTTCCAGCTATGGGCTACTGGGCAAGGCTCTCCAGCAATTGCATATACGATGAATCTGTATCCACTGTGTGGTATAATTTGTCCCCTAGCCAGACAGGATGGATCTAGGAATCCAGGAAAGGAAACTTAAGTGTCTACACTCACCATTCTCCTTAAGGACTCACAAGCCAAGTATTTGCTTACTAAGCCCATAGTCGTGTTCTCCATTGGCTCTGAGAGCTGAGTTTCCCAGGGTAAAAGCTTCCATTGCAGTGAACTGAAAAATGAATTTCTCCCATCTCCTTTGGAATCCTCATTTCTCTGAATCAACATGAAAAGGGGGGGGGGCAGGGGATTGAGGCCCTGTGTGTGTCAGGATTGAGCCTGACTGAAAAAGGTAAACTGGATGGTTATTAAAGAATATTTCAGAGTAAGGAAAGCCTCTCAGGTTCTCAGGGCTAACAGTTTCTGTGATTGAGGTCACAGGTAACCTACAATAACCCAGCACAGACAGGCCTATCACAGTCTAGACACTGGAGAAATTAAGGCCAAGGTGGAGTCCACTGCCAGCTGAGGTTCTTGCTGAAGGCAAAGAAATACTTCAGTGCAGAGAAGATGAAAGTGATTGTGACTACCAGCTTCAGCCTTGAGCCTGGCCACAGAAAGAAAGACTATCATCACCATGGGTATTTACAAATACCCATGTTCTATTACAAATATTTGAGTACCTATGAGTATCAAGTATCTTGAGATTTCCCTGTATCTTATTGGCAGAGGTCTCTGCAAACACCATGGCCATCAGTGTTGATCTGCGAGAGGCCAGATGGGAGTTCAATTCAAAAAGACTCAGAAGCCGCTGTTGGTTCAAACTTCAAGAGTCTGAGCTTGAGTGTATTTTAGGCATTTCTAAGCACATCATATTTTTGTGAAAGATTTTCCTGGTGTTAATTAATTCAACTCTGTGTGCACAATAAAGCTTAAGACATGGCTACATCAAAATTCTTTGTAAAGTACATGCAACATCTTCCATAATGATAGGTTCTATAGATTGACTGAGAAAACCAACCTCACGATAAGGGCCTCAGGAAGAATCTCTGGTGAGGTCTTGGCCACACAGAAAGTACAAATGTCACCAGGCCATTAACCACCCTTGCTCCCAGCCTTCTGGGCAGAAAACAGGTTATATATCTCTCCCTTTGAAGAGCTAACCCTGCGTGTTTAAAATTCCTGGTTTCCCTAGTGCATATCTGAGCACAAGGACCTCTGTGCCTGCTAGACAGAATCCCTTGTCATGTAGGAAGATCATTGACCTCCTGTCATGGTATTGGTCCTAGCTATCTTCAGCTAGGTCACTTAGAAGAGAGTGCCTAGATCACATCGGTCTGTGGGCATATCTATGATAGAGTGCCTTCATTGTTAATGGACTCAGGATGTCCCAGCCCACTGTGGGTAGTACCATTCCCTAGGCAGGAGGGTCTGATCTATAACAGAAACCTAGCTAAGCATGAGCCTGGGCAAACTAGCAAGTAGAATTCCTCTGTGGTTTCTACTTGAGTTCCTGCCCTGACCCCGCTTCAGTGATTGACTGTGGCTCGGTGGTGTGGACCAAATGAGCCCTTTCCTCCCCGAAGCTGCTTTTGCTCGGAGTATTTATCTCAGCAGCAGGATGAAAGGAGACTGTATCTAAGTGTTGTATAACTATGTAAATTGTAGGCGACCGAGGAGAATGAGCATCGATCAGAGACAGTCTTCTCCTGAAGGAAAGGGTTAGTGACTTTACAAGAGACAGATGTGTCCAGCTGAGTGGAGGCTTGACCGTGCTACTATCTTTATTTGTAAGTTAGGTGTGGCTAAAAGAGATGCATATGAACTCCAAATTTATAAGAAGTGTACTCTCAATTTCTATTTTCTTTGTCAACTTGGAGGCTGCTTTGGATGAGACTGAGATGTGGGTGAGGCTTGAGGGTTATGAATCAGAGGAAGGTGTGAACACGGCTTACAAAGAGATGGCCTTGCAGACAATTCTCTGGCCTGTCGGCCTTCAGCTCCAAATAGAGCATCGGATTTGCAGAGTCCAGGTTTGTCAACATCTGAAACAGCATAGTGTATCATAAACAGATCGTGTGTGTGTGTATGTGTGTGTGTGTGTGTGTGTGTGTGTGTGTGTGTGAGAGAGAGAGAGAGAGAGAGAGAGAGAGAGAGAGAGAGAGAGAGAGAGAGGGAGGGAAAGTGTGTGTGAGTGTGTGCGTATGACAGAGAGGGAGAGTGTGAGTGTGTGTGCATGTGTGTAAGAGAGAGTGTGTGTATGAGAGAGAGGGAGTTTGTGTGACTATGTGTGTAAGAGAGAGTGTGTGTATGAGAGAGAGGGAGTTGTGAGTGTGTGTGTGTGTGAGAGAGAGAGGGAGAGTGAGTGTGTGTGTGTGTATGTAAGAGAGAGAGTGTGTGCATAAGAGAGAGGGAGAGTGTGTGTGAGTGGGTGCGTGTTTAAGAGAGTGTGCGTATGAGAGAGAGGGAGATTGTGAGTGTGTGTGTAAGAGAGAGAGTGTGTAAGAGAGAGAGGGAGATTGTGAGTGTGTAAGAGAGAGAGAGAGGAGAGGGAGAGTGTATGTATATGTATGTGTGTGTATGAGAGAGAGGGAGAGTTGTGTGAGATGTTTGTATGTGAGCATGTGTGTGCGTGTGACAGAGAGAGGGAGTGTGTGTGTGTGTGTGTGTGTGTGAGAGAGAGAGAGAGAGAGAAAGAGAGAGAGAGAGAGAGAGAGGGAGAGAGAGAGAGAGAGAATTGCTTCTGTTTCTCTGGAGAACCCTAATATTAATGTCCTCCAGTAAACTGTTTTAAAGTTTATCTTATTATCTTGATTATGATCTGAAAACCAAAGCTAAGTTATCAGCTGTCCTGTTCATGACAGCCTCCGGTACTTCTCAAAGAATCACATATGATGTGTCTTTGACAGGATGAATGGCTCGTGTAGGCTGTCTTCCACTATTAAACAGTCCTTCTTTTATGAAAGCTAGGGATTCTATGCAAACGAAAGGCCTGCCGCTGGCAATTGATTTCTTCTGTCTCCTAACAATTATCCCAGAAAGGTCTATCTGGGGGAAAGGAAAGAAACAGAAAAAAGCCTAAATTGATTTTGCTTCAGCTTAATCAACCACATTTTACCTGGGGTTTGCACCGAATGGCTGTTGGCTGTTTTCCAAATTCAAAGCCACCTACCATGAATAAAGATCATCAGCACAGACAATACTGGAAAATAATGTGTTGCAGAGTCTAAAATCCACTTAAAAAGCAGAATTCTAGAAGTCTCTGGAGAAACAGCAGCAGAATTCAGATGCTGAAATAATTCCTAACTAGGCTGACACGGAAGAGAGCAGAATTTCTTTATGTATATATGATATAATATGTAGACACACTCAGGCACATAGTCATAGTGATCATAATAAATGTCATATGTGTAGATGATATTACACATATGTAATACACGCATATATACGCTATATATACTTTGTGCGTGATGATGGTTGATCATCACTATCAGCTTGACTAGATTAAGAAATGCAGAGATGCCGAGGGCATTTTGAACTACAGCTTTGTATGTGTGAGGACATTTCCAGAGAGGACAACTGATGAGGGAGATCCAATCAGAACAGACACCCTCTTCTCCATTAGGAGTCCCACAAGATCACCCAGATACACAACTGTAATATATATGCAGAGGACCTAGCTCAGACCTACAGAGGCCGGGCAGTGGTGGCACATGTCTCTAATCCCAGCACTCGGGAGGCAGAGGCAGGCAGATCTCTGTGAGTTCGAGGCCAGACTGGTCTACAAAAACTAGCTCCAGGACACCAGGGCAGCTAGGGCTGTTACACAGAGAAATCCTATCTTGAAAAACCACACACACACACACACACACACACACACACACACTCACACACAAACACACACACACACACACGAATAAATACTTTTCTTAGAGGGCCTGAGTACAGTTCCTAGCACTCATGACAGGAGACACAGAATCGCTCTAACTCCAGCTCCAGGGAATCAGGAATCCTGTTCTGAAGGACCGCACTCATGTGGACATATACACCGGCCTCACACACAAACACATAATCAAAAGATAAAATTAAACATAAAAATAGTCAAACCATGCTATGGTAATCTCGGAAGCTTGTGGTGCTGAGAAAAGGCTCAAAGTCACGCACATATACCAGCTCCTGTCGCAGAAGAGTTCTGTTCAAGATAGCAGCATTTTGGAAGAGTTCAAAGAAAGGTTGTGACCTATCGAATGCACGTTCTCCATCACCAACTTCTGCAGCCAGAAGGTCGTGAAGAACAGAGAGCCTGAGCAGGCAGGACCTGGAAGGATTCCAGTTCAAACCCTGAACGACCTAAGAGAGTGAAACGGCTCAGACAGCCCATGGTGGAGGAGGTTGTTGCTCCCCAGAACCTGGCAGATATGAAAAAGAAAAGCCAGCATAAATCACCAGCAGGCCCAGGGCAGAAGGCTGGGATGCGATGCTCGACTTTCCCTTGGAGGCTGTGGACTAACTTAGCTTCCACTTCCACTCCTGCTGATTCTAACATCCTCCCTCGATGAATCAGTGGGAGAATTATCGGAAAAAGAAGCAAAGGTGAAAGAACGTTCAGAAAGAAAGGGATTTGCCTGCCTTAAGGGATACACCAAGAGCTGAAGTTTCGAATCATCCATCAACAGCAAAGGTTTCTGGGAGACAGCCACTCCCAGACCCTCTTGGCTATTTTAACAGTTTCCTCAGAGAGTTTACTGTAGAGGCTGCTCACTGAGGAAAGCATCAGGACTGACTGAGTATGCAAATCTATGTGGAAAATTTGAATTTAATTGTTAGGAATTTTAAATGGGCTGCCTGGGCACACGGAAGGTGAAGCGGGGTACAAAAACAGCCTGCACCGGATGACGGATTTTGTGTTTGTGATAGGTTTCTGTGCCTCCAGCTGCCTGTCTGCTTGAGGGGAAAACTGACATTGATGGACAGCAGCTAGTGATTTTGATATGTCCTGGGTGGCAGTAGGAGGTCTTCTGGGATGGGCAGCTGGAAGTGGAGATTTTGCAAGCCAGACACAGTGCATGCTATTGCAATATCATTGGCAATGGGGGAAGGCTGCACATGTGGGGTGGGGGTGGGGAGTGTACGCGTACTTGTGTAAGAGGGTCCTCAACCTCTGTTCTGTGGAAGCCAAAGGATCACGTCGTGTCCTGCCCTACACTTTCCACCTTGTTCTCTTGAGAGTCTCTCCTGGAATCCAGAACTAAGCGAACAGCCAGTTAGCACAGTGATCCTCCTGTCTCTGCCCCCTCATCCCCACCCACACCGTGCTGGGGTGACAGGCTTGCTAGTGACCACACCTGACCTTTCATACAGGTGACAGGGATTTGAACTTGGTTCTTCACGGTGACACAGTAACTCCTCTGAGCTACTGAGCCAACTCTGCAGCCCCGGATTTTTATTTTTAAATTAGGACCGTGGCTTTTATTTGTGTTTATTTGGCAGCACAGGAAGAATGACTGACCCTTTGAATCCTTCCAGGACTGTGAACTTCATTTCTACAGCTGCATTTTTCTTTTAAGGTCTTTTGTTGGCATATATCCACATACATAATGTTGAGTTTCATAAGGGCATTTTTTTTCAAGTATATTGTATACTGTGACCATGCTCATGGCCCTCCCTGTTGGAATCAATCAGTTGGCTTCACTTTTCAGGGGACCCAAATATGCAATCTTTATGCCTCGGTTAGGGCATTCAGAAAGATGTGATAGCTTTTGACAAAAGGTCTGTGACTTCCTCGCTACGCAGTGAAGACATGCTCAATTTATCACCAGAATATGCTGGCCTCTTCTTTGAAGCAAAAAGCTTCCAGGCCAGACTCTCCCAGGGGCTTGTCAGTTTTCAGTGTTCTGATCTCTCAAATTCAGATGTGTCTGCCCAAGGCAATCTTTAGCAAAAGGACAGGTTGTCTAGTTCTGTACACACACTCAGAAGCTAACGAGGCCGCGGGTACTAGCGCACAGCCACAGATTGGCTGTAATAGGCAGAAGTTGCTGGTCCCCAGCAATGCTGAAATCCCGTGGAGTTGGCTTTGGAACGGTTCCCTATTCTTTAGCCAAGTCCTAACTCAACTCTACAGGGAGAAACTCTTATTCAGACCTCCCCAGGGCCCTTGGCTTTGTCCTTTGCAAGGTCAACCTTTTCCACTGCCCTCCTTGGCTGTGATGGAGTCAGTGTTGATGCCGAGGCTCTCCCTAAGGCCTATAAAACTCCTCCAGCTGTTTCCTGCTCCCAAGCCAGTTCCAGCAGCATCTGACAGTTCCAAGTTTTCTTAGTTAGGTTCTTTCGACTATACATTTCTCTTAGAACTTTACCTGCTGGCTTCCAGTGGCATGCATCAAAATCCTGCCTAGATGTGTCTTTATGTCTGCTTCCTTTGTTTGTTTCCTTGCCCACAAATCCCCCTCTCCATTTAAAGGCAACTCCTGCGGGCCAGAGGTCCCTAACCACAGAAAGCTGCTGCCTGTCTATTTTCAGAGCCTTTGCCACTGTATCCCTAATTCTTTGGATCTAGAAGCTATTCCACAAGATGTAGGCTGCATCTATTTCTTGTTTTTGTCTTTGCTAACTTTTAGTCTCTCTTCGAGTTCGTTCTGTTCTTATAATGGGATAAAGGCAAATGGAGAAGTATTGTTTCTCCTCTGCCTCTGTTTCTCGTGTGTGTGTGTGTGTGTGTGTGTGTGTGTGTGTGTGTGTATGTGTGTGTGCAGGTTCACACACATGTGTAGACCAGAGAACATCCTCAAGCATCCTTCCTAACGTACTCCATTTTCTTTTTCAGTCAGGATCTCTCTCTGGTTTGGAACTTGCCAAGGAAGCTGAATGGGCTGATTATTGTAAACCTGGGATCTGTCTGTCTTTACCTTCCCACTGGGCTTACAATCATGAACCACCATGCCTAGATTTTTTTTTGTTTGTTTTTTTGTAGTGAGTTCTGTGCATTGAGCTTGAGGCAATGTTCTAGTGACTGGGCTCTCTGGGCTGTTGCCCCTGCCCACATGGTACATCATGGTTGCTGTAGTTTTGGTTTGATCACAGCTGGAGATACCAGTTGCAGCTAGTCTAATCAAATGTTGGCATGGTCTCAACAAATCTTTCTTCCCTAAAGAAAATTGTGCCATGTCGGGAACTCACAGCACTCCCCATGTTACTGGTAAATCCACCAGCAGAATTCTCTTATGCTTGAATGCTACATGAATTAGAATAGAAGCAAAAGGAGGCTACCACTCATTGGAAGAGGTAAGCAAAACACATCATGTATGAGTATCCATCCATCTGCCTCTCCACCATCCACCTACATATCCAGGTAAGTATGTTTGTATTAAGTTGTCAATCATCAGCCCCTCCACCCACCCATTCTAATGTGCAAATTTTCCTTAAGCACATCAGAGATGCATGTTACAACAACTATGTTTGGTACCAAACTTGGGACATACCACCTAATGTTGAGGGTTTACTTTTTGAGACTAGAAAACAGCATTTGAAGTCACGACTGACTCAAGAAACAGGGCAATTTTTTTGATAGGCATGCTGTCTGAGCTGAAAAATGAGGTTTGGAGGAAGGCTGGAGTCAGAGTCTCCAGAGAGATAAGCCGTGAGGAAGTTGGAAGTCAGTCCCTGCCATCCTTTGAAGGCGAATCAGTGTTAGCCTAGAAATGGGAACTGATAGGAACAGAAGGTTTAAATAAATTCTGCGAATCGTGTTCCTTCCATCCCTCACATATCTTATTGTTCAAACGCTTTCATTCTCTGCTTTTCCCTTTGCTCATTCATTTAAGAAATGTTTTCATGAGCCGTGCCTACATAGACATGAAGATAGATATGAGGGTTAAGAAGAAGGCAGAGGAATATTGACCTCACAGAATTTCTAGCTGAGTGGAGGAGACAGACATTAATCAAATAACTCTGTAAATTAACTTGTCATAAAGCCCCAACCAGGGTTAGAAAGGCCACAGTAGAGCATGAAAGGATTGTGTTGGAAGGAACCAGTCTACTCCATCAGGGCCAGAGAAAGCTTCCTGGAGGGAAGGACTCAGTAAAGGTAAGGGGGGGTGAGGGTATCACAAGGTCATAGAGATTGTAGAGAAGCCCCAACTTTCATGCGGAGATGGCATGGCATGGTGCATTCTGTTTTGGAGGTTGGAGTCCTCAGGCTCTGAGAGACAGGAAGATGGAGGGATGGAGACAGCTGCAGAAGGAAAAGCGGGGAGCAGGTGGATGGGACAAGGCCAAGGATTTAAAGAAAGCAACAACTGAAAGTTTTCCACTGATGAGTTTTGACCTTTGAGAGGATACTCTGGGTATGGAGGTAGGAAGAAACCAGCAAGGATGCTGGCTTTGTTTACAAAGCCCTTTGGTAAGGCCACCTTGCCTCTGCCCTTCCTACTGCTACACTGTATCTTCTGTCTTGGCTCCTTTTCCAGTTGTTGTGATAAAATGTGCCGACAGAGGTAACTTAGGGGGAAATGGCTTATTTTAGTACGCACAGATAGCCAGGAAGCAGAGAGCGATGAACGCCTGGGACTGCCCCTGGGCTCCTTTTCTCCGTTTATGCAGCTTGGGGTCCCAGCAAGGGGATGTTACCACTCTCACCGGACAGGTCTTCCCATCTTAACACAATCCAGACAGCTCCCTCCCCCTAGCCTGTCCAGGGTCCCTTCTCTCCGGAGACTAGGTTTTGTGAAGTTGACAATAAGTACCATCACACTCTCCAAACAGGTTCCTGGGCACACTTTCCAGCCATTGCTCTTTCTTCTCTAGTGACTTCCACTCTGCTCCTCCCCCTCCTCTTCCTCCTCCTCCTTGGCTTCCTCTTCTGCTCCTCTGTCTCTGCATCTTGTCCCTACTTCCTTTTGCATCTACAGGCAAAGTTCTAGTTTTCAACGATACTTTGGTTTCTCACGTAAGAAAGCGTCTCTGACATCCTTTTGATCCTGGTCTCCCATCCCAGGTAAGGGTGATGACTTGGAAACACGTTCTTCAGTTTCTAGAGACTCTATGCGCAAGGACCGGGGCCAACGTGGGTAAGTCTTCACTTACTTGTTTGCTTATGGTGCTTCAGGCTCAATTGGGTGGGGGGACATTTGTCTTATTGGTGTTTCTAGCCTCTTTGTCCTGCCCTCAATAAATGTTCACTTAGTTCAATTTTAAAATGGACATTGATCTACTAAATATTGATGTACGATGTCCTCCTTATGATGTGAATATGTGTGTCTCTCTCATTGGTTGATGAATAAAGCTGTTTCAGTCAGTGGCCAGGCAAAATAGAGCCAGATAGGAAATCCAAATGAAGATACAGAAAGAAAGAAGGCAGAGAGAGGGAGACGCCATGGAGTCACCAAAGGAGTAACATGCCAGGCCATCACTGGCAAGCCACAGCCATGTGACGATATACAGATTAGCAGAAACTTTAAGTTAATTGTGAGAGCTGGTCAATAATATGCCTAAGTAATTGGCCAAACAATTACAATTGATATTAAGCCTCTGAGTGGTTGTCTTATAAGTGGTTGTAGGGACTGGCGAGTGGAGAGAAACCAGTCCCCGTGGGACCTGGTGAGAAGGATAGAAGTCACCATTTACAAAATATTCTAAATATTTCAGGGGCATCTGAACATTTTCAGGAAAGCAAGCCATCCTCATGTCGAAAAGAAGAGTATATATCAACAAAGTAATATTTAAGAGTTTGTGAGTTTTATTTACTGGTAGGAAGAATAAGCTATAGAGTATTGAAGTGATGGCTCCAAGGGCCAATAGCACTTGCTGCTCCTGTAGAGAGCCTGAGATTTATACCCAGTGTCAAGATGGCAGCTGAGAAGTGTCTGTAACTCCAACCCCAGAGGATCTGAGGCCTTCTTCTCGTCTCTATGGGCACTGCATGCAAGTACATTTACATACATGTAGGCAAACACACACATAAAATAAAAAGAAATAAATCTTGCTTGTAAGAGGCCGTAGAAATGTCTATGCAGACTATCTTCCGTGTTGGACAATGGCATTGATTAGCCCGGCTCACAACCCTGTGCCCATTAAGTGTATTCATTGAGGTCCTATTGTGAACAGAAAATGTTAAATTCCTGGCCTCCTTCAGGTAATGGATGTAATTGCTTCTGACACCAGATGCTCCTGGACTGTCTGACTGTCACTGTCCTGGTCCCCTCACTGAAATCACTGAAGATGAATGAAGTACCAAGGAACCCAGATGGCGCCACCACCTGGTCATTTCTATCACTGACTCAGAAGCCAGGGAAGGCAGATCCTTGAGAAAAGGGGATGCATGCACTGAGGTTCAAAGACACCTGGGTCAATGTGCTCACTTGGAATTTTGTTTCTTTCATTTGAATTTTGTAATTTGTCTCATGTAGATAATGTACATATCAGATCCATCTCTAAATTTACATTTTTGAGAAGTCCTGAGAACATTACTGTTTCCTTTCAAATTCCAATTGTCCATTGTAAGTATATAGGAAAGCGGCTAGGTTTTGTCCATTAACTTTGGCTCTTTCAGCCTCTGTGAAAAGCAGTTGCTGTATGAGGTACTCCATGTGTTGCTATGGTAAAATACCAGACAGAGACAACCTGAGGTAGAAGGGTTTAAAATACACTCCTTCCATCATGGTGGCGGGAGCATGAGGTGATCGGTCACGTGGCATCCATCATCAGGAAGCAGAGAGACAGAAACACTGGTGCTCAGCTCACTTCCTCCTTTGTATCCAGCCTAGGAGCAGGGCATGGAGTGAGCTGCTCACACCTAGAAACTCCCACATGGACAAGTTTGGCCCCATGGTATTTCTAACACACATCCAGTCGGTGATCACATCCAATTGACGATCAAGCTGTTACATCAGCTATCAATATCACAGCTATTAATTCCAGAAGTTTTTGTGATTGATCTTTGAAACTTCCTATATATCAGCAATGCTATCACCTGCAAAAAACATTTTTTCTTCCTTCCTTCCTTCCTTCCTTCCTTCCTTCCTTCCTTCCTTCCTTCCTACCTTCCTTCCTTCCTTCCTTCCTCTTTTACTTCGTCCTAAAAGCATCCATTATATTCCCTTTCTTGAGTAATTTAATTGGCTAGGACTCTCTGTAGGACGTTGTAGGGGTATGACAAGGAAAGCCATTGGTGGCCTCTCGTCTAACCAGAAAAGTGTGGCTTCTTGCCTGCCAGCAGCAAGTCTTGGTAAACTCTTTTTATCGAGTTGAGGAATTGACTTCCCTTCTATTCCTAGTTCACCAAGGAACAATATATCTTCCCTTACAGCAACACATAAAGTATTGCCTGCACTTTGATCTCTTGGGGGAAATGTATCTCACATCAAAAAAAAAAAAAGAAAGAAAAAAGTAAGAGTCTAGCTATAATACAAAGTAGTCTTTGGGGACTCGATAAGGCTATATATTCTCTATATATCCATGTGTTTTTTAAAATTTGTACTCAGTGAAGAAGAGCGGTATGGAGGGCGATTTGGTGGTCTGGAGTGGCTTGGGAACAAGGCACAAAAGCTGATCGGAAGCTAACTAGGAAGAGAGTCTCTGCAGAGGGGACAGAAGCAGTAGTGGCCTCATCCTTGCTTGAGCTCCTGAGCTGAGGACCCTGCCTGACCTAGCAATCACCACCTTGTCTAATTGGCAGCTTAGTGTGTGCTGTGGAACGCCGGGTTAGTTTGCTTTTTGCTTTTTGAGTAGCACCGCTCTTTGGGGTGGTGTATGTTGGGGTGTGTGTGGAGGGTGTGTGTGTGGGGGGGCGAGACTCACGTGTAAAAACCAGAGCACCAGGACCGTGACAAGTCCTTTGCTCTAAGCTTGTAGAACTCAGAAACCGAAGCCGGGCACACACCAGGTGGCTGGGATCGGGACGCGCGCCCCCGCCCGGTCCACGCGCGCCGGGGCCGCCACAGCCACATACCCGGTGGCTCCTGAGCGCACTGCCGGGCGCGCTCTCCGGAGCTCCGGCGTCCGCGATCGCTCGTGCTAGGGCGCCGGCAGTGACAGGCGGTGGGGGGGCGCGGCGCTGCTCTGACACGGGCTCCCGGCAGCCTGAGCCGGGAACCCGCCTGGAGTGGCCGGATTGAGCCGCGGGCGACCACGGGCTTCCGGACCCTCGCAGCGGCTGCGGGGAGCTCGGGCCGCGGCTCCACCGGCTCCAGTCTGGGCGCCCGGGGCCACTCGGTGCCGCCGCCCATGGGTATCCGAGAGTTTCCAGGCGGCGCTCCCAGGGCCAAGAGCATCGCTGTGTGAGTAGCGCCGCAGGAGCGGGAGGGCGGCGGGCAGGTGGTCCCAGGCACCCGGACCCTGCTCAGCCCGCACTGCCACGCTCGGGGAGGGAGGGAGGGACTGTCGTGTGCGGCTGAGCCGGGGAAGTTTCAGCACCGTCTCCCGGCCACTCTTCCCGGTTCACGTTGCCCGAGGCGCCCAGGGGAGGGCGCGGGACCCGACGCCGAGGTTCCCGTGAGCAGGGCATATGGCAAGCAGCACGAGGGGAGCAGCCATGGGTCCTCACCGGTCCTCACTGACGTCTCCCCCTCTCTGCCCTTGACTCATCCCGCCTTCCCGCGACCTCAGTGGTATGAGGAGGTCACCGGACGTCAGCCCGCGGAGACTGTCCGACATCAGCCCTCAGCTCCGGCAGCTTAAGTTCTTGGTGGTGGACGAGGCCATCAAGGAGGATCTGAAATGGTCGCGCTCCGTGGAGGACCTCACTAGCGGGCCAGTGGGACTCACGTCCATCGAGGAACGGATCCTGCGAATCACCGGCTACTATGGCTACCAGCCCTGGGCGACGAGCTACAAAAGTAAGACCCCCTACGTAATTCCCCTACCCCCTGGTGGTCTCCTTGCCAGAGACACGGCAGCCAGGGAAGTGCAGAGGGAAGGACCATTGCACCCTCCCTCCTGCACACGGATTGGCAACTTCAATAAAGAGGCCTGGAGGCAGTTCTCCTGCACAGAAGCCACTGGGGGGCTTTCTGTTACATTTGCTCTGCTTTCTGCTTCCCAGATACAGAATCTTTACCATCCGCCGCCCCCCAACACGTGTCCACTTTCAAATGATTCTGAGGGCACGCCTGTTGTGGCTGTCCGGGAGAAATGCTTCAGAGAAGCAGAGTCCTTGTCTGAGTGGGTTTCTGATTGGATTCCCGTGCCCTTAGCTCAGCAGAGGTCAGGCTTGAGGCAGCCTGGATTTTAACTATGGCAGTCCTTGACTGAGTGGGTTTCTGATTGGATTCCAGTGCCCTTAGCTCAGCAGAGCTCAGGCTTTGGGGCATCCTGGATTTTAACTATGTCTCTCAGATACAAATGATGAAGAATCACTGGACCTAGCCCTGTTTCTTTGCTTTAGGACTATATGAGTTCTAAGTGAGAGGATTTTATCTGGATCTTTGAAGAAACTTGAGTGTCTGAAGAGATGAGTGCTTGGCGCCAGGGGGGGGGGGGGGACTCAAACTTTACCCTGGGCATCAGCTGCCGACCTTGGCTGTCCTGATGAGCCATTACCTGTGGGGGCAGGGCTTATTTGGTGCCCTTTATTTTGTTTTGAGAGAGAGAGAGAGAGAGAGAGAGAGAAGAGAGAGAGAGAGAGAGAGAGAGAGAGAGAGAGAGAGAGAGAGAGAGAGAGAGAGAGAGAGCTGCTTGAAACAAACTCAAGATATTATTTGAAATATTATCAGGACCTTGTGTCGTACCTTTGTAGTTAGACACTGCAGAAAGATCACAACTTGCCCCTCAGTGGGTTGAAGAAGTGAGCATGAGTCATTCATGTGTAAGGAAGTCTAGACTAACAGTTTGGTAATTCTGAATGATCTTTTAACCTTTTATTGCTGGGGATTAGAACATGATGTATTGGTTTTTAGGGGGAAAGACATTTGTTGTATAATTTAATAATATTCACCAGTAAGAGTATGTTTCTACTTACATTATTCTTAACACTTTCTAGTCCAGCCACTTGGGTGTGAGCTTGTTCATTTTATTATTTGCAATAAATGGTCCAGGGTTTGAGTGCTTGATTTCAATGGTCTGATTTAACCTTAAATGTCCGTGGAGATCATATGTAACTCAGTTTAAACCTTCCTAATGCTCCTGTGTCTCCGTGCCTGGGATTCTGCTGCTAAGACTGTTGCCTGTGTTGGTTTTCTATTGCAGAAGGGAGTTCTCTGCCACGGAGAGCCTTTTAGCACAGGGTAGGAAGTCGAGTCTTTCAGAACCGAGCTTTCCTGAGGATGTGTAGAGGATCCTGTCTTCCGGTTTTGGGAGCGTCTGTTAGAAAATAGATATTCTATATTTTGACTTTACATTATCTACTTTCTTATAATTAAAGACAATGCTATAAATTACAGGCTTTGAGAAGTTATCTCTCAGCCCCTGAAGTCATAATGAGGTTTATTTTTATGGTTCCTTGTATCCCTGGCTCAAAAGCCATGGCTGAGGTTTGTGACTGGGGGCTGGTGAGCAGCTTTGGGACATGACAACTGTGTTCAACATACTTTACAGTAAAACCTAGGAAAGACCACATAGAGAGAGAGGCACTTGTGCCCCCAACAATATTCTTAGACACCATTTTTCCCAAGGCTCCTCTGAAGGAATCCGTAGGGGTAGGGAAGGCCTTAGTGGTTCTTGCCCTGTGGGCAAAATGCTCAGCCCATTCATTCCCTCTAACCCTGTGAGGATTCTCTCTTCTTCCAAGGTATTTCCTTGCTACTAAAGTGCTTTAGGTGACAAGTGACATTTTGATGAATTAATTGGCTTTACGTTTAAATTTAGAGGCGCTAATGTTTTATTCATGCAGCAGAAGAGGTTTTAGGGCAGCGTTCCTCTGTTCGCCATTTCTGCCCAACTCTGAAAATAAAAACGTGGAGGCATACCCATCTGCGGGCACCAGTTCCTGCTTGGTTTGTTGTGTGATACATGAACTCAACAAACTAGAAGAGACAGTGATTACAAAGTGAAGTGTGTGTGTGTGTGTGTGTGCGCGCGCAGACACAGACACAGAGGGCAACCTTTGGAGTCATTCTTCAAGTGCTGTCTGCTTATTTTTTGAGACAGCATCTCTCACACACCTGGAATTTGCTGAGTAGGCTAGGCTGGTTGGGCAGCGAGCCCCAGGAAAACGGTCTGTTTCCACCTCTCCAATGCTGGGATTTTGGACAGGTGACGCGACAACCTGTCTTTTCACGTGGGTTCTGGGGATTGAACTTGGGCCACAATGCTTCCTAGATGAACACTTTGCCAACTGAGCTACTAGGACAGAACTCCGGATGCTACGCTTTGGTTTAACCCCAAGCCTTTGAACCTTGGCACTGTTGGTGTTTTTTGGATTATTTTGTTGTGTAGGGGCTGCCAGTATTGAACAGTACCCTTGGCTTCTGCTCACTGGATGACGGAAGATTGCCATTCCTCCCCCATTTGGCAACCAGAATATTTCTAGGCCCTGACAGATGTCCTCTGCGGGGTGAGCCTTTGGCTCAGAACTACTTGGTTACTCTGAGCCCTAAGTTTGTGCACCAACAAGCAAGCCCTCTGGGTTCTCTTCACCTTGCCTCTCCTGTTGGACAATTCCTTGGGGTTTTGTGATGGGTCTCCATGGAGCTGGATGCTCCCGCTGCTCTCCTAACTCCTCTACTGGCCCCAGGCTGCTGATAGCTCATCGAGAGTTCTTCAGCTTCTCCTAACAGCATCCTTTGCCTTCCTACCTTAGGCCAGAGTGGAGGAAAAGGAGTGACTGGGATGTTCTCAGCGGTTTCCTTTGCTTCCTCCCCTGATGTAGACATGGGTTGGGAGAGAGGTTAGATGTAAAGAGAGGGACCATATTTGGGAATGTCCCGTGTGTATATGGACAGGCAGCCTGCAGCAGCTGGCATGGTTGGGACTTGGCTAATCTGCACGGGGAAATAGCATACCTAGAGTTTCCCAGATGGAACCTCCTGGTGCTTCTTTGCTTGGCGGGTTCTTTGGGGACACTTGTCTCCTGGCAAGACATAGAGCTGGGGAATGGAAGATGGAGTTCCTAGCATGGGTTCACCTTCATCCAGAAGCAAGGATGGCACGGCTCGCCTTAAACCAACAGCTACTAAGGTCAGTACAGAGAAACTGAGAAATTGTGCTTACACTGAGCAGGGACATTTCACTTTGTCACAGGATCCTCTAATGGCTTCAGAACGGTTCTCTCTCACACTCTTTCCTAATAGAAGCACTTCTTAGACATAGCTATGTGGAGAATGGGGTCATGCCTAACTGTGCAGAAGTCTCTTCTGGGTCTCCTTACAGTGTGCCTGGTCTAAAACACTTTTATATGCATTCATCAATACCACACAGTGTCAACATATTGAGATAGACGTGAGCAGGGCTAGCGTGTTGAGATAGACGTGAGCAGGGCTAGCGTGTTGAGATAGACGTGAGCAGTGTTAGCGTGTTGAGATAGACGTGAGCAGTGTTAGCGTGTTGAGATAGACGTGAGCAGGGCTAGCGTGTTGAGATAGACGTGAGCAGGGCTAGCGTGTTGAGATAGACGTGAGCAGGGCTAGCAGGTTGAGATGAAAATGATTTGATCTTAGAATGTTGTTGGGTTTAGTGTTAAGCCATTCTTAGGGTAGAAAACAAGCTAGTCCCCGTCTCTAGCTTACTCCCACCAGCCAAGGCATTGTGAATTTAGGCCAGGAGCATGCAGTGGATAAGGGTAGACATTTTCTGTTTGAAGTCTCTAATATGTAAAACACTGAGTGGAAAGGACACTGATGTTTCTGGTTCCTCCAGGATCAAGCATTGCAGCAGCTTTGTATGTGGTGAATAGAGGGGCTTCTGGGGGTGACAGTCCTCTTGATTGCTCTGCCAGATGTTGTGTGACATGATTCCCGGAAAGACATAGATAAATGTGTATTCATCCCAGTTAGGGAACCAATGACAAGCCAAAGAGACCATACCACTAAAGTCCAGCTTGGTAAATCAGTGAGTTTATCGGTGTTACTCAGAGGAGTATGGTGTGAGGTTACATACAAGAGCAGGGATACTGCAAAGGCAGCTGCATCACTGAAAGCTGCACTAGCCTGGGTGACAGCTTGTGGAAGTTGCATCCGGGAGCCTTCTGCAGAACTTGTAGGCAGGTCCAAGAGTCTCCTCCATGCTCTGGGCTAATCTGAGTTCCTTCAGTCCCTCCTATTTCTAGATGCTTAAGGAAGGAGGGGCTTTGTGAATCTGCTCAATTTGAGGGACTTCCTGAGACTTATGAGTTGTTTACTTCCTGGGTCTTAAAAAACATCCTTCCAGATTTTCTGAGTCTTAATGAGCTTCCTTCAGAACTTTCTAGTTTCAAAGAGCTTCCCTCCAGGATGGAATACGTCAGCTCAAGGAATGGCTGCTTAGCACCCTTTCAGACTGATCTGTGTGCATAGGCTGCCAGCAGAGCTTAGTACCTAGTGAGATGCACAATACGGTTGAGGTCACCAGAGCACAGCTTCTGCACGACCGGACCCTTTGGAATAATACCAGTCAAACTGCCAGCTCATAAATGATCTGCTTGAGGGCCTGATGATTTATGCTATTCTAAAATGGTGTGGAATACAAGAGACAAGGGAACAGGTGAGTGGCAAGTCTAGGATCATCAGAAGACACCTTACTGAAAGGTCAGTGCCGTAGTCAGAGTTCTGTTGCGGTGAAGAGACACCATGACCACAGCAACTCTTATAAAGGAGAATATTTAACTGGGGCTGGCTTACAGTTCAGAGGTTTAGTCTTTTGTCATGGTAGGAAACACGGTCGCACACAGGCAGACACGGTACTGGAGAGGCAGCTGAGAGTTCTACATCTAGATTGGCAGGCAGCAGGAATTGAGAGACTCTGGGCCTGACTTGAGCATTTGAAAAGTCAGAGGGTAACACACTTCCTCCAACAAGGCCACCACTCCTAATCCCTGCCCAGTAGCTTCACTCACTAATGCCCAAGCCTTCAAATATATGAGCCTATGTGGGCTGTCTCTATTAAAACCACCACAGTCAGAGAGTAGATTTGGTTCTCAAGTATAAGTACATGTTAACTATTTACTAAGGTGTTTTGAAAATTAAAACATAGAACCTGGGGCTAGAAGATTGCTCACCCAGCTCAGTGCTTGTCAAGTGAGCTTGAGGACTTGAGTTGTATCCCTAGCACCCATGGAAAGACACTCATGATAACACATGCCTGTAACCCCAACACTGGAGAGGCAGAGATAGGGGCTCCCTGGGGCTCTCTGGCCAGTTATTCTAGCAGAATTGGTGATCTCCAGATTCAATTAGAAACTCTGTCTTAAAAAAAAAATAAGGTGGAGGTGCATATTAGTCAGGAGTCTCTAGGGGAATAGAACTTATGGAATGAATCTATACATACAGACATGGGGATTTATTAGAATGGGTTGCCGGCTGTGGTCCAGCTAGCCCAACGGTGGCTGTCTACCAACAGAAGGTCCAAGAATCCAGTAGTTGTTCAGTCCACGAGGCTGGATGTCTCATCTGATCTTCAGTATGTGCTGGAATCCCAAAGAAATAGGCGCTGATGCCCGTGAAAGAGCGGACTTGCCAGTGAGAGCAAGCTTCCTTCTTCCATGTCCTTTGTATAGGCTGCCAGCAGAAGGTGTGGCCCAGATTAAAGGTTTACTAGTCCCATCTCCAAAAATATGAGTTATTTGGGTGAATGATGGTAGCAAACCTCTGAACAACCGCCTAGGGCATGGCTGCAAATGAGGTGGTTTCGCCGCATGGTTCTGCAGGGGATGCAGGCTTCCACTAAGACAGTTTGTAGCCCGGAAGGCTACAGGCTGTGTGGGACTCCTGGGTGCTGAGCTGCGTATTCAGTGTAACGTCTCAGACAGTTTTCTGGTTTGACAAATGTTTTCCTGTGACATTCAGATCTTCTCCCAGTCAGTGTGGTGTGTGTCATCTCCGATACAGGACTGGATCCGAATCTGCTCGGAAATTATTTTTATCCTCTCCGCTATCTACTGGAAATAATAGAGTCTATAAAAATCTGGTATGTCCTAAAAGTTTTATTCAGGGTAGGGAGGAAAGTGCTTCCTAGCGCATGTCAGCTCAGGTTTTAGGGTTCTCATTTTAGAAAATGAGATCGCCCACTTTCAATACATACATAAAATTCCATCTTTTTTTTTTTTGGTTTTTCGAGACACGGTTTCTCTGTAGCTTTGGAGCCTGTCCTGGAACTAGCTCTTGTAGACCAGGTTGGTCTCGAACTCACAGAGATCCGCCTGCCTCTGCCTCCCAAGTGCTGGGATTAAAGGCGTGCGCCACCACCGCCCGGGGCTTCCATCTTCTTTTTAAGAGTAGATGCAATTATGATTGTAGGTATAAAAGAGTTGAGTTTGGGCAGCATTCTGTCCATGCTGTGTGTGAGAGAGAGAGCTTAATAAACATTTTTTATGATGGGTGATCATTGTATTATCATTCAATACCAAGGAATGACTTTCTCCTCCTCCTCCTCCTCCTCCTCCTCCTCCTCCTCCCCTGTTCCTCCTCCTTGTTTTCCTCCTCCTTGTTCTTCTCCTCCTTCTTCTCTGTCTATCCAAAACTCACCAAAGAGGGTTGAGAAGATGGCTTGGTTGGTAAACTGTTTGCTGCACAAGCGTGAGAATGACATCCAGTGTCAACCCCTAGACTCCTCATGCACATATACACATATGCTCATGTGGGGGAACGCATGCACAGGTGGGTCACACCCACATACATGAGAATGACATCCAGTGTCAACCCCTAGACTCCTCATGCACATATACACATATGCTCATGTGGGGGAACGCATGCACGGGTGGGTCACACCCACATACATGAGAATGACATCCAGTGTCAACCCCTAGACTCCTCATGCACATATACACATATGCTCATGTGGGGGAACGCATGCACAGGTGGGTCACACCCATATACACATGCAAATGAGGACACACACACATTCTCACATACACATGTGGGCACACATACACGCACACACACACACACAGGGCTGCCTCAAGAAATGTCTTGAAGATTATGTAAATATTGTAAACCAGAATAACAAACTTCAAGAGCTTATCCAAACTGTTTCACTCTGTCAGCAATTTATCAAATATTGAACATAGAAATATTTCAAAGGTTATCTGATTTTATGCAGTAGATATATATGAGTGCATATAAAATATTTAAGTCGTTGGAATTTAATCTTTTTTAAAAGATTTATCTGTTTTATTTTATATGTGGGTGTTCTGCCCGAACATATTTCTGTTCACCCCATTTGCATACAGTGTCCTTAGAAGCCAGAAGAATCCTCTGGAATGGAATTATAGAGGGTTGGGAGCTGTAGATTGGGTGCTGGGAACCAAACCCAGATCCTCTGCAAGAGCAGCCAGTGTTCTTAACCATTGAGCCACCTCTCCAGCACCTAGAATTTCTTCTTAACACCTCAGGAAATGTGGTTCTACATATGCATAAATGTGTTAGCTCTGTCGTAGACAACGTTTATCTAGTGGTTAACTCAGAAGACATCTGAGGAGTTTTGGTGTTTGGTCAGAAGAAGAAAGGGGTATTTCCTGCTGTGCTGAGTGTAAAATGTTCCCTCGAGGCACCTGTGTTCCAAGACTTGTTTGTCCATCAGCTCAGGGGGCCTTTTACAAACGATCATGAGGGCTCTGATTCCATCCATGGTTGGACTAATCTACTGATAGGTTTACTGTTTGATGACACCATAGCCAGGGTCAGGAAGCCAAGAGGTAGAGCCTAACGGGAGGAGGGCACTGCATGAAAGGGCAGGTTTTATCTGGGGACCCTTCCTTCTCTCTTCCTCATGTCTACCAGGAAGAGAAATGCTTTCCCCAAGGCCTTTCTGCAACAATGTTTCTGCCTTGCCAACAGTCTAAACATAATGGGGCAGCCAAGCATGGACCTCAAACCTCTAAAACTGTGAGCCAGTGGGAATCTTTCCTCCCTTAAGACATTTTTTTTTCTTGGGTTTTTTTCTCGGGTATTTGTTACACCAACAGAAAACTCACACACACACTTTCTGCCTGGCCCCTTCAGCACCATTTCTTGATATTGTTGCTGAGAAGTCTATGAGCCAGGAGGCAACTTAGAAAAATGACCGCATAGCATTCCAGACATTTCTAGGGGGCTGGGATTCTTTCGTGAATCCTCTCAAAGCAGATAAAGTAGCAGCACATACGCACCCTTTTATTTATAAATGCATGCCCACTAACTCACAGATCTGTCTGTCATTCATCATTATTCATTTCTTCGGTCACTAAAGAATCCCGCTGCTTCTTCAGGGTAATAATCCACCTATTCCTCAGGTCAGCAGGGCTGCACATGAGGTACGGTCACTCAACTCAATCTGTAAATTGCATTGGTTCCTATACCCTTTTTTCTTGTCTTGAGTCATCTCACAAGTGTACTACATGCCTACATATATACATTTCCCTAAATATCTTGGGGTTAATTTGCATCAACACTGACCAACCACAGACTAATTGCTGCAGTATGTAAAACATACTACTTGATGCTCTCTTGTGTAGACCATCCTAACTAGTTAGACTCAGCGTGTGAAAGTGTTAGAGCAGTGATTCTCAACCTGTGATTCACAACCCCTTGGGGGCCGAATAATCCTTTCACGGGAGTTGCTTAAGACCATTGGAAAACACAGATATTTACACTACAATTCACAAAAGTAGCAAAATCACAGGTATGAAGTAGCAACATGAGAAAGTGTATTAAAAGGTCACCACATTAGGAAGGTTGAGAACCTCTGTGTTAGAGGGACACAGGCAGACAGGGAAGGCCAGCGGGTTCCCTGACATAACAGCTTCTTGTTCCCAGAAGAGATTTAAGGACAGATAACAGAAAGGCAAGGGGGTGGATATCTAAGAACAAATAGGGAAAGCGAGAACCAGCCAAGCCAGAGTCTACTTAGCAGACTTCCAATTTTAGGGCCCTTCCCATCCCTTCCTTCCTCCACTTGGTCTTCTGTCTTTCTTCAGGGTTCAATTCTCCACCCATCCCACGGATCAAGCTCTAAGACTCGCCTAGAGCCCCGCCAACATCCCCATCACAAGTGGAAGTTTAAGCTTCAGTGAACTCATTTTCTCGCTGCTTCTGTAGACTTTCTTTCTTATGCCGCAACCAGGATTCTAATTTGTTGGTAGAGCCCAAAGATCAAGCATCTTTCTCTTTCTCATGAAATTATACAGCAGCAAAGATTCTTGACTGGGTCAACGAAATTAAGCTCCATTTTCTTTGCTGATGTTTTCGGCTGTGGGCATTCCATCGCCTTTGCAGAGCCCAAGAAGCTAGCTGAGACTTGTTTCTTCTCTGACTGGGGGTCTGTTCGCAAGAACACCAACTAGAATTCAAACAGGTTGTGATACACTCCCAGCACCCACGTTCTCACCGGGGCAGTTGTACACCCTGTCTGTATTCATACTCTCTACAGTTCCTTTAGGTGAGAGTCCTCAAGTCCAGCGATGTGGTCCTTGAAGTGATTCTCACTGGTGGCCTAAGAACAGTAGCAGTTCTCCAGCCCATGGGACTTGATGGCAGCGGCATTTCTGATGCACCTCTGTGTTCGTGTATCTTCCAAACCCAAGCATCTCAGATTGGCAGATCCTTGCTTTAGTTCATCCCGGGGTTCCTTCTCTACAGGTGTGTGTATCTGGGACCGGAAGACTTGGCTGAGTGCCAGCACAGACTACGGCAGGCTCACGGGAATGTCGTTCATCGGGCTTCCGTCTTCCTGATTGTCTGCCTCTTTTTCTGTTCTTTGTGAGGAGCGTGTGAAGCCTGGATCCATAGGACAGCTCTGTTTCTGGGGAGATACCTGCTTATCCTGGCCATCAAGGGGTCTAAAAGTCACTGGAATCATGACCTAGTCATGCCCTCAATTTCAGCACAGCTTTGGACTTTTCTATACAGAGGAGGTGACTTAGGTGCTGTGATCCCTTGGCCACCTGAAGCCAGATAAGAGGCCAGGAAGTAATAAAATGATTGTCTTGCAGACCATGAGGTCTCTTTTCCAGGCTTCTGTGTGTAAAAGGGCTGTCTCCTTTTCTATGTGACGTTGGATGGGTGGCTAGCTTTCAGGGAACTATTTTAAAAAATCCATCTTGGAGGCAATTTATAATAGTTGCTTGCTGCAGCTTATGGGATTATTTTTATTAGGGCCATCTTCTTAGGCTTCATAACCCCTAGTGTGGTTTTAAGGGAGGTGCTCCTCATTCTTTTTTTTTTTTTAATCTTTTTTTTAATTGAGAAAATGAGAAAAAAAACAAGTTTCCACCTCCTCCCAGCCTCCCATTTCCCTCCCCCTCCTCCCACCCTTCTCCCCCTCCTCCCACCCTTCTCCCCCTCCCCCCATTCCTTTCCCCCTCCCTCTCCAGTCCAAAGAGCAGTCAGGGTTCCCTGCCCTGTGGTAAGTCCTAGGTCCTCCCCCCTCCATCCATATCTAGGAAGGTGAACATCCAAACTGGCTAGGCTCCCACAAAGCCAGCACATTACGTAGGATCAAAACCCCATGCCATTGTCCTTGGCGTCTCATCAGCTCCCATTGTTCGCCATGTTCAGAGAGTCCAGTTTTATCCCATGCTTTTTCAGTCACAGTCCAGCTGGCCTTGGTGAGCTCCCAATAGATCAGCTCCACTGTCTCAGTGGGTGGGTGCACCCCTCGTGGTCCCGACTTCTTTGCTCTTGTTCTCCCTCCTTCTGCTCCTCATTGGGACCTTGGGAACTCAGTCCAGTGCTCCAGTGTGGGTCTCTGTCTCTATCTCCATCCATCACCAGATGAAGGTTCTATGATGATATGCAAGATATTTGTCAGTATTGCTATAGGATAGGGTCATTTCAGGTTCCCTATCCCCAGCTGCCCAAGGAATTAACTGGGGACCTCGGCTTGGGCACCTGGGAGCCACTCTAGGTTCAAGTCTCTTGCCAACCCTAAGGTGGCTCCCTTAACTAAGAATTGTGCTTCCGTGCTCTTAGCAGTATTATTTGTAATAGCCAGAACCTGGAAACAACCTAGATGCCCTTCAATGGAAGAATGGATGAAGAAAGTGTGGAATATCTACACATTAGAGTACTATGCTGCGGTAAAAAACAATGACTTCTCGAATTTTGCATGCAAATGGATGGAAATAGAAAACACTATCCTGAGTGAAGTAACCCAGACCCAAAAAGATGAATATGGGATGTACTCACTCATAATTGGTTTCTAGTCATAAATAAGGGACACGGAGCCTACAATTGGTGATCCTAAAGAAGCTAAGTAAGAAGGGGAACCCAAGGAAAAACATATAGTTATCCTCTTGGCTATGGGAAGTAGACAAAGTTGCCGGGGAGAAAATTGAGATCTTGGGGGTGGGGTGGGATGGGGGTAAGGGGAGATGGGGAGAGAAAAGGGAGAAGGGGAGGAATTGGGGAACTTGGGGAAAAAGGAGGATTGGGATAAAGGAAGGTGCTCCTCATTCTTAACAGTAAGGGATTGGTGTCGGGTCTGTGATGCACTTTCCAACAGTCTGCACAAGCAAGTGTCAGCAGACAGATCAAAGAATTCACAGAAAGTCTTGGCAATAGTTCAATACTTGGTAAATTTAAGCAATAGATGCCAAGCCTCTTGGCCATGGGAAACACCTTCAAAATGAAACCGTCATCGTTCCAGTCATGGAGTAGCATAGTTCAGGCTTGCTGTATGTATTTAGCTCAGGTTACTATATCCGAATTCAGAAAAAAAAATTCGGGAGAATGGCATGACTCTGACCTCTGTCCCAAGGAGAAAATGAGTTCAAGTTCAGCCCACCCACGAGCCAGCAGCCAAGAACTGCTGCCCCATGTAGGAAGGACCACGGTACTGTCCTTGTTGCTGTGATGAAACACACAATAGCAGCAGCTTCAGGGAGGAAGGCTTATGGGGGGCTCTCAGTTTGAGGCTGCGGTCCATCCCGGTGGGGAAGGCGTGGCGGCAGGAGCACAAGGCGGCTGGGCACACCTCACCCACAGACAGGAAACAGAGAGAGTTGAACTCTGGTGCTCAGCTCACTCTCTCTTTATTATTTAGTCCAGGACCCAGCTCATGGGATGCCGCTGCCCGCGTTCACGCAGGCTTTCCCTTCCTCAGTTAAGTCTCTTTGGAAATACCCTCACAGTCTCACCTAAAGGTGCACTTTCTAGTCCTTCTAAAACCCACCAGGCTGACAGTGAAGATCCACACAGCCAGGCCTACAGAAGCCCTGCCTCTACTTCCCTCCTAACCCCAACCAAGTCACTGTTCTTAAACAGCCTGTGCATTGTGTAATCTTCCTTCTTTTCATGAAGGAAATCTACTTCCCTGACAGTTTAGACTTTTAGTCCATCACCAGCTGGCTTAGCCTCCTGTGCCCTAAATACACAAAAATGTGTCAAGATTCAGGGCCTCGAACCTTGTTTTTATTGGTGCCCGCTGCCCTGTCACACCCCCTGCTGACCCCTTTGACTGTCCTTCCCCCCGAATCGTGTCCCCTCTGTTGGCATGTCATACGTGTTGCCCTTCCTTGTCCTTCCTCTGCTTTCAAAGCGCCCTCTCTACCTTCATGTCCCCCCACCCCTCACACACTTAAATCTTGATTCTGTATATGAGGGAAAACATGAGGCTTAAGATACTGAGTCTGGCTCATTTCACCTAACAGTGGTCTCCATCTCCGCCCATTTTCCTATAAATGACAGAATTTCATTCTCCTTTATGGCTGAGTAAAACTTCACTGTGTGTATGCAAATGTATGCCCTTGTGCATGTGTATGCAAATGTATGCACTCACGTGTACCGCATTTTCTTTACCCATTCTCCTGAGCCGGTTACATCGCTCGGTCACTGTGAACCTAGAAGCAGGGAACAAATGTGTGTTATCTTGTCGGTTTGTCTTCAGTTTTCTTCTGTGAGATGGGTTCTCAGAGATGTAATTACTGGTCAAAGGACTTGCAAATGGGCGTCACTAGTGAGCAACCCTCACTCCACAGTTCACTCTTCCCGAGCCCCTTACCTACTGGACACAGATTTATCTTCCGTTTTTCCCTCCAGTCTCCAGGAACACTGGCTTGCTGTCTTCCATTTAGCGTAGGCAGCTGAAATCGTCTGGGAGGCAAACTGTTCTCTTTCCACACACCTTATATGGAGGTAACTAGGGTGCTGAGTCCCCAGAGACTGTCTTTCCCCTGTTTCTGTAACTATGGTATTTCCACCCATCATGACTGTAGTGATACGGTCATCATTCTCCAAGGTACATTAGGACCCTTTGCAAGAAGCCTGCTTTACCCGCACTGATGTCGTCTTACGCTAACTTTGCCACAGGAGCAGGCACATGGACTCGTATTTTCAACTGCGCCTAAATGATCATTGATTTAACGTGATGCCATCCCATGACAGCAGGATAAGTTAGGGAGATCTCCGGAAGGACAGAACCTGGCAGTGCCTCCGGCATCTGGAACAGTGCCGGCATGTTTGTGGGATCCATCGGATACATTTTGATGAGACTTTAAAATCAGTTAGTCTACGAGTCGAATGCTCAATGCCTGCCAGGGAATCACCTTTCCATATTACAGCGAGGGGATGATTTCATTCGCCATTATCTTTGGGACTGCTGCTAGCTAACCCATGAGGCTAATTGCTTTTTGTTTCTTATGTGAAGGTCTTGATATGTAAGTAGTCCAGGCTGGCCTCACTTTCACAATCCTCCAGAAACTACATTAAAAAAAAAATTGATTCCGTTGAATCGGAAAGCTCGGCACACGATTCCTATGTGCACTTGGATGAGTTTGAGCAGATGTTGCTGTGAAACTGTCACCACAGTGAAGAGAAGCTTTTCCATCCCCTCTGATGGCTTCCTTGTGTCTCTTGGGGTGCCCCGTGGTAAAAAGCTTTTAGCAAGAATGTTACTCTGGGCTTATTTGGTTCTGCTTTGCGTTTTTGAACCAGAGTCTCACTCTGTAGCCCAGGCCGGCCTGGAACTGAAAGAAACTCTCATGCAAACGATTGTCCCAGTGGGAAAAGACTATGAAAAGTGGCCAAGAAGACCTCAGAAACTATAGGCGTACACAAAGGGTCCCTCATTCCAGAAGCAGACACAAGTTACACCAGGTGCAAGAAGTTCCCTGGTTAATGGTTAATGTCTGTCTGGTTAATGGTAGAGTACGCTGTTAGCACTGCGGTAGGGACAGAAGGGCTATGCAGAGTTCCTTAACTAGATGGGGCTACCAGAACACGCCCCTATCGGCAGCACAGAGCTGGAAGATTAATGATTGACCATTCTATACCCTACAAGGCATTTGGCTTTGTGTTGGAGGATAGACACTATATAGCAGGTAAAGGAAGGTGTGCTGGCTAGTCTTATGTCAACTTGACACAGAAACTAGAATCATCTGAAAGGAGGAAACCTTAAGTGAGAAAATTCCTCCAAAATATCCAGCTGTAAGGCGCTTTCTTAGTTGTTGATGGGAGGGCCATTGTGGGTGGTGCCACCCCAGGACTGGTGGTCCGGGGTTCTATAAGAAAGAAGGCTGAGCAAGCCATGGGAAGCAAGCCAGTAAGCAGCACCCCTCCATGGCCTCTACATCAGTTCCTGCCCTATTTAAGTTCCTGTGTTGACTTCTTCGATGATGACTATAGAAGTATAAGCTAAATAAATCCTTTCCTTCCCAGTCTGCTTTTCGGTCGTGGTGTGTTTCCTCACAGACATAGTGACCCCCTAACCAAAATAGTGGGATTTTTATGGTTCTGCTAATAATTGAAAATTCATAACAGAAGTGTGTGTGTGTGTGTGTGTGTGTGTGTGTGAGAGAGAGAGAGAGAGAGAGAGAGAGAGAGAGAGAGAGAGAGAGAGAGAGAGAGAGAATGAATCACCTATGGAAGCAAGCAAGCTCAACAACCTTATTTGTTGAGCCAAAGTCTCAACTACACTGGCTGGTCAGTGAGCCGCTGTCTCCACCTCTCTTATAAAGGCTCTGGGGATCAAACTCAGGTCACTAACTGACTTGGAAGAGAGTTTTCCTTTGGTTTGTATAGGTGTGGGACCCGTGGTAGATGGGAATGGGTGATTTGAGGTCAGTACTGACGGCTGGCCAGTGAGCTATGTTTGAAGAAAAGACACAGCTATTTAAATGGTCTTTGCACCGCCCACCCCAAGGCCAGACTGTCAGCAGCCTTGTTCACAGAGCATGCCCGGCAGTCCACTGTGTGCCTCTAGACTCTGACTCAACAGGAAACAAAAGCAAAAATTGTTCAGTCAGATGATGGACCGGAAGTGGGCCTCCCTTTCAGAGCACATGCTGAAGAAATAAGTAGCAAGGCCAGCAATGTTCCCATGTGGTGATGTCTTGGGCTCCTGAGGAAAAATAGTTTGAAAGAGGGACTCGGAAAAATGTTTTTCCAAATTCCCCATTGCACCCGGACAAGGGTTCTGCGATTTTCGCTTATCTCTCAGGGCGCACATTGCAGGGTACACTTGGAAAGTCAGAAGCCTCCCCTCTGGGACCAGAGCACAGCCACTGTGAGTGTCGGAAATGGGTTTTCAGAGTCTCTTAAGCCCTCGCTGCAGCAGGGACAGCGTGACACTGCATATACGATGCCTCCTGGGCAGCTGTGGGTTCTCTCGGCTAGTCAGAGTAAGGAGGTCACCACAGGATGCCTATAGCGCGAAGGAGGCTGCAAGGCAGGAAGCAGGGCAGCAGGATAGCAAGGCAGCCTCTGTGCCCGCACTCCCAGCATCAGCTGCTGAAGCTGCGGTCCAGGGGCTTCTGAAGCGGAGAGTCCCTTGGTCAGGCGCCTTTGTTGCTCCACAAAACCAGGGTCTATGCTCCATCAAACAGGCAGAACTCCAACTGAGTCAGATCAACCACTGACTTTGCCAATGGCCTGATTTTTGTTTGAACTTTTTAATAGAGTAAACATTTAAAAAGATTAAATATGCTACCTAAGAGTAGGGTAAGATTCATGGAGAGTCCCTGATGGGGAGGAAAGGAGGAAGGGAAGGAGGGAGAGAGGAGGGGCAGAGAAAGGAAGAGGGAGGGAGGGAAAGGGCGGAGCTCTGAGGTGACCCCTGATGCTTGGTCGGGCTGCTGTGCTCTCACTGAGTTGAAGGAGGCATCAGGCTTTATGTGTTCGCAAGTGAATTTTGGCTCTGGCATGCCCAGTTGGCTGTGTGGTCCTCCTCATGTCCTCCTTCCCTTCTCAAGGGTACCTGTTTGTTTACCAGTGATGTCTAGGGCTTTCTACTTATTTGAGAACTGTGGATTTTTAATTCTTGAGTTTCACCAAATGTGGCATTTCCTTCTATTTGCTTTTGATGCTTTGGGACAAATTCCAAGATAAGGGAAGACAATTGGCTTTATGTCACCATCTTTAAAATCAAGGGCTTTGACTCAAATGGAAGACTTTGTCCTCTGGCCCAGAAATGATGTGCAGTCATTAAAATGTCTGAGTTAGTATGGAGACAGAACCTCGGAGTAGTACTGTGGGAGCTTTATGGAAAGCGAGATCAAAAACAGAGAGTAATCAGATCCTGAGAGATAAACTGGAAAACCGTGGGGACATCAGACAGGAGAAAAATGGGCATGATGGCCTGAAATAGGTGATGGTGGCCAGTCAGTTGTGGTGCACACCTTTAATCCCAGCACTCAGGAGGCAGAGGCAGGCAGATCTCTGCGAGTTCAAGGCCAGCCTGGTCTACAAAGTGAGTTCCAAGACAGCCAGGGCAACACAGAAAAAAACCTGTCTTGAAAAACAGAAAAAATATTTAAGGTGCTGGTGGGACGGGGCCACCAAGAACAGAGCAGATATGAGAAACACGAAGAAGGAGACAGCACTGTTTGAATCCTCGCAGACTGGATGAGGGGAAGAGGAATGAGGAGTGGCTTAAAATTTAAAAAGGGGCGCGGTGTGGAATAAGCAGGGCGGTGCAGCAGCAGCTTTGAGTTTACAGGGTCTGAGAACTGGGGAGAAAATAAAGAAGTCTTCTGAGAGTGAGCCCGAGTGAGTCCTAGAGTTATCAGTGTGGGCAGGTGACAGACTGGGGAGACACACAAGTGGCCATGTCTTCCCCTCTCACTCCAGAGCATGGCAGTGACCAACACAATCCCCATGGTTCCCCCCCCCCCCCTTGCGAGGAGAGGGAGGCATTCCACAGTCCTGGCTGAAGGCACCTGGCTAACAACCAACCATCTCTGCAGGGGTGAGATGGAGAAAGGGGGTCACCCATACCACGCAGGGGGACATTTGAGTCTTCAGGTGATAGGGAAAAACAGATGTCAGAGGAGTCCTTTGAGCATGATGGATTGCAGAATGGAGGAAAGAAGGTGAAAGTAAGAGCCAAGCCCAAGAGGAAAGGCACAGCAAGCAGAAATGTGTGTGCCCAGAGTTCAAGTGTGCGTGTGCGTGCGTGCGTGTTTGTGTGGGGTGCCTGCACGCATGTATTCGTATGCACATGTGGAGGTCAGAGGACAGCCTCAGGTGTTGGTCCTCAGGAACCCTCCACGTTTATCTGAGACAGAATCTCACACTGGCCTGGAACATCACCAGGCAGGCCAGGCCATCTGGCCAGTGTGCTCCAGGGATCTGCCTGTCTCTGCCTTTTTCATGATTACATTCATGGGCTACCACATCCAGCTTCTAAATAGGTTCCGGTGATCCAACACAGGTCCTTGTCCTTGCAAAGCAAGCACTTTACTGACTATTTCATCTCCTTAATCTGAAAAAGAAAAAAAAAATTAAAGTGTCATCCAACAGCAAGATGTAGCCCAGACTGAAAACACCACATCCATCCAGTCGCCAAGGCCACAGACCCACCGTCCCTCGGCAGGAATGACTGTGTGCGTGCAACTCTTCCACAGAGAGACACTGACATTCCAGCAGTGGGACATGTAGGAACAGGGCAACAAAGACAAGATGGCCAGCCATGCTGGGTGACATGCCAGGGAAGGAGCATAGCCAGCAGAAGATACTGTGGAGAGTCTGAAGATATAGAAAGGCCTTTGTTGCTGACCTGATTTCCTGTCAACTCAAGTACTGGAAAGCAGTCCCAAGCATCCCTTCTGGCAGGGGCCGCCACATGGCCTGGTTCCAGACAGTGAGAACTCTGTGTCAGGAGGGCCCTTCTAGATACACGGGCAAAGCTCCGTCCCTACAGAGCAGTGTTCCTCCCAGCTGAGATTCTGACTGTGCATCCCCCCCCCCATTGTCCCACCTGAAGATGAAGCCATAAATAGCAGCTGTCAACTCAAGGTAGTCCGTCCAGTGTCTCCTGGATGCTAGGGACACAGATTGGATCACCTGCCGCTTCCCTCCCAGTAGACAAGATTCCCCAGGACGGCCATGTTTATCTCTTTCCTACTTCTTTAGTCCATCAGAAGAGATGTGTGGACAAAGATCGTTGAACAAATGCATGAACGGGCATACTCATGACTGTGGGACCAAGTCCAGCCAGGCTTTATGGGGAGTCTGCGGTTCATCTAGGTGATGCTTGATGTCCATTTCGACACAGAGACCTTATGAGTCTTGAGAAAGAGTGAGGAGCATCCAGGAAGAGGATGACGTGTGGTGAGGGTCATGAGAAAACATGATGCTTTAACTCTGCCATGTCCTTCACAGGCCCATGTTTTAAACACAGGGTCCCCAGCTGGTAGACCTGCTTTGGGACATTGTGAACCTTTAGGATGGGAGATTGGGCTAATGGAATATGTCACCTTTGAGGGTGATAGCCCAGCCCCACTTCTGGCCTGCACTGTCTGCTTCCTGTTCTAATAAGATGTGAGGAGTCCCAAGCCACTGTGAGCTCCTCCATGATGGACTGTACCATCCCAGACTGCAAGCCAAGGGTGAGCTCCTCCATGACAGACTGTACCATCCCAGACTGCAAGCCAAGGGTGAGCTCCTCCATGGCAGACTGTACCATCCCAGACTGTGAGCCAAGGTAAATGCTCCCCTCCTTGAGTTGCTCCTGTCCGGTGTTCAGTCACTGTGAGGAAGCAACTGAGACAGAATGTATGTTTGCAGCTATGTAAGATCAAGGCCCTGTGGGATGGGTGGGTGAGTGAGCACATTTGTAGTAGGAGCCTGAGGACCTGAGTTTGATCTCTGGAATCTATATTTGGAGGAGAGAACTGACTCCCAAAAGTTGTCCTCCGAACTCCACACATGCACCATAGCAAGTGTGTGTTCACACACACAGCAACAAGTCACAAACATCTTTCTCTCCTTCCCTCTCCCTGACATATACAGGCTAATAATAAATAGTGAAATCTCAATACAATATCAAATGTGGTTAAGCTGTATGTTGCCAAATGGCGCTCACTGGCTATGCCACATGACCCAATGAAAGCCATGCTCTTGGGACTGTAGGAAAGAGTTCAAGGCCCATCCCAAGTCACAGATTATGAAACAAGGAAACGCGAGTGAGTCCTCTGACCTTCCTGAAGTTTGACATGACCTCTGAGTATTAAACAAACATGTGAGCTGCTGCCCCAAAACGTAACCTTTTTTCCATGGTAGAAATTACAAAAACATTTCAAACTACTATTTATATGATTATTATTTGCTTTTTGAACTGTGGAAATGATCATGAAAAGAAAGAGAAATTATGAAAAGCTTTTGTTCAGGGAGAATGATTGACTTTCCATTTTGCCTCCTCTCCCTAGAGACCCCAGAGACATAAGACCTGTGTTAGCGGAATTTGCCCGTGTGTTTTCTAATCACTCGACTCATTCCCAGATGTGCAGCCCTGTACAGCAGGTGTACACCGATGTCACTCATCATTGACTTGGGTTCCTTTTTGGTTTCTAAAGGCGGCAGCTTAGTCTTATCAGGAGCTCCAGGAACAAATACTTTGACAGCAGGATAGTTCAAAACACTTAATGACTTTTTGCCCTTAACCACAGCTACTGCAGAAAAGAAAAAGAAAATGTAATAAGTATGCAAAATGGAAATGCCTCCCCAAAGGCCTTTTCATTTCCTCCAAGCCCAAAGGAAGAAGGAAGAGAGAGGATTGGCAATCCACAATAAGAAGGAGAAAAGAAATGCTGTAATTTTAAATCGCAGGCTACACCAAGAAGCTGATGAGTTCTGTGTCTGTCTCCCTGTTCAGCACTCTGGACATCAGTCAGGCTTGCCCCCCAAATGGGCAGAATAACGACAAGCTTTGAAACGCTCGTGAAACAACAGAACAGTTCTTGCCGGAGGAAACCTTGGCACCGTGTGGTTCTCCATTTAGAGTTACATTTAGTTTTCAAGGAGGTTAAGAGACTGGACCAAGACTGCTTAGCTGAGGCCTGGGATGATAGCTCATTTGGGAAAGTGTTTGCCCTGCACTCATGAAGATCCACGGTTGAGTCCCAGAGCCCACATGAACGACGCAGTGTGTTGGCAAACTCAGCACAAGGTGGGCAGAGACAGGGAAAGAATCCTGGGCATTGGTGACCAGCAAGCCTAACCTACTGAGTGAGCCCCAAGACAGCTAAAGACCCTGTCACCAAAACGAGGTGAATCATGCCTGAGGAGTGACACCTGAAGCTGACCTTTGGCCTCTACATGCACACATATGCAGGCGTCCTCACACAGCCAAACACACACACACACACACACACACACACACACACACACACACACACGATTGTTTAGTTGAAGGCAGAGCTGAGACTAGGTCCATGTTCTTTCTCAACTCTGGAGATTACCTGAGTGTCATCAGGACATTTTAAAAAATACTGATCCAGTCTACCCTGAATATTCTGATTTTATCTCGTCAGCTAAGACCTGGATTGATGTGCTCATTGTACTGTGCTGTGTGCTGCATCCCATGCTTGGGTGGTGACATCTTTCTGGGGACAGAATACACACCGTCTGTCTCCTCTGTGCCTTTCTGTAGTCTTCCTCCTAAAGAGTCACCCCTAAGGCTGGCGACTGAACAAGCTCACCCAACGCAGCTCAGCCCCGCGGTTTTGTCAGCATGTGATCCTCGCTTGGCACACGCAGCCTCCTTGTCCCAGTGCCCTCCGCCCTCTTCCCTTCGCAAATGAGCAGCTGCGCTGTGCCTGCCTCCTCTAGGATCAAGTGCTTTGCTCCACTACCTTGCCAGGAGATGACAGAACGAGACAGGGCTCCCTGTGGCCCCGAGGTGCGGCAATTAGATTGCTGTCTTTGTCGTCTGTGTTTTCCAGCAGAGTTCCACCCTGCCCCACCCGTGCGTCAGTGAACCCCTGTGTCACTTTCAGAGTTTGCACTTGGAAAAGACCTTGCCCATCATCTGCTCCTGTGTCCCACTGGACAGAAATCCTCCCAAACTTGCTGGCAGATGGCTCTCTGCTCTGCCAGAGCCTGCTGGCAGAGGAGCTCATCTCGTCCTGTCCCACCTTGTTTGCTGTGGAGTGCCACTGGCTCCCAGCCTTCCATGCTGGATTAGATCAGCCTCCATTCCTTCCTTATAAATCCCGTCACTGTGTACTCCCAAAGACTGTTTCCTCCGGGAAGCTAGGGTGACGCCAAGGTCAGTGTCTTGGGTTAGAACACTTGATCTCCAGCTGGTGACAGTCTGGGGGGACTGTAGAGCCTTTGGGAGGTAGGGTCTAGAGGGAGGGAGTAGTTCTCTAAAGGCTGAGCCTTGGAGTTTGTAAGCCAGGCTTGCTTCCTTTCCCATCTTTGGATCCTGGTCCACTACGATGTGAATGAACAATCATGCATTTCAACCACCATAATCATGAGCTGCTCCATATATGGACAAATGTCTGCTCACCCCAGATAGGGTGCCAATAACGGGCCATTGAAACAAATCCACTCAAGTCTAAGTAGGTGGACTGAAAGTGGCCATATCATGGGTACGGGGTCAGTTCCAGGCTCGAGGATCAAAGGTAATACCTTGGAAAAGCAGCCTCCATGGAGCACTCACACACAGGTCTAGATGGTTCAGACAACTAGAGAGTCCCCTCCACCCAATATCATCACTCTTGTGTAACCCCAGGAAGCAGTCTTGTGGGTCTTCTAACTTTCTAGAGTCCTGAGCCCTGTGACACTCCTACATTCTCTCCTCCCTGCAGGAAAGTGTTCCAGTTAGGAGGAAATGGCCACACAACACTACCTTCCAGACGACAGTGAATTCTACCCTCAAACTCCAAACTGAAAGAAATCCTTCCTCTTTTATGTAGCTTCCTGTTGTGTAAGCCCATCACAGCAATAAGAATAGTAAAGAGCCTCGCTCCCAGAGTCCCTCAAGAGGGGCGGCAAGTGAAATATTCCTGAAGTGCTTGGGTTCTAAGCATCACCGTTTTCCTGGGCAAGAGAGAACCCAAGTCCCTGGATCACCAACTAGGTAGAGATCTGGAGCTGAGCCCAAACAAGCTCAAAGAGGTGAGCGAGCTGGCTCCTCCACCAGGGTGCTGGATCTCACAGGTGGTCAGGAAAGGCTTTCTCAGAACCATCAGCTCATCGGTGCTGCTTCTGGGATAGAGGCTCCTTTGAAGACCCAGGGGTCCCCTGCATGGTGTCTGATGCTGCCTTAGCTATGGATGAGGCTGCCAAAAGAAAACACGGGCTACTCATCGGGATCCCACAAATGCTTGCAGTTATGGGACCAGTGAGGGAAAGAGCCTCGACTTCTCTAACCTTTTCCTTCCTTTCATCCAGGCTCCACTTTGGTCTTGGTTACTGTTGGACACCACTGCGCTTATTTCTCGAGCCCTTTATACCACTCTAGGACTCCCTGTTCTCCTGTCACTCTGTCTAAGATCCAGCATCCTGGACATCACCGGAAAGACCCTGTGTCTCGCTGAGACCTGCTAAACTGCAGTCCTCATCCTCACAGATTCCCAGGGGAGTCAGTCAGAGGTGGCTCTGCAGACTCTTCACAGCCTCCACCCTCACACCTCCCACATCTGATTGTCCTGCCCTTGTCCCTGCATGATGACGGACCTGTGTTCTTCCAGGTGACAGCTCTCCATCTTGTACATTGTCTGGGTGTATCTCTGAGTTGTAGAACACAGTCCTCTGAACAAACAACGTCTCTCTATTGGTGCTCAAGTGCCTGCTTTCAAGAGTCTAGCATGGTGGGGCTTGCTGAGTGATGATGTTCTGTCATAGAAGAAAAGGGTGGGGAGGGTTACTGAACCCTCACTTGAGAATCCAGCTGCTAGTAGCCTTGGGGACCTAAGGGAGGTGCCAGAGTACATGGGTACAGAAGGTTAACTGAGGGGAACCCTGGGTGTGGACCTTCCAAGGCAGCCGCTTGAGTGTCAGCAACACTCCAGGCAGCCCCTCCTCACTCTCTCTCCATTAGAAAGCTAAGTGGACTCACTGGTCCCCCAAGGTGAACTGCCAAGGAACTGAACTTCAGATTGTCATCTAGACCTTACAGGGAGAGATAAACTGGAAATCCAGTGGATTTTTCTATAGATCATCTCCTTTAAGGAATACTTTGGTGGATATTAGCTTCTGTGAGTATCTGTATACACGCTTGACATTCACTGGGCTCCTCGTGCATTGCTGGGCTGCTAGGCTGCAGCATTCAGTCCAACGCAACCTTGGCGAGGGGCTGCCATGCAGAGAGATCTTCCACAGAAGGTCAGCGCTGGTGTGCTGGCATCTTGCCCTGAGCATCGTCCTGTATATTTTCCACGCAAGGCATGGCTGCCTTCAGCGTTGTTTTTTGGACACAGATCTCAATTGCTAATGATAAGATTGATGGTGATGATCTTTGAACACGAGGGTCTGCCACCCCATAACATGAACGGTGCAATTTCAAGGTGTGCCCCATCCTCTCTAGAGCATCGTTCTCATGTCTGAGCCTTGTGCCAAGAAGGGCCATAGAGGAACCTTGCCTTTTGGGCACAGCAGTGATAAATTAATCCCTGCTCCTCGTGTAGGGCTTGTAGCAAAGCAGCTGTGAGTTGTGTAGTAGCAGAACGGCTTAGCATTTGGAAGAGCCTTGTGCCTGGCTGAAATCCCTTCAAAGCTGATGAGGATATGGTACAAGGTGCTCAGCCTCAGAGCCCTGTCTGAATGCCAAGGTGAATGTGTACTGTGACTCTCCCTCTGGCTGGAGCCTGTCTGTCTCTCTGTCATCTGTGTGTCTCTCTGCCTCTGTTTCTGTATCTCTACATCTCTGTCTGTTTATTTCTCTCTCTTTCAGTTGAAGCAAGGGTATTTTTAGGAGTGGGGAAGCACACACATACAACAGGCACACAGAGAAAAACCATCTGCAAAGCAGAGGGGGGACTTGAAGCTGAAGCTCTCATCTCTTGCTCTCACAGGTTACTGAGACTTCACTTTCTGTATCTTAAGTGGTAGGTCACTCCTTGATGGTGAGGGCTGATGTCCAAGCACTCAACTCCCAAGACCCAGAGTGTCCCTGTACACTGTAGAGAGCTTCAGGGAATGGGGCAGAGGGAAACTCCCAGGAAATAAGTGTAGACTATTTTCTAGGAGAAGACCGGTCCAGGAGCAAGGTGAGCCAACACAGGTGAGCACCAGAGCTCTTGCCTTGCCCAGCCTGTTAGCAGACTGGGTAGATGGCAGTGAGGAGGAGTGGCCACCACTGGTCACTGGACCTCACCCTGCCTGTCTCTGCCAGAGGGGACAGGGTAGATGGTTTTTCTAGGAGACCCTTGGTGATGGTGTAGGCTGTTGGAGACCCTTGCTGATGATGTAGGCTGTGGAGAACCAGCAGGAGACAAGAGAAGTGCCAAAGCCACAAAGGCAGAATCAAGGAGGGCTGGGAGATGGCAAAGATATTCAATGCGAAGACATGGATTCTCTGCCCTGCCTTAGGACTTATAGGCAGTTAATAGTAGCTAGGAAGTAGGGGCTCATAAATATGAGGGTCTATGGGTAGTTAATGGTTGCTGGTGGAGTCATTTTCTTCAGTGACTAACCATTGGTAAATTGGTCATACTTTTGTAAGCAATCCTAATGGAATTCACTGGGTAACAAAAGAAGACATGGAAGTAGGAGAGGGCATAGATGGGAAGAAGTGGAAAAGCAGGCATGGGAGGGTTATGGGGGTGAATGACCAAAATACATTACATTCATGCCTGAAAATATCACAAGGAAACCCATCATTACATGTAATTAATATACACTAATAAACAATCTCTCATAAGAAGAGGAGACACATCTCATGGCAAATCTGAATGGGGTCCTAGGCAGACCCAAGAGAGACCAGGAACAGTGTCCTGCTGCCCCTGCCACTAACTGTTCTCAAGTGTGCCTCCTCCAAAAATTTCTAAAGAACATTTTAAAAAGTAGGAGAGCGGTCTCTGGGTCCCATAGGAGAGAAGCCCAAGTCACGCCCACTGTTCCCTCCTGGGAACTCATCTCCGGAGGCACCAGGTGGCATTAATTGGGGTCTGAGTCTCCTGTCCTTCCGCTGTATTAAACGCCCTGATAAAGAAACGTCAAGGAGAGATGGGTTATTGGGGCTCATGGTTCAGGTGCACCGTTCCCCCTAGTGGGAAAGTGAAGGTGGCAGGGACTTGAAGCCACTAGTTGCCTGCCACGGCCATCAGGAAGCAGGGAACTGCTCAGCACCCCTTCTATAGCCCAGGATGCCAGCCAGGCAATGGTGCCAGCCACAGCAGGAAACCCCACCCGCATTCCCAGAGACTACCTTCCTAAGTGAGTCTGGATTTGCCAAGCTGACAACACCAACCATCACAAGGGGAAGTATAAAAGATAAACAAATAAATAAAACACCCTGCAAGGGAAACAAGGGGCATTCGGCTCTACCTCAGCCTCATGACAAGTTCTCTCTGGAGAGAAGGCATCAGATTTGTCCCTGCGAGCATTACACCCTCCCTGCTCCATGTGCAGTCTCAGGGTGCAAATTTCCCTCTTCCTGAAGCCCCCATGTCTATGACGCGTCTGGTGCCATGGCTTGGCTTCCCCTGTTTATTTTTATTTATTTAAGGCAGTGTGTTGCATAGCCTAGTGTCGCATGTCGCCCATGAAGCTTGGCCTCAAACTCCTGATTCTCCTGCCTCTGCTTCCCAACAGGTATGCACAGCCATGCCTCCGCCACTGGAGCTTTTACCAAAGGGCTGTATTTGTTTTAGGTTAATAGTAAAAAAAAAATCTTAGTATAATTACATGACAAATATTTATTCTAATAATGTATTTATTGTGGATCTAAAAGTCGCATTTTTTACATTTTTCCCCCTTTATTAAAAACTAATTATTTTTTCATACAATATATCCTGATTATAGTCTCCCTTCTTGCCACTCCTCCCAGGTCTCCCCACCTCCCCACCCCATTCACTGCTAAGCTGAAAGTTATGATACATGCACAGAGAATCTGGTGCAGACACGTGTCGGCCCTGTGCTTGTGAGATGGAACCCATACCCGATACTGCTTGGGTAACCAAGTACCAGAGCCTAGATAACCCAGAGACCCAGGGTAAAACCAAATACTACTGTTCTTAAAAAATAATAACAATAAAACAGCTCCTGATGACACCCTTCTGTCCTCAAATCAGTGCCCTACTTAGCCAGCATTAGAGACAATTTCTCCTGCAATAGATGTGAGCAAACACAGAGTCCCACAGCCAGGTAGTACTCAGGGAGAGACCTTGGAACACACAGCTCTAAATGGGATGTCTCCATCAAACCCCTCTCCTCAGAGCTCAGGGAACCCTGGGGAGAGGAGGTGGAAAGAGAGCCAGAGGGGATGAATGACACCAGGACAGTCCACTAAGCGAGGCACAAATGAGCTCAGAGACTGAAGTAAACGTCACATTGTATTAGGGCCCCTGTATGGAGCCTCGAGTCTCATCATAGAGTTGTCTCAGTGGAAAATTTGAGGCCCTAACCTGGGCATTGTTTTTTTTTGTTGTTGTTGTTGTTGTTTGTTTGTTTTTGGTTTTTTCTCTTTTTGGAATCTGTTCTGCTTTAAAGGCTCTAAGAAGGGATTAGATGATGGTTCAGTTTGTAAAAATCATCGTCACAAGCATGAGGGCCTGGGTATGGGCCTTAGAACCTAAGTGCAAAAGTAGGGTGTGGTGGTGTGCACTTATAAACCCAGTGCTAGAGGTGGAGAAGGTTGATCCTTGGGGCTCACTGGCCCACTAGCTGAGCGTGCTTGGTGAGTTCTACACCTGTCTCAAAAACGAAGTGGTGGACCAGAGCAAGGGCTCAGAATATCAAAGTGCAAATTGTTCTTTCTGAGGACCAGAGTTCAGTTCCCGGCACCTGCATCAGGAAGCCCACAATTGCCTATAACTCCAGCTCCAGGGGATCTGATGCCTCTTCTGACCTACTTGGGCACCAACACTCATGTACACACCCACACAGAGAAACAAACACATGCACACACATAAAGAACAGCAAAACAGAAGGTAGATGGACAGATGAGGAATGTCACCCAAGGCTGACCGCTGACATACACATGTGCTCAATGAACACACAACACACACACACACACACACACACACACACACACACACTGGCTCTATAAAAGAAAATCCAAAACCACTAGCAAGAAATCAGCAAGCATTTGTAACCTTTGTCTTATTTTATTGGATAAAGGTTAATAGTAGCCTTTGGAACAGGTGCCTCCTGACTCTCATTCTCCGGACTGCTTCATTTTCTTAATAAACTGTGCATATTTCTTTAAAAATTTATTTGTAGGGCAATTAGCTGATCAAAGGAGTATCATGACTGTAAAGCTGGGACCCCCTGAGTCTTTGTGTAATGAGAAGGACAGGACCTTTGACACTGAGCTGCCTGCTCCTTGACGGGGTCACGTGGCTTTAAGGACCATGCCTATGGGAGTCAGTTAGGATGGTGTTTTGTGGGCTCAGACCAAGACAGATGCTAAAGAAGATATTTTATACTGCGTGAGCAGGCTTCTCAGAAGCTCTTATTATAAGCAGATTAATTTTATCTGAGAAACAGCCATCCTTGTCTTAAGTTTTCCTACTCTTCAGTGAGGAAAATTACATGTTTACTTGGGGGCCTGAGACAAGATTAATTGCTTCGGGGGAAAGTATCCGCAAGTTTCTTCATGTTTTTATTATACATTGTATTTTCATATTTTTTGTCCAAAAAAGGGTAAGACACCTTGAGATGGACATCATGGTTTTGGAACTGAATAGGACAGCTAAGGAATATAAAGTGTGTTATTAAAGCTCATTGTAACAAAAGCTTATAAGCTGAATATATTAGAATGATACATGTATACCTGAGGAGGGAGGGGTTAAGCCAGGCTGTTATAGTGTTGCTTCCCCTGTGACTGTGAAGGAATGTTAGTTAAGTTTGGTTCTAGAACATTCTCCCACAGGCTTGTCCTGCTATTTCGAAGCCTTTAGGAGATGAAGTGCGGCCAGAAGAAGTGGGTCACTAGGTATAGTATTTGAAGATGGCACCTGTCCTTGTTCGGTGTGACCACAGTGTGACCATCCCACCTCACACCAGCCCTGAATGGGGCTGCTGAAGTGGCTCTGGATCCTTGGGCTTTAAAATAAACCGTCCCTTCCTCAAGTGCCTAGATGTTTTGTCATGGCAGCGAGGAAAGGAATTGACACGGGGAGGGGGCTGTTTCAAGTTGGGCATCTTATTTTCATAACAGCTTTGGGCCGGTTTGTGACTGGCCTTGACTGCACACCTCATTCCCCTGTCTCTGTCTCTGCTGTTTCCTTATGAAATCACCAGGTGTGCTAGACCCAGGGCCCACTCTGCTTTAGTACAACCTTGTCTTAATTATCCCTGCACCCCCTATTTCTGAAGATCACAGCGTTGGGTACCAGAGACTAGAGCATCACCATATTTGGATGAGAGGGGCACAGGTCTACCCATAACATCAGGTGCACATTGCAGCTAAGCACAGCAAACAGAGTTTGCTTCTCTCCTCCGGCGTTCCTTGCCTTTGGTTTTACGCTGTGTGCGGTTCTCCCGGGCCATGGAATGTTTACTCTTTGCAGAGGAGCTGCAGGAAGAGCTGGCTCGGTGGGTCTCTGTGATGTACATGGGTAGAGGACTCCACACAGTGGTCACATGTGCTGTGATGGCACCAGCTGGAGGAAGTGGCTCTGGGGTCCGGCAGCCATGGGGCCTCTCAGTCCTGGTGCTACTTTCCTGCTTTGCCCTTTCTCTTTCCTGTCTTCTCCCCAGGGTCCTGCCTGCCTGCCCGTGGCCTCCTCCTGCCTCTTCCCAGGTGCCCTGTACCGGCTTGACAGCAAAAGGAAGGATTATCTGCTTGAACTCTTTCTGGGTAGTTCCCCTGCCTCTTCAAAGAGAGCCAGACACATAAAGGCCACCAGTAATTAAGTAGCAGACACAGGCTGCAGACAAAGGACCTGGCTCTCTACCACACACCTGGAAAAGTGGTCTCAGAGGACCACACAGGTCTGTGTTTCTCTCTCACTTAAGGTGCTGCTCAGGCATGGTCAGTTCAGGGTGGTGATATGGGACATTGTATCTATTGGAGGAGCATTCCTTTCTTCTATGTATGTTGCTGGAATAGATGTTCAACATGGGCACTAGCTAGCTGTGCTAAGACCAATGGAGTAACCATTTGAAAACCTTTGACAGCCTGTCTTCCCTGAAAGAAAGGGAAGAAAGGGGCCTCTCCTACTGACCAAAGCTTGCCCCGTGGCCTCTGGAATGCACACGGCACTCTCCACCAGTCACAGGTATGGGCAGGGCCCTTGAGATGAGGGGCCCCTGCAGCTGGCCACTGTCTCTGCGATCCCAGCTCTGACTCCTCACAGAAGCGTCTGAAAAAACTGGCTGGCCCTAGCTGCAGTGTGGAGTTCAGAATGAGGCTCCTGCCAGCAGTAGGGACGACTCAGGGGGGAGGTTAAGCCTGTGAGTGTTTGTGTCGGGTCACAAATCCTACCTCAGTCTCCCCAGATCTGAGTTATTAAAAATGTAGATCAAGGAAACATGTGGTTATTGAGCAGTGTGATAATGAGGCCCCTGGCAGGAAATATAGAAGACCAGCAAATGAGAGCTTGTTAGTGTTTCACAGTGGGGACAGAAGCGAAGGTTAGCCGTAGGGGTGTAGTCGGGGCTAGGGCCCAGTTCCCCAGCACACAGCTCTGAGACCTCCTGTACTCCTCTTCCTCGTGTCCTCTCTCCCCTGTAGAGGATGATCCTGGAAACTACCCTGTGTGGTCATCTGGAAGAACAAATGGGCCAGGCTGTGTGCAGCAGTTAGGGCCGAGCCCAGCACATGTGAGGTCCATAAAGGGTGGTTATCATCATTACCGTCATTACCGCGGGCTCACAGGGGAGAGGTCAGTGTGGACAATGGAGGCATTTTTCCTGTTTCTCTGTTCAAACGTATTACGTGGTTGAGTGAGTGGCTGAAGGAGGCTTTGTGTTGAATACACGCATTATATAATTTTACTGTCAATCAAGCCTGATGGTTGGCTGTAACTGTCTTACTTTAGAGAGAATGAAAGTAAGATTCAGGCAACAGGTCCACTGAACCATGTGTCTAAGTGACAGATCCGGCATCACCCATAGAGAGAGCCCTGAGTCAGCCACCAGAGCCCATAGACCCTGTCTCCCTTCCGTGTCACCGTGGTCCTCCTTAGACTATATGAGGAGGCGTGGGACAGCTGCGTCTGACACCGTGTTCATCTCTAGCCGTCAGTGTTCTGGAGATATCGCTGATGGTAAACACAGAGGCCTCATCTGAAGCTGTGCCTTCATGCTGACACCGTGTTCATCTCTAGCCGTCAGTGCTCTGGAGATATCGCTGATGGCAAACACAGAGGCCTCATCTGAAGCTGTGCCTTCATGCTGACACCGTGTTCATCTCTAGCCGTCAGTGCTCTGGAGATATCGCTGATGGTAAACACAGAGGCCTCATCTGAAGCTGTGCCTTCATGCTGACACCGTGTTCATCTCTAGCCATCAGTGCTCTGGAGATATCGCTGATGGTAAACACAGAGGCCTCATCTGAAGCTGTGCCTTCATGCTGACACCGTGTTCATCTCTAGCCATCAGTGTTCTGGAGATATCGCTGATGGTAAACACAGAGGCCTCATCTGAAGCTGTGCCTTCATGCTGACACCGTGTTCATCTCTAGCCATCAGTGCTCTGGAGATATCGCTGATGGTAAACACAGAGGCCTCATCTGTAGCCACATTAGTCATCAGATGCCTGTGACTCCTGTGTCCTCTGCAGGGTCTAGAACAATCTTTCTTGGCAGTGCAATCTACAGTCTCCGAAAGTCATGGCTTATAAATCAGAGCCTGAGACTTGAGGTCACATGGGAGACCTCCTGCTAAGGAAAGGCGCTGTGGAGAACTGAGCCATGAGGAGGAGGAGGGGTGGCCCGTCGTCTGGGAGGTTTGGAGTCAGAGTCCCAGATGACCAAGCCTGCGCATGTGAGGTGGACGAGCAGCCGTGCAGTCTTCAGCTTTGCTGAACCAAGGTTGGATTACGGCAAGGAGCCTGCCAACATCCTCCCTGAAAACACCCAAGTGTTTACATTTCCTCAAATGGCTTTTAGCCACTTATGAGAAAGTGTCTCCTATATCCCAGGCCAGCTTTGAACTTTCTCTGGAACTGAGGGTGACCTTGAAGTTCTGATCTTCCTGTTTCTACCTCCAGAGGGCTAGGATTACAGGCACCACTCCCAGCTTTATGTGGCTCTGGAACTGAGGGCTTAGCAAACTCCAGGCATACGCGCATCCTCTACCCACTGATTGGTATCCCCAGCCTGCATCTCAGTGCTAATCTATCAAACAGCCCACAGAGCTGCCCGAGTTTCCTCAGAGGAAATGCTTCTGTCTCATGTCTCCTGTCCCAGATAAACCTACCACATGGGTTTAGGTTTTCACTCTTTTCAAGTGATGTGGATCTTTGTTATTCAGATTATCGTGCCAGAAGGAGCTGTACCCCACAAGGAAACATCAGGAGTCATGTCTTACTTTACATAACAAGTTTGCAGAGCCTAGAAAGGCTCAGAGAGCAGGAAATGCCATGGAAGCTTAGAGCGATCAAGAAGTCCAGCTGTCTAAAAGGTGAGCCAAGCAGCCAGGACAGGCTGTGAGTGTGTGGAGAGAAAAAAAAAACCCACGCAGGTGTCCAAGTCTTGTTCCCAGAATCAGCACCGTGAAATTAGGACTGAGCCAGAATTTGCATCAAACGACTTCCCTGTGCCTTGATCGTGGGGGTCTCTGGAAACAGAGATGGCTGGAAAAAGCTAAAGGATGTCCACAGAGCGGAAGTTCAGGGAGGTGTTTTGATGTCACGGAAACCTGGCAGTGGCTGGAGACAGATGTCCTGGTCAGGACAGAAGTTAGCAACACCACTGTGCCTACACTCTCTGGAGTATTAGCCACTGTTTGGTCTCATTGCTGTGACCAACTATTTGACAAGAAATAATTTGAGGAAAGAAAGGTTTTTGGGCTCATGGTTTAAAGGTCACAGTCTGTCATGGGTGAGGAAGGCATAGCAGTAGGAGGAGCTTGACACCGCTAGTCACATTAGATCCAGTCTGGAAACAGAGAGGCAAATGCTGGTGCTCTCTGGCTTTCTCTGTCATGTTTAGTCTAAGACGCCAGCCCTTGGCAAGGTGCCACCAGTGCTTGAGATGTGTCCTCCCTCCTCTGGTGGCACAGTCTAGAAACTCCCTCACAGACATGTCCAGAGAATGCTAGGTGATTCCAGATTCTGTCACACTGATAATAAATATTAACATCATGTGACTGTCTTGTGAAATAGTCTTAGCATGTGAACCGCTGTAGCGTATTTGTCTCTGAGATGCTAAAATCACACTTGCCATCTGCAATATCAACATTGCAGCGAGGCAGAGGATACTAAGTCTGAAGCCAGGCTGGGTTGTAGAGTGAGACTCCCACGTCAGAACACTGATGAAACATGTGGTCCCCAGTAGTGGCCAATTGTGTATCTGCATTCATCCCTACCTATTTAGATGCATTTAAGAACACCCTGCATAGCCGGGCGGTGGTGGTGCACGCCTTTAATCCCAGCACTGGGGAGGCAGAGGCAGGCGGATCTCTGGGAGTTCGAGGCCAGCCTGGTCTACAAGAGCTAGTTACAGGACAGGAATCAAAAAGCTACGGAGAAACCCTGTCTCGAAAATCAAAAAAAAAAAAAAAAAGAACACCCTGCATGATGGTCAGTGTTATTTTGTGGCATGGATAATGCTAATTTAAAGATAAGTCGTCACCCAGATGTGAAAAGCTGGCATTTTGGCAATGGCTCTGATATAGGTCTACAGCCAACACAGACACCAACACCATGAAACCTTCCTGGTTTAAGATGAGGGGACTCTGGCATGTTCCTCATGTCTGTCCAACAGCATCCAGTCCACCTGCCTAGGGGACCAGAAAGGTGGTTTTTCTGCATGGGATCCTTGCACCTTGCCTCTGGACTTGGGTTTTGCAGCTAGGGCACTTGCCATTAGATGACAAGGACTCGTTTTGTTTCCCGCAGTAACGGCTTCTAGTAAGTAACTCAGTCAGAGGCATGAGCTACCACCCACCACCATGTGTCTGTGGGATTGCCAAGTACAGCTCTGCTCTTGGAGGAGAAGAGCCATGGGGAAGTTTGGCATCAGCTCTTACAGCTTGCTGCCTGGTCCAACTTCCTGAGCCAGAACACAAGTTCTGGCTCAGCCGGTAGGGAAGGGATGAGCATCCCTGCTGTTGAGATTTCTTTTCCAAGGCTGCAGTAATGAAATGCCCAAGGTCCCGATGTACAGAGAGGACTACACCAACTATGTATTCCGAGTGCTGCTGTACTCTGCTGAGAAACGACACCCTTAGCTCATGTTGGTTCTCCTTCCTCATACTCTTGGTTGGGTTTGGAATCACCATAGAAACACACCTCTGAGGATATCTATGAGGATGTTTAATTGGAGAGGGAAGGGTCTGCACATGGATGGTGCCATCCCATAGGCTGGGGTGCTGGGCTGGATGGAAGGGACAAACAAGCTGAGTGCCAGTTCGTCTCTCTCCTTCCTGACTATGGATGCGGTGTGACCAGCTGCTCAGGCTCCTGCAGCTGTGTCTTACCTGCTACGATAGACTGGGTCTCCTAAAACTGTGTGACAAAATAAACCCTTTTCTTTAAAGTCGATTACTGTCAGATACTGGGCCTCAGCAACAAGGATGGGCTTTGAGACAGCACCCATGAAACACCTCACCTGCTTCCTTTATTCCAGTCTGAATTCTGTTCTCAGAATGCAGCCGTCCACATGGCAGCTCACTGCTATTAAGTCAACCACAGCTTTGCAAGCTCCACCGAGGTTGTAAATACAGACACAGCTTTCTAAATCCTAAAAATTCAGGACTTTGGGGTGGGGGAATGTGCAGCCGTCAAGCCAGGGTGATTGCACCGGGTCCTCAGACAAGTTTCATCTGATGTTAGTAGTCTGAAACAGGAAGTTAGCAAGCAGGAAGGAGAAAGGACTGGTTGTGTTCCAGACGCTAAAATAGGAAAGAAGGGCACGTGACTCTTGGGTTTCCCTCCACCCACAGCTCGCTATCAGCAACCTCTGAAGATGTCTATGCATCCATCACGGCAGAGCTTCAGGCAGATAGCACAGTGCATGCGAGATTCTGGAGAAGCAGGCCACAGTGACTGGGATGGGCAGGCATTTGCAACTGAGCAAGACAGTGCTCTGGTGTAGACCGCCCTGGCGGGTCTGTTAGTCTAGGGGTTGTAACCCGCCTGGCAGGTCAGTTATTCCAGGGTCCCCGAGAGGCGCTATCTGAAAAGACATGGGCGGGAGAGAGGAAGAAGGCCAAGCAAGGTGTTGTCAAAGCCTCCGTTTATTAGTGTCATGGTTGTGGCTTATATAGACCCTGGATGAGGAATTTGGGTTGGGATGGGGGGCAGGGGCATGACCAGGGCAGGAAGGGATCTTGCAGGATAGTCGAGCAGTTGGTCAGGAGGTTATAATAGGTCAGGTCACAATTCCTCGGTCAGGAGGTCACGAATTGACACACCTAGTTCTCTAGATAGTTGGAATGTGGGGCGGGTTCAGCTAACAGATAGCTCTCAAAATAGTTGGGTGTGGGGTAGGCTCTGTCAATAAAACAGTTCTTAATACCGTTGAGGTGTGGGGCTCTCTGCAAACATCCCCAGGACAATGGTCCCTGCAATACTTTTTGGGGGAAATGGCTCCTGACACTCTGGAGAAGGAAAAAGAAGTGTAGAAAAGAGACAGGGTGGAGCAGATAGTATGAGTTGCAAATGGCCGTTGGAAATTTCCAGAACCTTCCTGGTTGCTGGCCACTATCAATCTGTGTGCTTCTGCTCAACAGAAGTCACCTGAGCCATTGCCTTACTGGATGGGTATAAATCAACTATGTTGGTTGCTGACTTTTTAGGGAAGTCTGCCCACTGACTTCTTAGGCCACCTTCCAAAGGGACTATATGTTATTCTTTCGGTCCCTGCCCTAGCCATGCCCACTCCTTTTAACTCCTGACCTCCACCCCGCCATCACTCTCTTCCTGCTTTTCCTCTCACCCGGGGCTTTGCCTTTCTCCTCCTCTCTCTCTCTCTCTCTCTCTCTCTCTCTCTCTCTCTCTCTCTCTCTCTCTCTTCCCTTTATTTCTTTCTCTCATTGTTAATAAATTCTTATATGGCTATTTCCTGTGTTTATATGTCTGACCCGCCGCCACCACTGCCGACTGTAGCCGTGGAGTTTGCTGCGGGGCGGGGGGACCCCAGGGATATTTTTTAAGAATAAGACTATATATCTATATATCCAACAGAGTTGTCCCCCAAAGACATTTGTTTCCTAATGTTGTCCCAGGAGTTGTGGCAGTCCACAGATGCTGACTATGTAAACAACTGGACTGTGCAGACCAAGTCTCAGTGGTGCCGAGGCTGCAACTGTCTGGGGTGCCCATCGGGGCAAGTCTCTTGAGTGCAGTTCAGGATCGCCTCCATGTCACAGAGCTCAGCCCTGAGGTCTTGCCCCTGCGTCATTCATGATGTTTATGAGCTGTTTATGACCATGTGTTTACTTGGTCCAGTCAGTAGGAAAAGGCTGTTTTGTGTGGCTACAAAGAAACAAACAGAGGGCGTAATCCGAGTAAGAGTGTAGAAAATGATCTCTAGAAATGTGGGCTCAATCTCATTCGGTCCCCTAGTGCTTCCCCCAAATTCCCAGCCTACCAGCCTCAGTTTACCTACCTATAGGATAGAACCAGTTGTGGATGGAGTCATGTCTCTCTTTACATTTGGGAGGGAAATAGGGAGAGAAGAGAGAAAGAGAGAGAAGAAAGAACCTGCCGTGTGTGTGCATGTGGAGGTCAGAGGGCAACCTTCAGACACCCATCCCCATCGTTCCACCTTGAATGAGACAGATGTCTTTATCAGTGCATAAGCCAGACTAGTCAGCCCTCCAGCTTCCAAAGATTCTGTCTCTGCCTGCCATTCCTCCATCAGGATCCTCTCGGATTCCAAAAGCCTGTGTTTTCGATGGGTTCCAAGACTCAAATTCAGTTGCTCAGATTTGCGTGACAAACCCTTTACCCTCAGAACCATCTCCACAGCTCGCGTTTGGAAAGCTCTAATGATCTCTGTGATGACTAATCTTGGCTGTCAGCTTGACCGGCTTCTTCCAGCTTCTAACATGAACTGAAAGGCCAACAGCTCTCCAGGAATCCTCCAGGCCTTCAGCGCTAGACTGGGCCAGCTGAACAACTTGCAGATTCTCCGCCTTTCCAGTGCGAGACAGCCATTGTTGGACAGCCCAGAACAGTTCCTGCTGCCTAGTCTAGTAATTCTCCTTTTGACACATGTATTCATTTTTCCAGTTCTGTTCCTGTAGAGAACCTGACTAATACATCTCACTACCATACCGTAAAAAGCAATTTGAGCTTGAAAGCCCACAAGAATGGTAAAAGCAAGCACAGGGGGAATTACTCAGACCATGCAGAACAAGTCCTGCGGGGTCGTACAAGCAGGACAGTCTGTCCTCACGGCTGGCAGTCTTTCTTGGTTCCTTGACCTAGACAAAGGACAACAGAGGGCTCATTCCTCTCAGGAAGGATGGCAGAAAGCCTCATTCATCTTGCAGAGACCTCACCAAGGTGGACAGATGTTACACAGCTCTACTGATGGGCTTCCTGCTGCAGGCAGTGGGGACTGATGTCTGATGTGGAGAGATGAGGTGTGACCATGCAGCCGTCTCTTGTGCTGTGGTTTTCTGTCCTAGCAGGTGGCAGGTAAGGGGCCGGTGGCCCTGGTCTAATCACCCTCAATATCAGGTGATCTAGAGAGGCTGAGGTGACTCCGGGGCTCTGAACAGAGTTGCCATGTCCCCATCTCATACCCTCCAGATGTGTGCTTTTAGGTTGACTGAAAGTCCTGGCTGGAGGAGCGGTAGAAGGGCTGGTGTGTTGGAGCTCTGGTTTCACAGCTGCTGTTAGGTCCTCCAGTTGTCCTGTGATTCCAGAGAGGGGGGGCATATGGTAAGGGACAGTATGACAACAGGCAGATCAGGGAGCTGTCTCCTTTGTATCACACAGGAAAGAAAGAGCACACTAGAAGTGGCTGGAGGCTGCAAGCCCTCCAAGCCCTCCCCCACTGACGCGGCCCTCCCCCACTGACGCGGCCCTCCCCCACTGACGCGGCCCTCCCCCACTGACATACTTCCCCCAGCAAGGTTCTGCATCCTGAAACTTTCATAACCTTTCCCAAACTGAAGGTCAAGTGTTCGAATATCTGAGCCTATAGAGGGCATTTCTCATTCAAACCAACATAATAGAGATAGCAGCCCCCACTGGAAATACTCAAAGTGCCAATAGTTAATTTAAAATACAATGGCATGCAAAGAAATATTTTTAAATTAAAAATACATGTTTTTGTGCATTTAAAATTTTTACAAACACATCCCTTTAAAAAATTCAAAATTGCTAATAGTTCATACTAACAGACTGTCCTTCATTTTGAGTTTATTCCATCCAGAATTTTGGGTGTGAACTTTTCTCCGTTTGTGAATGTCCTGCTGTCATAGGCAGCAGATGCTCTGGGTGGTTGGAGGGCAGGATGGGATAATGGGGACTGTGTGTGGATCCCCAGAATTCTGGAGGACTTTGATTGGTGAAACCAGAACCATATGTCATGAGCACCCAGGCCAGAAGGCCCCAGAGCTCAGCAACTGGCCTAGTTTCATTTCCTGCTGTGATGTAAGTCAACCTAGGGAAGAAAAGCTCCATTTTGTGCTGACAATTCCAGGTCACAGTCCACCATAACAGGGACATCAAGGTGACAGGAAGTTAAAACAGCTCATCTCATCACTTCAACACACGCACACCTGTGCTGGGGACCTCTCGCTGCACCTAGACGCCTCAGAACTCCAGGGAAACTCACCGTGGGCAGCACCGAGGGTACACGGTTCCCTGTGGTGAGGAGGTCACGTCAGCGGGAGATAGGTGGTCACGCGGCACAAGGCGGGCAGGAAGAAGAGGGGTGAATGCTGGCACTCAGCTTCCTCGCTTCCACCCATGCAGATCAGGCGTTTATCGCACAAACGGCGGTGCCACCCACAAATAGCATGGTCTTCCATTCTTTATCCACGTAATCTTGAAAAGGAAGGCATCATGAACACGCCTGGAGGTTTGTCTCTTCGGTGACTCTACATCCAGGCAAGCTGAAAATTAACCCTCACAGCGCATGTGTGTGGGTGCCAGGGAGTCCTGCAGGCCTTCGGGTGACCACACGGTGTGCCTGCTCTTGCTGTCTGCTCCTTCGCTGTCCCTTAGTAAGGACAATGCCACAGAGCCGTGGCTTCTCCTCAGAGGTAAAAATACTCTCCCATCTCTGAACTCTCAGAAAATACATTTCACAAATTTTGAAACTAGTTCCTTGGTAATAAAGAACTTGATAAAGGTTCAGTCAAGAATGACTATCATCTGTGCCTTTGCTATATAACCCTGGATGAATGGCTCAAGGGACGTTTCCCACTGCAGGAGGAAGTACACCTTTCATTTAGAAGAGAATTACTTTTGTGTAAGGAGTTGTGAAAAAAATGATCAGTTTCACAAAACATCTGTAACCCGGGTCTGTGTGCTCAGTACTTCATGCACAAGCCCTGGGAGTATGAAATTCAATACATGTAGGATGTAGAGTCACCTGCATGTCTGCGGTGGCCTGTTTGTTGTTGACAGCTTTTTTATGTGTGTGATTTTTTTTCCTACGTGTGTGATTGTGCATCGTGTGT